>NC_136061.1:972183322-972813322 GCF_964261635.1 Lissotriton helveticus | reverse complement strand
ATTATATATATATCGTTTATACTTACCTATAAAATAGGTATATTTTAATCAAAACTTTTACCACCCATATGCCTTTGTCGTAAATGCATATGCATGGTAAAAGTTTGCATTGTAATGGTAACGTGTTGTAACAGCACTTGAGTTCTTATAACCGCGTTGTAAAGGCATGCATTGTGATGGCATGTGTTGTAATGTCATACATGTGTGCGATGCTGAAGCTGCTATCCTTTCATCCATCAATCCAACCATCCATCCTTTCTGATTTCAATGTACTCTGCCAAGCTTACACCCATCCCTTTAGCCATCATCTCAGATATGTATTTACTCTACCATCCCTTCACCAACGCATCCATCCTCTTACATTTACAATTACTATACTTTCACCCTTGTATCCATCCATTCTGATTTTCTTTTACGCTGCCATCATTTTACCCATTTAATTGGGATTTACCTAACCCACACAAAGGCCACTTTGTGTGGTTTTGCGTGGTTTAGAGACTCCAGAGTAATGAGAGGCAGAGCATTGAGCTGCCTTGAGTTACCTTGCATTGGGAAGTCGTTCCATGGGTGGAGCTAGGGCATTCCCACACACCTGTCGATGGATTTCACGAGCACATTGTCCTCCTATAGAAGCAATTGTTAATGAACTGGCGAAAAAGGGTGGTCGCCTTGAAATGGCATTGTGAAAATTGGCTATATTGTGTTCCTAAAGTGCTTTGTAGTAAAATATATTAAATTGGCCTTTTAATTCTGTACATTCTGTTCCTTTTTCATAAGACAATAGCATATAAATGCATCAAATTAACAAAAATGTGTGCTCTAATTGTTGTCCAGTTTCAAATGCAGAATTCACCACATTTTTTCTCAGCTTGACCTGAGCATTAACCGATCCTGATTATCTGCCATTTTAGCTCCGCCCCATTGATTACCTTTTGCCACGCCCCTTCATTTGCCATGTTAGCCCCCCCCCCGAAATTAAGATCTAGTTGCGCCCCTGATGGCCCCCCTGTCAATGCTTGTTTTAATGCATAATGTGAATGAAAAAGTGAACCCTCACAAAATATGTAATCAGAGTTTACTTTTGTTTTTATCTCTGAAATATTTTTTTTTTATTTAACTAGATAACTTTGTAAAAATGTAAAACGTGCCTGACTAGTGGTTTGATGTCATGCACAACACCTTAGGCCACCTCTGACATTGTAGCTAACAGCACCTTTGTATGCTGTGGTTTTGACCTCTTAATGATCAAATTAAAACAATAGGGCGCACTATGCAACATATTGTTGGCTGAAAAGCCAAGAATGGCAGATGGCATTATATGCAGGGCCACTGGAATTTTGTGACTGAGGAAGACCAAATTAAATGATACACTTATGCAGCTAGGAAATGCAAGTTATGTAGCATAATGCAGCACAATCTGTAGCAGTATTATTTATTTTCTCTGACATTTTAGCGACTATTAAGTGTGCCTGGGCAAAGTTGCACCACATTAGAACCGGTTTGAGAACTGAATACAGCAATCAGCAACTTAAAGGAGTCTGATTGAACTTTGCAAAGACTCTGCCACTACTCAGAAGTACGTGTAGTGTTTTTTGTTCTGTTTAAGCTAGAAACAAAAGGTCTCTTGATGAAATCTTCTAGCTATGCTGCATTATGTAGCAAATGAGAAAAATCCATGATTATTCGGAAACCACTACAACCGCTGAAATGAATAATTCTAGTGGCCCTGAATATATGCCATATTACCAATTGTAAGACTTCTGAAATTCAAAATAACGTGTAGTTCTTAATTTTCTGCCTTTCTTTTTTTAGACAGTGAAAGGTCAAACAGCCCAGTGGGTGAGAGGGCAGAAAAAGCCTTTCAAACACAGATGCAAGCGACTCACTGATAATGGGCTAACCCAATGGGATAGGGGTTATAAAGATATTTACCGGAAGAATGCGAGCAGCTGCTGCTAAAGTGTATGAAGAGATGCTAAGAAAATAAAAAAAACAATGTGGAGACTGATGTGATTTATGTGGAGTACCTTGAACTAGTGCAGCACGTGCTGCAGGTGCTGCCCCGCAAGGGCCACAAGTGCTTTTGAAGACTGAACCATTCCCGACATGGGCAAGTGAATAAATGTATAGCGAGAGTTAAGCCATGGTGTTAACGTGGCTCTAAGAACCAAAACATGATTTACCACAGGACTAACACAGCAGCCAGTATGTAAAAATGTGATAAAGACTACCCAATTGCAACTATAACATGAATGCTTGTTTCAGTTTGGTACATTAGGTGATAACACTGCATTAATACTTGTTAAAAATAATAGTTTTTTAAACATTAATTTCCCCATATTCTGATGTCAATGTCATGAGAGAACCAAGAGTTATCAGTTGATCTGTGCACTGTATACATTGCCTTGAACTGAATTCCTTCAAGACGTCCACAGATCTGACACAGTCAAAACAAGGCAGAGTGAAGCTTGACGATTTGCTTAGGATCACATATTTTGGTCACATTTGTAGTGTCTTGCGAGTTAGAAATGATGGCTCTCGAGGGACTCCATAGAACTGTGATGTAAGTGTTAGAGCGGAATACATTGAAGGCTGGTTTAGAATGTTGAGTTTAAAGTTACTGTGTGTGTCGTAGTCATCGGCGGGTATCCAGGCTGGGGAAGGCGCTACAACTGGCGACGAGTTAGATGATAAGTAACCCGAACATTGACATTGCTCCCAGAGAGTTTGCTCTGGTCCAAGCAAAATGCTTGTGCGTGCCATGTGTGCTGCAGTTAAGTAAGGAATCAACACTTAACGCATGTGGAGACAAAGCACAACTTCAACCGGTGTAAAGTAGTTGAAGACAAAGAGAGCATTGCAAAGAAATCGTCATATCGGTGATCGAGAGCCTGCTGGTCAGACCATACATGAAGGTACTGCACTGCTACGCAATATACAGACACACGCAGTATGGAGTGATAACGCTAAAGGCACATGCAACCGGGTTTTGAAAGAGCGGCAAATAGTGACAGCAAATTGCAAGATAATGTTGCGATCAGAAGCACTGCAAGGCAGAGATCAACTGTTATGTTCCCCGGTTAGGCCCATGTAGCGAAGCTGCTTATTTCTTACATTGTTCACTTTTTCACAATAGCTGTGAACTTTTGCACACATTTTCATGCAGGACAATGCTGGATTAGTTTCTCTCAAACCACGCTTTTTACACATCTAGCTTCACACAACAAATCACAATGCCTCGAACATCATATCCAAGGCCTCTTTACGCACCATATACAAATGTCGTTCTATCTTCATCCACTGGCGACAGAGCTAGCTACATATCAATGACATTGTTAATCTACAACGTACATCGCAAGGCTGCTTTCTATTATAAATAATGAGCATCCCGATAGATTAGCAGAGGAGGCACTACAGCTCACACCGAGGGTCCCTGCATGCTGAGACTTCAACACGCAGCAATCTGAGATTTCGTGAGGGGTGTCCAGCTCGTGACCAAGAGGGGGTCCTTCATTCTCTCCCACCAGGTAATGGGGTTGGATCGTCCCTAAGGGAGATTCTTGGCTCTATACCTACAAACACTCTAGGTACACTTAGAATAGGATTTTGCATAGTAGGAGTAGGCCTGAATACTGCCTTTTAGCACCATGGTAGAGCTGCACATACTATTTACTGTTTTGGTGCTTGTAATCCTTTCATCTGCTTCTGTCTACTGATTATCACAGCACATGTGTTCTATACAAGAATAACGTTGGGTCAATAAATATATTGAAAACATCCCACTGTGTATTAAGTATATTCCTCTGTGCACTAGTAAGCACGAGTGACTGAGCAAAAGGTTCTGATCTGTTTCCACGAACTCTAAGGGTCAGAGTGGTCATGTTCAGTGGTTGCCAGAAACAATTCGCTCCCGGCTAAAGTTGGGGGGGCTTACGGCGGCACTGTAAGCTTGGTAATCTATAGACCAACATATCCTGTGGGGGTGCCTGGAATCAGTCTAGGCACCTAACCCAAAGTTTATGTCGTCCAAACAAACACGCAGGGCCTACAGATTAGTGGGAACTACACAACACAACCAGGTGTCAGACAGTATAAAGCGATGCCTAAAAGTAGAGCAAGTCAGATACAAGAAACCCTCAAGCCCACCAAAGCTGAATAATGAGATTCATTCCACAGCGCTGAGTGCAGTAGAACCAGAAGAAGTGCCCAGGGTTGTGTTTAAGGAGCTGTTCATACCTGAAGTGGCACATCATCAATGATGCTGGGTAGCATCTCAGAACAACTCCATAGGTCTTTAGAAAAGTTAAGAGATTCTATTGAGATCAAGAGGGAGGTCGGAGTTCCATTGATTGGTTAAGAGGACCTAGAGACCAGAACAGCATAGGGTCTTGGAGATGGTATGCACGAAGCAGGTCCTAGTGGGCAGAGAGTGTCGAAGAGACCTCAGCTCTTAGGTGTCAGCCAATCACATGAATGGTTATAATGCAGCTGCTTTAATGAAACCACCACCACTGTTTGATACCGGCAAAAAGCTAAATATTGGCGATCGATGGACTGCTTGGATAGAGACATTTGATAATTTCGTTGATGCACTTTAAGAGACTATTACCAAAAAGATTATGAAATATCTCAAAAATCTTGCTGGTGATAGTGTAAAAGAAGTCATAAAGGGGGGTGTAGCCTAGATGGCTAAGGTGGCGGGCGCAAGCCCCTGAGCTCCAGGCCAAACAACTCCATAGGACTCGTTTTGCAGGTGCTGGCGAGCCAGTAGCTGGAGGGGAGGGAGCAGCTTTTACCCCCTGGCTGGCAGCCCACTTGAGGCACTCCAAGGCCCCCTTCACACAACCCCAGCCACCGCTGCTGTTGCTGGACTGAGGCACACTCCAGAGGCTGGCTGTTTGTTACCCACCGAGACTACAGTGATCCTTGCCCCCGTAGGTCCTCTCTCTGGCTGGTTGCACTGGTGCCGAACTCCTGGTGTGGATTTTTTGGCCTTGATAGGTCCCATGAAGCAGTGGCCTTATCGCTGGGCGGGGCTGCCTGATTTCACGGCATCCCGCCACTATGAGAGCGGGTGCTGCCAAGTACTCTCTCCTGGCCTAACACAGTTTGGCACCTGCTGGGGGGCCCATTGGCTCGGGGAGACCCTGTCTGATATGGTGATACCCCCATAGTACCTCGCCTTATTAGACTTTGGTCTCCTTGACTTGCCGGTCCCCAGTGAATGCCTGTGGGGAGCCCTTTGAGTGGGGGAATGGTTGCAGGCTTGTTGGAGCCTTTGGCATGCTGCTCCCCTCCCCATTGCCCTATATGGTTTCACTGAGTTGTGGCGCCGGTCAACCCTTCTCCCAATTGCCTGGATGATAGACATAGCTTGGGCGGCACTCCTGGTCTGTGACTCGGGGCACCCTGTGTGGCTTGGTCACAGACTCTGGGCTGAGTGGCTGCTGCCGATACCTTTCTCCACTTCCACGCTTATGGGTGCGACTCTGTTCTGGTCTGGACCCCTACCTACCTGGTGCCCCTTGGTGGTGTCTCTGTCCCCGGGGAATGTCTGAGGTTGCCCCGGTCGCGGGTTCCTTTAGAGGCCACGCTGCAGGGCAACCACTACGCCATTGAAGCGGGGACTGGGACCCTGCGCTGACTACTCGTGCTGCCCGGGTTCAATGCCTGTCACAAGTGTGTCAGCAGGTGTTCACAGCATTGCTCTCCTGTGCCTTCTAAGCTTCTTCTGTCACCCTTTGGGTAAATCATCATCCTATTACCCACCACAACCTACCTTAGATACGTACCAATTGGATGTACTGATTCAGGATGGGCAGAGACAGGAGCCAACCGTGCCAGGCCAAGATGGATAAATATACAGACCCTCTTGGGAATTCGTGGGTGCTTCAGGGACCGAATCAGAGGCCCCATCAACTAAGGCCAATACATCCCTCATCCTGCAAGCCATTAATGACTCTAAAACCCTCCTGGAAAACCAAGAATGGGGAGGTGCCCTCGGACGTGTCTCTGCGCCGCCACACTGTTGAAAGAGTCTCAGACATAGAAACAAGGATTTCTACTCTGGAAGACACTGTTAAATGCCTCCCCTCGGAGGTATCAGGACTCTCCCATGACGCCAAACTCCTTCAAGATTGCACGGAAGATGCCGAAAACAGGGCAAGGTGCAATAAATTACGCTTTATTAGCTTTTCTGAGGGGTCCGAAGGCCAGTCTCTCCAGGATTTCCTCGAACAGTGGATCCGCACTTGGGTAAAACCAAGGAACTGTCCTCATGTTTTGTCCTTGAGTGGGCACATTGCTCCTTGGCCACTAGGCCTCCTCCGGGGTAGCCGCCCTGACCTCTGATTGCCCGTTTCCTAAATTTCAGGGATCAAGACGTGGTACTGTGGGGGGGCAAACCAGATCAAAGATTTCAAATATCAGACGGGTTGAATATTGATTTTGCCAGATTATACTTGCATAGTACAGACACAGTGCAAATCCTTCGACCAGGTCAAGCCAAGTTGCGGTCTGTGCATATCTCCTACATGCTCCTCTATCCCACAAAGCTCAGGATCATTTACCAGTCCAAACCTTTTTTTAATCTCCACAGGAGGCTTGGATGTGGCTTATGGAATAGCATCCACTTGCCTCTAAACCTCCTTACCCTTGAAGAGCCTCTGACCTCCATCAGGCTAATGATCAACACCAGGTGGGGAAACCAAAGAACCAGCGCCAATGGAAGCGGTCACAACGCCACCCAACAGGCCATCTGGATGAGGACTATACTACAGACTCTGAGGGGGAGAATAACTGATGATCAGGGGATGCCACTCATGCTGGACATGCAGATCTGGGCCCCAAAAACTAATGCAAATTCTTAGTGACCGATCTACATGCTGCTAAATTCTGCTTGCACGCCAGCACCGGTGTATCCTACACAAATGTTGTCCAATGTAGTTTTGGGAGCTACGGATGGGGGACTCTTGGGTCCGCTTAGAATCATCTCCCCCTGATAATTTTTGTTCCTTTTTAGGTCTCGCCTGAGCCAGCGCATGCGCTGGTCTGGCGAAACATTCAGTGAGTGGGGCTTTAAAAATCCGACCACAAGCTTTTGCTTGTGGCCTAAAGCTTGCGGTGCACGCGCACAGACGCCATCTGCCTTTCCTATCTCTTCCTCATTTCCTCGTCATGGCTCATTAACTGGCTTATGCAGCTCTGCCTGGCATCTCTCACAACTCTGATGTTTCTGTCCCCCCTAATTAGCCGCCTGCAGCAAAGCCCTTATCAGCTCCAAGCAGATTGCAGGCCGGGCATCCTTTCCGTTGCAGAAATCTCTGACACGCACGTGGAGCCCCTATTGCCACAAAGGACTGTTGCCTCCAGTACCCTAAATAACTTTTAACTGGCACTAAAGCATACAATTATGGAACAGCTAGCTCACTGTCCACGCTCTGTCAGTAATACACAGTGTTTTATAGTATGTGTACAATTTATGCTGAGCCACACAGTAACACCATGAAATGCAGAAATAAAATAATTTGCCCTCATCATTTTAGTAACCTGCTTCTATTTACAGTCCATGTTTATGATAGTACAACTTTAAAGCATCCTAAAGGTGCCTTCAGCACAGCTTCTTTACAGAGTAGAACATTCTGCATGTGAACGTGCACCAGTTTTGTCCTTATGTAATCCTGAAGGACACTAGAGATCATAGAGGTGCTGGCATACTGGAAAATAATAGCATTATGTCATGCCATACTGATGTATCTAAAACACCTTCAGGTTGGGGCAGATTAGAACAGATACAGGTGTCTCAGGTGTATGACTAGCTCAGCCACAGTCCACTGGACCTTTCACAAGCATAAATCTTGCATGCAAGTTAGCAGCTTGAGCTATATTTGATGATGGGTCAGTGGCATTATCAACAGCCCGTTACAAACTTTAGTCCGTAGAACCACCTACTATCCTTAATGACTTTAATATCTGGGTGTACAAATTGCTTGGATCAGACTGCATATTTCTAACTTTACACGTACATACGCTGCCTCATAATAATTAACTGCTGAAATAAAACAGGTACACAGATGTCATGACACTGGAACTATTGCCTTTTAGGTACAGAGATCTACATTTCACTGTAAAATTCTAAACCTTTTCAGCCTATCCAGGTTCTCTTGCATCAATCACAGCCAGCACAGCATCACTCAGCGCAACCACAGCTTCACTCAGCGCAACCACAGCATCACTCAGCACCACCACAGCACCACTCAACGCCACCACAGCATCACTCAGCGTAACCACTGCATTACTCAGAACAACCACAGCATCACTCAGCCCTACCACAGCATCACTCAGCGCCACCACATCATCACTCAGCACCACCACATCACTCAGCGCCACCACAGCATCACTCAGCACCACCACAGCATCACCACAACATCACTCAGCACAACCGCAGCATCACTCAGCGCCAGCACAACATTACTCAGCCCAACAACAGCAACACTCAGCACCACCACAGCGTCACTCAAGGCCCCAACAATATTGCTCAGGGCCACAACAACATCACTCAGCGCCACCACAGCATCACTCTACTCCACCATAGCTTCACTCAGCGACACCACATCATCACTCAGGGCCAACACTGCATCACTCAACAACACCACAGGATCACTCAGCACCACCACAGCATCACTCAGCACCACCACAGCATCACTCAGGGACACAACAATATCACTAAGCACCACCACAGCATCAATCAGCACCACCACAGCGTCACTCAGCACCACCACAGCATCACTCAGGTCCACCACAGCATCACTCAGCACCACCACAGCATCACTATGCGCTACCACTGCATCACTCAGTGAAACCACAGCATCACTCAGCGACACCACAGCATCACTGAACACCAATACAGCATCACTCAGCACCACCACAACATCACTCAGGGGCACCACAACATCACTCAGTGCCACCACAACATCACTCAGGTCAACTACAGCAACACTCAACACCACCCCAGCGTCACTCAAGCACACAACAATATCGCTCAGCGCCACCACAGCATCGCTCTACGTAACCACAGCAACACTCAGCACCACCACAGCATCACTCAGGGACACCACAGCATCACTCAGTACCACCACAGCATCACTTTGCACTGCCACAGCATCAATCAGCATCACCACAGCATCAGTCAGCATCACCACAACATCACTCAGGTTCACCACAGGATCACTCAACTCCCCCACAGCATCAGTCAGCACCACCACAGCGTCCCTCAGCACCACCACAGGATCACTCAGCACCACCACAGCTTCACTCAACACCACCACAACATCACTCTGGGACACAACAATATCACTCAGCACCACCACAACATCAATCAGCACCACCACAGCGTCACTCAGGGCCAGCACAACATCGCTCAGCACCAACACAGCATCACTCAGGGCCACCAGAGCATCACTCACCTTCACCACAACATCACTCAGCACCACCACAGCATCACATAGGAACACCACAACATCACTCAGTACCACCACAACATCACCCAGCAGCTCCACATCATCAATCAGAATCACCATAGCATCAGTCAGCACCACCGCAGCATCACTCAGGGCCACCACAGCATCACTCATGGTCACCACAGCATCACTTGGGCCAGCACAGGATCACTCAACGCCACCACAGCGTCAGTCGGCACCTCCACAGCATCAGTAAGCACCATCACATCATCACTCAGCAACACCACAGCATCACTCAAGGCCACCACAGGATCATTCACCTTAACCACAGCATCACTCAGCACAACCACAGCATCACTCAGGAATACCACAGCACCACTATGCGCTACCACTGCATCACTCTGCAGCGCCACAACATCAAAAAACATCACCACATCATCAGTCTGCACCACCACAGCATCACTCAGGGCCACCACAGCATCACTCAGGGCCAGCACAGCATCACTCAACGCCACCGCTGCATAACTCAGGGCCCGCACAGCATCACTCAACCACCGCAGCATCACTTAGTGCTTCTTACACTTTTTAATCACAACTTCTCAACATGCTGAGCTACACGCCTCCCCTCCACTGTCAATGCTGCCACTTGCCCATCCCACACATGCGGCTAGACACTTATTTATCTAAACCCAGCCATGACTCATGCTTTCATGGTTTCGACATGGAATATTAATGGTTTATTAGATCGCATTAAGAGAGATGCCAAATTCCAGTTCCTTCGGCGCCATTCCTCACACGTAGTGCTAATGAGGGAGACAAAACTTCAGAGGAACCAAATGTAAATTATTGGCCCATAGGGGCTATGACAGTGTATTCCATGCATGCACAAGTCCCTCCCGATGGATGTGACCAAGTTCACACATGACACTATGGAGCAGATCTATTGTACTGGAAGGCTCCCTGGAAGATATCCTTTATAATGTTTTATGCATATACATCCCACACACCATGCATCAAACCACACTGAAGATGCTTGGGGTCCAAGTGGTCACCCTCCCTCAGGCATTAACAGTACTAGGGGATGACTTCAACAACATTATGGACCAGAACGACTGGCATGGGCCTGAAGGCCTCACTCCCTGACAAGACCAGGGTTTAAGGGACTGGGCATGGGACTTGGCCTCAGGGACACGTGGAGGGTGTGGCACTCTAGCGAATCAGGCTTCATTCATGCTTTGGCTACTCCCAGCTCCCTCACACAGATAGAATACTTGTTTTTGCCAGCTAATGACCTCCTTCGCAGCTCAGGATCCAAGATCCTGCCTATGCATACATCAGACCATGCAGTGGTTCTGCTTCGATTAGATCTATCCCCTTGGGGTGCCTGCCCTGTCTGGCGTATTAACGCCTGGTTCCTTCAGGATGAAAAGTTCACTGACCACCTGTCAGCAAATTTCAAGCTTTTCACAAGATTAACGAGGGTTCTGTTGACTCCGTCATGATCCTATCCTAGGCGGGTAAGGCATATATGAGGGGCATAACTCGCTCCTTCATACGGGGACCAGATCGCCAAAAGCACAGCCAAATGGTTGAGCTTGAAACCTCGATAACACATTTAGACCACAGGGACCGGGGTACACTTACAGCCCAAGGGTGGCGCCATGTAGAACTGCAAAGGATTTCACTACGCTTGCTGTGCCTGGATGAAGCCTGCACATGCTGGATTGCATCTACAAGCCCGTAATACGAATGGGGTGATAAATCAAGCAAGATGTTACATCGGCTCACCACAAACAAACCAGAGAACAAAGTGACACCCTGTGTGTTGTGGAGAGCTACGGGACATGGGTGGTGGGCTCGAAGAGAATTTCGGCGGTTTTGCTCAGAACTATAAGAAGCTTTATGCTCGTAAACCAATTCGGTGTCACCACAGCAACCCCTTTGGTGGAGGAGCTCCCTCTGCCCCGTCTATCTCCTCAGGATAAAACTACTTTGGATCAAGATATTACTGCAGATAAAATTGGGGAGACGTAAGCAGATCTTAACCTGGGGAAAACTCCAGGACTGAATGGGTTTCCTGTGGATTTCTATCACAGGCATGCTTCTCCTTAAATTCTAGCCGTGGCAATATCGTATGGCCACCTCTCCACAGAGATTGACCAGGCCACTATTGTTGCCCTTTCCAAAGTGGGTCATACTCCAACCACTTGTTCCTCTTTCTGGCCCATATCCCTCATCAAAAGCTAGATTAAATTGTATGCTAAGATTTTAGCTAATCGACGGCTGAGAGTCCTCCATGCCTTGGTCTACCCGGACCAATGCGGGTTTATTCCCAGCATAGTACCAGACACTCCATCCGTCGAGTACATATAGCAATCTCCTGTATCAGGACTCTCTGAGTCCCCGCGGCTCTCCTGTTACTAGACTTTTAATATGTTTTTGATGCAGTTGATTGGACCTATCGCGATAAAGTCCTTGGTGGTATGGGTCCTGGACCTCATTTTCGGGCATACATGAAGGCCCTCTACGCGAGCACTGAAGCCCGGGTGCGGTTTAATGATTTCTTATCAGACCCCCTTCCTGTGTGAAGAGGCACTATGTAAGGGTTCCCACTTACTCCACTTTTGTTTGCGCTCGCTATAGAGCCATTGGCGGTGTGGATTCAGTATGATGCACAGGTATGGGGATTTGACTGGGGGCTGGAGATGGAGAACTGAATAGCTTTATATGCGGACAATGTCCTCTTATTTCTCCATATTGGTTTAGGGAAGATGTCAGGGCTTTGAATCCACAAGGGCCAGTCCTTATTGGTTACAATAAAAGGGGACTACCATTTTGAAGCATGGTAATCCATAATTCCGGTGCGCCGAGTTAGCTTCCATTATCTTGGAGTGCATATATCATGGGAACCAAATTTGGCATGAAGCCTAAATATTGCCCCTGTGATGCGAGAGCTAAGGAGGACCTCTCCTAATGGCTTCTTCTACCTCTCAACATCTTTGGTAGAGTAGCCTTGTACAAAATGAAGATTTTTCCCAGATTCCTCTAAGCACTACAGAACTATCCCTTTTACATTCCACAAACATGGTTTGCTTCGGTCCTGGCTATGGGTCGCAGTTTATTTGGTCTGGGGGGGCACCCAAGGTAGCCTTTGGGAAGTGCAATCGGGCAATGTATGATGGAGGCTTAGCCATGGTGGACCTATGACTATATTATTGGGTGATGCATCTACTCCCCATTAATAATTGGGTGCATGGGGGATGGGATGATCAGGCCTACAGGAGTGAGTTGGCCCTACTAGGTCTGGACAATGTGGTTCACATCTTATATGGTCGCTCAATTCCCTCTGTTGTCCCAGAGGTCACCCAGATAGCATTTAAAGTGTGAAGGGCGACACTCCAGTGTCTGGAATGGGATCGCAAACTTATTAGGAAACCACACTCTGGGGGGTAGATGGCTGACTCAGCTGTCCTCCTTGGGGGATTCAAGAGGTGGGATTCTATTGGGCTGTCACATCTTGGAGATGATTGGGATGGTCAATGTTTGAAATCCTTTCAAGAGCTATAAATGGAATATCCAATGCCAACCTTCCAATTCTATCGTTATCCACACCTCAGGCACGCCCTACAAGCTCACGGTGATGAGCTTCAGGATCTCCGTGAATACAATCCTCTGGAAAACAAAATCCTTTTGGGCCACCTGGGTAAGGGTGAGCTATCCCAGATTTATAGACGCCTTGTGAAACACTCATCAACCTCATTATTTTCGCTGAAAGAACGATGGGAGGGTTGGGTAGGGTCTTTAGACGATGCGGACTGGCCTGCATGACTAATCGCACGCTAGCTATCCCAGCCATACTCCGCTTTATCCAATTTAAATACCTCCATCAGGCCTACATGACCCCTCTCCACCTATGGAGGGTGGGGCTGAAGGACTCCCCGACATGTCGTAGGTGTGGGAACCCAGCGGGGGATTTTTTTCCATGTTGAGTGGCAATGCCCTGTGATGGAAAGATTTTGTTTTGGTGTTTTAGTATAGTCTGTAGTGGGTATGTCTATTGATGTGGATCCACAAATTGCTTTACTTCGGATGCTGGACGAACTTGGTGGGTCTAGGGGGGGATAGGACTTTGGTCGGCCTATCCACATTACTAGCTAAATGTGGCATCACTCGCAATTGACCCTCCTCTGTGGTCTCCTCGCTAGAAGTGTGGACTAAAGGGATGGACTAGTGTGGCAAATTGGATGAGATGATTTATGTAGCCAGGGGGTACCCCTGCAAATATGATAATGTCTGGAAAAATGGTGGGACTACCACAGATTGTTGATCTAGCTGCCATAGCACTTGTGGTTTATGTGGGGGAGCTATTTTGTGGGATGCGTACCATCTCCTTGTGGGATCAATGCTGCTCTTTTTATCCATTCTCTTATTGTACAAGGCAAATGGTTTGATGTTTACTTGCAAAATGTCAATAAAATGTTTCTGTAAAAAAAAGAAGTCATAAGCAAAATGCTGCGAACTGATGAAGAAGTCACATATCATCTGATTAAAGAAGTGATCCAATGCCAAATGCTGATTGTGAATTATACATCTTCCACCAAGAACACCAGAAAGATGGTGAAACCATTGATGAATTTGTGGAAAGATTCAACACACTCATCAGACATTGTAAGTTCAATGAATTTAATGATGAAGAAGCTTTGCGTGTGAGAGTTATTGACTGATACCTGTCAGATTCATTCAGAGGACGAATGCTGAGACAAACTCTTAGTCTGGACCGAGTGTTAATGTCTGCCAGAGCTGCAAAGTGTGCTGATAGACAAGATGCTGACATGGACCCCAGAAGAGCCCAAAATGAATCCATCATGAGTGTGAAAAGTAAGCCTAAACCAAAGATTGAAGGACACAAAGTGATATCTACACATAAAAATGAGTTGTGTTATCGATGTGGATATTCAACTCCACACAAAGGTAAATGTCCTGCTCTTGGAAAGGTATGAAAAGGCTGTGGGAAGGAGAACCCTTGTGTGACGGTTTGCAAAGTGAAGGAAAGAGGACGTGCATCACGGCAAGAAGGCAAAATGGCCTCCAGAATGTTTCAGAAGCAACATTCGATGCACACCCACCAGGCCAAGTGACGACATCAGTTGAGACAAATCGACACTGAAAGAAGTCGATCATCATCCAAATCATTGTCAAACAGTTCTCCTCTATCAATATCAAGTGAAGGTGATGGAAATAACTGCTCCATGTTGATATTTACCTCAGAAAAGCATGTGCATGTTGGTTTGGCCACTTGTGAAAATAAATGTCAGTCATGAAAAGTTCGACATGCCAAAGCACCATAGTCGTTCAAACATTGCCTGAAGATTACACTGAAACTAAATGGTTGTTCGATACCTTTCGTTATCGACAATGGTGCATCGATAAACGTTATGCCTGAGAAGAAATACAATGAACTAACTCTATTGCTGCAACTTATGCCATCGAAAACCAAAGTCTACATGCTGCATCTATGTCCTTAAAATGTGAAGGTTCATTTGTAGCAACAAAGAAACAGAAGAAAACAAATGTACAAGCACCCATCCATGTGCTTCAGGGTACCGCATCAAGTGCCTGTCTACTTAGTTTCAGCTCAGCCATTGATATGGGACTGAGATCCTTGAATTACAACATGAATGCTCACCACACAATAGTAAGTCAGTTCCTGCCCTTATTTCATGGATTGAGAACACTTAAGACTATGAAAGAAAAGTTTATTATTAATGAGAACTTCCATTGTGTTGCTCAAGGACATGGACAAATTGCTTTTAATTTGCAAGAAACTGTTGAAAAAGAACTTGAATTGTTACTTAAGCATGACATTATTGAGCATTCAACAGGTCCAATGCCATGAGTTTCTCTTATAAAGGTAGTGCCTAAAAAGGATAGTGAAGGAGCTGTACACATATGCGTTGACATGCATCAAGCAAACAAGGCAATTGAACGAGAACATCATCCAGGTACACATATTACTGACATGATAATGAAATTAAATGACGCAAAGGTCTTCTCTCACCTTGATTTATATAAAGGTTATCATCAGTTGGAACTTGAAGAAAATTGGAAGTACATTATAACCTTTTCTACACATGTTAGTTTATTTCGATAAATAAGACTTGGGGCTCGATTCCCAAAAAGCAATCTGAGACAAAAGCCTAACATTAAAACTTTTGGTATTCACAGCGGTCATTTACGAGTCATAGCTTTACGTCCGCAGTCGGGCCAGAATTACTGGCTCAGGCTGGAATCTCCGCACCCGGGCTGGAATTTCCGCACCCAGTGCGCAATCTCCGACTCGGGCAGGATGAAGTGTAATCAATGGGAGTTTGCTTCTTTTCATCATGGTACATGCAGTTCACAATTTGTGCTCCCCTTAGTGTTGACCGTAGTGTTATGTTGTAGTGGTGCAGAGATTCCGTCCCGGGTGCGGAGATTTAGGCCTGACTGTGGACGTAAAGATATGACTTGTAAATGACCTCTGTGAGTCCCAAAAGTCGTAAAGTTAGACATTTGTCTCAGATTGCCTTTGTGAATTGTGCCCTAAGTTTTGGCATTTCATCTGCTGCTGAACTGTTTCAAGACACAATTTGACGTATCATCCAGCCGGTCACAAATGCATTCAATTACACTGATAATATATTGGTTTTCGGAGCTACACAAAAAGAACATGGTAAAGCTCTTACACAAGTATGTCATTTTCTTGCTAAAACGGGTTTGACTTTGAATGCAGAGAAGGGTGAGTTACATAAGAATAAAGCTAAAATTATTTTCCCATATCTATTCTGATGAGGGCATGACACCGATCCTGCTAAAGTTCAAGTGCTGTCAAATGTTGATCCCCACAAGATGTTTCTATTGTGCATTAATTTCTTGGCAAGGGCAGTTACTGTTCCAGATACCTAAAAGACTTTGCCACTGTAATGGCTTCGTTGAGAGACTTGAAGAAAAAAAATGCTTCATTTCATTTGTCACATAAATGTGAAAAAAGCTGTAAAATAATTAAACAAGCCATTAAGAATGCAGTGGAAATGGCGTACTTCAATCCTAAGCTTCATACAGAGTTTCTTGTTGACGCTAGCCCCGTCGGGTTAAGCACTATCCTTGCAAAGCACAGCAGACACTCAAATGCTCGAAGGCATATTGTGGCATATGGAAGTATAAATTTGTCTCAACCAGAATGTGCTTACTCACACCCTAAAAAAAGAAGTCTTAGCTGTTGGATGTGCTTGTGAACATTTCCATGTCTTCCTATATGGAAAGCCTTTTACGGTAAAAATGGGTCATCAAGCTTTACTGACTATGTTTGGCAAACCAAAGGCCAAAATGCCTCCTCTTATTGAACGCTGAGGACCATGGTTACAAGAGTATAATTACACCATTGTGTATCTTTCCAGGGAAAGATCAGAACCCTGCTGACTACTTTTCCAGAGTATCTACACAAAGTCACGGTACTCGCTCCAAGACAGCTAAGGCTTATATCAGTTTTATTGTGAAATCAAACACATCAGCTGCTATTTCACCAGCCAATATTATCACTGCCATGATAGTGACATGTTAAAGCTGAAGGATATAATTATACATCAGTCGTGGAACGAACACCAGCGACCGCTCACCAGTGAAAGCGAATATCAAAAATTCTAAAATGTCAAGGATGAACTGTCTCTAACTAAGTTAGGAGTTATCTTACAAGGGTCAAGAAGGAGTAGTTTCTTACCTGTAACTCCAGTTCTGTAGTAGGGGTATCTCTGTTATAGTCATAATCTAGGGAATAGTCCCGCCCATGTGCTTGGACCCCGGAGCAATCAAAAATAATCTCTTAAACTGTCTTCGTTGCAGTCCTGCATAGACACTTAAGAGAAAATTAAAGACAATAATGCAGCCTATACCTACAAAGCTACACTGTCCAGTACTTCAACTAGAAATGCCAAGGATATAACACCAATAACACATTTAACACAATCCGTTAAGTTTCACCCATAGAGAAACTTTCCTCCCCTCACCAAATCCATGGAATGATAGAGAGTAAGGTAAGGACAGACAAGCCTCCATAGGCTGCCATTAGGTGTCTGGAAAAGGGATACCATGCCTTTAAGGAACTCTCCAGAGACCCTCGGTATCCCAGCATGCACAGCCCCTTCCTTTTACTTTCAGTTCTTTTTGAAGGTGCATAAAGCAAGACCTGTAGCATACATCACAGTACCATTTTCTCCACCGGGGAGGAGGGCGGGCGCTTATGACTATAACAGAGATACCCCTACTACAGAACTGGAGTTACAGGTAAGAAACAACTCCTTCTGTAGTAGGGGATCTCTGTTTATAGTCATAATCTAGTGAATAGAATGGCAAGCCCATCTAAAAACAACCCGGTGGTGGAGAAAAATAGACAACCCCACTATTGTGCGAACAAATTCTGCAGCGAAGCCTGCCCAACCTGAGCATCTGCTCTGACATCCAAGTCCAGACAGTAATGCTTAGCAAAGGTGTGGACCGACTTCCAAGTGGCCGCCCTGCAGATCTCTGCAATGGGAACATTTTGAAGCAAAGCTGGTGTAGCTGCTTTGCCCCTGGTAGAATGAGCCTTAGGCTTACCCCCTAAGATCTTATTCGCTTTCTGATAACAGAGCTGGATACATGACACAATCCACCTAGAGATGGACTGTTTCGAAGTAGCCAGGCCAGTCCTAACCGACCCATAGTTGACAAACAATTGGTCGGATCTACGAATACCCTAGGTCTTATCCAGATAGAATTTCAACACCCTTCTGACATCCAGGGAATGAAGAGACCGTTCCGCTGGAGTGGAAGGATTCTGGAAAACAGTTGGTAAAGTTATAGTCTGATTAACATGAAAATCAGAAATCACCTTGGGAAGAAACTTAGGGTGAGTACGCATAACAACCTTAGCAGCATGAAATACAGTATAAGGTTCCTGGCAACACAATGCCTGAATTTCACTCACCCTGCGGGCCGATGTAATGGCCACGAGGAACGCCGCCTTCCAAGACAGGTGCTGCAGTGAAGCTTTATGGATAGGCTCGAAAGGCTCCTTCATCTGCCTGGACAGCACCACATTCAGTTCCCATGAAGGCGAGGGAAGCCGAACAGGAGGGAACAAATTCAAATTCAAATTCAAATTCAAATTCAAATATCTTTATTCAGCACTTAAAAAGATACCATAAAAGTACATAAAAACATTTAAAAACCACATTAAAAAGATAAAAGCCAATACATTCATACATATCGGAGGTTTCCTGTTACCCAGTCTCTATTTGCAGGGCATTACAATCAATTATCTCTCTCGTATTCCTTAGTCTCATTGCCACCTTAATAAAACTCAATATACAAGACAGTGTGTAAGCAGCTGTGGCCTTCTGCAAAAACAATAGGGCTGCCTTGGCATGTTTAAATTTTGCTCGTTTCAAAATTCCCACTAGGAACTTACGCCTGGGAGATTAGTAAAATGAGCATAACAATACAAAGTGAAGGGTATCCTGCCGAGACCTATTGTTGCAGCCGCAGGTACCCTTCTGCTCCACCGTTAAAGTAAAACCAGAGGGAACAGACTCAGGTGGAAGAGCTATGCTGGTGATGTTAGATCTGTCGGCGGCCTTCGACACCGTCCCTCATGAGGGTCTCCTCAGCAGACTATATGAGATCGGTCTGAGAGGGATGGTGTTGAGCTGGCTTAGATCTTACTAAGCGGGTCGTCGACAGGTGGTCTGGGCCCCCCCGTACTCCGCCGAAGTGCCGCCTTTGGAGGTCGGAGTTCCTCAGGGGTCGGTGCTTAGCCCGACCCTTTTTAACATCTTTATGTCTCCTTTGGCGGTGCTGGCGTGGTCTTTTGAGGCCCAGATCATATCATACGCTGATGACACCCAGCTCCTCTTCACCTGTAGAAAGGGTGCCGAGTTCAACGGAGAGAGCATCTGCGGGTGTCTTGGGGCTGTTTTCGACTGGTTTCAGCGAAACAGCCTCAAGTGCAACCCTGACAAATCCAAGGTGCTTTTCTTCGGGTGTCAGGCTGACCCGTCATGGCAGGATTGGTGGCCTGTGAATATGTTCCCTCCCTCATCTTCCTCCTTGGTTGCCAAAAACCTTGGCGTCAAAATTGACAATAGTCTATCGTTGAAGTCCCAAATCTTAGGCTTAACTGGTACTTGTTTTGGTCTTCTTAAAATGCTGCGCAAGTTTCTTCCTTTGCTCTCTTTAGAACATAGGAAGACGACGGTTCAGGCATTAATTTGTTCCAGGCTCGATTACTCTAATGTATTATACCTGGGTCTTCCAGACTACCTATTACAAAAACTTCAGGTGGTCCAAAACTCGGCGGCTAGGGCCATTTTTGGCCTTCCCCGCCATGCCAGAGCCTCGGATCTGTTACTCTCCCTTCACTGGCTTCCTGTCAGGAAGCGGATTGCTTTTAAGGCACTTACACTTGCGCACAAGGCACTCCATGCTGTAGGTGCTGAGTACATCCAGAAACGCCTTATTTATTTATTTATTCAAAGTTTTATATAGCGCGAACAAGATCTTTACAGATATCAGAGCGCTTCACAGAGACAGGGGTAGGGGCAACAGGAGGGTGACTAAACAGACTAATGGGTACAGTATAATAGTCAGTAGCATAATAGGATAGCAGTCATGTACAGATAAAATACCAATAAACAATCAGGTAATCAGTAATATGAGACGGCGCAAAGTCATTGATCCAGCTACAATAGGGTTCAGGTAAACTTTGGCTGTAGGGATGGCTTATACCATTTTCTTAGAATTAGAGAGAACAAGAGGTGGGGGCATCAAGAGGGTGAATCAACAAACTAATGTGTACCATATAGTGGTCGGTAGTAGGAGAGTAGCATAATAGGGTCGCAATCAAGTAAGAATATAATGCCAATAGACAATCAGGTAACCAAAGATAAAAAGCGATGCAAAGTCTCTGATCCAACAACCTTAAAGTTCAGGTGAACTTGGCCATAAGGATGGTTTTCACCTCTTTCTTGAAGAATGCAGTGGAGGAGATAAGCCTGGTTTCAGGAGGGAGTGCATTCCAGATCCTAGGTGCCATTCCTGAGAAGGCGCGTTTGTATGTTTTGTCCTTCCGGAATCTACGAGGTTTCAGGAGTAGACTTTTTGAACTTCTGTTGGATCTCGAACCTCCTGATATAGACAACTTTTGAGCGAGGTAGTTGGGTGCCTTGTGGTGCACGGCGAGTGTGTCATAACGGCAATTTTTAGCTGTATTCTGGCTTCAAAAGGCAGCCATTTCAGGGATTTTAAGTCTGGGGATATATGCGAGTGTTTTCTTGAGCCAGTAATGAGTCTCGCGGCAGCGTTCAGGGAGGCTCTTAGGGGTGCGGTTGTTGATAGCGGGAGTCCGCTGAGGGCCACAATTCCATAGTCTATGCGGGGGATGACTAGGGCTTGTACAGCAGTTTGGAAGTCCTTGGCTGGGAGGAAGGGTTTAAGTTTCCTCAATGTGTTGATGTTGAGCTTGGCGTCAAGTGTGATGCCTAAGGATTTCGCAGAATCCACGATGGTAGGTTGGACATTGAGTGCTGTTAGGTGATTAAGCCAGATTTGGGTGGTAGTAATTTTCGCAGGAGGTGAGATCAGTAGGAACTCAGTTTTCAGAGCATTTAGTTTGAGGTGATTATCGGCCAACCAAGATTGAGTGTTTCTAAGTGTGGAGTTCAGAAGTTTGATATCTTCCGGGGATTGTAGCTTTAGGTAAAGTTGTGTGTCATCGGCGTACATATGGAATTGTATATTGGATGCTTGGAGCAAGGTGGCGAGAGGTTCCATGACGAGGTTGAACAGTGTGGGGGAAAGGGAAGATCCTTGTGGGACGCCTAGATCTACTGGCACAGGTGAAGACGGCACATTGCTGATCTTGAACTTCTGAGACCGGTTATGTAGGAAGGAAGTAAACCATTTGAGAACAGTTCCGGAAAGACCCATTCTAGTGTTTAGCAACTCCAGTAGGTTCTCGTGTTTGACCGTGTCAAATGCTGAGGAGAGATCAAGAAGGATGAGGAGGCAGGAATCATTGCGATCAAGGATTTGGAGGGCGTCATCAATTATGTGCGTCATAGCCGTTTCCGTGCTATGTTTCGCTCGGAAGCCTGATTGATGAGGGTTGAGGAGGTCAAACTGGTCAATGTGTTTTGTTAGTTGGAGTTGTACACATTTTTCCAGCAGTTTGGCCAGGGTGGGGATATTGGTGATAGGGCGGTAATTGTTCAGGTCAGCCGGGTCAGCTGTAGGTTTCTTGAGTATAGGCGTGACTTGCCCCACCTTGAGGGAGTCTGGGATGAGACCTTGTTGAAGGGAGCTGTTGATGATTTTGGTCCAAAGTGGGAGGAGCAGGGGGATGAAGTCTTTTACAGCATTAGCAGGTAGGGGGTCTATGAGGTGATTAGAGGGCTTCAAGGTGCCGAGCAATTTGTGTATTGCTTCTTCAGAGTAGGTGTCGAAGGACAACCATGATGCGTTATTTTTAGGTTGAGTGTTAGACATTCTGGTGTGGCTGGGGTATCGGCTTACATCATTGATGAGGTCACTTCTTATGTTGTCGGTCTTTAGCTTAAAGAAAGCAGAAAAGTCTTCACAGTGTGGGGTATCACTTGTTGTGCTGTTTGATTGTAAGGGTTGTGTCTTGGTTTGAGTTTTGATTAGTTCGAACAGTTTTTTTGGCCTGTTTTTTGCTTGGTCCAGCTGGAGGCTAAAGAAGTCAGACTTTGCGCGCTTTATTTTCCTAAAGTAGGCATTTCTCTTGTTCTTAAGCATTTTGAGATGCAGTGAAGAGGGGTCAGATCTCCAGCCGGGTTAAGTTTAACTTTTTCGTTGATAAAGAAGGAGATAATGTGGTGGTCTGACCAGTCACAGGGTTGGATCGCCTCCAGTTGGGTAGAGTCCTCTTTGGCGATGATGAGATCGAGTATCGAGCCTTTGTCGTGTGTTGGGCTGTTGCATATTTGGGTGAGGTCAAGCGCATTAAGGAAAGTTTTGAGACTATTCACCACTGCGTCTTTCTGATCGTTCCAGTGGAGATTAAAGTCACCCAGGTAGACTTGAGTGATCTGCCGACTGGCATTGGATGTGATCGTGTCCATGAGTTGTTGGGTGAATGTGAGGTTGTCCCCAGGCGGGTGATAGATGAGATGTAAAGCACAAACTTGTTTGCCCTCGCTGGCGATATCGAGGCAGAAGAGTTCACAGGAAGTAAGGGAGGGGGAGGTGGCTTTAGTAACGGAGAGGTTGCTCCTAAAAATGCATGCAATTCCCCCGCCCGTCTTGCCGAGCCTGTCAAGTCTAATGATGTGATAATTGGGGGGGACTAGTATGTCCATTATCGATGTAGAAGCTTCAGTTAGCCACGTTTCAGTCAGAATGGCTAGGTCTAGATCCATTGTTGTGACGAGATCCGCGATGTCGGAGGAGTGTCTCTGGGCCGATCTGCAATTGAGTAGGATGCATTTGAGTCTGGGAGTGAGAAGGGTGGTCGAGCCTTCTAGAGAGAGGGGGACTTTTCTGAGGTTGTTAGGGACGGAGCCTCTGTTGCTTAGGGTCGGGGGCCTGAGGGGATTTGTGAGAATTGTGGGTATGGGGAGGTGTGTGATGGTTATGTGTTTTACAGGACCTGGGCCAAAAGAGCGAAGGAGGGAGCATAAGTCGCGGTCCGACAGGGAGTTGAGGGCGCGACGGGGGCGGTGAGTGTTATTGCGAGCGGGGATAGTCGGCCAGCGCGGGGAGAGTTGGATGCGAGGGTATGTGGGGAGGGTGGGGCGTTTGTTGGGTAGCGGAATGGTGGGAGGTTGACTGGGGTGTGAATAGAGACGTTCTTTGATGGTGTGGAGATCTTCTTTGACTTGTAGGAGATCTTCTTTGACTTGTTGGAGGGTGGATAAAATCATGTCCAGAGGTGGATTGGGGATGGTGTTGGTGATGAGAGCCATGGGCGAGTGGTTGAGTAGTGAGCTGGAAAGCGAGCTGGGTACCGAGGGGGGGGATATGCTAGCGTTATTGCAGGGTTCTGCGGTACTATTGAGTGGGATGGCATTCAATGTGTGAGAGAATTTGTGGGCGAGGGGTGTGGGTGAGGTAGGGGGAGGGTTGGAGGCATAGGTAGAGACGTCGGTGGGAGGCGGCTCCGGTGAATTGAGGAGTGAGTGAAGGCTGAAGACAATGGGGGTGGCAGGAAGGTAGTGGGGGCTGAGAATGGGAGGCGAGAGAGGGGGGATGTTAAGGTAAGGGAGGTGGTATGTTCTGTGGGTCTAGTTGGGAGGGTGGGGAGGTGGGGAGTGAGAGTGGGGGGGGGCTAGGGTGGGAGAAGGATCTGCCACGGGGGGGGGAAGGGGGGGAGATAAGCTCCGGACGGTGGAGGGTTCAGAGGGACTCGTGGGGGGTGTAAGGTGGGGGGAAGGGAGGGTGGGGGTATGGAGGATGTATATGAGGGGGAGTGTTCTCTGCCAGTAGATGCGGGGTGAGGAGGTGTTAGGTCGGGTGTGTGACTGACTATAGCGCTGGGGGGATGGGAGAGGTGGGTGTCAATCCGCTGTTGAGATGGGAAAGGCAAGTGAGATAGAGGATTGGAGTTGGAGGGTGTTGTGTAGCTTGATGTGTTCGGAGTGGAGGTCCGCCGTTTGGCGATGTGTTCTAAGAAGGTTGGGAACAGGTTGTCGAGTCGGTCGAGGTTCCTATCAGTGGCTTGGAATAGTATGGTCCCGTTGTTGTAGATGGTGATGGTGGCTTTGCCTGGGAAAACTTGGGATGACGTGATAGACAGCGTTAGGCCATGAGCAGATTTACTGGTGGTGGAGCTAGTGAGAATGGAGAGGAGCGCTTTCCTCCACTGTGCTCTACGCAGTGTGTAGAAGATGATATCGGTGCTTGTGGCTCCATTGGTCAGTGAGAAGTAGGTGTCCACAAACGGGGTTTCAGGGTGTGCCTTCAGGAAGTTGTGTTTGTAGCGTTTGGCGTTTTTTTTGGAGAGCTCGGGTGGGTAATTTATTTTGTATGTGTGTTTGCCCATGCGTTCCATAGTGGATGAAGCGTAGGTAGAAGAGGGGGGGTGTACGCGGGTGAGTGTGTGAAATTGCAGGGCTGTAGACCCACGTAGACTTACGTATGGGCAGTTGGTAGGGATGACTAGTCTAAGATGGCCACCCCAATGAAGGACTAGTCAAAGATGGCCGCCAGAATAGCATAAATGGAGACAAGAGTAGTAGTCCTTTCTCTGTTGTTGGTGTGCCTTAGAGAGATAGTTTCCCTTTCTGCTCAGGGGCAGGTCACGTTAGTCCATCTTCTGTGTTGTTAGGTGGGGAGGAGAGAGATTAGCTTCCCTGCTGCTTGGAGGCGAGGAGAGAGTCTTATCTCTGTTTTGTTGACCTGTGACCACGTTGGTATGTAGCCTCATGGTCATCTGGTGGGCAGTGGAGGCGATTTATGGCTCCGGTATATGGCCCCAGCCATTTTAGGAATGGAGAGTGAGAAGAGTGAAAAGCCCACCATGTCGCGAAGATAGTTTGCAGGCAGATAACTTTATAGGATTCAGGGCAGGGAATGCAAAGCCGGCATGTTCGAGATAAAAATTAAAAGTATGCGTGCAAATACCTTCAGGACATCACGGTTGTTAGGCTGCACTGAGGCTGTTAAAATCTGATGCAGAAAGTAGATTTGTGCAGTTGGGGTTAAGTAGAAGTAGGCACTCCATTAGTGGATACTAGCCGATGTTCGTGCAATCAGTATTCTTTTCGTTTATTCATTGCAATTCCTGGGCATTTCCTGGGGGGGGGGGCGGGGCTATTAGGCTCCTTCTCTCCGTGTGCAAGGCTTCGTGTGGATCCGCCGCCCCACCGCCCAGCTCTCCTGCCAGCACCGCAGTCCAACCGCCGTTGAGCAGCCGCCCCGCTGCCCCTCACTTCCACAGCTCACGCCGTGCAGTCGGCGAGATGGGAGAGAGGCCAGATGCACCCCCGCCACAAGCCGCGCAGACCGGGGCCCGATGCTCCAGTGCAGGGACCAGTCCTCCGGCGCCTCCGCAGCGCCCACCGTCCTCCTCGCCTTCTCTCCGCACTGCTGCGTCCCCAACACACCACAGACCGCACGGCAGTGTACCGCAGCCCCGGCCACAACGCCTCAACCACAGTGCCTCCTCACTGCCCGTCAATGGCTGCAGCCCCGGCAGGCAGTCCCGGTGGCGTCGACAGGGGGAGCCGAAGGGGATCCAATGACCGATCCGCTGACCGCCAGTGACCGGCAATCCCAGCAGACAGCCACGGCAGGCAGCCGCAGCAGCGTCGGGGCCCCAGACAGCAGCGCCTCTCCGACGCCCACAGCCTCCCGGTCACCAGCCGCCACAAGCCTCCTCTGCGGCCACAGTGGCTCTCCCCCGATGTCTCGTGTTCTGCCGATGCTCCGGAGACAGTCGCAGGGGTCCCAGCCGCCGGTGCCACAGGTAGGTGTCTAACATCGATGTTGCTGTGCACTCCAGTTACTTTTGTGGCCAATCCAGTTACTCGTTTAACACTCCAGTTACTCGTAGTTGTTTTTCCTTGCAAGGAGATAGGTGCTATCGGGGATAAATCCAAAAAGAGGGATCCCGAGCACTGGGAGCTCCGGACAAGAGCTCCTACCGGGCGGCCGCCTTACCTTTTACAAACCGACACGTTCCCTCAGATCAGAATCCCTTGGTCTGGCAACGGTCCCTACTATCAGGAATGCTAGGGTAGGGGGACGTTCTTTCAAACATCTCGCTCCCAAGCTATGGAACACCCTCCCCCTGGTGCTCCGTTGTACCTCGAACCTTTTAGCTTTTAGAAAAGGTCTGAAAACTTGACTTTATAGTCAATGATGGGTCTGCTTTCCCTTTTATCTTTTTCATTCTGTTTCAGCTATGGGTCAGAAAGCGCCCGGACACTTCTTGGAGTAGCCGAGCACTATATAAGACACCCATAACATTAACATTAACATTAACAGACAATAAATGGTGCAACATATTGAACCTGAGACGGGTCATCTAAAATCTATCTTGTGCAATGTGAGTCACTGATAGATAGGGTTCCATTCCGCTTTCCGTTTTCAATGATCTGTAGGACGCAACCGTGGAGTTACTCTCTTCTGTAGCCGCCCTACTCATGGTTGTCCATTCGCCAAACAGTTTCTTGACCATTGTCTTATTCTGGGCGTTAAGGGCTTCAGGCACGGTAAAAAAGTTCTTACATCCAATAGCCTCTAGGGTGTCTTTTATATATTTTATCCATGGGATGGAGCTCCCTTTGTCACGTTTCAGGCAGTCTTTGATAATTTGCCTGCTCAAACCGGCCTCAAGGTTAGACCAGGTTTTGACCCATGCCAGGAGTGGCCTGATCTTGATTTGGACTTCAATATAGGATTCTCCCAATTCCTCGTGTATGATATAGGATGGGGCGCTTTGCGGTACTTTCAAGATCCTTCTTCTGCCTGGACCTGGTATGTATTTGTAAAGCCCCAAACTTCCGACCCATAGGCTGCTTTAGCGCAGCATATTGATCTATACAAATTCATCACCATCTACCCAGTCTTCTCCCATAGCCCATTATAGCCCCTCTCGAGGCCACCAGTTTTGCAGCATGTTTATCCACCAGAGATTTAAACTTTAGGAGCCCATCGAATAGTACACCTAAAAGGGCTGGACCAGGCCTATTTTATGGGGGCCTATCTTGTAAGCAAATTTCTTATTTGGTCTTGCTCCCGCTAACATAACATATGACTTATCCAGATTTGCTGACAGATCAAGTGTGGCCATAAAACTTACGAATCCATCAATCAACCTCTGGAGCCCCCGCAGTGTTCGAGGTAACAGCACCGCGTCATCTGCGTAAAGCAGGACGGGGATTGGGCGGGAGCCTATTTGGGGGGAATCCACTCTAAGTTTGCATAGTTCCCTGTCCAAGTTGTTGATATACAAAGAGAACAGAAATGGAGCTAAAATACAGCCCTGCCGCACTCCGCTCGTGCATGGAAATGGTAGGGTCTTACTTCCATCTTGGTTGTAACGGACAGACGCAGATGTATTCCAGTGTAGGGCCTTGAGGATGTCAACTAGATCTTGTTCCACCCCTAGGTCTATCATCAGGGCCCATAGTTTCTCCCTATTCACGTGATCAAAGGCCGCGGAGAGATCCATGAACCCTAGATAGACCGCCTCCTTGCTAGCTATAGTGTACTTTGCAATCAAGAGGTATAGGTTCAGGCACTGATCTGTAGTTGACCTTCCCTCCCTGAACCCGTATTGGATATCTGTTATTTGTTGGTTACTATCTGCCCATTCTGAGAGGCGTTTTAGAATGACACGACCCAACACCTTCGCCGTAACATCAATGAGAGATATTGGGCGATAGCATTGGGGGTCATCCCTGTTCCCTTTCTTAAATATTGGTACGATCGTTGCCGAGGACCAAGAACGCGGCAGACCTGCCTCTACAGCCGCATTCAGGACCCTCGTAAGAATGGGAACCCACAGTTCCACGTTACAGAGGTAGAGGTCGGGGGGGTATACCATCTGGGCCGGGTGCTTTGTTTTTAGTGAGCCCAAGAATTGCCCCTTCTACCTCTGCCAAGGTAATCTCTAGCCGTGCAGTCAGCTTTAGCCTCTGCCCTTCATCATAGTTTGTTTCACCTGTATGATTAAACAAGTTCTGGAAGTGTGCCTGCCACTGCTCGGGTAAGATGGTATTCAGGATTTGTGGGGCATTTGAGTCTTGGAAGCATGGTTTGTTTATGATTTTCCAAAACTCTGACAGGTCTCTTTTTTCTGCCGCCTCCCTTAAATCCTCCCATACTTGTCTTTGGAGACTAGCTTTGCGAGTTTTTAACGTCTTTTTGTATATCAGTCTACTTTGGGCTATTCGAGTATTATCCCTGGGACGCTGTTTTAGGCTAAGTTTAAGATCTTTATGAGCCTGTGAGCATTATTTATCAAACCATCGAGGTGTGGTGGCTCGTGCCCTGGTTTTAGTGGTCTTTAGAAGTCCATCGATAAGATGTGCCATCTCCTCGAAAGCGGTCACTACCGCTACTCCCTCTTTACTTAGGTCGAGGCATACATTTATTGCCTCTGACCCTGTGATTATTAGGCTTTTGTAAAACTTTTCCCCGTCTATATTGGACCATCTAAGCCTTCTCCCTTGGTCTGTTATCCTTTCTGTCTTATCTACTCTAGGTAGTGCGTTCTTAAGTTTTAAACATTTTAGCTCCACCACCAGTGGGTTATGGTCGCTAAATATACAATTTTTAATGGCCGCCCTACTGAGAAAATGTTTTGAGTGTGGGGGAAACCATAATAAAATCTATGTACGAGTGACATCCTCTCCCCTTAAAGGTTGGGCTGAGTTGTCCGGCACTACCCATCTCAACCATGTCCATCGTGTGGGCCAAATTATGCCTTTTCATCACCTTGTCTATTTCCCAACCCTCTGGGGAGTGTACGAAGTGTGGCCCTTTCTCCACTGTGCATCGTGACCAATCCTTGTTTAGTGGTCTTAAGTTCCCACAAAGGTGGCAGTTAAAGTCTCCAACAAGGACGACACGAGGGGCAACTACTGCTTTTGTCTCCGATAACTGGGCATTTAAGTAAAAGTCTAGTTTTTTTATTGCGTTTCCCCTGCTGTTTGCACCTAAGCGTTATACCAGTTTACCAGTATGATGTTTAGCCCTTTAGAGCAAAGGCCTACTGCCTGCATATTCTGCGATTTCCAGTTATAGTTGGACCATACCCCTTCTATCCGGAGATCTACATATATTAGTAGCCCTCCCACCGCTCTCCCTAAGGAAGACCTTTGTTCAGGAACTGGGAAACACTTAAACCCCTCCATGGTAAGGTGATTAGAATCAATCGTCCAGGTCTCCTGTAAGCATATAACATGAAACCTGGTGATGTATTCTCTCCATTCCTGTACATTATATTTGGCAGCAAGTCCTGCTATATTCCAGGATACGATTTTGAGTCCATCCTGCCAGTCTGGTATGTGTACCCCAACCCCGAGTGGGTGAGTGGTCCTGTCTCCTTCAGCTAAAGTTATACCATTTGGGACAAGTGCAGTGTCTAGCTTAGTCCCTTCTATTTTCTCTGGGCTGGGTGCGTCTCACATATCTTTCCTCAGTACCTCATGATCTATAGGCTGGGTTTCCCATTTTTGCTCTGATTCACCCTTCTCGCTACATCCCTCTCTCGTACTTTCTCCGGGGGTAATGGGTAGTGTGGACTCTTTTATAGGTTTTCCCTTTACAGGTTGAGGTGGAGAGTCTCCATCCAGTGGGAGTCAATCCACCTCCTCCAGCACGCTGAACCTATTCCAATGGGCTTGTAATGGGTTTATAAGATTGTGTGGAAAGATGCCCTCCCCCGGTACTCGCCGCTGTTGCATTCTATTTGGTGGTCCATAGTGGCCCCTCCTGCAAGGAGCCCTGTTAGGGTAGACTAATCTCCAGGGTGGGGTGGAGTAGAAGTATGACAGGTGTAATGGATATATTTGGGTGCTTGATCCACCCAGGGGGGCATTGCAGATATGATCCACAGCAGAGGTGTCCCTAAAATGTATTACTATGATATCTCCTGCCACGGTTTATGGTCCCTCCCCAATCCACTCCACTCTTCTGACCGCGAGTATTTCCCCTGAGATGTTTGGGGTTAATGGTCTATTTGCGCTTAGCCATTGCGTACACTTATTTTTTTAAATCAAAGTGTTTTTTTCTTCTCCCTTCATCTAAGGGCGGGACTCCTGTAAGTGCAACAACGAAGGGCAGAGCTTCCGGGGGGAGGTTAATGGTCGGCAATCGGGCTGGACCAGCTTTAACTGGTGCATTTCTTGTTTTAGGCAAACTGTTTTTAATCTCATTTCTGCCCTCCTTAGGGTTGGGACCGATTTTATCATTTTTGGGGTTAGAATTTCCTACTCCCTGGTGGATCTGGCCATGGGTGGTAGTTGTAGGACGCGGGGGTGGTGGAGCTCTGGTGGACTTGGTGGTAGTTAAAGATGTTCCTACATTTATGTTCGATGTGGGAGAGTTTACTGGTGATGCTACCTTATCCCTATGTGTGATTCTTGGTGTGCCGCTCTACCCAGACGGAGCTGGATTGCTTAGGGGATTCAAGGGCTTTGTGGTCCCTACTCCCCTGTTGTTTAAAATAGAGACTAATGTGTCAATCTTAGACACCAAGGGTTTGATGTGAGTGACAATAGTCTGCTCCAGGCATGCCTGTAGGTCGGCCACCATATTAGTGACCCAGCAAGGTATACCTGGTGTCAGTTGCGGCATGTTGGTTGTTGGCGTCACCAGATTATGATTTGTTATTTTTTTTTTCCCATTTTCTTTTTTGGTAGACTGTCTTTTCTCTTTTTGGGACATGACTTACTTGTTTTGGGGATTTCCGATCTGGGGGATAAGTTCAGATCTATAGGGGAATCCTCAACCACTATGGGGGTCTCTATGGGTGCCTGTGCGCAGGGAAGCTCAACATAAGATGATGTTAAATAGGAGCTTAAATCAGGACCATCTGTTACAATAGCTGAGCAATCCCCTCCTGGGTCTTGAGTGCTACAGTTGGTTTAAGTGAAAACCTTCTCTCGGTGTTTTCAATTGCCGTTGCTACCACCCCTATGGTTTGTTGTAGCATCCTGTCTATTGCTGTTAAGCTAGGTAAAAGCTGCAGCATGGCCGCTTGCAACCTGGTGTTTGGGCGCGTTGTGGCTGTTTTTGACCTTTTACCCGCATTACTCGTTCTTTACAGGTAATTGCTAATTCAGTGATGGGTGTAGCAAGAGTCCCCCACCGGTTCAGTATTTACTACTTCCAACTGGAACCTGGACCAATGTTGCAAACGTGTGGGGCCAAGGGGTTGTATATGATGGTTAACAGTACCTTTAGTTGGTAATCTTGGCTTCGTCAGCGTCCGCTGCAGGTGAAAGAGGGATTGCCCAGCCCGGCTTCATCCGGCCTCCGAGGGCCACAGAGGGCCCGCCCTTTGCCCGGGCTTCGCTCGGCGTCCCGCGAGGCGGGGTTGACGCTGGTTTTATGCGCCTCCTGGAGCGGTGGTTTGCTGGTCGGGCCTCAAGGGCTTCTGGGGGTAGGAGTCCCCTGGCCCGCTCTCCGCTCGGCAGCCGAGCTCCGGTGGTGGGAAAGGAGCGAGGCGGTGGGAGGCAGGCGGATAGCTCGCAAAATCCTCCGCAGCTGCAGTTACAGGCAGCGTGCAGGCTCACACCCCCACGAGGCAACAGGTAGATTTTGCCGGACTCCCCCACTCAGCAGGGGCTGACGCTGGTCTTATGCGCCTCCTGGCGCGGTGGTTTGCTGGTCGGACTGCAAGGGCTTCTGGGGGTTGGAGTCCCCTGGCCCGCTCTCCGCTCGGCAGCCGCGCTCCGGTGGTGGGAAAGGAGCGAGGCGGCGGGAGGCAGGCGGACAGCTCGCAAAATCCTCCACAGCTACAGTTACAGGCAGCGTGCAGGCTCACACCCCCACGAGGCAACAGGTAGATTTGGCCGGACTCCCCCTTCTTCAACCCTTCCAAAAAAATCCTTAATCACAGGAATCTGGAAGAAGGATGACTGCGAAGGACATTATCTGTAAGCAGTCAATGCAGCCAGATGAACCTTAATGGAATAGAAATTAAGGCCAGACTGAGCTAGATGCAGAAGGTATGGAAGGATAACATCCTCCTTGCAGGTCATCGGATCATAGTTCTTAGACATGTACCAGATGCAGAATCTCTTCCACTTGTAAGCATAAGAGGTCCTAGTAGATGGCCTCTTAGCCTCCTTCAATATGTCCATGCAATCCTCGGGAAGATTCAAGTGGCCATATTGCACTATCTCAGGAGCCATGCCGCCAAACTCAACGATGAGAGGTTGGGGTGCACCATCTGCCCCCTGAACTTCGTGAGAAGCTCCGGCCGACACGGCAGCCGCCGATGAGGTAGGATTGACCGGTGAAGCAGGTCAGTGAACCACCACTGTCTGGGCCATTACGGCGCAATGAGGATCATCCGCGCCCTGGATCGGACCAGCTTGATGAGCACCGCCGGAATCAGGCGAATGGGTGGAAAAGCTGTTCGATCAGCTGATCCATAACGCGTTCCCCAGAGTCCCCGGCTGGTAATACCTCGAGGCGAAGTTGCGGCATTTGCTGTTTTCGGTGGTGGCGAATAGATCCACGTCTGGAGTGCCCCACATGGCAAAGATGTCATCGAGCACCTCGTCGTTTATGACCCACTCGTGGTTTTCGTGAAGCAACCTGCTGAGGGCGTCCGCCTGAACATTCTGCACACCTGGCAGATGAGTTGCCGTTATCGTCAGTCCTCTGGCTAACAGCCAGTGCCAGATCGCCTGCGCTTCCTGTGACAGTGTGCACGATCTCGAGCCCCCCTGCTTGTTGAGGTAATACATCGTGATCGTATTGTCTATCTGCACAAGCAAGGAGTTGGTCTGGAAGGACGGATGAAAGGCCTTCAGTGCCAAGTGAACAGCTCTGAGTTCCAGGAAATTGATGTGATACGTGGACTCTGTCGGAGACCACGTTCCCTGGATCTGTATATGGTCTGAATGCGCTCCCCAGCCCAGGAGAGACGCATCCATAACGAAAGTCTGAGTCGGGATGTCCTTGTGGAAAGGAACCCCTCTGAGGAGATTCTCTGCTGAGCACCACCATCTTAGGGACTGTTGGGCGTGAAGAGACAAATGAATCCAGTCGTCCCTACACCCTTTCCTCTGCTCCCACTGGTCCTCCAAACATTCCTGTAGCGGCTCATGTGTAGGCGAGCGTGCGGAGTGAGGAAGATACAAGAGGCCTTCGACCCCAGTCGAGAAGACACCATCCTCACTGTTGTAGATGGATCAGCTATGAGAGCCTGAGCCTTCCGAAGGGTGGATAAGCGTCTCTCCTCCGAAGGAGACACGCTTGCCGACAGCGTATTGATGGAGGCTCCCAAGTACTGCAGGCACTGCACTGGAATCGGGACAGATTTGGACAGATTTATGTGCAACCCCAGACGGTTCAGCAGGACGGCCGTCCTGTTGAAGTGCAATTGTGCTTCCTGGAAGGTGGAGGCTTTGATCAACCAATCGTCCAGGTACAGGTAGACAAACACCTTGTTCTTTCTCAGGTGCGCTGCTACCACAGCCATGCATTTCGAAAAAGTCCTGGGTGCAGACTTCAGTCCAAACGGTAGTACGGTGTACTGATAGTGATTGGTGCCGATGAGGAAGCGCAGGAATTTCCGATGTTTCCGTGCAATGGGCACATGGAAGTACGCATCTTGCAGATCTATCGCGCACAGCCAGTCTCCACTCTGCAGCTGAGGATAAATCTGGTGCAAAAACAGCATGCAAAACTTTTCCCTGCGAATCCACTTGTTTGCTTGTCGCAAATCCAGAATGGGCCTGAACTCGTTCTTGTCCTTCTTCTGTACTAGGAAGAAGCGTGAGTAAAGACCCTTGTCCCTCTGAGACAGAGGGACGTCTTCTATCGCCCTTTTTCAGGGTATCGTCCTCCGCCTGGAGCTCGCACAGTTGGAACTGTGAGCCTACCGGTGGAATTGCTGGAGGCGGGCTGGTGAAACGAAGACTGTATCCATTGCAAACAATATTCAGCACCCACTTGTCCTGAGTAATGTTCCTCCACTCTGCCAGGTAATGTTGAATGCTTCCCCCCACCGGAGCGGGTAACGGATGAAGGGGAAGAAGCATCTCAGGACCTAGACCCAGCCGGGCCTTTGGCCGCGGAGGAAGACTGTTGACCACCTCGGCCTCTCTGGCGCTTTTGGAACGGTTTCCGCTGGAACTGCTGCTGCTGTTGTTGCTGTCCAGTCTGCCGACCTTGCCCTCTGCCTTGCGCCCCGTACCGCCTCTGGTACGGGCGGAAGGTCTTTTTCTGTTCCTTAGGCTTTTCCAACCCGACAGCCGTCAGGGTTTCCGCCTCTGCCTTCATGCGGGTCATCTCGTCGTCTGCATGTTTCCCGAAGAGAGTCTCGCCCGAAAAGGGAAGGTTAGCAACTCTCTGCTGCACCTCGGGCTTCAAGGATGTAAGACGTAGCCAGGCGTGGCGCCTCAGGTTGACCCCATGGCAGTACCCGTGGGCTGCCAAGAGGGAAGAATCCGCAGCCGAACTTATCACCTGGTTGGAAACCAGCAGACCTTCAGCGAGGATCTCTTGGAAATCTTCCCTTTCTTACCGGGGAAGGTGTTCCGAAAACTGTTGGAAGGACTCCCACAGAGCCCGATCGTAACGTCCCAACAGGGCTGAGGCACTCGCGGCCTTCATCGAAGTGGAGGCCGCCCCGCAAACCTTCCTGCCTGCTGAATCCATCCAGCGACTCTCCATGTCAGGAGGCACTGTTGATGATGGGGTGGTGGCGTGCTGTTTTCTTGCTGCCGTCACAATCAACGAGTCAGGCGTGGGATCCACCCGAAGAAATGCTGGGTCCGAGTGAGGAGCCTTATATTTCTTCTGCAGCCTTGAAGGTGCCGACCTCGTAGTCGCAGGAGTTAGGAACAGCTCCATGGCCGGTTCTACCAGCCCAGGCACCAAGGGCAGCAAAGGGCGAGACAACTGCTTCTTGTGAAGAGTTTCGAAAATGACGGAAGTCAATGGTGCGGGCACAGTGAGCGTGATGCCTAGCTTAGTCACCCCTCGCAGCAACATGTCCTGGAAGGAGACTATGTTGTCTACTGGGGACACCCTCGTCCGAGGGGAGTCCGTCAGGGTAGGTGAATAGTCCCTGGCACTGGAGGAATCTGTGTAGCGGGACCTCAACTGTTCCCTCCTGTGGCGCCATCTGGATCTTGTAGAAGAGCGACGGCGACTCCTGGATCTATCCCTCCGTCTGGAGCGAGATCTCGATCTCCGCGGCCTCAGACGGTCCACGGGCCGCAGCGGAGGGCGCTGTGGAGGCCTAAACGGGAGCCGAGGTTGCGGTGGCCCTGTAGGCGGCGGCGGGAGATGCGGTAGAGAGGCAGACCTCGGCGGAGGAGGTGGTGTAGGAGATGGAGGACGATGAGGAGGAACAGGTGGCGGAAGAGGCGTCGGGTTAAGTGGAGGAGGGTCCTTGGGTAACGGAGGAGGTGTAGGTGACCTCGGCTTGGAGGGCGAATAGACATGTGAGTGCTCCGAGCCCGGAGCCTCATCCCCTCTCTTTCTTTTCTTCACCTGACCTGAAGGGTAGGACCTAGAGGCCGTACCCCTGGTAGCCAAACGACTGCACCGCCACGACCGTGGACTTGCGGTGACCGAGGACACAGTCCTGGCCCTGGAATGCCTCCTGGAGGGCGATGCTTTCCTCCTCGACGCTGAGCACCTTTTCAAAGTCAATGACCGCCGTCTCAACGTCGATGAACGCCTTCTCGACATCGATGATGATCTCCTTCTCGACGTCGATGATCTCCTTCTCGACGTAGATGATCTCCTTTTCGACGTCGCTGATCTACTTCTCAACGTCGATGAACGCCTTCTCAACGCAGAACGCCGAGTCGACGTCGAACGACGGTGACCCCTCAACGTCGAACGCCTGCGCCTCCTTGAACCCTCTCGATGTCGATGATGACTCGACGACGAAGCAGTCCTCGACGTCGACCTCGTCGGAGGTCTCGACGTCAATCCCCTCGACGTCGAACGTCGACGTTGCTTTGACCCAGAGCCCTGGGGAGATGGGGAGCAGACCGTGGTCATTCCTCTCGACGCCGACGTCGAGGCTATTGACGTCGACGGAAACCGGTGGCGTTTTCTGGCCTTCTCCTTACTGGGAGCCCCCCAGAGGCCGCAGCACGGGTAGAGGAAGAAGCCCCTTCCTGCCCAGAACCACCTTGACCTTCCTGCCTTCTTTGCTCCAAACCTTGGAGTCTGATCTTCTCTCGGTCCTTCAGGGTCCTACTGGAAAACTGCAGGCAGATTTCACAAGTCCCAGGAACATGAGAAGCAGGGAGACACAGGATACACACCCTGTGTGGATCAGATCATGCCTTCTTCCTGGCACACTCTGGACATTTCTCAAATAAGGCAGGCATATTTGACAAAAGAGTGGCCAAAATCACCAGAAAAGTGAAGAAGAAGCAAAAACATGTAGAATGAACACACTCTAACACTTTAAAAGTGCCAAAAAGTTAACAAAACACCCAAAAAGGGAGAGCTCAATGCTCCAGGGTCCTGCTAGCAGGAGCCGGAAAAAAGAACTGAAAGTAAGAGGAAGGGGGTGTGCATGCTGGGATACCGAGGGTCTATGGAGAGTTCCTTAAAGGCACGGTATCCCTTTTCCAGACACATAATGGCAGCCTATGGAGGCTTGTCTGTCCTTACCTTCCTCTCTATCATTCCAAGGATTTGGTGAGGGGAGGAAAGTTTCTCTATGGGTGAAACTTAACAGATTGTGTTAAATGTGTTATTGGTGTTATATCCTTGGCATTTCTAGTTGAAGTACTGGACAGTGTAGCCTTGTAGGTATAGGCTGCATTATTGTCTTTAATTTTCTCTTAAGTGTCTATGCAGGACTGCAACGAAGACAGTTTAAGAGATTATTTTTGATTGCTCCGGGGTCCACGCACATGGGCAGGACTATTCCCTAGATTATGACTATAACAGAGATCCCCTACTACAGAACTGTGATTCCGGAGAACCTGAGACAGAAAATAATTGAAGTGGCCAAGAAGGACATCGTGGAATTGTTGCCACAAAACGAGCTCACAGACTGACACAGTCTGATTTCCTTATATTGATGACAGGGTTGAAAAAGGAATTAAAAGCATGTCATCTATGCAACTGCCTTTCTACAAAAACTACTCAGCACACTTTGAGCATGCCAGAACTCTCAAAGCATGCCTGGGAGAAAATAGCCATTGACTTTTCCGGTCTACTCGACAATTGACATCGCTTGCTGGTGATTATGGACGAATTTACACGATTTCCATTAATAGAAGATCTTTCATCTACTACACAAGAATGAATCATTAAAAGACTAGATGGCATCTTTACGACAAAGGGTACTCCAGCCATAGTGAAGTCTGACAATGGCCCGCCTTTGAATAGTTGAGAGTTTAAAGATTTCTTGATGCTCATAGATCCTATGCTTCCTGAATACCGTACGTTCGAATAGGCACCTGTGAGACCTATGAATGCAGGGCGGGGTGTGGCGAGGCAGGGTCCTTCTTACACAAACTTTGGTCATGCCCCAGGATCCAATCATACTGGGTTGGTATAACACGTGTGATGGCACAGGTGGTGGGTGAGAGTGTCCTGCTTGACCCAATGTGGCTCATCCTCGGGGTGACTGGAGAAATGACATGGCCGCAATGGGCCAAGACTTGGCTGGCTCTTGCAGGTGGGGTGGCCAAGAGAAACATTGTCCGAGTATGGGGAGCAGGGGCAGCCCCTACTCTTACAGCCTGGAAGAAAGACCTAGACTGGTGCTATGGGGCGGAGCGGGTTATATACCAGAGCCGGGGATGCCCTCATAAAGGGGAAAAGATATGGAGTGCCTGGGCCGAGTATAGGGACCTTTGATGCGAGCCCTGTGAAATGGAAAGTGCTGATGTGGGAGACATGATGCTATGGTTTGCGGCGAGGGAAAGTGGGTGTCTCATGGTGGGAATTGCCAAAGGGGTACATTTTAAGAACTGTGAACTTTGTCTTGGCTGTCTCTCCTCAAATGTCATTTGTATACGGGTATTGAACTGAAGCCTGTTTCATGTATAATAAAAAGTCTTTAAATATTTTTTTTTTATTAAAAGATTTCTTGAAGCATTTGTATATAAAGCATCAGAAGAGCACACCTTTGTGGCCACAGGTCAACGGACTTGTTGAGCGGTTTAAGAGTACACTAAAGATAGTAGTGCGGTGTGCTAATCTTGAGAAGCTCTATTTGAAAACTGTGTTGAGAGCTTATCGTTGGACACCCCACCCAGCCATAGGTGAAAGCCCTGATTTGGTGACAGAGGGCAGTGCACAGACGTAGCACACGCGAGTGAGGACACAGCAAGATGTGGGAGCAGCATTGTGTTTGCGCCTCTGAACCTCCGCTGCACAGACAGTGGCTGGCAGTGGGGCTGGAGTGATCCTGGGGTTGAATTAAAACTCTGACCCTAGCCCCAGCCCTCAGCCGACCTGTGAGCCAGCTGAAAAGAAAGTGTTCCATTAGTATACCTATCGAGGCCTGCCTGTTGACTCAGCATTAACCTACAAATCTAACCATGCCTGCCCGGCATGCCTTGACTGATTCTGACCCGACCTCCTTGACCCTGCTGCCTCGCTTGTTTCGAGGATTGGAGAGGAAAAATGCAAAACCCGTAGGACTCAAGGGAGAGAGGTGAGCTGGGGGGAGTGGACATTCAGCCTGAGTCCCACAGTGGGGGGCCACACCAGGAGGAGAGTATGTTACTAGCGGAAGCAACCGCACCAGTTTGAGGTGCGGCTTGTTGCATAGCGCTCCCCCATCCCGCTCCCTCTCTTCCCCTTTTTGCTGTTATTTGTAAAGGAGCTACTACCTCCAGCAAACCTTCTGTAAACCTTTTGCAAACCTTCTGCAATTCTATTGTGCCTCTCCCAACTCCAGCTCAATGAGGAGGCGCCCCTTATAAATGACATGAACTGGACCCATTCGACAGAGAAGTTGAAAAGGATCTGGATATATGCCTTAGCTATTGTGGTCACCATGGCCTTTTTGATTCATGGTCAAGCTCATTGAGGGTCTGGTTCAAGATGCAAGTGATCAGGGCATTTAATGACCAGCAAATCGGTATAGTGCCCCTGAGAGGAGTTGGAGGTGACAAGCAGAAGCAGTCTGTATATGATTGTGTAGCGTGCTCTTGCGTTGTTAGTGCATAGGATATATCAATCCCTAAAGGGACCTGGTGTGCTAGTTATTCCACTAAATATAAGAAGCGGATCTCCAAAAAGTTCTTCCCACTTAAGGTATTAGAAGAAAATAAGTGCAATGAGCGCAAAAAGCTGAGATCTGGGCATTTACTAATGGGGAGGAGATGTGCAAAAACGAAATATAAACCACTACGAAATAGAGACACCTTAGTCACTGTATTAAAAGGCAAGAACCAAAGACAAGACAACCCAGAAAACCAAAGTGGGTCCCACGTTGGGGCCAAAGGGAGCACCTCAATACCAGTGTTCGAATGGGTCTAATTCCTGGGTGGCCATCCAAAAACTTCACCCCTGGAGGAAAACAAACTTACAATAACACATCATAAGGAGCACTCTCAAAGAAAAGAACTTGGTTCACTTAGCTTGGATTTTGTACCCTCCCCTAAACTCACCTCGTCTCTATGCCTGGTTTCAGACACGTTAAAAATAGCTCCCATTATAGTGGGCAAGTCAGCTTTACCATCACAAGAGGGTCCTTCTCAAAGAGTAGCCTTAGGCACCTTGGATGAGGACTTTATGTTACCAGATATAGATTCAGAGATGTAGGAAATATGAGCAAGAAGATAAGGACTACAAATTACAGCCCATGAACTCTCCGTGGCTGATACTACCTACTGGTATGCAACTGTTTAGTAGTACACCTTCAAATCATTCTCCTTTACTATCACAACTATCAGAGACGCCAGATTTGGAAGTAATACACCACCAGCCTTGTCACCACCCGGATCACGAAGTAAAGATTTTAGCTTCCCTACCCTGTTTAGAAAGGCCTCTATCCTCCAACTTAACTTTGCTGGAAAATTTCATAGGGGAGTCGTATTCCATTCTTATTACAGTGACAGCTACACTGAAGGAACTGATTGACGGGAAGAAAGACAGGGGATATGGCTCAGAGCAAATGGTGTTGCAGGAGGTGATCCCACTGACAATCATAAAGGATGGTCATAAAAAAACAGGGACACATCGATTTTGGGTTCCCAATTAGGAAAACCGAACTGTAAAGTTATCTCTAAAGAACCCTACATGGTGGAAAGTCCAACTTGTTTTATGAGATACATCTTTGACACTGATACGGATATTCCCACAGCCAGAAGGGTAGCTAAGAGAAACCTGCACATGGAAAAGGAAGTTTTCCCTATCTTCAAATCCCACCCCAAGCCGGATACAGATGTGTGTGAGCCACATCCCGTCCAGAAGTCAGAAAGCAAACCAAAAAAATGCTAAGGGGAAAAAAATGTAAACTGAAGAATCACAAAGAGAGGGCGCAGAAACCTGTGCTTTAGAGAGGGAGTAGATCTCCCACAAAGGGCGCAACAGTCACCAAGTTCAGAAGGGCCTGAACTGGGTCAACGCACATGTTCCAATCTGCTTGGGGTATTTTATTTTTATTTATTTTTTCAATTTTATACAGCACGGACATGGCCCAGAGGCATCAGAGCGCTTTACAACAGTAGCATGATACAAGGGTACAGTTACAATAATTATGTTCAGACATATTGCATCGGTATCTACGACCAGGACAAAAGCAGCTGTTGGACAGGGATGTACTGGTACACATTTCTCCTGTCTAATGGATTCAACTGGAAGTAAGATTGCTATAGATTGCTATAGAGATCGCTCCGATTTATTATATGGCAGTAATTATGTTTCATCCGGGTGTGGAGTAGGGTGCATCACCATTCATATTAGTAAATGCGTACATTCGGCCTGATGCATCTCATGATGCAATTGTAAATATGATTTTTTTCTCTTACCCAAAAATATCTGGATAAGGATCAGGCTCCCCATGTAATTCTGGTAGGGGATCTACATTGTAAATTATCTAATTATGCTTTGAATCAATTATGTGATGCTGAAAAAGAGGAGGCCTTGCGAAATCCCAACAACCGCTTTGCCACCAAAGATAAGAACTGATGAGAGGGTTCCTCCAACTGGATCAATTGAAAAGTAATGATTGCATTATTGCAAATGGGAGACTACCCTCGGACTCACCCACACAATTCACATGTTAACACTCAAGGGGTACAATCCTATATTACGTGGTGGTCGTTGACTTCTTTTTATCTATTGGGTGATTTAACTGTAGTGGATACATTCATCAGTGATCATTGTTTGTTGATTTTCTTCCTGGGCTTAAGTATGTTGCCTACCTGTTCCTGGAGATTTGACGGAACCTCATCTAAATTTGCCAAAAAAATTGGAAGAACACAGTGGAACCGTAGGATGATCACTGAATTAAAGGGTAAATTAGAAACTACACTTGAAAATATATATGCCTGGGAGGTGATACATTGAAAGGTTTCTCTATGTTTATGAAGCAGCTAATAGTAAGTGTTAATCGAAAACTAACCAAGAGTAACTTTAAGCTTATCCCCTGCTAGATTCGCTTGTTGTATAGAGAAAGAAATGCCCTGGTTAGAAAACAATTTGTAGCTTATTCTCGTGAGAGGGATGCTAGGGTGTTGCTACCACAGAGGAGATGGAGTAGGCGTAAGGTCCACCTGATAAGAGAGGATTGTGGTTGGCTATGGGAAGACTTGAGAGAGTTAGTGATTGAGGGGCAGATGAGGTCCTTTTGGACTTTAGTAGGTGAGGGCTGAGGATCAAGTTATAGATCGCTTCCCTCTGCCATTGAGGAATGCGCCAAGCTAGAAATTGGCATATATTCTCACTACCCTCCCCCCTCAGTTAAAGAAATTGAGCTGGCCATACGAGGGATGGGACCAGATGAAATCACTATCTATGCTATAAAACAAGAATCATCCCTTTGGATCAAATACTGTTCCTGGTTTTCAAAAGTTGCTACAAGAATAGAAAAGTCCTCTCCTCCTGGACAGGAAGCATCATAGTCCCGCTATAAAAGAAGGGAGGTCGAAAACTGCCTGGGAACTACCAACAGATAGCCCTCTTAGATGCGGTTGGCAAAGTTTTCACAAAATGCTTACTGACTCAGGTAAGCAAGTGGGCTGAAGATAACAATATATTAACTATGGAGCAAACTGGTTTCTGGTGAAATCATGGAACGATTGATAATATAGTAGGTCTTCAGTTGATAAATGAGAAATATTTAGGAGTAAGAGGAGGAGCAAACTATGCAGCCTCTATAGATTTCGCCACAGCAATTGACAAAGTAGATCGTTCTTTGCAGAGAAGGAACTTATAAGGTTGGGTATGCTAGACACCATGCTAGAATTAATATTGCACTCCACTCCTCTACCTGGTGTAGAGTACTTTTAGGCAGTGTTCAGGGCTTCTCTAAAAAAATACCAAAACAAAATGGCCCAAAACAAGGGTACCTCCAAGCCCCAAAGTTCTTCTTACTATATATCTCGGATCTTCCAGTCTATCACAGTGTCAAGCTCTGCAATAGCGAACGTACTCCTCAGGATCAGTACGGCAAACTGATGTGGTCCACCTCTTGATATCCCCAATTCTGCCAACCATAAAGGCACAGAAGTTTAGGGCAATCAAGTGAGGGAAAAGGAGTGGTAAAGGAACAGCGAGGATGTCAGAGTTGCCGGTCACGTACGACCGGCGAACTACAAAAATGGCCGGCTCCCGCAACCGCGTATGCGCGGGAGTCGGCCAGAGAGCCCAAAAACGCTTAGATCCCAAGCAGAGACGCTACCCATTCCTGCTTCGGGACAGAGTGTTATGCTTCCTGTTTCTTACCTGGCCTTCTAGCGATCCTTTTTAGGTCTCGGCTAGCGTAGGCTGCGCACATGCGCAGTCTCGCTGGCGAGATTTAATGACTCTGAGTAGCGAGGGTAATCCCCGCCCCTCTTCTCCATTGGCTGGCCTCCTAAACGGCGGCCAGCCATTGGAGAAGAGGTCTTAGTGATGTCATTCTTTTCATCTAAGCCCCGTCCTTTTCGGATTGGGGGGGCGTGTTTTTCAGTTTTGTTCTACCCTCTTCTCCATTGGCTGGAATGTAAAAACAACAGTCAAAAACACACCCGTTGTTTACAGTCCAGCCAATGGAGAAGAGGGGAGAAAGAAAAACATGCCCCCCAGTGTGCAAAGGACGGGGCTGTTTTGCCATTCGTAGCTTCATGTTACCACGCAAATGTCACAGCTCCCGCTTTCCTCTTTGATTCTCCACTGTGATATCTTTAGGAGGTTGTATTTTGCCCGGCCACGCCGCCTGATTCATAGTGCTCCGTACCAAGCAGCCCAGGCAGTGTGAGCCGGAGGTCTGAATCAGCGGAGCCGCAGCAGAGGGCTCGCGCACTGCACCAACTGGCAGCTCCTCAGCCACACGAGCCGCCGCTCTCTGTTTACGTGTGTAATGAGCTGTAGCCAGGGGGAGGGGCGGGAGCCGCCCGCACACGCAGCAGATTCCCGGCAGCGCCTCGTGCGTGTAGGACTCACATCCATCCACACACCGAGGCGACTCTTCCGAAAGCGGAGTGGGCAGTCACATGCCGCGGAGCCCCGGCGAGCAGCAACTCAGAGGAGGCACGCCTATCTCTGAGGGAATGGGTAAATCATTGTTCTTTTGATTTTACTAGAACAAGTTTTCTGATGTTTAATGGATGCTCCGGCGAGCATTGTGGCAACAACTTTAAGGACAGCAGTATAGAATTGCGATGTGCTTTTGATACTCCATTTTATTGAACGGGGTCGACTTTGAGTGTTTTTAAAATGTGTTTTGTCTAGACATGGTAATGGTAAACCTCAAGAAACAAAGCCTCGCGAGGGCAGAGGGCCTCTGCTCCCTGCCCCCCTCCCTGAAAATGACGCATCACAGGATGCCGATATTCTTGGGGTGTGGGAAGGGGCTGCGCGACTCCAGCCCCAAGTAACCCATCGCATTCCAAGAGCGGTGCGGGCCGATATCGGGAGGGCATCCCACCACACACGAGAAAGGCAGGCTGATGCTCCACGGCCTCCAGGAGCAGAAGGGGGGGGCATCAGAGTCTTTCCGAAAGCAAGTCTCCCTCCCCGGGCCGGGAGCCCGACTTGAGCCCAGGCAGTGCCTTCCCCCGGCTAGCGGGCTCTGAGCCAGCTGCCCCGAGGAGCCCCGGGCGCGGACAGCTCCCAATACAGGCCCCATCTCAAACAGGCTGGAGAGCTTCATGGGGGACAGCGATGGCGAGGAGGGTCGGACTCCGGCCACCGGGACCGGCTCTAGCCAGCCACCCAAGGGGCCTGCTCCAGCATGCAGCCTTCCCGACAAGAAGCCGAGCACAGAACAAGAACAGGTTACTGCACAGCGGAGCCCCCGTCTGGCCTCCCGCAGCCACAGGTGGCTGTGGTCCGGGCCGAGATGGTGGTGCTGCTCAATGAGACTTCGGACAGCGGTCCCATCAAGGTGAGTCTTTTTGTTGTTGTTGTTGTCGACTTTGTTTCCTTTTGTTAAGTTTATTTTTTTTCTTTAATGTTGTCTTATTGTTAACAGGTTATCCTAAACCGGTTTTATGTGCCACGTGAAATGATGCTTTGATCGTTTTCTTGTAGTGAATTACTTAAACAACATGTAACCAATGGGGTGATTTGCATAACACGTGATCTAAACAGTTATAAACACACTGACCTGATTTACTGCATTCCGCACTAGCGAGTAGACACGCTGCACCCAGGTTGTGTGTGTGTGGCTGTGGGTGTGTGTGGCTCTGTGTGAGTGTGTGGCTGTGTGTGCGTGTGAGTGTGTGGCTCTGTGTGTGTGGCTGTGTGTGTGTGTGGCTCTGTGTGTGTGTGTGTGGCTCTGTGTGTGTGTGTATGTGTGGCTCTGTGTGTGTGTGCCTGTGTGTGTGTGTGGCTCTGTGTGTGGCTCTCTGTGTGTGTGGCTCTGTGTGTGTGTGTGTGTCTGTGTGTGTGTGTGGCTCTGTGTGTGTGTGGCTGTGTGTGTGTGGCTCTCTGTGTGTGGGTGTAGGTCTGTGTGTGTGTGTGTCTGTGTGTGTGTGTGTGTCTGTGTGTGTGTGTGCGGCTCTGTGTGTGTGTGTGGCTCTGTGTGTGTGTGTGTGGCTCTCTGTGTGTGGGTGTGGGTGCAAATGCATTTCATTTATAACTTTATTTCGATTTATATAAAATCACAAAAGTTAAAACACATATACAAAATACATAATGAAAACAGTGACAGGGCAGCTCAATTAGTTATATTAAAGCAATAGGTCTCATATTTGCGAGAGATTAAGCTATTGCGATTGTAAATGACAATGCATTTATTTATCTGTTTTCAAAACCAACACATAAATAAAAAGGTTGTCATTTACAATGCCAATAGCTCTAACTTTTCCGAAGGCGAGACCGTTGCATTGTAAATGCTCGTTTGTAATGGCCTCCGTGTTTGGATCGGCGTCTCCTCTCCTCCCTCTACAAGTCTTCTACTGGCGTTGGCTCCAGTTATCAGATCGGCGCTTCCTCCCTCGGGCACCATTCATCTTCTACGGGTCCCTGCTGACATCTGCAACAATGTTCTGGTGAAGTCTTTCCTAAAAAACAAAGACAAAGAAAAAGCTGTATAATTTAATTATTTTACAGTGCTTTTGCCCTGTGCATTCAATTTATTAATAAGAGGCCTTATTTTTTACTTATCTGATTTATGCTCCGTATCTGTGGAGGTCGGCTATTTCGTTTTAACTTTTAGTTCTCTAGATTCCTAAAAAGTCAAGGAAATATAATTAGGTCTACTTGAAGTTAAGGTGAACACAGCAACATGCATGATACAACGCCAGGAAGAATATATATTTTGTATACTACCACATATTGTTAGGTGGGTTTTTGGTACTACTTTATTCCACAAAGTATATTGCTAAATATTCTTCAACCAAAAATAATCTAATTTGTTTTTACTGTCCTCTTTTCTAAATTTGAAGTAGACACACCTTGCATACTTACCTCATTGCTTGTCCTTTCTCTTGACAGAGACCTCTCTTGGCTGTCTGGTTCTGGCTTTCTGATTCCGTCCCAGAGTGGGGTGCAACTTTGGACCTTTTTTCCCTACTTGTTTTCTTCCTTCTTCCCTGGGTTGCCATCTGTACTTAGATGTAGTTGGTTGCGGAGGGTAACTAGAAGAGGTTGCGGAACTTTTATAATTTGCGTGGCATTCCTGCAGAAACATGAGTACATTTGACAATAGAGCTGACAGAGAACACAAAGCCAATAAAATTTAATTTCCACCCAAACATCAGGGGCATAACACAGGCCCCCGCAGCGCACGTGATGCGGGGGACTCCAATCTCCAAGGCGCCCTCTCAGCACAGCACTCTGGCTGCAGAGCTCCTGATTGAGCCTGGAGGGGTCCCCTCCACGTGCCTGGCAGGGAGGCCCCCTCAAGGTTTGTTATGCCAGTGCCGAACGCTACGGAAATGAGCCAGGTGACGCTTAGTGACTTAACCTACATGCTGGGTAATCTTCAGAAAGAAACCCAAGCTTTGTCTGCACGAGTGGATTCCCTCAAACGGGGCATGAGGACTGAATCTAGTATTCGTAACATGGCATGCGGCTCAGGGGCCCAGTTTCCATCTCCCTCTCAGCACTAATATTCCTGTTATACAAGTTACAACTCCTCAGTCCATTCCGTTGCCCCTCCTGAACGTTTTATGGGGGATCTCACCAGGTTTGCAACTTTTCTTTGTCAGTGCCAGCTCCACTTTATGTGTAAAGCTGCGTGCTTTCCGAATGATCAAGCTAAGGTTGCATTTGTAATGTCGTATTTAGGAGGGTCTGCAGCCAATTGGTCCACACCCCTCATAGAAAGAAACGATCCACTGCTGCAGAATTACAACGCCTTCAAGGGAGAGTTGAAGAAACAGTTTGATAGGTATTCTTTCAAGCAGTCAGGAGATTCTGAGCTTTTAAATGTGAAGCAGGGTACAAAAGATCTAACAACCCATATTTCCACCTTTAATAGGTTGGTAGCAGAGGCTGGATGGCCGGAAGAAAAACGTAGCGCCATGTTCGATAGAGGGTTAAGAGAAGAGTTGAAAGACCTCTTAGCACAAGTAGTTGATCCTCCAGAACCATGCCCTGCCCTTATAGATCTGGTAGTCAAATTAGATCACAGAATCAGTGAGAGAAAAAGAGAAAAAGTGCAGTCCATAGGCCATGTTTTAACTCATAAAGAGAAAAAAACGGATCTAGAAAAACCCATAGAAGAACCAGAACCTATGCAGATTGGAATCATTAGGGGGCCCCTCAGCGAAGAAGAAAGGCAGTGAAGACGTGACGAAAAATTGTGCTTATGTTCTGGAAAACAGGGCCATTTTCTTAGGAAATGTCCTGTAAAACAGACAGGCTCTACACAAAGGACAGGCAGTTATACTAGTACTGCTCGACTCGTCGGCGGCAGCTGCGACACTGTCTTACATCGAACTTTGTTCAGGAGGCTCAGTGAGACTGGGATGCAAGGAACAGACCTACAATGGATAACGAATATCCTCTCGCAAAGAACCCAGACTCTCAATCTGGGTCCCTTCCGGACTGAGACTACGGAACTAACCAAAGGAGTACCTCGGGTATCCTTTCTCAGTCCTACTTTATTTAACATCTATGTCGCTCCTTTGGCAGGTTTACTCAGGAAGCTAGGTTTTACACCCATCTCCTATGCTGATGATACTCAGCTCCTGCTTCCTTTGACAAACAAGATCCCAGTGCCCATTCCACCCTCTCAGAAGGTATGAAATCTATTGCCAGCTGGATGAGACAACATTTCCTCCAGCTTAACGTGTGCAAAACAGAAATCATGCTGTTTGGTGACGCTTCTTCAAGATGGTCTCCGAGTTGGTGGCCTACAGAATAGGGACCAGAACCCAAGACTGGTAAAAAATGTAGGGGTTCGATTGGACCAGAAACTAACTATGAAGGAGCAGGTTTCTACCACCATCTGCACCTGCTTCCATACATTAGGTCCTTTGTGAAAAGTATTTCTCTTCCTCCCTCTGTCTACTCGCAAAACCCTGATCCAAGCACTAGTACTGTGTCGACTAGACTACTGCAATGAGTTACTGATCTCAGCCAGTGAAGCCTCACTGAAAAAATTGCAAGTGGTCCAAAACACCGCTGCAAGACTGGTCTCAAATGCCCCTGCCCTCACCCCCTCTCTTCCTCTCCTACAGAAACTGCATTGGTTGCCTGTACGGAAACAAATTTGCTTCAAGATCTGTTGCATTGTGCATAAAGCCCTAAATGGCGAGGGCCACAGTTATCTAGCATAAAAATTCAATAAATATCAGCCTCTTAGGACACCACGCTCAGGGGCCAAATCACTACTTGTGGTTCCCCGCTGTAAGAAGGTCTGGTTGAGTAGGAAAGCTTCCTTCCACCTAGCCACCACCCTCTGGAACCTACTTCCAATTCATTTGCGTGAATGCTTTGATCCCCTGAGATTTCACAATCTCTTGAAGACCCCATTGTTCTAACCTACTCCCTGTTTCTGTCCAACTATGCAATTCACAGGCACAGAGATACCCATTGGGGGGTGATTCAGGCACTTTATAAATCCTATATCAAATCAAATCTAAGCAGAAAAAAGCTTCGGAAAACTAGTAGGCCCGAAGTCTCATGAGACAAAGACTTCGGGAAGTTCAGGGATGATTGTCTCACAGACTGAAGCAGTCTTGTCATCTCTTCGCCATTTCTCTTAACCTTTCACGTGATATGGGGACAACAGATTATGAATATACAAATAATGATGGATTCCGGTGCCACTGGTAACTTTATTGATTTAAGTTGGGCACACAGGTATAATATTCCTCTAGTAACCAAAACCTCTTGGGATGAAGTCACAACAATAGATGGCAGTAATCCAAAATCTGTTCCAATTACACATGCAACTAGTAATTTAACATTGGTAATTGAGGAAAAACATCAGGAGACGATAACAATTGATCTTATTCAATCTCCTCAGTTTCCTGGCATATTAGGGCTGCCTTATTTGTGCCAGCACAGTCCCCTAATTAATTGGAAGGACATGATATTAACTTTTAGTCCTGACTATTATAAACAACACATTTTTCACAATATGTTGAGTCCGGAGAAGATAGCAGTAAACACCAGTTCCGAATTTTCTGAGTTACCGGTTATTTATCACGACCTGAAAGAGGTGTTTGATATAAAAAAAAAAGGCCACCAGCATTCCTCCCCACAGGCCTTACGACTGCAGAATTGATTTGTTGCGAGGTGCTCGCATACCCTGTAGCAGGATTTATGCTTCAACTGAGAAGGAGAATGTGTACTTGCAAGATTACTTGGATGAAATGCTTAGAATTGGGTTTATTCGCCCTTCCAGATCACCGGCCTCTTCATCTCTCTTTTTTATACCTAAACGAGAAGGGGGTTGGAGGTGTTGTATTAAGCGCGGGCGTAAAATCCGTTTCGCGGGCGAATTTGCGGATTTTTGACGATTTTGCAATCCGCGAATCGCGCGAAATTGCCCAATAATCTGCCAATTCGCAAGCTACGAATTATTTTGCTTGGTCGCGCTTGAAAAATACAATATCGCGTGCGCGGCGTTGACTCTGAGCCTGCAGAGTTGTTTTTCTCCCGGTTTTGCATGTGCTGCGCCATTTTCGATCTTGCTGCGTGATCGCGCAAGAGTTTTTCGAACGCAATTACGTTATCGCGGCTTGCCATCTTGCACGGCGAGAGTATGACAACCCGAGTACGTCATAAAGGCCCGCGACGGCGCGCAGCTGACTTCCGGTGGGAGGTTTGAACAGCTTGCGTTCCCAAAATTGCAAAAATTGCTATTCTGCACAAGAAATCCACCGCAAGAAGCATAAACTTTGTGGAAATGATGATTTTGATCAGAATAACTCCTCAGATTGACATTTGGCTGCACTTTTTGGTGCAGGAGTCCATTTTGTGGGGTGGGGTGGGAGGAAGGAAGTGCCCCAGAGTCTCCAACTTCCTGTTCCTGTCCAGCAGGCTCCTCCCAGTGCTTTGTCCATGTCCTGCTCACTTTTCATTTGGCTGTGGAGCTGGAAGGATTACCTTTTGTGGCTGCTGCTGCTGGATATTTGTATTTGAGAACTTTTTGGACTTTGGAGTTTGGATCACTTTTGAACTTGAGATTTTACAAGTAAGTTGGTGTTGTTTGTTTGGGGCATTGCAGTTGAGGCAACTCCAGTTCTAAAACTTTTTTCACAACTTTAACAAAATATATATTGTGGTGGGTAGCCACAGTATCCAGTAGGCCCAGGGCTAGTCATAGGTGCATGATACAACTATTTCTGTGATTTTTTTTAACTTAATTCTCATTTATGTCATGGAATTTTAGCTCACTGTTATATGTTGTTTTTTTTTTTTTTTGAGGTGCCTGTAAAGCCTCACTAGCCAGTAGGCCCAGGGGTAGTGAGTGGTGCATTGACCAAGTCTTTCTGTGGGGTTTCTTGAATGTAAACATCATTGCGGGCATGGATGGCATTGGATTGTGGTGATTTTTATGTGTTTTTCGATTTTTTGGGGTGTTGATGGGGCATGGCCATGTGGGTGGGGGCCATTTTGAGGGCTGGTACAGGCAGGGCTTGGCCATGTGGTGGGGGTCAAGGGGCCATTTTGAAGGCAGGCAGTGTGCTCAGGCCTGCACCCATTTTGCCTTGCTTTCATCCATTATGCCCAGGGTTACTCAGTGGTGCATGGGCCTAGTCTTTCTTTGGGGTGTCTTGAATGTAAACATCATTGAGGGCATGGATGGCATTGGATTGTGGTGATTTTTATGTGTTTTTCGATTTTTTGGGGTGTTGATGGGGCATGGCCATGTGGGTGGGGGCCATTTTGAGGGCTGGTACAGGCAGGGCCTGGCCATGTGGTGGGGGCAAGGGGCCATTTTGAAGGCAGGCAGTGTGCTCAGGCCTGCACCCATTTTGCCTTGCTTTCATCCATTATGCCCAGGGTTACTCTGTGGTGCATGGGCCTAGTCTTTCTGTGGGGTGTCTTGAATGTAAACATCATTGAGGGCATGGATGGCATTGGATTTTGGTGATTTGTATGTGTTTTTCGATTTTTTGTGGTGTTGATGGGACATGGGCATGTGGGTGGGGGCCATTTTGAGGGCTGGTACAGGCAGGGCCTGAACAACTACAAAAAGTATCAGAGGGTCTAGAACAAGGAAGAGTTTAAAGGCGACAGACACCAAAACTGACAGTACAAAGCCCTTAAACTAACTCAACATCTCAAGTGGATGAGGAAAAAACCCATCAGTCACCATTTGGATCCGCCCTTCATCATTTGGGATTTATCCGGACCATCCGTGTGAGTATATTATATTCTATCACAGTCGTAAGGAGACCAGATGATTAAAGGTCTTCTTCGCTGTTCCAACAACAGTATGGTCTACCACTCGGTAACAAGTGATGAGTGGAAAAGGAGGGGCGATGTGACTGGGGTGTGCAGTGCAGATAAACGTGAATGAAAAACAACAAACAATGTGTTATAAAATTGAATGAGAGAGCACAGAACCAACTTTATTCATTTGATGCTCACTAGACCAAGATTAAAATATATGTCAAAGACAGTTGAGTTACGTGGACTGTCTAAGGTGGAACCAGGTCGACATGTTTCAGCAATTCAGGACTCCTATGTCCTTGCTTTCATCAGGACCATATAAACAGAAACAGTGCTACTGCACAAACGTGAGAAAAGGAAAAAGTGACAACAAAGAAATAGTGTAGGACAAACAAGTGCAGATGTCACCTGAGTTTTCCAAAGTACGATTACAGCTAGTGTTGTTCACATAGTCTGTAAGAAAGGACGACCTCACCCCGCCTAGCAGTGGCTCAGGGAAAGAGTGAAGCACCGCTCTGTCCGTCGGTACTCCGTGTTTTTCGATTTTATGGGGTGTTGATGGGGCATGGCCATGTGGGTGGGGGCCATTTTGAGGGCTGGTACAGGCAGGGCATGGCCATGTGGTGGGGGTCAAGGGGCCATTTTGAAGGCAGGCAGTGTGCTCAGGCCTGCACCCATTTTGCCTTGCTTTCATCCATTATGCCCAGGGTTACTCAGTGGTGCATGGGCCTAGCCTTTCTGTGGGGTGTCTTGAATGTAAACATCATTGAGGGCATGGATGGCATTGGATTGTGGTGATTTTTATGTGTTTTTCGATTTTTTGGGGTGTTGATGGGGCATGGCCATGTGGGTGGGGGCCATTTTGAGGGCTGGTACAGGCAGGGCATAGCCATGTGGTGGGGGTCAAGGGGCCATTTTGAAGGCAGGCAGTGTGCTCAGGCCTGCACCCATTTTGCCTTGCTTTCATCCATTATGCCCAGGGTTACTCAGTGGTGCATGGGCCTAGCCTTTCTGTGGGGTGTCTTAATAATAATCCACATTTGTAAAGCGCACAATCACCCGTAAGGGTCTTTAGGCGCCGGGGGCCCTCGGGAAGATTAAGCAAGCTATTGCTCAGAGTCACATGGTGCTGGGCTAACCTGCCGCCGGAGCAGGGGATCTAACAGTGATCCCCAGATTCCGGAGTCAGTCGCCCTGGCCGCGGCGCCACACCTCTTCCCTGTCTTGAATGTAAACATCATTGAGGGCATGGATGGCATTGGATTGTGGTGATTTTTGAGTGTTTTTTGACTTTTTGGGGTGTTTAACTAATGTTCCTCTGGCTTCCATTGCTTTTAGGTGCACAAGAGAACCACCAGTGCCAGGAAGAAGCCCTGCAGCGGTGTGTGCAGCACAACGTCACGCGACGTCACGTGTGGCCACAGACAAGACAACTCTGCAACTCGTGCAACTGCGGCCTGCTGTTCTGACATCTGAAGAAGATGGGCCCAAAGAAAGGTGGCCGTAGCGCCTCAACGAAGAAAGTTGCCAGTGCCACTGCCAGTAAGAAGGAGCAGAAGAAGCAAGTGGCACCACCTACCAAGGAGACTGGTGTGCCCACCAATACCTTTTTTGGGGAAAAAAAAAACTATGCCTGCAGCAGCAGCGGTGTCCGCCGGGGACCAAGCTGGAAGCAGCACCTCCGCCTCATTGGGGTCAGTGCCACCACGCCAAGTTAGGTCCAAGACCATGAGTGCTGCTGAGGCAGCCACTTTACTTTCTCAATCACCATCGACCAGTGATGTTGGTTCATCACAAGAAAGTACCATCCAATCAACGCCGGGTGTAACTCAGCAGGCGAGTGTTCAACAATCACAGCCGCAACGACAACCACAAGTGCAACTAGTACAAGCGCAAGTACATGGGCAAGAAGAGGCGCAAGTACATGGGCAAGGAGAGGCGCAAGTACATGGGGAAGGAGAGGCGCAAGTACATGGGCAAGGAGAGGCGCAAGTACATGGGCAAGGAGAGGCGCAAGTACATGGGCAAGGAGAGGCGCAAGTAGAGGAGCATGGAGAGGTGCAACTAGAGGTTCATGGAGCGGCACAACTGCCTACAACGCTTGTTCCTCCAGAAGTAGGGGCACATCAGGAAATTGATATTCAAGTGGAGGTATCATCCGAGGAAGCCACTCCTCCTGAGGATGATCCATTGTCTTCCAGATCCCCAGCAAGAAAAAGGTCAAGGAGGGCTGCTACTACTACTATTACAAGTTCTTCTTCAAGCCCCCTTCATTCTGATGACCTTGATCGTGATTGGAACCCAGCAATGCAGTCTGACAGTGAGGCACGCCATGAGCCGACAAAGGTAGCTAAGCCTAAAAGGAAGGTTCCCGCAAGGCTTCGACTTATGGGTGATGACGACGAACAAGAAGTGGTGTCTTCTGCTGCTGATGAACAGTCTGTGGACGACCCAGTCATCATAGACGTCACTCCAGCCCCAGCGGGCATGCAGCAGACTCACATTTTCACCCTATCCCGAATGGCTGCTGAGCGGGATGATCATGTGGGCGGCGTGGCACTGGTACCACCACCAACGCAGTTAACTACAACACCAAAACGACCTACAGCTTCCATATTTTCTCGTCAGAAGGGCCGGCAGGGACCTCCATCCAGCTCGACCTCCATTTCCTCAAGTAGTGGTGCTGTAAGTGAACAACAGAAACAAATTCAGCCACGCCCATCCTCCACTTCATCTGGCATTGACAGTCAAAGTATCACCTCCACCACCAGCAGACATCTCCAGTCCCCAGTTTGGGACTTCTTTACTGTTAGCAAAAAGGCGGAAAACATGGTTGTTTGTTCGATTTGTAAAGTATCAGTTAGTCGGGCTGAGCTTGGTACCAACTATGGTACCGGAGGCCAGAGAGGTCATCTCAAACAACACCACCCTATCCAGTGGTATAAGCACCTAAGTACGATCGAGGAAGCCAAAACAAAAACAAATCCAAATGTATCCCTTGATATTGCATCTGATGATGAAGAGAGGCTGATCGTGCAGGGGGAAGTGAAGAAGCGACAGACATTTTTTCTGGTACACCCAGTACCCCTGGCAGCAGCACTGCAGTGGTAGCGCCCACACCCTCTACCCCTGCAACATGTATGAGGCACACTAAGAGTCTGGGACAGACACCAATGCAAACAACTAAATCTATGAGCCTAACTGGTTTGAAGTCTGCATCATCATCATCATCACGTAAAACGGTCCAGCCCACCATTAGCAGCATGTTTTGGTCGGATGCGCCATTTGAACGCAACCACCCAACGGTACGTCTGTATAATGCAAAGCTGGCTAAAATGCTAGCGCTGGACCTTCTCCCTTTCTCTTTCGTGGAAGGGGTGGGTTTTCGTGAATTGGTGGCAACAGTCTGCCCTAAATGGAAGGTTCCTAGCCGGTCCTATTTTGCAAGGGATGCTGTTCGAGCACTACATCAAGATGTGCTGGAGGTGATTGGCGCAGCTATTCTGAAGAGTGCTGTTCACACTATCCACATGACAACAGACATGTGGACCAGTTGCCAAGCCCTTGATTACATGTGCATCACTGCACACTGGGTCTCTTTTGCAGGGGTCGAAAAACAGTTAAAACACAAAGATGTTGACACGGAGGACGTTTTTCAAGCTACTCGCAAACATGCAACAGTAGGCATGTTTGCCAAGGAGAAATCTCACACTGCACCTAACTTTTTGGAGGAGTTTAACAGGAAGGTCAATGAATGGCTGCATCCAAGAAATCGCACAGTTGGTTATGTATCCACGGATAATGGCAGTAATATAGTTAAGGCCATGGAGCAAGGTGGCTATTTCAGAGTGCCGTGTTTGGTGCACAGTATTAACATCGTGGTGCAAGCCTTCTTGAAAACAGAAGCGCCAGTTGTCAAATTACTGACCATCTGCCGAAGAATCTGCACACATTTCAGCCATTCTTTTAAGGCCCGGAAGCAGCTGAGGAGCCTTCAACATGAACGTAAACTGCCAGTCAAAGGACTAAACCAGGAGGTGGCAACCTTTTACATGCTTGAGCGTCTTTCTGAGCAGTGGGAGGTAATAAATGAGTATGTCTATAAACTGGGTTCTACTCACAAAGAGATGAGGCTAGAGTTGGAGGAATGGAAGCTAATTGCAAGCCTGACAGACATGCTTCGTCCTTTTGAGCTCTTCACGCGTGAAGTCAGCAGACAGGACTGTTTTTTGAGCAAAGCTATCCCATTGTTGCGCATGCTAGAGCACCAACTGAAGGAGGTGTCTTCAACGTTCCGAGATGATGGTGAAAAGCGAGAAGCATATGATTTGGCGGAGAAGTTATTAAGGAGCCTACTTCGCAATGAAAGGCTTACAAAGATACAGACAGAACAACATTACATTTGTGCCACTATTCTGGATCTATGGTACAAAAAGGCAGTGGCTAGCAAAGCATTCATTCCTTTTGATGAAGCAGATGTTTCAAAGTACAAACATTGGCTAGCTGTGTCAGCCACTCGGTTCGAAAAAGAGCGGCAGAACCTTCAAGGAGGTAGCACAAGTACAACTGAATCAGCAGGCCATCCGGCGACAAGTTCCACTTCTCAATCTGTGGCCGAAGTGAGTCACTTTCCCTCACAGCCGTTAACGACACCAGCAACCGTATCATCATCCTCACCTGCACCAGGCCGCAAACAAATATTGTCGGAAGGGGATTGGCTAACTCAGCAAGGGTTTGCTCGGTCCACTGATGAAAAGGTCGCAGATGGTACGCAAAGTGGATCAACACTGGAGAACCTTGAGTCGGTGGTGCAGGCCTATCTGGATGACCCAACAGAGGTCTGTCATAATGAGAACCCATTGGGATATTGGTATACGAAAAGCTCTGTATGGCGACTGATCACCAACCTGGCTCTAAATTATTTGTCTTGCCCACTCGCAAGTGTGTCTTCTGAACGTGTTTTCAGTGCTGCTGGTGCCATTGTTACTTCAAAAAGGATCCGCCTTTTTCCCAAAAATGTGGAGAGGTTAACAATAATCAAGATGAATCAGCACTTCATACCACCCGATTACAAAATACGTGAATGCACGCAGGAAGAAAAGGACACCGACTTAGGTGACGCCAACGGAAGTTCTTCTCGGTCACCAGACCTACTCCCGTCTCAATTCATAGACTTGGAGGACGAGCTCTGCTTCCCTGACACCGAGGCCTGAACATTACTTCCTTTTTTCTCCGTACTTACTCACTTTTATTCCTGTGTGTCTTTCTTTGTTTTGCTACTTTTACCACAACAAAACTCTAATCACCTAATCACAACAAGTCCATCATCAGCACTGTCTTCATCTTATTTTCCTTATTGATTTGAAGGTGCCGCAGTCTGCATTCAGATGTTCACAAGTTCACAACTCAATCATGCTCCTCTATCCTCCTCCTCCAGACTCCCCCTATCCATTTCCCTCAAGGCAGATGGATGGATGCGTGCAGTTACCTTCCAAGTCGCCACTGAACGTTGCTCAAATGGTTTTGCGTGCAGAAATCCGGGCAGAGAGTGAACAAATCAGCATGAGTATTAAAAATAGTAGATTTGCGAGAAGTTACCTTCCGAGTCACCACTGACGATGTTCAAATCAGGCGCCTCCAAGTTGCGCCGTGGCTGCCCAAAACACACAAACAGGGTACACCGGAGCCGCTCTAGATGCTCCGTTCTCGAAGATCCCCCGCTCTAGATGCTCCGTTCTAGCAGATCCACTGGAAGGGGGGAAGGGGGAAGCCTCCCGTCTGAACGCCCTCTGTCACCCACGCCGGATCGGTCCGCGCCGACTCCCATCCGCTTGTCTCCCGCCCCGGCGGCTCTACTGACACCCGGGGGGGGGGGGCGGCGAACCCTCCGGGCGCCACCGGGGCACGAGGGATCCAGCCCCCTGACTGAGAAGACAGGCACCGGGGTGCGAGGGATCCAGTCCCCAGATCGAGAGGACAGGCACCCAGCTCGCCGGGACACGTAGAGCACACAAGTAAACACACCGCCGAGCTAGCCACACCGACCTCTTGGTGCAGAGATGTCAGGTCTTCCCGCTGCGGTCCAGTCCAGGGTCCCCTGGCAATTATTAAAGTCTCCGCCCCCTCTCTTACCTCCTGTGAATATTTCTGCCTTGACGTCATCAGTGAAAACAAACCTGTTTGTTCACTACACATCATCTACCACCCTCCTGGGGACAACCTCACGTTCTCCCAACAACTCATGGACATTATCTCAATCAACTCAGGCCGGCAAAACACACAAATTTACCTTGGAGACTACAATCTTCACTGGAATGATGGTAGTGACGCAGTGGTCAATAGCCTCAAAAACTACCTTAGCGCCTCCGACCTCACCCAAATTTGCAACAGCCCGACCCATGACAAAGGATCTATCCTTGACCTCATCATCTCCAAAGAAGGCCCTATTCTGCCTTGACGTCATCAGTGAAAACAAACCTGTTTGTTCACTACACATCATCTACCACCCTCCTGGGGACAACCTCACGTTCTCCCAACAACTCATGGACATTATCTCAATCAACTCAGGCCGGCAAAACACACAAATTTACTTTGGAGACTACAATCTTCACTGGAATGATGGTAGTGACGCAGTGGTCAATAGCCTCAAAAACTACCTTAGCGCCTCCGACCTCACTCAAATTTGCAACAGCCCGACCCATGACAAAGGATCTATCCATGACCTTATCATCTCCAAAGAAGGCACTATTCAACTTGATTCAATCCAACCCTGTGACTGGTCAGATCACCATACTGTCACCTTCTACATTAACGAAAAAGTTAAACGGATCCCGGTCCAATCCTCCAAGCCCAAAGTTTGGAAAAGAGACTTGAAGAATCTCAAGCCAAACGCCGTACCCCCTTACAGCTGCAATCTCCTACTTCCCCCGTCCGACGTTACGGACGTTCAGTGCTTAACTGACCAATATCTCAACGCTATGACCTCAATAATCAATGAGGCTGCACCGATGCAACTGAAAAGAGACACCTCCAAGATCTCTAACCCTTGGTACGACGGGAGTCTCAATGAAGACAGACAGGCCATGCGAATGGCAGAGCGCACATGGAGATCTGTTCCCTCGGCACAGCACCTAAAAATTCTGAAGAAAAAGAGAAACGCATACTTCAGGAAAATAAAGCGCTCAAAGTCAGACTTCTTCAGACTCCAGCTCGACCAAGCAAAAAACCGTCAAAGAAAATTGTTCGAGCTGATTCGATCCCAATACAAGGAACAACCCCAAGCAGTCGACACTATGGGCAATGCACCTTCCTGTGAAGACTTCTCTGCTTTCTTTAAACAAAAAACTGACAACATAAGGAGCGATCTCCTCATTGACGCAAACCTCTACTCCAAACACCCCCTGCATAACACCCAATGAACCAAAAAACAATGCAACATGGTCATCCTTTGACACATACTCTGAAGAAGAAATTGGCAATCTACTCAGCACCCTGAAAACATCAAATCACCTCAGTGACCCTCTTCCCGCTAACGCTGTAAAAGACTTCACCCCGTTTATCCTTCCACTCTGGACTAAAATTATCAATAGCTCACTTCAGCAAGGAATGATACCTGACTCCCTCAAAGTGGGACAAGTAACACCTTTACTCAAGAAACCAACAGCAGACCCCACTGATCTAAACAACTACCGCCCTATCACCAACATTCCCACTCTTGCCAAACTGTTGGAGAAATGCGTTCAACTACAATTGACAAAGCACATAGAACAGTTTGATCTCCTCAACCCTCATCAATCAGGCTTCCGAGCAGGGCACAGTACCGAAACTGCTATGACTCACATAATTGACGATGCCCTCCAAATCTTAGATCACAATGACTCATGCCTGCTTATCCTTCTTGACCTCTCTTCGGCATTCGACACTGTGAAACATGAGAACTTACTGGAACTTTTAAAGACAAGAATGGGTCTCTCAGGGACTGTTCTTCAGTGGTTCACCTCATTTCTTCACAACAGATCTCAGAAATTCAAGAGCAACAACTTGATGTCCTCCCCAGTACCTGTATCATTAGGTGTACCTCAAGGATCCTGCCTATCCCCTACTTTGTTCAACTTAGTTATGGAACCTCTCACCTCCTTGCTACAAGCTTCCAATGTACACTTCCACATGTACGCCGATGACACTCAATTGTACCTCAAACTACAATCTCCCAAAGACATCATGCGTCTGAACTCAACGATCAGAAGCACCCAAGCATGGCTGGCCGATAACCACCTCAAACTCAATGCTATGAAAACTGAGTTCCTTCTGATCTCACCTCCCGTGAAAATATCTACCACTCAAACTTGGCTTAAACACCTAACTGCACTCAATGTCCAGCCGACCATCGTGGACTCAGCAAAATCTCTAGGCATAACACTTGACGCCAATCTCAACATGCAACAGCATATCAGCAAGGCAACTAAGGGAGCGAACTTCCAAATAAATACCTTGAGGAAACTCAAACCCTTCCACCCAGCCAAAGACTTTCAAACTGCAGTACAAGCGCTAATCATCCCTCGCATAGACTACCGCAGCATCGCCCTCTGCGGCCTCCCCCTAACTACAACTGCACCCCTGAGAGCCTCACTAAACACGGCAGCGAGACTCATCACTGGATCAAAAAAACATTCACATATCACCCCTGACTTCAAGTCCCTGAACTGGCTGCCTTTTGAAGCCAGAATACACCTGAAAATTGCCTGCTTGACACACAAGGCTATACACCTGAACTCACCCAGCTACCAATTTCAGGCGGCCCGAGATCCACCAGAAGCGCAAAGAATCTTCTGCTGAAACCTCGAAGATTCCGGAAGGAAAGACCTTACAAACGCTCCTTCTCAGGAATGGCGCCGAGGATCTGGAACTCACTACCTCCTGAAACCAGGCTCATCCCCTCCTCTTTTCTTTTTAAGAAAGAAGTTAAAGCTATCCTCATGGCTAAATACACCTGAATTCCCACCCCCAATCTTTTAAGACTCTGCGTCGATCTGTACTCGTGCTCGATCCATTTGCACAGCTGTTTTGTTTTACCTGTATTACCGACCTTCCCGATTGTTATTACTCCCTCCTATCTGTATTTTATGCTCCCTGATGTACCCACCCTCCCTTGCATATGTAAAGCGCTCTGTTATCTGCAAAGATCTTGTTCGCGCTATATAAAACTTTCAAAATAAATAAATAAATAAATAAAATGGATTATGGAGAAAAAACAAACTTTGTCTTCGTAGACGAGTCCCCTCAAGTGGGACTGAAATAACTGACTGACTACATGCTTGCTGATTGTTGACAGACCTACTTCTGAAATTCACGGGAGAGGCTGCCCTGTGGGCCCCCACTTTCCGAAGAAGATGCGGACAAAAAGTAGAACAGGTAATGAATAATGAGAAGATGGCATGCAGTGGACAGCAATGGCTGTCTGTCTCTGTTGAAACCAATTGCTGTTTGTTTTTTGTGAACAGCGCAATTTTCCATGTTTTGAATATACCAGTATTGCAGGTTTTTGGGGGTTTCTTTGGGGGTGTTCTAGATTTGCGGTGCTGGGTCGGGGGGTCTGGGAGCACTGCTGGCACAGTCTAATGTTGATTGCATTTGTTTTTCAGGAAATCCATGGTGGAAAAGGGGAGTTAGGGCCTAGCTGCACAGCGCATTTGGACTGAATTCCAGGTTGGCCCGACATTTGCTAAGTCTCACTTTTTACGGTTTTGCTTTTTGGCTGTTTGGGGGTGTTAAACTTGTTTCCGCCTGGGTTGACGGGTCTGGGGGCATTGCTAGGAAAGTCTAATACCGGATAAAAGTGTTTTGGATAAAATACATGGTGAAAAAGGTTTCACTTTTTAGAGTTTTCGCTCACTTTCGTGTTTCTGGGGGCCTGTTTGGGGGGTTCCTGGTGTTTGGGGTGGGTTTGGGGTCTTTTAGCAATGCTGGGTATGGATACTTTTGATTGCAAGAGGTTTGAAGCAAATCCATGGTGGCAAAGGGGAGTTAGGGCCTAGCTGCAGAGCCCGCGTTGAGTGATTTTGGAAATGTGCCTAAAAATGTCTAAGTCCCCATTTTTGTATTTTTGCTTTTTGGCTGTTTGGGGGTCTTCTACTTGTTTTTGCCTGGGTTGACGGGTCTGGGGGCATTGCTGGGAAGGTCTAGTACCGGATAAAAGTGGTTTGGAGAAAATCGGAGGTGAAAATGTTTTTGCGTTTTTGCTCACTTGCTTGTCTTTGGGGTGCTGTTTGGGGGGGTTCCTGGTGTTTGGGGGTGGGTTTTGGGGTCTGGGAGCACTGCTGGCACAGTCTAATTTTGATTGCATTTGTTTTCCAGGAAATCCATGGTGGAAAACGGGAGTTATGGCCTAGGTGCACAGCGCGCTTGGAGTGATTTTGGAATGAGGCCTAAATATTTCTAAGTGTGAGTTTTTCCGGTTTTGCTTTTTGCCTGTTTGGGGGTGTTAAACTTGTTTCCGCCTGGGTTGACGGGCCTGGGGGCATTGCTAGGAAGGTCTAATACCGGATAAAAGTGTTTTGGAGAAAATCCGTGCTGAAAAAGTTTTTCACTTTACAGAGTTTTCACTCACTTTTGTGTTTTTGGGGGCCTGCTTGGGGGGGTTCCTGGTGTTTAAGGGGGATGGGGGGGGGCTTGGAGCAACGCTGGGTATGGATAGTTTTGATTGCAAGTGGTTTGAAGAAAATCCATGGTGGCAAAGGGGAGTTAGGGCCTAGCTGCAGAGCGCGCGTGGAGTGATTTTGGAAATGTGCCTAAAAAGTTCTGTCCCCATTTTTGTATTTTTGCTTTTTGGCTGTTTGGGGGTCTTCTACTTGTGTTTGCCTGGGTTGACGGGTCTGGGGGCATTGCTGGGAAGGTCTAATACCGGATAAAAGTGTTTTGGAGAAAATCGGAGGTGAAAATGTTTTTGCGTTTTTGCTCACGTGCTTGTCTTTGGAGTGCTATTTGGGGGCGTTCCTGGTGTTTGGGGGTGGGTTTTGGGGTCTGGGAGCACTGCTGGCACAGTCTAATGTTGATTGCATTTGTTTTTCAGGAAATCCATGGTGGAAAACGGGAATTATGGCCTAGCTGCACAGCGCGCTTGGAGTGATTTTGGAATGAGGTCTAAATATTTCTGTGTGAGTTTTTCCGGTTTTGCTTTTTGCCTGTTTGGGGGTCTTCTACTTTTTTCCGCCTGGGTTGACGGGTCTGGGGGCATTGCTAGGAAGGTCTAATACCGGATAAAAGTGTTTTGGATAAAATACATAGTGAAAAAGTTGTTCACTTTTTAGAGTTTTCGCTCACTTTCGTGTTTTCGGGGGCCTGCTTGGGGGTGTTCCTGGTGTTTGGGGGTGGGTTGGGGGTCTTGGAGCAACACTGGGTATGGGTAGTTTTGATTGCAAGTGGTTTGGAGAAAATCAATGGCGGCAAAGGGGAGTTAGGGCCTAGCTGCAGAGCTCGCACGGAGTGATTTTGGAATGAGGCCAAAATAATTCTCTCACTTTTTGCGGTTTTGCTTTTTGGCTGTTTGGGGGTGTTAAACTTGTTTCCGCCTGGGTTGACGGGTCTGGGGGCATTGCTAGAAAGGTCTAATACCGGATAAAAGTGTTTTGGAGAAAATCGGAGGTGAAAAAGTTTTTGCGTTTTTGCTCACTTGCTTGTCTTTGGGGTGCTGTTTGGGGAAGTTCCTGGTGTTTGGGGTGGGTTTTGGGGTCTGGGAGCACTGCTGGCACAGTCTAATTTTGATTGCATTTGTTTTCCAGGAAATCCATGGTGGAAAACGGGAGTTATGGCCTAGCTGCACAGCGCGCTTGGAGTGATTTTGGAATGAGGCCTAAATATTTCAAAGTGTGAGTTTTTCCGGTTTTGCTTTTTGCCTGTTTGGGGGTGTTAAACTTGTTTCCGCCTGGGTTGACGGGCCTGGGGGCATTGCTAGGAAGGTCTAATACCGGATAAAAGTGTTTTGGAGAAAATCCGTGCTGAAAAAGTTTTTCACTTTACAGAGTTTTCACTCACTTTTGTGTTTTCGGGGGCCTGCTTGGGGGGGTTCCTGGTGTTTAAGGGGGATGGGGGGGGGCTTGGAGCAACGCTGGGTATGGATAGTTTTGATTGCAAGTGGTTTGAAGAAAATCCATGGTGGCAAAGGGGAGTTAGGGCCTAGCTGCAGAGCGCGCGTGGAGTGATTTTGGAAATGTGCCTAAAAATTTCTGTCCCCATTTTTGTATTTTTGCTTTTTGGCTGTTTGGGGGTCTTCTACTTGTGTTTGCCTGGGTTGACGGGTCTGGGGGCATTGCTGGGAAGGTCTAATACCGGATAAAAGTGTTTTGGAGAAAATCGGAGGTGAAAATGTTTTTGCGTTTTTGCTCACGTGCTTGTCTTTGGGGTGCTATTTGGGGGCGTTCCTGGTGTTTGGGGGTGGGTTTTGGGGTCTGGGAGCACTGCTGGCACAGTCTAATGTTGATTGCATTTGTTTTTCAGGAAATCCATGGTGGAAAACGGGAATTATGGCCTAGCTGCACAGCGCGCTTGGAGTGATTTTGGAATGAGGTCTAAATATTTCTGTGTGAGTTTTTCCGGTTTTGCTTTTTGCCTGTTTGGGGGTCTTCTACTTTTTTCCGCCTGGGTTGACGGGTCTGGGGGCATTGCTAGGAAGGTCTAATACCGGATAAAAGTGTTTTGGATAAAATACATAGTGAAAAAGTTTTTCACTTTTTAGAGTTTTCGCTCACTTTCGTGTTTTCGGGGGCCTGCTTGGGGGTGTTCCTGGTGTTTGGGGGTGGGTTGGGGGTCTTGGAGCAACACTGGGTATGGGTAGTTTTGATTGCAAGTGGTTTGGAGAAAATCAATGGCGGCAAAGGGGAGTTAGGGCCTAGCTGCAGAGCTCGCACGGAGTGATTTTGGAATGAGGCCAAAATAATTCTGTCTCACTTTTTGCGGTTTTGCTTTTTGGCTGTTTGGGGGTGTTAAACTTGTTTCTGCCTGGGTTGACGGGTCTGGGGGCATTGCTAGAAAGGTCTAATACCGGATAAAAGTGTTTTGGAGAAAATCGGAGGTGAAAAAGTTTTTGCGTTTTTGCTCACTTGCTTGTCTTTGGGGTGCTGTTTGGGGAAGTTCCTGGTGTTTGGGGTGGGTTTTGGGGTCTGGGAGCACTGCTGGCACAGTCTAATGTTGATTGCATTTGTTTTTCAGGAAATCCATGGTGGAAAACGAGAGTTATGGCCTAGCTGCACAGCGCACTTGGAGTGATTTTGGAATGAGGCCTAAATATTTCTAAGTGTGAGTTTTTCCGGTTTTGCTTTTTTGCCTGTTTTGGGGTCTTCTACTTTTTTCCGCCTGGGTTGACGGGTCTGGGGGCATTGCTAGGAAGGTCTAATACCGAATAAAAGTGTTTTGGATAAAATACATGGTGAAAAAGTTTTTCACTTTTCAGAGTTTTCACTCACTTTCGTGTTTTCGGGGGCCTGCTTGGGGGGGTTCCTGGTGTTTGTGGGTGGGTTTTGGGGTCTTGGAGCAACGCTGGGTATGGATACTTTTGATTGCAAGAGGTTTCAAGCAAATCCATGGTGGCAAAGGGGAGTTAGGGCCTAGTTGAAGAAAGCGTTTGACACTATTTTTAACTTATGGCTCATTAGGGTTAGCAGTATTGCATGTGTTTGGGTTGTTCGAGATTTTGGCAACTGGGTTCTGGGGTCTACTCTTGGAGCACTTGTCGAGAAATGTCTAATTTTGGTTGCAAGTGGTTTGAAGAACATCCATGGTGAGAAAGGGGGGATTTGGGCCTACTTTACGTTCAAAGTACGTTTTGTCACCATTTTCCACTAGGCCTCAGACAGGTAGCAGTATCGCACGTTTTTGGGGTCTCATTGGGGGTATTCTGCATTTTAGCATCTGTGTTTAAGGGTCTGGGAGCACTGCTGGGAAGATCTCATTTTCTTCTAAAATCGTAGTTTACACTACACCTAGCTTGAGGGGAAAGATCCGCAAAATTCGCCAATACTTATTTATCCTTCAAAAGGAGACTCAGAGTACGCCCTTTCGAAACTATTGTACTGTCGATTCTGAAACTGAAAGTGTGACTTTTTGCACTACACAGCGTACGTACCTTATATTTTTTTATCGCTGGTGTTTTAATATCACTTCCTGTTTTTCCATCAACATTTACAGGGCGGCTTTCCCCCTGTGCAATGGAACAAAGGATGAAGTCAGGCTTCACATTAGCGACCCGCAATTCAGCATCCGCCAGGCAGGCAGTGGACAGGGTGTCTTCTGGTCACCAACATTGATCGACGGAGCGTCAGATGGAACGGAGGAGTACCGCAAATAAGAGGAATGGCTTGATGCATGCAACTTCCCAAATTCAACAGGACAAGTACAACAACATACAGTAACAGTATCCATTCATTTCTACTTATCTTTTAAGTAATGTTATTGCTGTGAACTTCTATGAGTCTGACTCTGCATTTCTTTGCTCTCTGCTTCTAAATTCATCCCTCCAGCCATTGTATAGTTTTACTTTGCTATTTTTCAAACTAATTTAATGAACAAAGTGTTTCTCCGAGTGCAGAGATAGGCAAGTGAAAACGCATAATTACTGCAGCCCTGTACTGTCGCATTCTTTCATTCATTAGAAACTACTACTTAGTTAAAGTAACCTCACCATCCATTTAGCAATCAACTTCATGCCTCCAGAAGTGCATGCACTTCCTTTATGCCCCTTAAAATATTTATGGATATCTTCGTATCCAAAGATTTGTTTATCTTCATTTGTTGTTTGTCCATGCTGTGTTTCTTTTTCCTCTCTCAACAAAACTTTCCCAAAAAACCCCATTCCCATCCAATTTCCAAACCCTAACCCTCTTCCCCCGGGCTGTGTGGTTTTCATTGATGTGTGAGTAAATGACAGCAATAATTTCACACACTTGCTGGGGAGGATAAGGTCATAGCAACTGAAAATGAATTACATTTCAAGGCTGGTGAAGGAATCGAAGGATATATTCTTACTCAGCTTGACACAGACCCATGACTATTGGCAAATCAAAGCAGATTTTCATGGGCGCCATGAAATGGATTGATCATGAAGAACATCCTCCTCCTACACGTGGCAAATGATTACGCTGCTGTGTCCTTCACTTTCAGTACTATTTCTTGTAGTAGTAGCCAATGTCAAATTCCACGCAAGTAGTAATTATACTTTCAATACTTTAGCATTTGTAAGGCTACATTTTGGCACTGTTCTACTGTACTGTCACGTGCTATAGTATCTATCGTACCGTTCTAATGCTCCGCTAAGGCCAATCAAGGTTTCAATTTCTTTTTTTTCATATGCTGCAACTGCCACTGTGTACCACCACTAGTACCACCGCAATGATGCCATTTCAACCGCCAAGGATTGCCAACCTTAATCGCCATTTGCCATGCAGCCAGCCCTGTGCTTAGCCCTAATTTCAAACACGAATTACAGGTAAGATAAGCGTTTGGGGGGAGGAAGAATAATGGAGTAGTATGAGAGACGAGAGACTGGCGGTAGTACTAGTAAAGTCCTAGTACAATTGAATTCCCTAACTCTGTGAGAGGCACTTACTTTTGTAAACATTTGGGCAATTACTTACACAATTTGAATCAAGAAGCCACTTAAGTTTCCGGAAAACAAACTTCCAGTTAACCCCCCCCCAGCCTCAACTGCAGTAAAAACACGTATGCTATGTTTAAGTTGAAAGTAATAATTATTTATATCCCTAACAAAAATAAACTATCCCGCAAGACCCGACCCACCCCCCCTCCCTAACCCCAAAGAATGTCCGTGAAATAAAAAGTCCCCAAAGTCCAAAAAACCCAATTCCCACCCCCCAAAAGTCTTTAAAAAAGGGGCAAGGGACAGTCTCTCTTTCTCCAATGCCGCCGGTGGCGTACTTTCTGGGCCAGGTGGTCATGCTCCTTGCGGAGGTTCTGGAGCAGGATTCTCAGTTTCTTCTGCTCCTGCTCAAGGTAGGACACCCTGAGTGTTAGGTGGTGCACGTGTGCCTTGCACCTGCTGTGGGGGGCAGCTGATTTCTTGGCTGCTTGGCGGTGGCGGGTGGCTGCGGTACCACGGCTCCGTACAGCTGGAGGCCTGCGCTGACTGGCTGACCCAGGGAGCGCGGAGGAGGATGCAGCTGTCCCTGTGGATGTTGTGGTGGTCGGCGACTGCGTTTCCCCCTCCTTCTGGGCCACCAGCCGCCGATATTCGGCGACAGTCGCCTCCAGTTTCCGTTGCCGGGCCCGTCTAGCCAGCTCCTTCCGTGACAGTTTGGAAGGAGCATCTATATGAAGAAAGAAAAACATAGTCTGTAACCAATGCTCTTTAAGATTAACACAAAATAATTAGGCAGAAAATTGTGTCACAGTAGAACTAGCAACTTGCAAGCACCGTACATAACATTTGTGGCCTGTATCTATCTAACCTCACACTTCTTCAGCCTTGCTCTAACATTAGTGGGAGTTTTAGGAATCAATTCTATGAGCACTATGGACTCACTACATTAGAGTCGACTATGACAGTACACCAGTCTTATTCTTCTTCTTCTCTCTTGTTTAGCGAAATTGGTACGTAAACTTCTGGAAGCCGGCATAATGCCAGCGCAGTCAACTTGCACCCGAGAAAAACAGACGCACGCCATGATGACACAGGCTTGCGTTACTGTAACAGTCCAGTACATGCAGGTGGTGAAGCTCTTACTTTTCTATTACGGGTGGCACTGAGAATACTCTGTTACAAGGGCTACTGCTTAATTAATTTAACTTTCACCCTACAGTGCCAATGACTACTAGAAAAGGAAAATGAAGAAGATAAATATTATGATTATCTATCCCTTCACAGGAAATGTATTTGATCACTTATGGGATGACTTTAGGTGCTTTGTTTTTTATTGAGTGAACACTGATAGGCCACACATGAATGACAGAGTTGTACTAAAATTATTAGCAGACGTAGTGAGTGGTCCCCATAATCTCCGGATATATGCTGTGCTTGCAATACAAAGTACTGCTAGTATTCATGGTAGTATTCGGAAAAATTACAACTTCTTTTCCTTGCCTTTCCTACACTGGAACGGACGTGCGGGTGCGGTGTTACATGCTCTTCAAAGTAACACTTAGTTCATCCAGTGACCGTCTACTCTCTCTACATACACATATGCTATCTATGAGTCAGATAGTACCATGATCCAGGCATCCATCCATTCAAAGTAAATGTCAATCATTCTTCTTAATGTCTCAAGTGGACAAACCTTACTTTTTCTCACGGGAAAATAACATTTTCATTTTATTTTGGAAACCGCAAGCCATGCATCCGTGCTTGACTTGCATTCGAATTTCAACCAAAGGATATATTGCGCACACATACAGTTTCTGTTTCACCCACCCAGGCAGTCCTCTTTCCTTTCTCCTTCCACCCATCCTTGCTTCATCCTTCAACCGGCCATGCATCCTATTCCCAGCCACCTCGGGCAGCATTGAAAAACACGTATCATTCTTTGCCAGTCATCATTACTTTTAACTCGCTCGTCCACCCACACTTACTTACACCCTTCTTTCCCTTTTCCTTCATCCCATCCATTAAGTTAATCTCTGATCTGACTTGGATTCTCGAAAAAACTTTCACAGCTGAGTTGAAGTCAATTTAGAGGAGGCTACTACCTGGTTAATAAAAACTTAGTTCTAAATTTGTAAGTCTTCTTAACAGTACAGTATACTTGTACTGTACAACATATACACCCGTGCAGAGAGCACACTCTGCAGTCTGCTATCTCAATAAGTAAGGAATATAATAGTTTACCACTGTCCGCCACTACCGTGGCATCCCCCACAGCAGCTTCCGCTGGCTGTTGCACCGCCTCCGCCCCAGGAGTGCCCACCTCCGCGCTGGCCCCGGCACCGGTGGATGGTTGTGCCGATGTTCCGCCTAGAAAATACATTTCAGACTCTTAGATGCCATATACACCACTCCCTAGTATTTTGTCTAGGAATGAAAAAATGTCACTACGACTACACAAACAAATGTAATCATTTGTGACTGTCTAGTGAAAACTAAAAATTGCACTTTTTTTCAAGGAAGGGTGTTGCTTGTCTTGCTACAGTTTTTGGCACAACTGATGAATGCTTGCTTTTTAACATGCACCGTTTTTCTCATAACAAACGGAAGCTTCCCTTCTAAGAACAAGAGCAACATCAGATCATCATCACTAGGACGGAGTCAGCAACGATTCAGCACCACAAAGAAGATTTGAAGTTCCAACCAGGTGAGGGCTCGCCCACAATTAATGTGTGACATCACTAAGCACTTTTCCATTTTCAATACACCGTTTGATTTTAATAAATGTTTTTACTTTTAATAAAGCTTTAAAACTTACATAGACTCTGTGTTTTTTAGTCATGAGTGAGTGAGCGAAAGGGTTTGCAATTTGCAAGCATGAGTCCGTGGCTCTGACAGTTCTGGACTCTGACTCCATAGTCTTATGTCCTGGGTTGGATAATCATCATTGGGGATCAATCATCGATGAATTAGGGAGCTAAATGACTCTGTCACACTAGCTAGTCAGTAAGGAGATGGGGGGTTCAAATTCTGTTATGACTGAGGTATGTGGAAAGTCTAACTGCGCCTATAATAATTGATAAACAATGCACTATTTAGTGTCCATAGTTCTGTTTGTGCAGAATTGTCCCTGCAACAATAGTAGTATGGATTGTCCTCCTATCCAATCAAATAGTAAACTAGTATCTTATTCTTTCTTGGTGGTCATTGACAGTTTCTTGTTGGGAATTGTCAAAGCATAAACATTTAGAAGACTTCAAAAGACATATGGACAACCCAGAGGACTGCACTCAGTGCATAGAGCTATTGATGAATAGAATGGGAGTTTCGTTTAACACCTTTTGCCAACTGTGCAAGCTTAGTTAGCTACACAGACAGACTAATAATAATAACCTAGTAGTACCACAGGGAGTCATAGTAGAGGCAGGATAAGAATTTAGAAACAGTCTACAAGAAGATCAAAGACGATGTAGGAAAAATCGAATGAGGAACGTTAGTAAAAAATAGGTATTCTAAAAGGTAGGGAAGTATAATTATTAATATTAACATGAAAACTTACTGGGGCCAGCAGAGGAGCCCTCGCCGGACCGATCCTGGCCTTCCTGGTCCTCGTCCACCGGCGCCGCTACCTCCTCCTCCTCTGTCCTCTTGCCCTGGGGGGAGCTGATGTACAACATGAAAGAAAGACCCAAACATGGATGATTGTTGTCAACCAAATCAAACATTTCAAAAGAACAATAACAAATTATTTCGGGGAAATAGCAAATAGACAACAATTGCACTACATTTATTGACCTATCTGGTGTGGTCTACTAGGATATTAGTATTGCTGGATTCGCGGACCGTCGACTTGGAAAGTTATGTAACTCACTAAACCAACTACAAAAAGGTTCAACTAGGACTGGCAGGCAGCACTCCGCAGCACGCGAAGTGACAGACAAAGTCCATCGTGATTGCAGACCAGTGAGAACACTAAAAAGTAAGTTTCCAACTACATAACCAGTCATTAAAATACTCAAACTATCAATCCACCACCACTCTTATTAGTGGCAGGTGTACAAAGGAAGGACTGGACTTGAGTCTCTAGGGGCAGATTTACAAGTCCCTTGCGGCTCTTTTGCTCCGTCGTTGCGTGACTTTTGTGACTCAGCGGCAGCGCAAAAGGGGTGCCATGGTGCGCGGTATATTAACAACGTGACGCATCTGGGAGATGCATCATGTTGTAAAGCCCTGCGCCATCAGGGGGCGTTCCGGAGCAAGGGAGGGCGTTCCTGCGCAGGAACGCATCCTAAAAGTGGCTGAGTGAAATCTACAAGATTTCACTCAGTCACTTTTAGGCCAATGCTGCGTCACTCTAAACCCTGCGGCTGCTTGAAGCAGACGTACAGCTTGACGTAGCATTGGGGAGATAGAGTACCCAAGAGCATTGCTGGAGCTGCGTCGTGGTTGCGACGCTGACTTTAGGGCACAGATGCGTGACGCTTCTGTGTTTTTTTTGCCCCAGGGTGCGCCGCATTGTAAATGCGGCGCACCATGGGTGGTGGAGGCGTGGCGCACAATTACTGGCGCATCCCTGCTAATTTGCAGGGATGCGCCAGTAATTGTAAATCTGCCCCATGGTGTCTAGCATTACGCAGTTCTGTAAAGTACACTCATACATAATTACTCAGGCCAATGAAATGAACACAAAAAATCGAAAACAAATAAGCATAGTAGCACCGCCACTGAGCAGGAGAGCAGTGCACCTGAAATGCAATCACAGAACATTTTGAAACATAATTTACCTACAATGTAATCGGCAGCATTATTGCTCTTCGGAAACAAAAAAATGTTTGCAATATGATAACACATAGAGCAGGAGAAAACAGAGTAGTGATTAAATACCTACTACTACTCACTAAGCCCGGGGATCTCGACGCCTAGCAGGTCGAGCAGGTCATGTTCACGGTCCAGGATATCGGACCACCGGTGCATGGCCTGGCTGTAGGTGCGCCGGACCCGAGACTGCCGATACATGGCCCGGCACACCTTCCCCCACAGCTGCCGACGCTCCCGGAGCCCGTACCCGCCAGCGATACTGCCGCCTGCCGCGATGGTCTTGGGGAGGCGGCGTTGGACATAAAAAATCAGTGCGGCCACCTCCTCCGCGCTAAAGATCTCCCGGACTGTGACGTTCTCCCCCCGCAATCGCCCTCATGGGAGCCGGGTACGGGGTGCGGGACTCTTCCCCTTCTCCTTCTCGGCTCCCTTTGCCATAGTCCTGTACAGCAGAAAGAAAAAAAAGGAAAGAATAGGGAAAAAGTAAAGTAAACATGTTTTTTTAAAAAGTAGCTTTAAAAGTAACGAAAAGTTGAAAAAAACACAAAATATAGATCTAGAAAAAAAGAGGGATAGATATAGATTAGAAAAGATTAAAAAAAAGTCCAAAGAAACAAGGGATTGCACAGATGAAAGGAAGATTAGAAAGCATGCACAGAACCATAGCAATGAATGAAAAACAAGATGGCAGCGCCCATTGAGGACCGCGTGGGTACGTTCGCGCGATATTTCCCTTGCGAGCACGGTAAAACGCCCGCGATCACGTAATCGCGTACCGCATACGACGCGAGCATGCAACTAGCGGCCGTAAACGGAAACACGTCACGCAAACAAGATGGCTGCGCCCATACACGACCGCATGGGCAACCTCGGGGTCGGTGCGCTGCAAGCGGTCCGCGAATAAGCAAAAAACCACGCGAACACGCAAAAAAAAGACATCCACAAATTCGCACGAATTTGCAGATTGCAAGTTCGATTTCGCACAAATTCGTGCCCCGCGAATCTCGCGAAATGGCAGAAAATTTTTGGGGGGAAAACTGAAAGCACTTAGCAGGTGCAAAAGTTCAAGCTAATTTGTAACCATTCCCTGTAGTGTTTCCTGAGGGGCCCCTCCAGAGTTCAGTTGCCTACTTGCAACTATTCTCTGACCCTGCTCTGACCCTCAAAGCAGGGTCAGAGAATAGTTACAAGTATGGCACAATGCTCCTGTAAAAAAAATAACTGCAACAGGAAGCACTTACAGCTAAGGAAGCAGGTGCCAGACTTGAAGCACAAATTCAGTGACACATTAACCAGCCCCAAATTAATTCATCTCAGTTGAGGCTGGGCAGGTGTGCTTTCCCCCCATAATCTACAGTGGTGAACAAGAGGGTGGTAGGGTGAACCAGAGGGTGACAGTGGTGAACCAGAGGGTGGCAGTGGTGAGTGCTGAACCGGAGGGTGGCAGGGGTGAACCAGAGGGTGGCAGTGGTGAACCAGAGGGTGACAGTGGTGAACCAGAGGGTGCTGTGATGAACCAGAGGTTGGCAGTGATGAACCAGAGGGTGGCAGTGTAGAACCAGAGGGTGGCAGTGATGAACCAGAGGGTGACACTGGTGAACCAGAGGGTGCTGTGATTAACCAGAGGGTGGCAGTGATGAACCAGAGGGGGACAGTGATGATCCAGAGGGTGGCAGCGGCAAACCAGAGGGTGGCAGTGATGAACCAGAGGGTGGCAGTGGTGAGTGCTGAACCTGAGGGTGGCAGGGGTAAACCAGAGGGTGTCAGTGGGGAATCAGAGGGTGCTGTGATGAACCAGAGGGTGGCAGTGATGAACCAGAGGGTGGCAGTGGTGAACCAGAGGGTGACAGGGGTGAACCAGAGGGTGACAGTGGTGAACCAGAGAGTGGCAGTGGTGAACCAGAGGGTGACAGTGGTGAACCAGAGGGTGCTGTGCCCATACACGACCGCATGGGTAACTTCGCCGTGCTAGCAGCTCGCGAACACGCACAAAGCCCCGCAAACACGCAAAAAAAAACTGCGAACACGCAAAAACCCCAAAATTCACAATTTCGCACGAATTCGCGAATTATGCGGATCGCGAATGCTTAGATTATAGAGCACTCAATAATGTTACAAGTAAAAACCGGTACTCTCTACCACTCATACCCTCTCTCCTTGATTAAATTAAAGAGTCTAAAATATTCACCAAATTGGATTTGCGAGGAGCCTACCATTTAGTGAGAATTAAGGAAAGGGAACAGTGGAAAACAGCTTTCAGTGCCAAGTTTGATTTATTTGAATATTTTGTAATGCCTTTCGATTATGTAATGCTCCCTCGGCCTTTCAGTTTTTTATCAACGAAGTTCTAAAGGATATGTTGGATCTCTTTGTGATTGATATATAAATTATATTTTGATTTATTCTTCATTGATACAAGAGCGTGAGATCCATGTTAGGAGAGTCCTTGAACGCTTATGAGACAATCATCTAGACTGCAAATTAGAGAACTGTCAATTCCATACCTCTCAGGTCAGCTTCCTTGGATTCATTGTGTCTCCCCAAGGAATCATATGGACCCACAGAAAGTTGAAGGTATCACACGTTGGCAGGCCCCAAAGAGTTTTACAGACATTCAGAGTTTTCTTGGCTTTGACAACTTTTACAGATGCTTTATTAGTAATTTCTCTGACCTAGTCTCCCCGATTACTAAGCTCCTAGAAGAGGGGATCAAGTTTCAGTGGACATCAACTGCTGAGGAAACTTTCTTTAAGCTGAAAGAAGCATTCACTCAAGCACCCATACTGAGACATCCTGATCCTTCTCGTCCTTTTGTGGTTGAGGCTGATGCTTCTCAAATAGTTGTAAGAGGGGTCCTGTTCCAAGTTGACCCAACCACCGGATGTCTTCATCCTGTAGCATATTACTCAAATAAATTAACACCTGCTGAATTGAACTATGCTATAGGAGACAAGGAATTGCTAGCTATAAAAAAGGCTTTTGAGGAGTGGAGACAGTATCTTTTAGAAGCCAACCATAGAATAACTGTCCTTACAGATCACCGTAATCTGCAGTTTCTTAAATCAGCCAGAGCTTTATCCATGTGACAACTGCAGTGGACGCAGTTCCTTAGTGATTATGACTTTATTATACAATTCCAGGCACAAAAGAAAAATGGGAAAGCAGATGCCCTGTCCCGTTTAGGTTATGAATTCGAGGAACCACAGAGCAAGCACCCCCGCATTATATCTAGGGAGCAAATAATCGGTGCTATTTGTTAGGAAAATGAGTTCTTGAAATCAGTTAAAGAGGCACAAGAATCCATAGAAATGGAAGAAGTAATGTGAACTCATGATGTCACTAAAATTCAGGATTTATTCTACGTTCAAGGGGGATTGGTTCTTCCTACTCATGAACTGCAGCAACAAGCATTAGAGTGGATTTACACCCATCTTCTTTCTGGTCATCCTGGGTATAAGAAAACTATGGAAAAAATGAAAAGAAACTTTTGGTGGCCCAATGTGGGGAATGATGCTAAAAATACATACAAACCTGCCATGTCTGTGCTCAAGGAAAGGTTTCACATCAGGCCCCTGCAGGATTGCTAAAACCCCTGCCCACTCCACCTAGCCCCTGGCAAACAGTGTTTATGGATTTAATTGTGGATTTATCGAAGACCGCTCGGGGAAACGCTGCTCTACTCGACGTGGTCGATTTATTAACTAATATGGCCCATTTTATCTTGCTGAAGGCAATCATCATCATCAAATATCTTTATTGCGGTTAAAACGAAACCATAAAAGATGCACAAACATTTTTAAAAAAACGTTTCAAAATTCCAAATCCGCTCCCATTTTTCCATAATTCATTATTCCTAATTGAAGATCCATCAGAGGCAATTGCAGTATTAAATTTAGGAGAAAACGTGTACCATTCATTAAGGTTAATACAATGGAATATCATAGACTTGATAGACTGAAGGCAATCCCAACATTTAAGGTGTTAAGTTCTTTGTTTGTCCAACACATGGTACGCTTCCATGGGTCTTCCCTCTGTTCTTGTATCTGATAGGGGTGCTCAATTTATTTCCAATTTCTGGAGAGGGATGGGTGCCCTATTACAAATAGATGTAAGATTGTTCTCTAGCCATCACCCTCAGATGGATGGCCAAACGGGGTAAATCAATGTTTTGAACAGTATATACGATGTCAATTCTTACACTCCTCATCAGACTGGGATACACTTACATGGGCAGCTGAATTTTCCTACAACAATAACTGCCACTGCCACTCCTCTACCGGTTATTCTCCTTTCAGTTGTACTTACGTTTTTCACCCTTGAACCATGCTCTCCCCGCTTTCTTCTTCCTGTCCTGCTCCTGCAGCTCTTGATATTGTAAAGAACTTACAAGAAATACATAAGACAGCAATAGTTAACTTAGAAAAGGCTAAAGCTAGTTACAAAGAAAGAGCGAATCTCGATAGACACACTGAGCCTATGTATGCCCTTGGAAATTAAGTATGGCTATCTACTAAGAACCTTGCCTTGAAAGGGCTTTGTAAATTCGAACCCGGATATATCGGTCCTTACAAGCTATGTAAGGTTATAAATCCTGTCGTTGTGAAATTAGACCTCCCTGCTGCATTAAAGATACAACCAGTGTTTCACATCTCTCTTTTAAAACCTGTGGAACCTGGCACACGTATCCCTGACCCTCCAGCTCCTGTAATCGTAGACAATGAACCTGAATATGAAGTCGGGCTATATTGACTCGAGAAGGGTAAGACATAAGCTCCAATATCTAATACGTTGAAAAGGTTATGGTATTGAAGAGCGTACTTGGGAACCAGCCAATCAAGTGCACGCCCCTCGTCCACTACGCTTGTTTCATAGAAGATATCCTAATAAACCCAAACCGGTGGGGGGGACCATAAGGGGAGTGTACTGTCAGAGTTGCCAGATACATACAACCGGCGAACTACAAACATTTCCGGCTCCCGTAACCGCACATGAGCGGGAGACGGCCAGAGAGCCCAAAAATGCTTAGATCCCGAGCAGAGATGCTTCGCGTTCCTGCTTCGAGTGAGAGTGTTATGCTTCCGGTTTCTAACCTGGCCTTCCCGCGATCCTTTTTTAGGTCTTGCCTGACCCAGCGCTTGCCTGGTCTGACCAGACCTTAAGTAAGAAGGGCTTTAAAAAATGCAACCGCCGGCTACAGCTTGCAGTGCATGCTCATTAAGCGCCCGCGATCACTTTCACTTTCGCCCGCAATCACTTTCGCGGCGCCCCTTTGATGTTCTCGTTCAAAGAACATCAAACCTCAAACATCAAAGTACATGTTGTTGTGTTAATGCTTTGCTGCTGCCCGTTTGACTTACAACGTGCTTTCTCTTTCCACAAACTCGATGTTTGTGTTCCTTTATTTTGAGATGCTTTTAGTATTACTGCCACACACACAACCACAACCACACACACAACCACACATACAATCACAACCACACACACGCACAACCACACACACAACCACACACACACACAACCACACACACACACACAACCACACACACAAAATCACAACCACACACACAACCACACATACAACCACACACACACACACACACAACCACACACACAACCACACACACACAACCACACACACACACAACATACACAACCACACACACAACCACAACCACACACATAACCACATGCACAACCACACACACAACCTCACCCAACCACACAACCACACACACAACCACACCCAACCACACACACATACCCAACCACAAACACACACACACACACACACACAACCACAACCACACACAAACAACCACAACCACACACAATCACACAAACAACCACACACACACACACAGAACCACACACACAACCACACACACAACCACACACACACAACCACACACAACCAAAACCACACACACAACCACATACACACAACCACACACACACAACCACAAGCACACACAACCACACACACAACCACAACTACACACAACCACAACCACACACACACTACCACACCCAACCACACACACACAACCACAAGCACACACACAACCACACCCAACCACACAACCACAAACACAACCACACACACAACCACACACACAACCACACACAACCACAACCACACACACACCACACACACACAACCAAACACTCAACCACACACACAACCACACACATAACCACACACAACCACACATACACACAACCACACACACACACACAACCAGACACTCAACCAAACACACACACAAACACAACCACACACACAACCACAACCACACACATAACCACACACACAGAACCACACACACACACACAACCACACAAACAACCACACAAACCACCACACACACACAACCACACACACAACCATACACACAACCACACACAGACATCCACACACACAACCACAACCACACACACAACCACACACCCAACCACACCTAACCACACATCTATACCCGCAACCACACCCACACACAAGCACACACACAACCACAACCACACACACACACACACACACACAACCACACACACAACCACACACACAACCACAACCACACACACACAACCACAACCACACACACACACACACACACACAACAACATACACAACCACACACACAATCACAACAACACATACAACCACATGCACAACCACACGCACAACCACACACACACACAACCTCACCCAACCACACAACCACACACACAACCACACACACATACCCAACAACACATACAACCACACACACACAGAACCACACACACAACCACACACACACACAACCACACACACACAACCACACACAACCACAACCACACACACAACCACTTACACACAACCACACACACACACAACCACAAGCACACACACAACCACAACTACACACAACCACAACCACACACACCCACACACACACTACCACACACAACCACACACACACCCACACCCGACCACACAACCACACACACAACCACACACACAAACACACACAACCACAACCACACACAACCACACACACAACCACACACACACAACCACACACACAACCACACACACAACCACACACAACCACACATAAACACAACCACACACACAACCAGACACACAACCAAACACACACACAAACACAACCACACACACAACCACAGCCACACACATAACCACACAGACAGAACCACACACACACACAGCCACACAAATAACCACACACAAACAACCACACACACAACCACACACACACAACCACACACACAACCATACACACAACCACACACACACATTCACACACAACCACAACCACACACACAACCACACACCCAACCACACCTAACCACACATCTACACCTGCAACCGCACTCACACACAACCACACACACAACCACAACCACACACACACACACACACCACACACACAACCACACACACAACCACAACCACACACACGCACAACCAAACACACAACCCCACACACACCCGCACACACCTACACACACAATCACACACACAACCACACACACAACCACACACACACAACCACACACACAACCACAGATACATAACCACACACAACCACACACACACACAACCACACACACAACCACACACACAACCACACACACACAACCACACACACACAACCACACACACAACCACACACACAACCACACACACACAACCACACACACAACCACACACACACAACCACACACACAACCACACACACTACCACACCTAACCACACACACACACAACCACAAGCACACACACAACCACACACACAACCACACCCGACCACACAACCACACACACAACCACAACCACACACACAACCACACACACACAACCAAACACACAACCACACACAACCACACACATAACCACACACAACCACACATACACACAACCACACACACACACAACCAGACACACAACCAAACACACACAAACACAACCACACACACAACCACAGCCACACACATAACCACACACACAGAACCACACACACACACACAACCAAACAAATAACCACACACAAACAACCATACACACAACCACACACACACACAACCACACACACACATCCACACACAACCACAACCACACACACAACCACACCTAACCACACATCTACACCTGCAACTGCACCTACACACAACCACACACACAACCACAACCACACACACACACACACCACACACACAACCACACACACAACTACAACCACACACACACACAACCAAACACACAACCACACACACAACCACATACAACTACACACACAATCACACACACAACCACACACACAACCACACACACACAACCACACACAACTACACACACAATCACACACACAACCACACACACAACCACACACACACAACCACAACCACACACACAACCACACATTCACACCTGTACCCACAACCGCACCCACACACAACCACAATCACACACACAACCACACACAACCACACATACAACAACAACCACACACACAACCACACTCACAACCACACACAAACAACCACACACACAACTTCACACACAACCACACACACAACCACACACAACCACACACAACCACACATTCACACACACAACCACACCCACACCCACAACCGCACCCACCCACAACCACAACCACCCACACAACCACACACACAACCTCACACACACACAACCACACATACAACCACACACACAACCAAACACACAAACACACATACAACCACACACACAACTACAACGAAACACACAACCACACACACACAACCACACACACACACGACCACACACACAACCACACACACACACAACCACATACACAACCACACACACACAACCACACACACAACCACACACCCAACCACACCCAACCACACATCCACATCCGCACCCACAACGGCACTCACAAACAACCACAACCACACACAACCACAACCACACACACAACCACACACACACAACCGCAACCACACACATCCACACACACAACCACAACCACACACAACCACACATACAACCGCACACACACACAACCACACACACAATCACACAGACAATCACACACACAACCACACACACAACCACATACACAACCACACACACACAACCACACACAATCACACGCACAATCACACACACAACCACACACAACCACACACACAACCACAACCACACACACAACTACTCATACACACAACCACACACACGCACAACCAAACACACAACCACACACACAACCACACACAACCACACACACAATCACACACACAACCACACACACAACCACACACATACACAACCACACACACAACCACACACACACAACCACACACACAACCACACACACACAACCACAACCACACACACAACCACACACCCACCACACATCCACACCTGTACCCACAACCGCACCCACACACAACCACAACCACACACACAACCACATACACAACCACAACCACACATACAACCACAACCACACACACAACCACACACACGCACAAGCAAACACACAACCACACACACAATCACACACAACCACACACAACCACACACACACAACCACACACACACACACACAACCACACACACACAACCACACACACAACCACACACACAACCACACATACACAACCACAACCACACACACAACCACACACCCAACAACACATCCACACCTGCATCCACAACCGCACCCACACACAACCACAATCCCACACATAACCACAACCCCACACAAACAACAACACACACAACCACACACACAACCACACACAACCACACATCTACACCCACAACCGCACCCACACACAACCACACACACAACCACAACCACATACACACACACCACACACACAACCACACACACAACCACAACCACACACACAACCACACATACACACAACCACACACATGCACAACCAAGCACACAACCACACACACAACCACACACACAAACACACACACACAACCACACACACAAACATACACACAAACACACACACAACCACACACACAACCACACACACACACAACCACACACACACACAACCACACACACAAGTGGAGAAGCGTGGCTCAGTGGTTAGAGGCGGCAGACCCGGAAGCTGAGATCAGCCGTGGACCAGGGTTCGATTCCCCACCTCGGCGGGTCTTGGGCTCAAAAATTCCACGGACTCGACAATTCTCGCTCAGGTGCCTACTCGACTCACGGGGTCACACTCTGCGACTCTGGGCAATAGCTTGCTTAATCTCCACTACGGCCCCTCGCGGCGGGATGCCTGGCTTTCACCTTGTGAATACCCTGCCGGGGTATCTCACAGGGGAATACCAGGACGGGTTCCCTAAGCAAGCGCCTTGAGACCCCTGGGTGATTAGTGCGCTATATAAATCGAAACACACACACACACACACACACACACAACCACACATCCACACCTGCACCCACAACCGCACCCACACACAACCACAATCACACACACAACCACAACCACACACACAACCACACACACAACCACACATACAACCACAACCACACACACAACCACACACACACACAATCACACACACACACAACCACCCACACAACCACACACACACACAACCTCACACACAACCACACACACAACCACTGTTAGAAAGGCGAACCCGGGGGAGGCAGAAGGTGTCTGACTGACCACCCCTAGGTCTACCCCTCCTTCAGAGAAGGGACCTAGCGAGGTCGAGAGGCCTCCGACGGGAGGGCCCTCTCCTAGAATCGTACAGCAGAGTAACCACACCACTACAAATATACACCACACGTAGATAGAGTTTTCAATCTTTATCTGGCAATAAGTATCGTTTCAATATATACAGCAGATCCCGAGATCTGGAAAGTCTCGTGACAAAGGGGCAAGGTAGCGGGACAGTCTTATAGATGGTCGGTTGCAAGGAGACTCTACGCACAGCTCTCAATCCTCGAGCTGGGGAGTTCCGGGAGGTTGGGCCGCGGCAGCGCCAGCAGGCTCCAAGATGGTTCAGCGAGTGTGGACCGCGGCAGCGCCAGCAGGTTCTAAGATGGTTCAGCTAGTGTGGACCGCGGCAGCGCCAGCAGGCTCCAAGATGGTTCAGCAAGTGTGGACCGCGGCAGCGCCAGCAGGCTCCAAGATGGTTCAACGAGTGTGGACCGCGGCAGCGCCAGCAGGTTCCAAGATGGTTCAGCTAGTGTGGACCGCGGCAGCGCCAGCAGGTTCCAAGATGGTTCAGCGAGTGTGGACCGCGGCAGCGCCAGCAGGTTCCAAGATGGTTCAGCGAGTGTGGACCGCGGCAGCACCAGCAGGTTCCAAGATGGTTCAGCGAGTGTGGACCGCGGCAGCGCCAGCAGGCTCCAAGATGGTTACAGCAAAGATGGACCGCGGCAGCGCCAGCAGGCTCCAAAGTGGTTACAGCGAAGATGGACCGTGGCAGCGCCAGCAGGTTCCAGGTAGAACAGCACGGGGAGTTCGTCTCAGGGTCAGTCGCGACAGCATCAGCAGGGCTTCTCGACTCCGGGATACAACTGCCGTCCTACTCCGGGGCTGGCCCAGATATAGGTCTGGAGTCCTTTGATGTCCGGACCCTCTCGCCTGGGGGGTCAGAGGGGCCGGGATGATGGTGTCCAGACACCCAGCAGGGGGGTGGAGCCAGAGCCCAGGGAGGCCGGAGGGCGATCGAAACCAGGCATCCGGGGACGGTTGGAGAGCCATCGAAACTCCCCTCTCCTTGTCTCTGGTGGAGTGGCCACTCTACCACCCGGAGGGTTCTTGGTGCCTCGATGGTGGCTCGCTGGGGCCGTGGCCACGGCTGGTCCGGGACCACGTGTCTGTGACGTGATGGGCCCAAGATGGCGTCGGGCCTGGAATGAGGGTCCGGGGTGGGCACCGGACCGGTAATGCTGGGGCGGCCCGAGGGTGCCGTGTCAGTGGTTGTGGGCCGCCGGGTGGCGGATGTGGTGGTTTGGAGGGCGTGCAGAGGTGTGCCTGAGGCCGACCCGGGCTGGATGGAGGGCCGATGTCATCCGGGGCCCACCATGCGGAAGGGGTAGGACCACGCCACGAGGCCGGGTCCAACACGCGTCCCCCCCAGCTGAAGGCAGGGGAGAGTCACCCATCTTCTTGGGGATTCTTATCGCCAAGGCGGAAGAATCTGGAGAGGCCGTCAGCATTGGCGTGGTCGTTGCCAGGGCGATGCTCCACGGTGAAGTTCATCCCTTGGAGGGAGATGGACCAACTTAGCAACTTCGGGTTCTCGCCCCGCATCTGCATCAACCACCGCAGGGGCCGGTGGTCAGTCTGTACCCGGAAGTGGGTGCCGAAGAGGTGGGGCCGGAGCTTCTTTAGGGCCCATACGACGGCGAATGCTTCCCTCTCGATGGTGCTCCATCGTTGTTCTCGGGCCAGCAGGCGCCAGCTGATGAAGGCCACAGGAAGGTCAGCTCCGTCAGAGTTCATTTGGGAGAGTACGGCCCCAATGCCGTGTTCCGAGGCGTCAGTTTGGACGATGAACTCTCGGCTGTAGTCGGGGCCTGGAGCACCGGGGCGGTGCACATGGCAGTCTTTAGGGTCTCAAAGGCTACTTGGCACTCGGGGGTCCAGTGCACCTTCGGGGGTAGTCTCTTGGAGGTTAGTTCTGTGAGGGGCCCCACAATGCTCCCATAGTCCTTTATGAACCGCCGATAGTATCCAGTGAGCCCCAGGAAGGCTTGGACGGCGGTCTGGGTGACGGGGGGCTCCCAGGCCTGGATGGCGTCGATCTTGGGTTGAAGGGGAGCCACTTGGCCGCTCCCCACTTGGTGTCCCAGATAGGTCACGGACCCTTGACCGATCTGGCACTTGCTGGCTTTTATTGTTAGTCCGGCCCGTTGGAGGGCCGTCAGGACCTTCCAGAGGTGGGTCAGGTGCTCGTCCCAACAGAGGCTGTACACCGCAATATCGTCCAGATAGGCGGCACTGAACTCTTCCAGCCCTGCCAGCACCCGATTCACTAGTCTCTGGAAGGTGGCCGGAGCATTCTTCATGCCAAAGGGCATCACGTTGAAGTGGAAGTGGCCATCGGGGGTCGAGAAAGCGGATCGTTCTTGTGCCCCTGGCGTGAGGCCGATTTGCCAGTATCCGGCCGTGAGGTCGAAGGTGCTGAGGTACCTGGCGGCTCCCAGGCGATCGATCAGTTCATCCGCTCGGGGAATGGGATGGGCGTCGGTCCTGGTGACGGCATTCAGTCCCCGGTAGTCGACACAGAACCGCAGCTCCGGGGGCACCCCGGGGGCGGCGGCCTTAGGGACCAGGACGACGGGACTGGCCCATGGACTGTCTGAGGGCTCGACTACCCCTAGGGCTAGCATCTTGGAAACTTCGGCTTGGATGCAGGCCCCGACTCGGTCGGGGACTCGGTAGGCTCGGTGCCGCACGGGCGGACTGTCCCCGGTGTCGACAACGTGAACACACCACTGGGTGACTCCGGGGGTGAGGGAAAATAAAGTTGCAAATTGACCCAGCAGTTTCTGGCAGTCCTGGCGCTGTTTGGGTGTCAGCGCGGGAGAGAGGGAGACTCCCTCGACGGAGCCATCTTTCTCGGAGGTGCCCAGGAGGTCTGGTAGAGGCTCGGAGTCGTCCTCTGCTCCGTCATCGGTAGCCAACAACAGGCTCAGTTCGGTGCGGACAAAGTGGGGCTTGAGCCGGTTGGCGTGTAGGACCCGGAGGGGGTTCCGGGGGGACTCCTTGTCCACTAGGTAGGTGACGGGGCTCTTGCGTTCCACCACTTTGAAGGGCCCCGTCCATTTATCCTGGAGGGCGCCGGGGTCGACCGGGGACATGACCCAGACCTGCTGGCCCTGCTCGAATTCAATGGACAAGGCATTTTCATCATACCAGCGCTTCATCTCCTCTTGACTGGCCTTCAGGTTGGTTTCGGCCAGTTCCCGGAACTTCCGAGTCTGGTTGCGGAGAGTCAAGAGGTATCGAAAAACATCGGGCGGAGTATCGGAGGCGGCCAGCTCCCAGCCTTCCTTGATCAGGCTGAGGGGGCCTCGCACCGGGTGTCCATATAATAGTTCAAAGGGGCTGAACCCCAGGGACTTCTGGGGTACCTCCCGGTAGGCGAACAGGAGGCATGGCAGCAGAACGTCCCATTTGCGCCGGAGGGGCTCTTCTAGGCCCTTGATCATTCCTTTCAGGGTCCTATTAAATCGCTCCACTAGTCCATTCCCTTGAGGGTGATACGGGGTGGTGAACTTATACGCGACCCCGCACTGTTGCCACAGGGACCGCATATATTTCGATATAAAGTTTGTGCCCCGATCACTGACAACCTCTCGGGGAAGCCGACTCTGGAGAAGATCCCCATTAGCGCCCGACCCACTACGGGGGCTGTGATAGTCCGGAGGGGGATAGCTTCTGGGTAGCGGGTGGCATGGTCCACCAGGACGAGGATGAAGCGGTGCCCCTGAGAGGTGGGAGGATCCAGGGGCCCCACGATGTCGATCCCTACTCGCTCGAAGGGAGTGGTCACCACGGGAAACGGTTGGAGTGGGGCCTTGATTTTCCCCCCACTCTTTCCGCTGGCTTGGCAGGTCGGACAGGTTCGGCAGTGGTTGTACACATCGCGGCGCATCTTCGGCCAATAAAAGTGGGTCACCAGGCGGCTGTAGGTTTTGTCCTGCCCCAGGTGCCCGGCGAGGGGCACGTCATGTGCCAGGTTTAAGAGAAAGTCTCTGAAGTGGAGGGGGACGACTAGCACTCGGCCGGCCCCCAGCTCGGCGATCTTTTGTTCACTGTACAGGAGGTCCTGGTCCCAATAGATCCAGTGGGACCCCGAGGAGTCTCCTGTGGCTTGCGTGGCGGCTTGTTGTCGGAGTCCCTCAAGGGAAGGACATGTCTTTTGTTCCCGACGGAACTGCTCGCGGGTGGGGCCCCCTTCTTGGCGCCACTGGGCTAGTTCGGGAAGGGGCCCGAGCTCGGGAAGTTCTTCATGGCTGGGGCCCTGAGGCCCCAGTTCGGGTTCGGCCGTGGCAGTGGCGGGTGGCGGAGGTGCCGGCCATTCAGGTTCTTCGGGCAGATTGTCTTCGGTTGGGACGGTGTCCCGGGTGGACATGGATCGGGTCGTTACGCAAACTCATTCAGGAAGGCCTAGCATCCCCAGATGCTCTCTTCGCTCGATCTGTGCCCAGGGTGAACTTTCCAGGTCGTTCCCTAGGAGGCAGTCCACCGGGGCATCGTCTCGGACGGTGACTTTCAGCATGCCGGACACTCCTCCCCACTCGAAGGGGATGCGGGCCATCTGGCACAGGCTCTCGGAATTGTCCGCTGACCGGACAGGGCACAGAACGTGGGGCGAGATTTGTTCTGGGGTCACCAGATGGCAGCGAACGGCGGTTATGCTGGCCCCGTGTCACGGAGAGCCTCGGCCCGGCGTCCGTTGATGGTGACCCACTGGCGGTACTTCTGGGTGTTGATCGGAATCTGGTCTCGGGGGATCATGTCTTTGTCGCCCAGGGAGGCGAGGCACATGGCCGCGGACTCCCATTCTTCTGGTTCCATAGGGACCTCTTCTTCTTCATCCTTTTCTTCGCTCAGAGCAGCTGCAGTGATTTGTCGACCGGGGGGCCTGGTGGTGCCGGGCCGCTGGTTCATGGGGCAGAGAGGATCATTGGCATAGTGACCCAGCCGCTGGCATCTGTGGCACGTAACGTTGGGGTGTGGCCCCGGTCGGGCTGGATGGGCCCCCCTCGGGCTGGAGGCTGGTGTAGAGGAGGCGGGCGAAGACCCCGGCGGAAGGTCTCGGCCTCGGCTGATGCCAGACCCGCCGCCTCGCGGCCGGTGGTTCCCCGGGGACCCTCATCCGTATTCTCCTGTGGTGTTCCGGTGGACGCGGTTGCTCGCCCACCGATCTGCTTCGACCGCTAGCTTTCGCGGCTCGGTCAACTTGCTGTCGAGGAGGTGCTGCCGTAGTTCAATGAAGCAGTTGTTGGAGAGGTGCTCCCATAACATAAGGTCGACCAACTGCTGGTAGGTAGTGACCTGACTGCCTTTGACCCACCCCTCGAAGGCTCTGCTAAAAAAGTTCACATACTCTACCCAAGTGGCACCGGGGATTTTTTTACAGTCTCGGAACCTCTGCCGGTACATTTCGGGGGTGAGTCCGTAGCGCGTGAGTAGGGCCGTTTTCATGTGTTCATAGGAGGTCATTTCGGTGTCAGGGAGTTCCAGCAGGGCGTCCCTCCCTTCGTTGACGAACTTTCCCCACAGGCCGGCGCCCCAATCCTTCAGAGGCACCCGATGGGCGGTCATGGCCACCTCGTAGGCTTTGAACCATTGCTGGATATCATCGTTCTTGTAGTATTCTTTGACTACATCTTTCGGTAGGTGAACCTTGGTGTCCACGGGAGGGGTCGAGGTCTTGGCCCCGGCCGCGCTATCTTTGTTGCTCTTGGCCTTGATTTCTAGTTCTCTCAGGCCTCGTTCGTGTTCATATGCTAGTCTTTTTTCTTCGAGGTCACGTTGTCTCCGTTTCTCTTCTAGATCCCCCTCCAGCCGCAGTTGCTCGAGGGCTATCTTTCTCTCCGCTAGCTGGAGTTCTCCGTCTAGCCGGAGTCGTGCAAGCTCCAATTCGTGTAGCCGGTTGCGCTCTCGTTCTCGAGCGTCTTCATAGGTGAGGTCCGCGTTTAGTGTTGCGGTTCTTTCCCCCGTTGGGGGTGCGCTGGTTTCCTGTTGCCCGTTCGGGCTATTCTCCTCTTGGGGTGGTCTGTCTCGGGTTTCCACCCAGGCTTGTAGGGCCGATTTGAAGTCCTCTTTTGTGCTCAGGCCAGTGGTAGCGATACCCATGTCTTTACAGAATTGTTTTAGTTCTTTGTGGCTGTATTCTTCTATCTTCTCTTTCTGGAATTCGGCAGGTAGGTTGGTTCCTTGGGTCGTCATGGTCTCTGTGTGTTTTTCCGTCGTAGCGGGTAGATCACTCTCTGTACGATTTTGCGTTGGCTCGGATCGCAGCGCCTGCCACCAATGTTAGAAAGGCGAACCCGGGGGAGGCAGAAGGTGTCTGACTGACCACCCCTAGGTCTACCCCTCCTTCAGAGAAGAGACCGAGCGAGGTCGAGAGGCCTCCGACGGGAGGGCCCTCTCCTAGAATCGTACAGCAGAGTAACCACACCACTACAAATATACACCACACTTAGATAGAGTTTTCAATCTTTATCTGGCAATAAGTATCGTTTCAATATATACAGCAGATCCCGAGATCTGGAAAGTCTCGTGACAAAGGGGCAAGGTAGCGGGACAGTCTTATAGATGGTCGGTTGCAAGGAGACTCTACGCACAGCTCTCAATCCTTGAGCTGGGGAGTTCCGGGAGGTTGGGCCGCGGCAGCGCCAGCAGGCTCCAAGATGGTTCAGCGAGTGTGGACCGCGGCAGCGCCAGCAGGTTCCAAGATGGTTCAGCGAGTGTGGACCGCGGCAGCGCCAGCAGGTTCCAAGATGGTTCAGCTAGTGTGGACCGCGGCAGCGCCAGCAGGCTCCAAGATGGTTCAGCGAGTGTGGACCGCGGCAGCGCCAGCAGGCTCCAAGATGGTTACAGCAAAGATGGACCGCGGCAGCGCCAGCAGGTTCCAAGATGGTTCAGCGAGTGTGGACCGCGGCAGCGCCAGCAGGTTCCAAGATGGTTCAGCGAGTGTGGACCGCGGCAGCGCCAGCAGGCTCCAAGATGGTTCAGCGAGTGTGGACCGCGGCAGCGCCAGCAGGCTCCAAGATGGTTACAGCAAAGATGGACCGCGGCAGCGCCAGCAGGCTCCAAAGTGGTTACAGCGAAGATGGACCGCGGCAGCGCCAGCAGGTTCCAGGTAGAACAGCACGGGGAGTTCGTCTCAGGGTCAGCCGCAACAGCATCAGCAGGGCTTCTCGACTCCGGGATACAACTGCCGTCCTACTCCGGGGCTGGCCCAGATATAGGTCTGGAGTCCTTTGATGTCCGGACCCTCTCGCCTGGGGGGTCAGAGGGGCCGGGATGATGGTGTCCAGACACCCAGCAGGGGGGTGGAGCCAGAGCCCAGGGAGGCCGGAGGGCGATCGAAACCAGGCATCCGGGGACGGTTGGAGAGCCATCGAAACTCCCCTCTCCTTGTCTCTGGTGGAGTGGCCACTCTACCACCCAGAGGGTTCTTGGTGCCTCGATGGCGGCTCGCTGGGGCCGAGGCCGCGGCTGGTCCGGGACCACGTGTCTGTGACGTGATGGGCCCAAGATGGCTTCAGGCCTGGAATGAGGGTCCGGGGTGGGCACCGGACCGGTAATGCTGGGGCGGCCCAAGGGTGCCGTGTCAGTGGTTGTGGGCCGCCGGGTGGCGGATCTGGTGGTTTGGAGGGCGTGCAGAGGTGTGCCCGAGGCCGACCCGGGCTGGATGGAGGGCCGATGTCGTCCGGGGCCCGCCATGCGGGAGGGGTAGGACCACGCCACGAGGCCGGGTCCAACAACCACACACAACCACACATCCACACACACAACTACACCCGCACCCACAACCGCACCCACCCACGACCACAACCACCCACACAACCCCACACACACACACAACCACACACACAACCACACACACAACCAAACACACAAACACACACACAACCACACACACAACCACAACCAAACACACAACCACAACCACACACACAACCACACACACAACCACACACACACACAACCACACACACAACCACACACACACAACCACACACACAACCACACACCCAACCACACCCAACCACACATCCACACCCGTACCCACTCACTCACAGCACTCACACACAACCACAACCACACACAACCGCAACCACACCCACACGCAACCACACACAATCACACACACAACCACAACCACACACAACCACACACACAATCACACACACACACAACCACACACACAAACACACACACACAACCACAACCACACACACAACCACACACCCAAACACACATCCACACCTGCAACCACAACCGCACCCACACACAACCACAACCACACACACAACCACATACACAACCACACATAGAACCACAACCACACACACAACCACACACACGCACAACCAAACACACAACCACACACAACCACACACACAATCACACACGACCACACACAACCACACACACAACCACACACACACACAACCACACACACAACCACACACACACAACCACACACACAACCACACATACACAACCACAACCACACACCCAACACATCCGCACCTGCACCCACAACCGCACCCACACACAACCACAATCCCACACACAACCACAACCACACACAAACAACCACACACACAACCACACACACAACCACACACAACCACACCCAACCACACATCCACATACACAACCACACCCACACCCACAACCGCACCCACCCACAACCACACACACAACCACACACACAACCAAACACACAAACACACACAACCACACACACAACCACAACCAAACACACAACCACACACACAACCACACACACACAACCACACACACAACCACACACACAACCACACACACACAACCACACACACAACCACACACCCAACCACACATCCATACCCACACCCACAACCACAACCACACACACAACCACACACACAAACACACACACAACCACACACACAACCACACACACACACAACCACACACACAACCACACATCCACACCTGCACCCACAACCACACCCACACACAACCACAATCACACACACAACCACAACCACACACACAACCACACACACAACCACACATACAACCACAACCACACACACAACCACACACACAATCACACACACACAACCACCCACACAACCACCCACACAACCACACACACACACACAACCTCACACACAACCACACACACAACCACACACCCAACAACACATCCACACCTGCATCCACAACTGCACCCACACACACTCACAATCCCACACACAACCACAACCCCACACAAACAACCACACACACAACCACACACACAACCACACACAACCACACATCTACACCCACAACCGCACCCACACGCAACCACAACCACATACACACACACACCACACACAACCACACACACAACCACAATCACACACACAACCACAACCACACACACAACCCCACATACAACCACAACCACACACACAACCACACACACAACCACACACACAATCACACACACACAACCACCCACACAACCACACACACACACACAACCTCACACACAACCACACACACAACCACACACAACCACACATCCACACACACAACTACACCCGCACCCACAACCGCACCCACCCACAACCACAACCACCCACACAACCACCCACACAACCCCACACACACACACAACCACACACACAACCACACACACAACCAAACACACAAACACACACACAACCACACACACAACCACAACCAAACACACAACCACAACCACACACACAACCACACACACACACAACCACACACACAACCACACACACAACCACACGCACAACCACACACACACAACCACACACACAACCACACACCCAACCACACCCAACCACACATCCACACCCGTACCCACAACGGCACTCACACACAACCACAACCACACACAACCACAACCACACCCACACACAACCACACACAACCACACACACAACCACAACCACACACAACCACACATACAACCGCACACACACACAACCACACACATAATCACACAGACAATCACACACACAACCACACACACAACCACACACACAATCACACACACACACAACCACACACACAACCACACACACACAACCACACACAATCACACACTCACAATCACACACATAACCACACACACAAACACACACAACCACACACACAACCACAACCACACACACAACTATACATACACACAACCACACACACAACCAAACACCCAACCACACACACAACCACACACACAACCACACAAACACAACCACACACACAACCACACACACAACCACACACACAACCACAACCACACACACAACCACACACCCAAACACACATCCACACCTGCAACCACAACCGCACCCACACACAACCACAACCACACACACAACCACATACACAGCCACAACCACACATACAACCACAACCACACACACAACCACACACACAACCACACACACGCACAACCAAACACACAACCACACACAACCACACACACAATCACACACAATCACACACAACCACACACAACCACACACACAACCACACACACAACCACACACACACAACCACACACACAACCACACATACACAACCACAACCACACACACAACCACACACCCAACAACACATCCGCACCTGCACCCACAACTGCACCCACACACAACCACAATCCCACACACAACCACAACCACACACAAACAACCACACACACAACCACACACACAACCACACACAACCACACCCGACCACACATCCACATACACAACCACACCCACACCCACAACCGCACCCACCCACAACCACACACACAACCACACACAACCAAACACACAACCACACACACAACCACAACCAAACACACAACCACACACACAACCACACACACACAACCACACACACAACCACACACAACCACACACACAACCACACACACACAACCACACACACAACCACACACCCATCCACACCCAACCACACAGCCATACCCACACCCACAACGACACTCACACTCAACCACAACCACACACAACCACAACCACACACAACCACACACACACAACCACAACCACACACACACACACACACAACCACACACACACAAGCACACACTTCACACACAACCACAACCACACACAACCACAACCACACACAACCACACACACACAACCACAACCACACACACACACACACACACACACACAACCACACACACACAAGCACACACTTCACACACAACCACAACCACACACAACCACACATACAACCGCACACACACAACCACACACACAATCACACAGACAACCACACACACAACCACACACAAACAACCACACACACAACCACACACACAACCACACATACACACAACCACACACACACAACCACACACACAACCACACACAATCACAAACACACAATCACACACACAACCACACACACAAACACACACAACCACACCCACACACAACCACACACACATGCCCACACACCCACACACACCAACACACACAACCACACACATAACTGTTAGAAAGGTGACCCCGGGGGAGGCAGAAGAGGTCTGACTGACCACCCCTAGGTCCACCTCTCCTTCGAGAAGTAGCCGAGCATTACGGAGGGGCCTCCTGAAGTAGGGCCCTCTCCGAGGATCGTACAGCCAAGTAATCACAACACTACAAACGGACACCACACAAGAGATCAAGTTCTTAAGCTTTTATAAGTATAAAAGGTTGCTGGTTCTTGGCAGTATATACAGATGGATCAAGGGATCCGTAAAGTCTCGAAAAGGGGGGTAGGTAGCGGGACAGTCTAGCTCGGGGCGGAGGAAGGGATACCCTACGCACAGCTCTCAATCCTCGAGCTGGGGGGTTCCGAGGGGTTCGAGCCGCGGCAGCGCCAGCCGGCTTTCAGATGGTTCAGCAAGGTAGGCCGCGGCAGCGCCAGCAGGCTCTCAGATGGTTCAGCAAGGTAGGCCGCGGCAGCGCCAGCAGGCTCTCAGATGGTTCAGCAAGGTAGGCCGCGGCAGCGCCAGCAGGCTCCAAGATGGTTCAGCGAGTGTGGACCGCGGCAGCGCCAGCAGGTTCCAAGATGGTTCAGCTAGTGTGGACCGCGGCAGCGCCAGCAGGTTCCAAGATGGTTCAGCGAGTGTGGACCGCGGCAGCGCCAGCAGGTTCCAAGATGGTTCAGCGAGTGTGGACCGCGGCAGCGCCAGCAGGTTCCAAGATGGTTCAGCGAGTGTGGACCGCAGCAGCGCCAGCAGGCTCCAAGATGGTTACAGCAAAGATGGACCGCGGCAGCGCCAGCAGGCTCCAAAGTGGTTACAGCGAAGATGGACCGTGGCAGCGCCAGCAGGTTCCAGGTAGAACAGCACGGGGAGTTCGTCTCAGGGTCAGTCGCGACAGCATCAGCAGGGCTTCTCGACTCCGGGATACAACTGCCGTCCTACTCCGGGGCTGGCCCAGATATAGGTCTGGAGTCCTTTGATGTCCGGACCCTCTCGCCTGGGGGGTCAGAGGGGCCGGTATGATGGTGTCCAGACACCCAGCAGGGGGGTGGAGCCAGAGCCCAGGGAGGCCGGAGGGCGATCGAAACCAGGCATCCGGGGACGGTTGGAGAGCCATCGAAACTCCCCTCTCCTTGTCTCTGGTGGAGTGGCCACTCTACCACCCGGAGGGTTCTTGGTGCCTCGATGGTGGCTCGCTGGGGCCGTGGCCGCGGCTGGTCCGGGACCACGTGTCTGTGACGTGATGGGCCCAAGATGGCGTCGGGCCTGGAATGAGGGTCCGGGGTGGGCACCGGACTGGTAATGCTGGGGCGGCCCGAGGGTGCCGTGTCAGTGGTTGTGGGCCGCCGGGTGGCGGATGTGGTGGTTTGGAGGGCGTGCAGAGGTGTGCCTGAGGCCGACCCAGGCTGGATGGAGGGCCGATGTCATCCGGGGCCCACCATGCGGAAGGGGTAGGACCACGCCACGAGGCCGGGTCCAACACGCGTCCCCCCCAGCTGAAGGCAGGGGAGAGTCACCCATCTTCTTGGGGATTCTCATCGCCAAGGCGGAAGAATCTGGAGAGGCCGTCAGCATTGGCGTGGTCGTTGCCAGGGCGATGCTCCACGGTGTAGTTCATCCCTTGGAGGGAGATGGACCAACTTAGCAACTTCGGGTTCTCGCCCCGCATCTGCATCAACCACCGCAGGGGCCGGTGGTCAGTCTGTACCCGGAAGTGGGTGCCGAAGAGGTGGGGCCGGAGCTTCTTTAGGGCCCATACGACGGCGAATGCTTCCCTCTCGATGGTGCTCCATCGTTGTTGTCGGGCCAGCAGGCGCCAGCTGATGAAGGCCACAGGAAGGTCAGCTCCGTCAGAGTTCATTTGGGAGAGTACGGCCCCAATGCCGTGTTCCGAGGCGTCAGTTTGGACGATGAACTCTCGGCTGTAGTCGGGGCCTGGAGCACCGGGGCGGTGCACATGGCAGTCTTTAGGGTCTCAAAGGCTACTTGGCACTCGGGGGTCCAGTGCACCTTCGGGGGTAGTCTCTTGGAGGTTAGTTCTGTGAGGGGCCCCACAATGCTCCCATAGTCCTTTATGAACCGCCGATAGTATCCAGTGAGCCCCAGGAAGGCTTGGACGGCGGTCTGGGTGACGGGGGGCTCCCAGGCCTGGATGGCGTCGATCTTGGGTTGAAGGGGAGCCACTTGGCCGCTCCCCACTTGGTGTCCCAGATAGGTCACGGACCCTTGACCGATCTGGCACTTGCTGGCTTTTATTGTTAGTCCGGCCCGTTGGAGGGCCGTCAGGACCTTCCAGAGGTGGGTCAGGTGCTCGTCCCAACAGAGGCTGTACACCGCAATATCGTCCAGATAGGCGGCACTGAACTCTTCCAGCCCTGCCAGCACCCGATTCACTAGTCTCTGGAAGGTGGCCGGAGCATTCTTCATGCCGAAGGGCATCACGTTGAAGTGGAAGTGGCCATCGGGGGTCGAGAAAGCGGATCGTTCTTGTGCCCCTGGCGTGAGGCCGATTTGCCAGTATCCGGCCGTGAGGTCGAAGGTGCTGAGGTACCTGGCGGCTCCCAGGCGATCGATCAGTTCATCCGCTCGGGGAATGGGATGGGCGTCGGTCCTGGTGACGGCATTCAGTCCCCGGTAGTCGACACAGAACCGCAGCTCCAGGGGCACCCCGGGGGCGGCGGCCTTAGGGACCAGGACGACGGGACTGGCCCATGGACTGTCTGAGGGCTCGACTACCCCTAGGGCTAGCATCTTGGAAACTTCGGCTTGGATGCAGGCCCGGACTCGGTCGGGGACTCGGTAGGCTCGGTGCCGCACGGGCGGACTGTCCCCGGTGTCGACGACGTGAACACACCACTGGGTGACTCCGGGGGTGAGGGAAAATAAAGTTGCAAATTGACCCAGCAGTTTCTGGCAGTCCTGGCGCTGTTTGGGTGTCAGCACGGGAGAGAGGGAGACTCCCTCGACGGAGCCATCTTTCTCGGAGGTGCCCAGGAGGTCTGGTAGAGGCTCGGAGTCGTCCTCTGCTCCGTCATCGGTAGCCAACAACAGGCTCAGTTCGGTGCGGACAAAGTGGGGCTTGAGCCGGTTGGCGTGTAGGACCCGGAGGGGGTTCCGGGGGGACTCCATGTCCACTAGGTAGGTGACGGGGCTCTTGCGTTCCACCACTTTGAAGGGCCCCGTCCATTTATCCTGGAGGGCGCCGGGGTCGACCGGGGACATGACCCAGACCTGCTGGCCCTGCTCGAATTCAATGGACAAGGCATTTTCATCATACCAGCGCTTCATCTCCTCTTGACTGGCCTTCAGGTTGGTTTCGGCCAGTTCCCGGAACTTCCGAGTCTGGTTGCGGAGAGTCAAGAGGTATCGAAAAACATCGGGCGGAGTATCGGAGGCGGCCAGCTCCCAGCCTTCCTTGATCAGGCTGAGGGGGCCTCGCACCGGGTGTCCATATAATAGTTCAAAGGGGCTGAACCCCAGGGACTTCTGGGGTACCTCCCGGTAGGCGAACAGGAGGCATGGCAGCAGAACGTCCCATTTGCGCCGGAGGAGCTCTTCTAGGCCCTTGATCATTCCTTTCAGGGTCCTATTAAATCGCTCCACTAGTCCATTCCCTTGAGGGTGATACGGGGTGGTGAACTTATACGCGACCCCGCACTGTTGCCACAGGGACCGCATATATTTCGATATAAAGTTTGTGCCCCGATCACTGACAACCTCTCGGGGAAGCCGACTCTGGAGAAGATCCCCATTAGCGCCCGACCCACTACGGGGGCTGTGATAGTCCGGAGGGGGATAGCTTCTGGGTAGCGGGTGGCATGGTCCACCAGGACGAGGATGAAGCGGTGCCCCTGAGAGGTGGGAGGATCCAGGGGCCCCACGATGTCGATCCCTACTCGCTCGAAGGGAGTGGTCACCACGGGAAACGGTTGGAGTGGGGCCTTGATTTTCCCCCCACTCTTTCCGCTGGCTTGGCAGGTCGGACAGGTTCGGCAGTGGTTGTACACATCGCGGGGCATCTTCGGCCAATAAAAGTGGGTCACCAGGCGGCTGTAGGTTTTGTCCTGCCCCAGGTGCCCGGCGAGGGGCACGTCATGTGCCAGGTTTAAGAGAAAGTCTCTGAAGTGGAGGGGGACGACTAGCACTCGGCCGGCCCCCAGCTCGGCGATCTTTTGTTCACTGTACAGGAGGTCCTGGTCCCAATAGATCCAGTGGGACCCCGAGGAGTCTCCTGTGGCTTGCGTGGCGGCTTGTTGTCGGAGTCCCTCAAGGGAAGGACATGTCTTTTGTTCCCGACGGAACTGCTCGCGGGTGGGGCCCCCTTCTTGGCGCCACTGGGCTAGTTCGGGAAGGGGCCCGAGCTCGGGAAGTTCTTCATGGCTGGGGCCCTGAGGCCCCAGTTCGGGTTCGGCCGTGGCAGTGGCGGGTGGCGGAGGTGCCGGCCATTCAGGTTCTTCGGGCAGATTGTCTTCGGTTGGGACGGTGTCCCGGGTGGACATGGATCGGGTCGTTACGCAAACTCATTCAGGAAGGCCTAGCATCCCCAGATGCTCTCTTCGCTCGATCTGTGCCCAGGGGGAACTTTCCAGGTCGTTCCCTAGGAGGCAGTCCACCGGGGCATCGTCTCGGACGGTGACTTTCAGCATGCCGGACACTCCTCCCCACTCGAAGGGGATGCGGGCCATCTGGCACAGGCTCTCGGAATTGTCCACTGACCGGACAGGGCACAGAACGTGGGGCAAGATTTGTTCTGGGGTCACCAGATGGCAGCGAACGGCGGTTATGCTGGCCCCGTGTCACGGAGAGCCTCGGCCCGGCGTCCGTTGATGGTGACCCACTGGCGGTACTTCTGGGTGTTGATCGGAATCTGGTCTCGGGGGATCATGTCTTTGTCGCCCAGGGAGGCGAGGCACATGGCCGCGGACTCCCATTCTTCTGGTTCCATAGGGACCTCTTCTTCTTCATCCTTTTCTTCGCTCAGAGCAGCTGCAGTGATTTGTCGACCGGGGGGCCCGGTGGTGCCGGGCCGCTGGTTCATGGGGCAGGGAGGATCATTGGCATAGTGACCCAGCCGCTGGCATCTGTGGCACGTAACGTTGGGGCGTGGCCCCGGTCGGGCTGGATGGGCCCCCCTCGGGCTGGAGGCTGGTGTAGAGGAGGCGGGCGAAGACCCCGGCGGAAGGTCTCGGCCTCGGCTGATGCCAGACCCGCCGCCTCGCGGCCGGTGGTTCCCCGGGGACCCTCATCCGTATTCTCCTGTGGTGTTCCGGTGGACGCGGTTGCTCGCCCACCGATCTGCTTCGACCGCTAGCTTTCGCGGCTCGGTCAACTTGCTGTCGAGGAGGTGCTGCCGTAGTTCAATGAAGCAGTTGTTGGAGAGGTGCTCCCATAACATAAGGTCGACCAACTGCTGGTAGGTAGTGACCTGACTGCCTTTGACCCACCCCTCGAAGGCTCTGCTAAAAAAGTTCACATACTCTACCCAAGTGGCACCGGGGATTTTTTTACAGTCTCGGAACCTCTGCCGGTACATTTCGGGGGTGAGTCCGTAGCGCGTGAGTAGGGCCGTTTTCATGTGTTCATAGGAGGTCATTTCGGTGTCAGGGAGTTCCAGCAGGGCGTCCCTCCCTTCGTTGACGAACTTTCCCCACAGGCCGGCGCCCCAATCCTTCAGAGGCACCCGATGGGCGGTCATGGCCACCTCGTAGGCTTTGAACCATTGCTGGATATCATCGTTCTTGTAGTATTCTTTGACTACATCTTTCGGTAGGTGAACCTTGGTGTCCACGGGAGGGGTCGAGGTCTTGGCCCCGGCCGCGCTATCTTTGTTGCTCTTGGCCTTGATTTCTAGTTCTCTCAGGCCTCGTTCGTGTTCATATGCTAGTCTTTTTTCTTCGAGGTCACGTTGTCTCCGTTTCTCTTCTAGATCCCCCTCCAGCCGCAGTTGCTCGAGGGCTATCTTTCTCTCCGCTAGCTGGAGTTCTCCGTCTAGCCGGAGTCGTGCAAGCTCCAATTCGTGTAGCCGGTTGCGCTCTCGTCTTCATAGGTGAGGTCCGCGTTTAGTGTTGCGGTTCTTTCCCCCGTTGGGGGTGCGCTGGTTTCCTGTTGCCCGTTCGGGCTATTCTCCTCTTGGGGTGGTCTGTCTCGGGTTTCCACCCAGGCTTGTAGGGCCGATTTGAAGTCCTCTTTTGTGCTCAGGCCAGTGGTAGCGATACCCATGTCTTTACAGAATTGTTTTAGTTCTTTGTGGCTGTATTCTTCTATCTTCTCTTTCTGGAATTCGGCAGGTAGGTTGGTTCCTTGGGTCGTCATGGTCTCTGTGTGTTTTTCCGTCGTAGCGGGTAGATCACTCTCTGTACGATTTTGCGTTGGCTCGGATCGCAGCACCTGCCACCAATGTTAGAAAGGCGAACCCGGGGGAGGCAGAAGGTGTCTGACTGACCACCCCTAGGTCTACCCCTCCTTCAGAGAAGGGACCGAGCGAGGTCGAGAGGCCTCCGACGGGAGGGCCCTCTCCTAGAATCGTACAGCAGAGTAACCACACCACTACAAATATACACCACACGTAGATAGAGTTTTCAATCTTTATCTGGCAATAAGTATCGTTTCAATATATACAGCAGATCCCGAGATCTGGAAAGTCTCGTGACAAAGGGGCAAGGTAGCGGGACAGTCTTATAGATGGTCGGTTGCAAGGAGACTCTACGCACAGCTCTCAATCCTTGAGCTGGGGAGTTCCGGGAGGTTGGGCCGCGGCAGCGCCAGCAGGCTCCAAGATGGTTCAGCGAGTGTGGACCGCGGCAGCGCCAGCAGGTTCCAAGATGGTTCAGCGAGTGTGGACCGCGGCAGCGCCAGCAGGTTCCAAGATGGTTCAGCTAGTGTGGACCGCGGCAGCGCCAGCAGGCTCCAAGATGGTTCAGCGAGTGTGGACCGCGGCAGCGCCAGCAGGCTCCAAGATGGTTCAGCGAGTGTGGACCGCGGCAGCGCCAGCAGGTTCCAAGATGGTTCAGCTAGTGTGGACCGCGGCAGCGCCAGCAGGTTCCAAGATGGTTCAGCGAGTGTGGACCGCGGCAGCGCCAGCAGGTTCCAAGATGGTTCAGCGAGTGTGGACCGCGGCAGCGCCAGCAGGCTCCAAGATGGTTCAGCGAGTGTGGACCGCGGCAGCGCCAGCAGGCTCCAAGATGGTTACAGCAAAGATGGACCGCGGCAGCGCCAGCAGGCTCCAAAGTGGTTACAGCGAAGATGGACCGCGGCAGCGCCAGCAGGTTCCAGGTAGAACAGCACGGGGAGTTCGTCTCAGGGTCAGCCGCAACAGCATCAGCAGGGCTTCTCGACTCCGGGATACAACTGCCGTCCTATTCCGGGGCTGGCCCAGATATAGGTCTGGAGTCCTTTGATGTCCGGACCCTCTCGCCTGGGGGGTCAGAGGGGCCGGGATGATGGTGTCCAGACACCCAGCAGGGGGGTGGAGCCAGAGCCCAGGGAGGCCGGAGGGCGATCGAAACCAGGCATCTGGGGACGGTTGGAGAGCCATCGAAACTCCCCTCTCCTTGTCTCTGGTGGAGTGGCCACTCTACCACCCAGAGGGTTCTTGGTGCCTCGATGGCGGCTCGCTGGGGCCGTGGCCGCGGCTGGTCCGGGACCACGTGTCTGTGACGTGATGGGCCCAAGATGGCTTCAGGCCTGGAATGAGGGTCCGGGGTGGGCACCGGACCGGTAATGCTGGGGCGGCCCAAGGGTGCCGTGTCAGTGGTTGTGGGCCGCCGGGTGGCGGATCTGGTGGTTTGGAGGGCGTGCAGAGGTGTGCCAGAGGCCGACCCGGGCTGGATGGAGGGCCGATGTCGTCCGGGGCCCGCCATGCGGGAGGGGTAGGACCACGCCACGAGGCCGGGTCCAACAACCACACACAACCACACATCCACACACACAACTACACCCGCACCCACAACCGCACCCACCCACAACCACAACCACCCGCACAACCCCACACACACACACAACCACACACACAACCACACACACAACCAAACACACAAACACACACACAACCACACACACAACCACAACCAAACACACAACCACAACCACACACACAACCACACACACAACCACACACACACACAACCACACACACAACCAAACACACACAACCACACACACAACCACACACCCAACCACACCCAACCACACATCCACACCCGTACCCACTCACTCACGGCACTCACACACAACCACAACCACACACAACCACAACCACACCCACACGCAACCACACACAATCACACACACAACCACAACCACACACAACCACACACACAATCACACACACACACAACCACACACACAAACACACACACACAACCACACACACAACCACACACCCAAACACACATCCACACCTGCAACCACAACCGCACCCACACACAACCACAACCACACACACAACCACATACACAACCACACATAGAACCACAACCACACACACAACCACACACACGCACAACCAAACACACAACCACACACAACCACACACACAATCACACACAACCACACACAACCCACACACACAACCACACACACACACAACCACACACACAACCACACACACACAACCACACACACAACCACACATACACAACCACAACCACACACCCAACACATCCGCACCTGCACCCACAACCGCACCCACACACAACCACAATCCCACACACAACCACAACCACACACAAACAACCACACACACAACCACACACACAACCACACACAACCACACCCAACCACACATCCACATACACAACCACACCCACACCCACAACCGCACCCACCCACAACCACACACACAACCACACACACAAACACACACACAACCACACACACAACCACAACCAAACACACAACCACACACACAACCACACACACACAACCACACACACAACCACACACACAACCACACACACACAACCACACACACAACCACACACCCAACCACACATCCATACCCACACCCACAACCACAACCACACACACAACCACACACACAAACACACACACAACCACACACACAACCACACACACACACAACCACACACACACACAACCACACACACAACCACACCTGCACCCACAACCACACCCACACACAACCACAATCACACACACAACCACAACCACACACACAACCACACACACAACCACACATACAACCACAACCACACACACAACCACACACACAATCACACACACACAACCACCCACACAACCACCCACACAACCACACACACACACACAACCTCACACATAACCACACACACAACCACACACCCAACAACACAGCCACACCTGCATCCACAACCGCACCCACACACACTCACAATCCCACACACAACCACAACCCCACACAAACAACCACACACACAACCACACACACAACCACACACAACCACACATCTACACCCACAACCGCACCCACACACAACCACACACGCAACCACAACCACATACACACACACACCACACACAACCACACACACAACCACAATCACACACACAACCACAACCACACACACAACCACACACACAACCACACACACAACCACACATACAACCACAACCACACACACAACCACACACACAATCACACACACACAACCACCCACACAACCACCCACACAACCACACACACACACACACAACCTCACACACAACCACACACACAACCACACACCCAACAACACAGCCACACCTGCATCCACAACCGCACCCACACACACTCACAATCCCACACACAACCACAACCCCACACAAACAACCACACACACAACCACACACACAACCACACACAACCACACATCTACACCCACAACCGCACCCACACACAACCACACACGCAACCACAACCACATACACACACACACCACACACAACCACACACACAACCACAATCACACACACAACCACAACCACACACACAACCACACACACAACCACACATACAACCACAACCACACACACAACCACACACACAACCACACACACAATCACACACACACAACCACCCACACAACCACACACACACATACACAACCTCACACACAACCACACACACAACCACACACAACCACACATCCACACACACAACTACACCCGCACCCACAACCGCACCCACCCACAACCACAACCACCCACACAACCACCCACACAACCCCACACACACACACAACCACACACACAACCACACACACAACCAAACACACAAACACACACACAACCACACACACAACCACAACCAAACACACAACCACAACCACACACACAACCACACACACACACAACCACACACACAACCACACACACAACCACACGCACAACCACACACACACAACCACACACACAACCACACACCCAACCACACCCAACCACACATCCACACCCGTACCCACAACGGCACTCACACACAACCACAACCACACACAACCACAACCACACCCACACGCAACCACACACAACCACACACACAACCACAACCACACACACAACCGCACACACACACAACCACACACACAATCACACAGACAATCACACACACAACCACACACACAACCACACACACAATCCCACACACACACAACCACACACACAACCACACACACACAATCACACACTCACAATCACACACATAACCACACACACAAACACACACAACCACACACACAACCACAACCACACACACAACTATACATACACACAACCACACACACAACCAAACACCCAACCACACACACAACCACACACACAACCACACACACAACCACACAAACACAACCACACACACAACCACACACACAACCACACACACACAACCACAACCACACACACAACCACACACCCAAACACACATCCACACCTGCAACCACAACCGCACCCACACACAACCACAACCACACACACAACCACATACACAACCACAACCACACATACAACCACAACCACACACACAACCACACACACGCACAACCAAACACACAACCACACACAACCACACACACAATCACACACAACCACACACAACCACACACACAACCACACACACAACCACACACACACAACCACACACACAACCACACATACACAACCACAACCACACACACAACCACACACCCAACAACACATCCGCACCTGCACCCACAACCGCACCCACACACAACCACAATCCCACACACAACCACAACCACACACAAACAACCACACACACAACCACACACACAACCACACACAACCACACCCGACCACACATCCACATACACAACCACACCCACAACCGCACCCACCCACAACCACACACACAACCACACACACAACCAAACACACAAACACACACACAACCACACACACAACCACAACCAAACACACAACCACACACACAACCACACACACACAACCACACACACACAACCACACACACAACCACACACAACCACACACACAACCACACACACACAACCACACACACAACCACACACCCATCCACACCCAACCACACATCCATACCCACACCCACAACGACACTCACACTCAACCACAACCACACACAACCACAACCACACACAACCACACACACACAACCACAACCACACACACACACAACCACACACACACAAGCACACACTTCACACACAACCACAACCACACACAACCACAACCACACACAACCACAACCACACACAACCACACACACAACCACAACCACACACACACACACACACACAACCACACACACACAAGCACACACTTCACACACAACCACAACCACACACAACCACACATACAACCGCACACACACAACCACACACACAATCACACAGACAACCACACACACAACCACACACAAACAACCACACACACAACCACACACACAACCACACATACACACAACCACACACACACAACCACACACACAACCACACACAATCACAAACACACAATCACACACACAACCACACACACAAACACACACAACCACACCCACACACAACCACACACACACGCCCACACACCCACACACACCAACACACACAACCACACACATAACTGTTAGAAAGGCGACCCCGGGGGAGGCAGAAGAGGTCTGACGGACCACCCCTAGGTCCACCTCTCCTTCGAGAAGTAGCCGAGCATTACGGAGGGGCCTCCTGAATGAGGGCCCTCTCCGAGGATCGTACAGCCAAGTAATCACAACACTACAAACGGACACCACACAAGAGATCAAGTTCTTAAGCTTTTATAAGTAGAAAAGGTTGCTGGTTCTTGGCAGTATATACAGATGGATCAAGGGATCCGTAAAGTCTCGAAAAGGGGGGTAGGTAGCGGGACAGTCTAGCTCGGGGCGGAGGAAGGGATACCCTACGCACAGCTCTCAATCCTCGAGCTGGGGGGTTCGAGCCGCGGCAGCGCCAGCCGGCTTTCAGATGGTTCAGCAAGGTAGGCCGCGGCAGCGCCAGCAGGCTCTCAGATGGTTCAGCAAGGTAGGCCGCGGCAGCGCCAGCAGGCTCTCAGATGGTTCAGCAAGGTAGGCCGCGGCAGCGCCAGCAGGCTCTCAGATGGTTCAGCAAGGTAGGCCGCGGCAGCGCCAGCAGGCTCTCAGATGGTTCAGCAAGGTAGGCCGCGGCAGCGCCAGCAGGCTCTCAGATGGTTCAGCAAGGTAGGCCGCGGCAGCGCCAGCAGGCTCTCAGATGGTTCAGGTTACCGGGGATGAGTTCGTCTGGTGTCGGCCGTGACAGCGTCAGCAGGGCTTCCAGTCCAGGATACAACTGACGTCCTAATCCAGGGCTGGCCCAGATATAGGACTGGAGTCCTTTGATGTCCGGACCCTCGCGCCTGGGGGTCAGAAGGGCCGGGATGATGGTGTCCAGACACCCAGCAGGGGGGTGGAGCCAGCGCCCAGGGAGGCCGGAGGGCGATCAAAACCAGGCGTCCGGGGACGGCTGGAGGGCCATCGAAACACCCTTTTCTCCGGGATCTGTCGAGTGGCCACTCGACCACCTGGGTGGATCTTGGTGCCTCGATGTCTGGGCTTCGCTGGGGCCTGGGCCGGAGCAGAGGCCACGTGGTCGTGACGTGGTGGGCCCAAGATGGAGTCGGGCGTGGCCTCATGCTTAGGTCGTGAGGGGCCCACGATGGGGCCAGGTCGGTAGTGGGGGTCCGGGATGGTGGCCGGAGCAGCAATGTTGGGGCGTGCAGTGTCGGGCAAAAGGGCTGCCCGATGCTGGGTGGAGGGCCGATGTCGTTCTGGGCTCGCCATGCGGAAGGAGTAGGACCACGCCATGAGGCCGGGTCCAACACGCGTCCCCCCCAGCTGAAGGCAGGGGAGAGTCACCCATCTTCTTGGGGATTCTCCTCGCCGAGGCGGAAGAATCGGGACAGGCCGTCAGCATTGGCGTGGTCGTTGCCGGGGCGATGCTCCACAGTGAAGTCCATCCCCTGCAGCGAAATGGACCAGCGCAGCAGTCTCGGGTTTTCTCCCCGCATCTGCATCAACCACCGCAGGGGCCGGTGGTCGGTCTGTACTCGGAAGTGGGTGCCGAAGAGGTAGGGCCGGAGCTTCTTGAGGGCCCACACCACGGCGAAGGCTTCCCTCTCGATGGTGCTCCATCGCTGCTCTCGTGCCAGTAGGCGTCGGCTGATGAAGGCCACAGGCTGGTCGATGCCTTCGGAGTTAACTTGGGACAGGACCGCCCCGATGCCGTGCTCTGAGGCGTCGGTTTGGACCACAAACTCTCTGCTGTAGTCGGGGGCCTGGAGCACAGGGGCGGTGCACATGGCAGTCTTGAGAGTCTCGAAGGCTGCTTGGCACTCGGGGGTCCAGTGCACCTTCTGTGGTAGTTTCTTTGAGGTCAGTTCTGTGAGGGGCCCCACAATGCTCCCGTAGTTCTTTATGAATCGCCGATAATATCCGGTGAGCCCCAGGAAGGCGCGGACGGCGGTTTGGGTGACCGGGGGCTCCCAGGCCCGGATGGTGTCTAGCTTTGGTTGGAGGGGAGCCACTTGGCCGCTCCCCACTTGGTGTCCCAGATAGGTCACGGACCCTTGGCCTATCTGGCACTTACTGGCTTTGATGGTGAGTCCGGCCCGCCGAAGGGCCGTCAGGACTGTCCAGAGGTGGGTCAGGTGCTCATCCCAGTGGAGGCTGTACACTGCAATGTCGTCGAGATAGGCGGCGCTGTACTCCTCTAGACCGGCCAGCACTTGGTTCACTAGTCTCTGGAAGATTGCGGGTGCGTTCTTCATGCCGAAGGGCATCACTTTGAAGTGATAGTGGCCATCTGGTGTCGAGAAGGCCGACCGCTCCTGTGCACCAGGGGTAAGGCCAATCTGCCAATACCCCGCCGTGAGATCGAAGGTGCTGAGATATTTGGCGGCCCCCAGGCGATCGATCAATTCATCCACCCTGGGGATGGGATGGGCGTCGGTCCTGGTGACGGCATTCAGTCCCCTGTAGTCAACACAGAACCGGAGCTCCGGAGCGGCTCCGGGGGGGGCGGCTTTAGGGACCAGGACCACGGGACTGGCCCAGGGACTGTTGGAGGGTTCGACTACCCCCAGAGCTAACATCTTGGCCACTTCGGATTGGATGCAGGCCCGGACCCGGTCGGGCACTCGAAAAGCTCGGTGTTTTACAGGCGGGCTGTCTCCTGTGTCTACATCGTGGACACACCACCGGTTGACCCCCGGAGTGAGGGAAAACAGATCCGCAAACTGCCCCAGAAGCTTCCGGCAGTCCTGTTGCTGCTCTGGGGTCAGGGAAGAGGAGAGCGTGACCCCTTCGATGGAGCCGTCTTTCTCGGTGGTGCTGAGGAGATCTGGTAGGGGTTCGGCGTCGTCCTCAGCTCCGTCATCGGTCGCTAGCAGCAGGCTCAGTTCAGTGCGTGCAAAGTGTGGCTTGAGCCGGTTAGCGTGCAGAACCCGGAGGGGGTTCCGGGGGGACTCCATGTCCACCAGATAGGTGACTGGGCTCTTGCGCTCCACCACTTTGAAGGGCCCCGTCCATTTGTCCTGGAGGGCACAAGGTTCGACCGGGGACATGACCCAGACCTGCTGGCCCGGCTCGAATTCGATGGACGAGGCGTTCTGGTCATACCAGCGTTTCATCTCCTCCTGACTAGCCTCCAGGTTGGCCTCGGCAAGTTCCCAGAACTTCCGAGTCTGATTGCGGAGGGTCAGGAGGTACCGGTAGACATCGGGTGGGGCCTCTTGAACTGCTGTCTCCCAGCCTTCCTTGACCAGGCTGAGGGGGCCTCTGACCGGGTGTCCGTACAAGAGTTCAAAGGGGCTGAACCCCAGGGACTTCTGGGGTACCTCTCGGTAGGCGAACAGGAGGCAAGGTAGCAGGACATCCCATTTGCTCCGGAGTGGTTCTTCTAAGCCCTTGATCATCCCCTTCAATGTTCTATTAAATCGTTCCACTAGTCCATTTCCTTGGGGATGGTACGGGGTGGTGAATTTATAGGCGACCCCGCACTGTTGCCATAGGGACCGCATATGCTTCGAGATAAAGTTGGAGCCTCGATCACTCACGACTTCTCGGGGGAAGCCGACTCGGGAGAAGATGCTCATGAGGGCTCGGCCCACCACGGGGGCTGTGATGGTTCGGAGGGGAATGGCTTCGGGATAGCGGGTAGCATGGTCAACCAGGACGAGGATGAAGCGGTGCCCCTGCGAGGTTCGAGGGTCCAGGGGCCCTACGATGTCTATCCCCACTCGCTCAAAGGGGGTAGTCACCACGGGGAATGGCTGGAGCGGGGCTTTGACTTTCCCCCCGCTCTTCCCGCTGGCTTGACAGGTCGGGCAGGTCCTGCAGTGGTTAAGCACATCGGTGCGCATTTTTGGCCAGAAGAAATGGGTCACCAGGCGGCTGTAAGTTTTGTCCTGCCCCAGGTGCCCGGCGAGGGGCACATCATGTGCTAAGTTCAGGAGGAAGTCTCTGAATCGGAGGGGTACGACAAGTACCCGGCCGGCCCCTAGTTCAGCAATCTTTTGCTCACTGTAGAGATGTTAGAAAGGCGTCCCCGGGCGAGGCAGAAGATGTCTGACTGACCACCCCTAGGTCCACCTCTCCGTCGAGGAGTAGCCGAGCGGTTGCTGAGAGGCCTCCTGAATGAGGGTCCTCTCCTAGGATCGTACAGCCGAGTAATCACAACACTACAGATGGACACCACACAAGAAGTTACGTTCTCAAGCTTTTATAGGGAATAAACGGTTGCTGGTTCTTGGCAGTATGTACAAGCAGATCGAGGGATCTGGAAAGTCTCTTAAAGGGGGGTAAGGTAGCGGGACAGTCTTACTCTGGGCGGAGGAAGGGATACCCTACGCACAGCTCTCAATCCTCGAGCTGGGGGGTTCCGAGATGCTCGAGCCGCGGCAGCGCCAGCAGGCTCTCAGATGGTTCGACAGGATAGGCCGCGGCAGCGCCAGCAGGCTCTCGGAAGGTTCAGCAAGGTAGGCCGCGGCAGCGCCAGCAGGCTCTCAGATGGTTCAGCAAGATAGGCCGCGGCAGCGCCAGCAGGCTCTCGGAAGGTTCAGCAAGGTAGGCCGCGGCAGCGCCAGCAGGCTCTCAGATGGTTCAGCAAGGTAGGCCGCGGCAGCGCCAGCAGGCTCTCAGATGGTTCAGCAAGGTAGGCCGCGGCAGCGCCAGCAGGCTCTCAGAAGGTCGTCGGGTTACGGATGAGTTCGTCTGGTGTCGGCCGTGACAGCGTCAGCAGGGCTTCCAGTCCAGGATACAACTGAAGTCTTAATCCAGGGTTGCCCCAGATATAGGTCTGGAGGTCTTTGAAGTCCGGACCCTCGCGCCTGGGGGTCAGAAGGGCCGGGATGATGGTGTCCAGACACCCAGCAGGGGGGTGGAGCCAGCGCCCAGGGAGGCCGGAGGGCGATCGATACCAGGCGTCCGGGGACGGCTGGAGGCCCATCGAAACTCCCCTTCCTCCGGGATCTGTCGAGTGGCTACTCGACCACCTGGGTGGATCTTGGTGCCTCGATGTCGGGGCTTCGCTGGGGCCGGGGCTGGGGCCGAGGCCACGTGGTTGTGACGTGGCGGGTCCAAGATGGAGTCGGGCACGGCCTCGTGCTGAGGCCGTGATGGGCCTACGCTGGGGTCAGGCCTGCGCTGGTGGACCGGGATGGTAGCCGGCCCTGTGGGGTCGGGGCGTGCAGGATCGGGCCGAAGGGGCCGCCCGAGGTCTGGTGGAGGGCGGATATCGTCCTGGGCCCGCCATGCGGGAGGGGTAGGACCACGCCATGAGGCCGGGTCCAACACGAGAAGGTTGTTGTCCCAATAGATCCAGTGGGACCCCGCGGGGTCTCCAGCTGCTTGGATAGCGGCTTGCTGTCGAATCCCTTCGAGAGAGGGGCAGGTTTTCTGTTCCTGCCGGAACTGTTCGCGGGTGGGGCCACCTTCTTGGCGCCATTGGGCGAGTTCTGGGAGGTGGTCGAGCTCGGTGAGATCTTCTTGGTCGGGCCCTTGGGGGCCGTGTTCGGGGTCGGCGTCCTCGGTGATGACGGGCAGCGGAGGGGCGGGCCACTCCGGCTCCTCGGTGGGAGCTTCCCCCGCTGGGGTGGAGGCTCGGGCGGCCATGGAGCGGGTGGTCGCACAGACCCACTCGGGAAGGCCTAGCATCCCCAGGTGCTCTCTTCGTTCGACGTTAGCCCAGGGGGAACTTTATAGGTCGTTCCCAAAGAGACAGTCCACGGGGGCATCGTCGCGGACAGTCACTTTCAGCACGCCCGACACTCCCCCCCACTCGAAGGGGATGCGGGCCATCTGGCACAAAGTCTCGGAGTTATCTGCGGACCGGACTGGACACAGGACGTTAGGAAGGATCTGTTCTGGGGTCACCAGATGGCAGCGGACCGCTGTCACGCTGGCCCCAGTGTCACGGAGGGCTTCGGTCCGGCGTCCATTGATGGTGACCCACTGGCGGTATTTCTGGGTGTTGCCGGGGATCGGGCTTCGGGGGATCAGGTCGTGAGTACCCAGGCATGCTAAGGTCATGGCGGCGGGCTCCCACTCGGCTTGCTCGGGGTTGTCGTCCTCCTCCTCACTCCTTTCTTCACCCAGGGCAGCGGCCGCGATCTGGCGGGTTGGGGGACCGGTGGTGCCGGGTCGCTGATTCATTGGGCAGAGGGGGTCATTCGCATAATGACCCAGTCGCTGACATCTGTGGCACGTCACGTTCGGGCGGGGCCCCGGTTTGGCTGGGGGGCCCCCTCTCTGGCCCAGGGATGGCGACGTGGAGGTGGGGGAGGACCCCTGGGGGACGTCTCGACCCTGGCTCTGGCCTACTCCGCCGCCTCGTGGTCGGTCGTTCCCCGGGGATCCCCGGCCGTAGTCTCCCAGTGGACTCCGGGGAACTCGGGTGCTCACCCATCTATCCGCCTCGACAGCGAGTTTTCGTGGCTCAGTCAATTTGCTGTCGAGGAGGTGTTGCCGGAGTTCGATGAAGCAGTTATTGGACAGATGTTCCCATAGAATGAGGTCGATCAACTGCTGGTAGGTGGTGGCCTGGCAGCCTCTGACCCACCCCTCGAAGGCTCTGCTGTAAAAGTTCACGTACTCCACCCACGTGGTACCGGGGATTTTCTTGCAGTCTCTGAATCGCTGCCGGTACATCTCGGGGTTGAGTCCGTAGCGAGTGAGGAGGGCGGTCTTCATGTGCTCGTACGAGGTCATCTCAGTATCAGGGAGCTCCAGCAGGGCGTCCCTTCCTTCGTTGATAAACTTCCCCCACAGGCCGGCGCCCCAGTCCTTGAGGGGTACTCGATGGGCGGCCATGGCGACCTCGTAGGCTTTGAACCACTGTTGGATGTCGTCGTTCTTATAGTACTCTTTGACGACATCCTTGGGTATGTGCACCTTCGTGTCCATTTGAGGACGCGCTCGTGCTCGAGCATGAGTTTTTTCTCCTCGAGGGCTAACTTCCTTTCTGCCAGTTGGATTTCTCCTTCTTGTCTGAGTCGAGCAAGATCCAACTCGTGGAGCCGGTTCCTCTCTCGTTCTCGGGCGTCTTCGTGGGAGAGGCCCGTGTCTGGGTTTGCGGGTCTCCCTCCCGCTGGGTTCGTCTCGGCCTGCGGGCCGCCGTTCGGGCCCGGGTTATCTTCACTCGGGGGTGGCACCTCGCCGGCGTCCACCCAGGCCTGCAGGGCCGATTTAAAGTCTTCTTTGGTGCTTAAGCCAGTGGTAGCGATGCCTAGCTCTTTGCAGAATTGCTTTAGCTCCTTGTGACTGTAGTCTTCCATTTTCTCTTTCTGGAATTCTGTGTTCATGGTCGTAGTGGGTTTTTCTTGGTAGTGAGTGAATTACTCTCTGTACGATCTGCGTGGGCTCGGATCCCGGCGCTTGCCACCAATGTTAGAAAGGCGACCCCGGGGGAGGCAGAAGAGGTCTGACTGACCACCCCTAGGTCCACCTCTCCTTCGAGAAGTAGCCGAGCGTTACGGAGGGGCCTCCTGAATGAGGGCCCTCTCCGAGGATCGTACAGCCAAGTAATCACAACACTACAAACGGACACCACACAAGAGATCAAGTTCTTAAGCTTTTATAAGTAGAAAAGGTTGCTGGTTCTTGGCAGTATATACAGATGGATCGAGGGATCCGTAAAGTCTCGAAAAGGGGGGTAGGTAGCGGGACAGTCTAGCTCGGGGCGGAGGAAGGGATACCCTACGCACAGCTCTCAATCCTCGAGCTGGGGGGTTCCGAGGGGTTCGAGCCGCGGCAGCGCCAGCCGGCTTTCAGATGGTTCAGCAAGGTAGGCCGCGGCAGCGCCAGCAGGCTCTCAGATGGTTCAGCAAGGTAGGCCGCGGCAGCGCCAGCAGGCTCTCAGATGGTTCAGCAAGGTAGGCCGCGGCAGCGCCAGCAGGCTCTCAGATGGTTCAGCAAGGTAGGCCGCGGCAGCGCCAGCAGGCTCTCAGATGGTTCAGGTTACCGGGGATGAGTTCGTCTGGTGTCGGCCGTGACAGCGTCAGCAGGGCTTCCAGTCCAGGATACAACTGACGTCCTAATTCAGGGCTGGCCCAGATATAGGACTGGAGTCCTTTGATGTCCGGACCCTCGCGCCTGGGGGTCAGAAGGGCCGGGATGATGGTGTCCAGACACCCAGCAGGGGGGTGGAGCCAGCGCCCAGGGAGGCCGGAGGGCGATCGAAACCAGGCGTCCGGGGACGGCTGGAGGGCCATCGAAACACCCTTTTCTCCGGGATCTGTCGAGTGGCCACTCGACCACCTGGGTGGATCTTGGTGCCTCGATGTCTGGGCTTCGCTGGGGCCTGGGCCGGAGCAGAGGCCACATGGTTGTGACGTGGTGGGCCCAAGATGGAGTCGGGCGCGGCCTCATGCTTAGGTCGTGAGGGGCCCACGATGGGGCCAGGTCGGTAGTGGGGGTCCGGGATGGTGGCCGGAGCAGCAATGTTGGGGCATGCAGTGTTGGGCAAAAGGGCTGCCCGATGCTGGGTGGAGGGCCGATGTCGTTCTGGGCTCGCCATGCGGAAGGAGTAGGACCACGCCATGAGGCCGGGTCCAACAATAACCATACACACAACCACACACACAACCACACACACACAACCACACACACACAAACACACACACACACACACACACACAACCACACACACATACAACCACACCAAGCATTGGCATAGCCAATAGGTCTCGCCTTTGGGACCTAATAAGTGTTTAGCCGCGCAACACTCATCATATTCTCACTCATCATCATAGCCATCTGCTTTTTCTTTCCCTCGATATAAAAAGTGAAAAAAGATTTCATCATCGTAGGAAATACTTTTACTGCAAACAATACACTTCTCCCCCCCACTTGATCAGAACAGGCTTATTGTACACCATATTTGGATTTCAGAACGTACCTAGGCGATACGATTCCTGACACACAGCGTGAGGGTATAGCGCCGTCTATTGGCAATCAGTAGGTGGCACTTGTATATTTATAGCTGGGTGCCACACACAACTCTAAGGTACCCTCCTCAGCTCCACCCACAAACACATACATCTCTTTTAATCGGATGTATACTGGGCACCTGGTCATCTCCTCTAGATGTTGGTGTTAAATGCTTATAATTCCCTTAATGCATCACACACACAGGTGGGGCGCTTAGTGAGCTGAATAAGGGGCTACACGTTAAACAGGGATTTCCACCCTTAATTATTAGGTGCAGCAGATTTGTTGTGTGGCAGTTTCGTTTGATTTCATTCTTTATGACCGTAAATGATTTTGCAGGGAATAATTCAGCTTTTAGGTCTGGCTTGAGAATGCCGCTGGCTGTGGGACTAGTGTTTCCAGTTCTTTAAAATGGGCTTTGACTGCACCCAGCGGAGAGTCTTATTCTCACCTCATGCTTTTGGCTATTTGGTGTATCATTGCACCTTCGAGGCAGTGCTTCCATTGGAATGCAAGAGCTAAAATCCTCACTGCACACATTCTAAAGCAAACAGTTCTTTCAGCAGATGCAGATTTTCCACAGTTTTAATGGGTAGAAAATCAGGATTTTAATAAATGCACGGAGGCTAATATTATGCATAAATACCTTTATTGCTCCCCAAACACAGCAGCAACAAATACTAGAAATTAGAATACACATAACTTCTAGAACATTGAAAATGCATATACTGACAGAACTGGTAGCCATCTTCCTGTTTAAGGTGCTGAGAAAAATACAGAGTCCCAATAAAAACAAAGATCCATCACTCAAACTCCCAACGATTCTGAATCTTCCAGAAACTGCACCAACGAACGATCCTTCTTCTTTATCCAGCAAAGTAAAAACAAACAATTAATAAACTGGGCGGGAACAGAGGAGGGATAATATTAGCCTACGTGCCTTTATTAAAATCATGATTTTCTACCCATTAAAACTGTGGAAAATCTGCATTTTATAGCAAGGCCCGGAGCTCAATATTATGCATGATCAAAGTTCACCCAAAACTCTATCCAACACATTCTCTACTGGCTATAAATAAAACCTCTTAAACGTTGATTCATTAGTCCAATCTGCCGCTTTCATAATTCCACCTAAACTAAAAACTTTGCTTGCACAGCATCTCCACCAGAATGAGCCCCAAAAATACTCCCATCCACACCTGCCTTTTAACATCACCTCTCTCACCCACCTTGCCAGCGTAGGAGTTGACACAGCCCTAAAAGGCTTTTTATAAGAAATCAAAAGTTGAGAACAACCTTCTTGCCTCAAACCAACAGTCTTTTTTTCACATTCTCTAAGACAATGAACCACACACAAATTTTCATTCCCCTCCAATTGAGGATAAAAAGTTGTCCTAGACATAGTCTTTGTCCTTTTCCTTAACTCAAAGCACACACCCTCCGGCTGATAACACCTTGAATTCACCTCTAAAGCACTAATATCAGACACTCTTCTAAAAGAGAAGCATAGCTAACTTCCATGACAAAAACGTAAGCTCCAAAGACGTATTAACACCTCAACTATCTACTTCTTTCCGAACCACTGATACATCCCAAAGCACACCATACTTAGCCTTAGGAGGTAAAGTCACTCTAACGCTCCTAACCAACCTTTTAACCAACACATGCTGCCCCACTGGCAGACCTCTCACCAAAACATGACCTGCTGAAATTACAGATCTACTTATGTTCACAGTATTGTATGCCAAACCACTCTTATAAAACCCTGATAAATAATTAACCACCTCCACTACAGGTGCCGATGCGGAATTCAAATTCCTCTCAACACACCAACCAGACCATCTTCTCCAAGCTGATCTATAAACCTTGGTTATTCCCTTAGACCATGATTCCGCGATAAGATCCTCAGCCTCTTTTGATAATCCACGCACCTACCACACTCTCCTGAAATCAGCCAAATCACCAACCTTAACTGACCTAACACGACCAAATCGTGAACATTTCCCTCTGGATCCAGAACTATCTCTCTTATATTCGGCAACAACACTGGATCCTCCATCAACATACTCATCATATCCAGAAACCACACTTGAGCTCTCCAGAAAGGCAATATCATGACCAACGCTGTCTTCTCCCTCTTGACTTTCATAAACACCCTCTGAATCAACGAGGAAGGGGGTAAAGCATAATTCCTTCCTACATTCCAATCCTGAAGAAAAGCATCTATCCCCTTCGCCTCTGGATCTGGTCTCCAACTGTAAAAATCTTTCAGCTGACAATTCAGTCTGTCTGCAAATAGATCTACCTGCAGTGGACCCCATCTCTGCTGTAACCTCATAAAAACCTCTCTGTTTAACCTCTAATTACTCAGGTCCTTGAGATACCTTGAATACCAATCCGCTTCTACGTTGCTCAACCCTGGAATACACTGAGCCTGAAGCACAATCTCCTTCTCCAAGCAAAACTTCCAAAATTCCTTAGCTAAATCTGCTAAACCCCTCAATCTCGGGCCCCCCAACTTGTTCACATATCTCACTTCTGACAAATTGTCCATCTTCAACCGAACACAACATTTCAACTGATCCCTCAGGAAATTCTTTACTGCCAAATACCCTGCCAGAAGCTCTAGACAGTTTATATGCATCTCTCTCACCTCCTTTGACCATTTTCCCCATGTTGACACGTTGCCACACCGTGCTCCCCAACCGTGTAAACTTGCATCCGATTCTATTTCTATTTCTGGTACCTCTCCAAATATCACCCTGTCATTCAAGGCTTCCAGATTCATCAACCACCAATTCAACTCTTCTTTCGATTCCTGATTCTATATTACCTTCTGAGAATACTTCGCCCCTCTTCTCAAATGATAACCCTTCAACCTCTGCAACGCTCAGTAATACAGAGGAGCTGGAAAGATTGCTTGAATTGATGCCGATAACAGACCGGGTAACAAAGCTAATTGTCTCAATGTAATCTATATTGCGTTCCTCACTCTTTTCACTTCCTTTCTGATTTCCTCACCTTCACCCTAGGCAATTTCAACTCACATTCCAACTACTGTATCGGAAAACCTAAAAACTGTATCTCCTGCTGAGGCACCACACATGGATTCTCTTTGTTCACCACAAAACCTAAATCCTCCAGTATCCTCACTGCAAACTCCGTTTGTTCCCTTGCTAATTCCTTCTCTTCCACCATGATCAACACATCGTCCAGATAGACAACCAAGCGTATCCCCCTTGACCTCAGCCAAGCTGCCAATGGCCTAATTTCTTTGGGAAAGCACCATGGGGTCGAAGTCAACCCAAGCCGGAGACTCCTGAACCTCCAAAACTTTCCTTTCCACCTGAACTGAAGATAATCTCTTTGCTCTTCGCACATTGGTATAGTCAAATAGGCATCTTTCAAATCCAATCTTGTCAACCAATCTCCCTTCCTTTATAGATCCCTCAACATATGGATGTCCTCCATCTAGAAATGATTGTAAACACCCCAATCGTTCAACTCCCTCAGATTGATTACCTGTTGCATACCCTTTTCCTTCTTTTCCACTAAAAAAACATTGCTTATGAAACCTCCTTTCACTTTCCTTGCTGATTCTATTGCCCCTTTTGCCTCCAATGCCTCTATTTCTTTTGTTACCATGTTCTCCATTTCCTCTGAGAACCTCAGAATATTTGGTGGTCTCTCTTGCACTGGAGTCTGTAAGAAATCTATTCTGTAACCTGACACCGTTTCCAAAACCTGGGTATCTTGTGTAATTTCTTTCCATCTCGAAACAAAATGGGCTAGTCTGCCGCCCGGCACGCGAAAAACTCTCCTCATATCTTTCTGCGCCTTCTCTAATGAGCTAAAAGTACTCACATATCTGGACATATCTTTAACAAAATCGTCACCAAAAAGTAATCCATCACTACGTTCCCCTGGCTCCTTACATGCAAGATCTGCCAACTTTGGATCTATTTTGAAAAGAATACTTTTCCTTCTTTCTATGCATAGCGCAGTGTTTGAATTACCAAGAAGGCATATAGCCCTTTGGACCCATTGACGCATTTCTGATACATCAATTGCCATATTGTTTGAACGGGCCTCTTCGCAAATGTCAACATTTTTTATCAGTGGCCCCAATACGTCCAGTAGTCTATCCTGACACCCCTTCAATCCTGTTTCAAGACCTCTAGTAGGGTCTTTCCCAGATTTGTTTATAAATGCCATCATTTTCTGGTCCAGCCAGGTGTATAAGCAACCTTACTTCCCAGACTTGGTCTAGGAAATTCGCTCCTCATCCTAGTCTTCACATCCTTCAGTATTTCCCTTCTAATCCAATACCCAACGTATTTTGCTATGTGCTCCACCGGAGCCCATTGCGGGGAAAGTGGATGTTGTATTAAAAGAGGGTCGAACATTTCTTCCCCTTGCGGATCAACAATGTCATTTTCCTCTACTTTTGTTTTTTGAAATCTTTTTATTCAGATCATAGGCTCTCTTTACAATGGCACAGTGCTTAACAATTGATGGCAGGCGAACATACAGGCGGCAAATAATTACATACAAATCAATGTGAACATCATGATTCTGCACAATCAAACCGCAATCCTTACTTAGCATCATTTCGGCATTGAGGCAGTCTGAGTATCCATCACCTACCCTCTGTAACTTCTCCACGCCCCCCATATCTTTTACCATTTCCTAGGACACCCCCTACTCTTGTATATCACTCTTTCAGCCCTTTGACACCAGTCCAGGTCGTGTTCCCATTCTTCCACAGTCGGCAGGATATCACTACCCCACAATCGGCCTATGTTTCACTTGGCGACCATACCTGCTAATGCCAACCAGATCTTATCCCACTTAGGCCAGGTGGTGTCATTCGTCACTCCTAGGATATGCCGTCGGGCCTCCATCGGCACCTCCGCCCCGATCACCTCGGACATAATGGTTGCCAGGTTGGACCAGTACGCTCGGATCCTGACACAGTCCCACAAAATGTGGAAGAAGGAGCCCTGCTCACCACAGCCTCGCAGACAGAACCGTGAGTCAACATACCCAATACGATATTGTGTTGTGCGGGGGTATATGAGCGGTGTAGGATGCGCAATTGAACCAACCTAAACCTTGTGCGGATTGCCACTTCCCTGGGACTCTGCATTGCCTCCCGCCAGTCATCCTCCTCCAGTAGCCTCACATCAGACTCCCATTTTTCTCGGAGAGGCTCCAGGGGATCGGGAAGGTTGTTGATACGTTTTTTATACGTGAGGGAAATGGCCTTGTCTATCATCGGGTCTAACAGCAACCTATCTTCTAACGAGGCATATTCCGGTAGCTGATCCCCCTTCTGGAGATGTCGGAGGATGGCATGTCGGACCTGCTGGTAGTGAAAAAACTCCCCCCCCATCTGGAATTCCTTTTGCAAAGTAGAGAACTCTAGCACATCCCCACTTTTCCATAAGTCCCCCAGTACATCAATGCCAATCAGCCTCCACTTGTTAAGGCCCTTCAGCTTCGTCACTTCAGGAAGGTAGTCCCCGGCCCACAGTGGGGTTTGGGCCGTGAGTTTTGCCTCCCACCCCAACAGTTTTGTCGCCCTTCTCCACACTCCCACGACAGTTGCCGTCTGGGGCAGCAGAGGTGGGCCACACCTGCCCTTACGATAAAGCGCATCCAAGTAGGTGCCACCTCCCAAGACCATATGGTCCACTCTATAGGCTGGTTCGTCCATCGGGGCAAATACCCACCCGTTAATGTTTACCAACTGTGCCGCCCAGTAATAGAGCCGAATATCAGGGACCGCTAGCCCCCCATCGTATACCCCTCGTTGAAGCTTCCTCAGTGCAATTCTCGGATATCCCCCTCCCCAAAGCAATGCGTGCAGCTCCGAATCAATTATCCGGAAAATCCTCTCTGGGACCAGGAAGGGGGTACTTTGCAAGCCATAGAGGAGGCAAGGAAGGGCCATCATTTTGAATAGGACGGCGCGCCCCATCAAAAAGAGCGGGAGTGTCCTCCAATGCGCCACGTCTCCACGCAGTTGCTCCAGTTGGGCCTGGACATTCAAACGCATGAACTCCTTCTCAGACGCCGTGATCCAGATACCCAGGTATCGGTAGGTCTCCCGCCACACCAGCCCTCTACAGTCCTCAACCATATCCAGGGGAGTCCCTGACAGCTGACGTCCCAGGGATTTATCCCAGTTCATGCGATATCCAGAGGGCTCCCCGAACGACCGCAGAAGCAGCATAAGTCGTGGAATGGAGAGCAGCGGGTCCTGTACATAGAGTAGCACGTCATCAGCGTATAGCGAGATACGCTCCTCCCAGCCGCCCCTGAGATCAATGCCTCGGACTATGGGGTCAGACCTTAACCATGCTGCCAATGGCTCAAGGGCCAGGGCAAATAACGCCGGGGAAAGCGGACAGCCCTGCCTTGTCCCCCGCCCCAGCCTGAATTCCCTGGAGAGGGCGCCGTTCACGCGGACCCTCGCAATCGGTGCAGTGTATAATAGCTTTACCCACGCCTTAAAGGAATCCCAAAGCCCATTCTGGCCAGGACCGCATATATATAATGCCATTCCATGCTGTCAAAGGCCATATGGGCATCCAATGACAGGAGAGCCGCTGGTATCGCAGGTCGTGTGGACATCGTCTGAAGCACCCCGAACAAGCGCCTTAAATTGAGTCTGGTGTTTCTATGGGGCATGAAGTCCGACTGATCCTGGTGGATCAAGGACTGAATCACCGAACCCAGTCTAGTGGCCAGCACCTTGCCCGGGACTTTGGTTTCGAAGTTAAGGAGGGAGATGGGCCTGTAAGAGCTACACAGTTCTTGTGGTTTGCCCGACTTATGTATTGCGACTGTCGTGGCCGACCGGAGATCCCTCGGAAGCAACCCTTCTTCCTTGGCTGCATTGAACATGCTCAGCATATGTGGGGCGATGCGTCCCGACACACACTGAAACGCCTCTGCGGGGAACCCATTGGGACCCGGAGCCTTCCCTGCCTGCAGATCACTCATGGCCGCCTCCACCTCCTCCACCGTAATGTCAGAGTCCAAGACCTCCCTGTCTTCTGGGGCCAATACTGAAAGGGGTATGTCACTTAGGAAATCAATACACTCCCCCTCCTGCCTCTCAGTGTGTGGCTCATATATTTTTTCATAGTATTGCGCAAACGCCGTGGCTATTTCCGCACCGGTATCCTGCAAAGCTCCGTCTCCCAGCTGGATACCCGGGATCCAATTACGATCTCTATCACGCTTCTCAAGCCAGGCTATCATCCTGTTCGCTTTATCCCCCAGATCATATACACGCCGCTGTATGGCAAGAGCTTGCGACCGCGCTTGGTCAGTCAATACATCCCTCAATTCTTTTTCTTTTAGTCTAATTTTGTGCCTAATGTCCAGCTCCTGTTCCTGGGTTCCCCCCGGCCCTCTCTAAGTCATAAATCTCAGTCTCTAGACCATCAACCTGAGCCTGTCTGTCTTTCTTCCTCTTTCTGGTTTCTTCCTGCACAAAATCCCTAGCAACGGTCTTAAATGCCTCCCAGAGGATACAGTGAGACCTAACCGAACCCACATTCTCATCAAAAAAGAAATCCACATGGTCTCTAAATCGCTCCCTCCTGATCTTTGAACAGGAAAACATCCAACCTGGGAGGGGTGGACCAATCTCGTATGGGACCTCTCAGCTGTACTCCCACCGGGGAATGGTCAGATATACCTCTTGCTTTATGACAACTGTTGTGGAAGAGCCCCATGTGTCCAACCTGCGCGAAGAGGTAGTCAATTATGGACCCCGACTCACATTTTCTTCTACTTTAATCTCCCTCTCTCTCACCTTTCTCCTCATAAGTGGAACCTCCTCCACATCTGGCTCATCTATACTTGAGCTACAAGTAAGTTTAACATCGCCACTAGATGAACTTGAATCACAGGCCACCGCTGTGTGTTTTACTTTATGCACCTTTATTGCGCTCTCTTTCGCCTTTATTGCGGACTCCTTCAGAACCTTACGTTCTTTTCCTTTCTTCACTGTATCAACATACTTCCTTTTCTGAGTTATTTTCTTCCCCTGGCTAGATACTCCTGCAACCACATCCATTTCCTTAGTGGTCCAAAAGTTCTCATCTTCGCCAGATCTTTGTCTCCTTTGCATTGTTCTTTCCAAACAATTTTCTATTTTTTTATCAAGAGATGCTGACATCTCCCCAAACATCTTATCCATGTAGCTCTTCATTCTCTCCTCAAAACTTCCCACTGCACCTTCCATTTTACTACAGATATTGTATTGTGCCACCAAAACCAAACCTTTCAATTGCTCAAAACTTCCTTTATTTGTAATTTAATACATTTCTCCTCACCAAACACTAATAACCTATTTTAAAATCGTTTTCTAGTATAAACTGCCAAACCTCACTTCTCACATAACCCAAACTCGACCTGCTCAAGAACCAATAACAGAAGTCTGACAGAAACTGACTCGCGTTCTGTCAGACTCCGTGTTATCTCAAAATATGGCTGACAAACAGATCCTGTACAACTAAATTAGTTTCCCAAACTAACAAAATGGCCGCCATACGTTACTTGCGTACGGCATCCTCCCTGTGTCAAATCTACCTCCGAACCAACGCGTTTACTCCTCACGCACTCACACAGAGATCCTCATGCGCTCACACAAAGATCCATCCCTCGTCATAGGGATTGCAGCTCGAGCCGCTCTACTCCGTGCCTCGCGCAAGGCGCGCCCCGATCAACTGCCAAAATAAAACGGTAAACATTTTCGATACAATTAAGCCATAACAAAACAACTAACTCTTCCAAAAATTATATTTTCACGATGACCTTAGTATTTTAATATTCTGAACGCTTACCTAAAATATATCTTTAGTCTTCTAACTCAAAATCGCCACATTAACTTCTGATAAACAATGACTATTTGTTACATTTTCTCTAAAAGTCTTTAAACATTCTCCATGAAATCTTAAACAGCCGCGGTCGGTAAGGGAGTACCTGCCGGGGCGGTGACGTGGGGGGGGAGGGGCAGGGTGGGGGTTAGTAATGTATGGATAATGGAGGTTTGCAGGTAAGTAAAAATTTAAATAAATCAAACGAATTTTGTTGCGTGCACTGCATTGCATTTGGGGATGCAGTGCGCGCAACGAAATTCGTTTGATTTATTTAAATGTTTACTTACCTGCAAACCTCCATTATCCATACATTACTAACCCCCACCCTGCCCCTCCCCCTCCCCACATCACCATCCCGGCAGGTACTCCCCTACCGACCGCGGCTGATCTTAAATACAACATACATTTAAAACACACATTCATCTCACTATCTTAACAGATAAAATGTGACTTATCTGTGTCTGAGCAGCAACAAAAGAGGAAGATGGATACCAGTTCTGTCAGTATATGCATGTTCAACGTTCTAGAAGTTATGTGTATTCTAAATTCTAGTATTTGTTGCTGCTGTGTTTGGGGAGCAATAAAGGTACTTATGCATAATATTGGCCTCCGGGCCTTGCTATAACATCACAAGCGAATGCATAACTTTGCATAAGTTGTAGTGAACACTCTGCCCCAGTGACTGCGGATAGGAAATGGCTTGAAAACTGTCTAGAGGCTGCTAAATACCAGGCAGCAGCGGCTTTGTCAGCTGATCACTTCACAAGTGTTACACAGAGCCGGCACTCTGCCCACCTCTTCTCTTGTGCCCTGCAGATTCTGCAGACACGTTTCGGATCACTGTCAGGTGTTCCTAACTCCTGGTCGTGGCTCCACTCATAATAAAGCAGTCTACTCGAGATTCCATCAAATGCCAAGGATTGGTGGTACCCGGTAATTAATTTTTTTAATAAAAAATAGGTGCCAGGGCTCTTGCGAACAGGCCACTGCAGCTTGTACCACACATTGCTCCTGCCATGCTGCCAATGAGAGTAACAGCACAGCTATTAGCCATCACACTCCTGTAAGTGTGACAATTCAGACTATTTCAGACCCCTAAAGCTATCAGAATGGCTTGGGAGGCAGGTAATAGTCATTTTTAATGTATATCGAATTAATGTTGTTGTGGTCACCCCAGACAGCGCCACCTTGTGGCAGACTGTCACAAGCGCGGTGTTGACAATTAAGTGCCGGTGCCGAGCCCGGAAACCACCTGCTCAAATGAAAGCACTGGTGGTACCTCGCCCAGTTCATATATTTTTCATGCTGATGGGGGACGGCAAAAATTGAGGGCCCGGTACCGGCAAGTCTAAGCACCTAGTTTTGAGAACTACCAGTGCTGAGCACTGACAGGATCCGGTCCACTTACAGCCCCGATTACTTTCCATGACAGTAAAAATACACGTAATCACCACATAGTTTGTCAAATTAAATTCCTTCACTTTCGATATGGAAAGTGATCTGTTTTTTTGCTACTTTTCCCCAGCATTCCCAAACCCAATAGTGCAGACGTTAAATGTAATGACAGCATTTGTGTATGAAACGCACGCAACTGAATTTCAGAATACCTGCTTTGATATGCATTGGCACATAAAAGCAGGCATACCGACTTTGCCAATGCTTGTTTTATTTCATTCTTGGGTTCTCTTGAAGGTTTACCAACATGGTAGACCAGTGGTGAAAATAGTGGAATACACTAAGCCTCCCAAGGAAAGGTCGGTCTGACACCTCACCTCCAGTATGTAACGTTTGAAGTGGTAAGGGTTAATAACTCTATGGCAGAGGAATCTCCTGTCTATTGTATCCACCATCATACGTTGTGTTGTGGACGACATACTTCCTCGTAATAACCATAGAGACACACATTTATTTACACACTAAAAATAAGATAATAAATAAAAAATAATACATTTTTGTGTCTGGTGCAAGTTGTGTGGAGGGCGAAGCCGTTGAATTGTAACTCTCCCGTACTCGAGTCCAGGTTTCAAGCCCAAACGGAGAAATGAAGGCATTGTGTTTCCACAGAGGGTGATATGGGTTACGTGGCGCCATAGTGTGGTGACTCGCCTCTCTCACAGCCGGGCAGGTCACCATGAACCTTCCTTCATTATGTTTCCCAATGTATTCACAGCCGCACACGAACAAAACTCAACAGAGCTTGAACAGAGAGTGATGTATTGCTACACTCACCTCTCAAGAACAATAAGACACTGGGGCAGGTGGAGTCTGTTCGGGGCAGAAGAAATAATATGGAGAAAATCTGAAATTAAAAATAAAAGGAACCTTATTCAAAAAGTGTGCACCATGTCAAATAAATTCCTGTGCTTCTACCAAAACTAGGATTGGTGCTTTATTTGTTACTCTTTCAGGCTAGACCAAGTGTACAGGGATTTGGTGGGGGGCTTGGCAGGGATACTGGGGAAATTGAATGGGCTGGATTTCAGATTTTCTTCCCTGTATGGGTCCCATGAAGAAAACTACAAATTTTATTCCTCAATATTCCCCGTAGTACCTGGTTTCATGACTGGCTGCTTGGCTGTGGGTGGCAATTTCATTGCAGTGCTGGGTGTTGCTCTACATAGGTCGTCAGGGTGGAAGTGTCCTTCAAAACCTGATGCTTTGGAAAAGAGGGTGGAGGATCGAGGGCTTTTGAAGTCCGGTGACCCTGGCATCACCAGGCAAGGGACTACACATTTTATTCTCAGGCCCACAAGACTTATTTGAGAACACAGCTCTTCTTGCGGAACAGGCAGGCTTCTGAGTCGACATTAGGCTCCTCCACTGAAGCCTGGTATTCTCTTATCACTCTGACAGTAGACATTCATTCCATCACCCTGGAGTGTGGTGCATCAGTCAATCAATCAATCAATCATGCCATTTGTATAGCGCACTACTCACCCGGGAGGGTCTCAAGGCGCTTGGGGGGAGGGGTATGCTACTGCTCGAACAGCCAGGTCTTGAGTTGTTTCCTGAAGGCGAGATGGTCCTGGGTCAGCCGAAGGTGGATGGGGAGGGAGTTCCAAGTCTTGGCAGCCAGGTAAGAGAAGGATCTTCCTCCGGCGGTGGCTCTTCGGATGCGTGGTACGGCTGAGAGGGCGAGGCTGGTGGACCGTAGCTGGCGGGTGGGCGTGTAGAAGGTCAGGCGGTCGTTGAGGTACTTGGGGCCCAGGTCGTGGAGAGACTTGTGTGCATGGGTGAGGAGCCGGAACGTGATCCTCTTGTCGACGGGGAGCCAGTGCAGGTTCCTCAGGTGGCTGGAGATGTGGCTGCGTCGGGGGACATCCAGGATGAGTCGGGCGGAGGCGTTCTGGATGTGCTGGAGTCTTTTCTGTAGCTTGGCTGTGGTTCCGGCGTAGAGGGCGTTTCCGTAGTCCAGTCGGCTGGTGACGAGTGCCTGGTTGACAGTCTTCCTGGTCTCGGTCGGGATCCAGCGGAAGATCTTGCGAAGCATACGCAGGGTGTTGAAGCACGATGAGGAGACGGCGTTGACTTGTCTGGTCATCGAGAGGGAGGGGTCCAGGATGAAGCCCAGGTTGCGTGCGTGGTCGGTTGGCTTGGGTGCGGTGCCCAGGGCTGGGGGCCACCAGGAGTCGTCCCAGGCGGAGGGCGAAGATCCCAGGATGAGGACTTCCGTCTTGTCCGAGTTCAGTTTCAGGCGGCTGTCCTTCATCCACTCGGCGACGTCTTTCATCCCTTCGTGTAGGCAGGTTCTGGCGGTGTCGGGGTCTCTGGTGAGGGAGAGGATCAGCTGGGTGTCGTCGGCGTAAGAGATGATGTTGAGGTTGTGCTGGCGTGCAATGGCTGCGAGAGGTTTCATGTAGATGTTGAAGAGGGTGGGGCTGAGTGAAGATCCTTGCGGGACGCCGCAGATGACTTCGGTGGCCTCGGAGCGAAACGGGGGGAGGCGGACTCTTTGTGTTCTTCCGGCGAGGAACGAGATGATCCACTCCAGTGCCTTCTCTTGGATACCGATGTTGCTGAGGCGCTGAACCAGGGTGCGGTGGCAGACCGCGTCGAACGCAGCGGAGAGGTCCAGGAGGATGAGGGCCACTGTTTCCCCCTTGTCGAGCAGGGTCCGGATGTCGTCGGTGGCTGCGATGAGGGCGGTCTCGGTGCTGTGGTTGGCTCTGAAGCCGGACTGCGAGGGGTCGAGGGATCCGTTCGTCTCGAGGAAGGCGGTCAGCTGTCTGTTGACGATCTTCTCGATGACTTTAGCAGGAAAAGGGAGGAGCGAGATGGGGCGGAAGTTTTTGAGATCAGTGGGCTCCGCTGTAGGTTTCTTCAGGAGGGCGCTGATCTCGGCGTGCTTCCAGCTCTCCGGGAAGGTGGCGGTGTTGAAGGAGGCGTTGATGATGTTCCGGAGTTGGGGTGCGATGATGGAGTCGGCCTTGTTGAAGACGTGGTGTGGGCAGGGGTCGGTCGGTGATCCGGAGTGGATGGTGTTCATCGTGCGGGCTGTGTCTTCGGTGGTCACCGTGGTCCAGGTGCGAAGGGTGGCGGTGGGGGGCGTTGGTTCGACGGTTGGGTGCGTGGGTGGGGCGCCGAAGCTGTTGTGGATGTCGGCGATCTTGCGGTGGAAGAACGAGGCGAGGGAGTCGCAGAGGTCTTGTGATGGAGTGATGTCGTTGGTGCCGGTGCTGGGGTTGGAGAACTCCTTGACGATAGTGAAGAGCTCTTTGCTGTCGTGGGCGTTGTTGTCCAGTCGTTCCTTCAGGGATTTCTTCTTGGTGGTGCGGATGAGCTGGTGGTGCTTGCGGGTAGCGTGTTTGAGGGCGGTCATATTGTCGGTGGTCCGGTCGAGGAGCCAGGCTTTCTCGAGGGTGCGGCAGGTCTTCTTGGAGTCCTTGAGGTCGTCGGTGAACCAGGATGCCTTCTTGCTTCTGGGTCTGCTGGGAGGGTTCTTTAGGGGCGCGAGGTCATCGGCGCAGGCGGTCAGCCACTGTGTGAAGTTGCGGGCTGCTTCGTTGGGGTCCGTTGTGTTGGCGGGTGGGCTCTGGCTGAGGGAGGTGGTGAGCTGGTCTGCGGTGATCTTGCTCCAATTCCTGTGAGGTACCTGTTGCGGGTGGTGGTGGGTCGTGGATCTTTTGAAGCTGAAGTGGACGCAGCTGTGGTCGGTCCAGTGGAGTCCGGTGGTGTGGCTCAAGTTGATGTACTTGCTGGAAGAGAAGACGGGATCAAGCGTGTGGCCGGCGTAGTGGGTGGGGGTGTTGACCAGTGAAATAGTTCTTAGGTATGTAGTGCATAGGGGTGCTGTGGCTGATGCTATTTACTACTATTCCGAGGAGAATTAAATGGTTAGGTGTTCTCTGGGATGTGGCTAAGGCGGTGATCGGGGAGATCTGACCTCTCATACCTCAGCCTTTCTGAAAAGGGTTAAGGACGAAAGCTTGGGGTTGGAATAACAGATGGATTGGGTAGGATTTATAGGCCCCCGGCCTGCTAGTGGAAGTTGGAGGCTTGTTGACAGGCAACAGAGTTAGAAAAATGCTCTATTTGGGGAAACAATATTATGAGAAGGGAGGCATGGCCAATCACCTTCTGGCTTACAAACTGAACGCAGGAGAATTATGCAAACATATCCATGAAATAAGAGATGCTTCAGGGGTCTTACTGTTACAACCCTTAGCATATTGTGAGTGTTCTCAAATTTGTTTGTTTTCAGAGACAGGCAGTAGACGATCAATACAAGATGCATATTTGGAAGATGCTGCTCACCCAGGGATTGCACCCGATGTATTACTAGGTTTGGAATCTCCTATAACTGTCTTGAATGTCCAAACCGGTGATTCAAAGCATGCTTCTTATTAAACTGCCCGGTCCAGAGGGATTCTCGGCTGCTTTTATTGAATAGAGTAGGGAACCTGATTCCATGATGGTTATGTTGATTATTTTATTGCTGAAACCATTCAGAGACCATGTGCTTTGTGCTTCTTATGCTCAATAGCATTTCTTTTTTTTTATAGATAATATTTTTATTGGTTTTACCTCTTACAAGATATAACACATAACATATTATCGTTAACAACAATGTAGATTTTTTTTTACAAGGATTTTGGTATGTCAATTACCTGTGGCTTGACTGACCCGTGCATCACTTTACCAATTCAGATTTGTGTCTATTCAGATAGAGTCGCCAAGTGGGTGACAGAACCAGATTGAGACCGATTCCGATAGCCATAGAAGTAAAAAATACAATTCAGACGGTCCTGCTCTTTCTTGATCTGGAGAAGGTGTTTGACAGGGTCGAATGAGAGTTCTAAAGGGCTTTCAAAGACTTCTCCAGGGCCTGTTACGTCCTCATTTATTTGGATTTACTTACTTAGAATAAGCTTCCTTTTCAATTTAGATCCAACCTGATGAGGCCGCCTTTTGAAAAAAATTAAAAATGTATCTGCTTAGTTCATAATCCGGGTATTCTGTCTGCATTTTTGCCTCAGCACCAGGACACTCTGGAATAGCTGTGTGCTATACAAAACCATTTATTCATCTATAATGTCTATTTTTGTTCATTCACACGCATATGAAAGTTAATAGGGAATTATGGCAGCCTATGAAATTCTTAAGAGGCACAGGGCAGTTTTGTCCCCTATCAGCCCGTGTATTTGCCCTGAAAATGGGGCATCTTGTCCAGAAAAATGTGCCCGAGAATATAGCTGTAAAAGGACTAGCCCGAGGAAAGAGAGGCACAGAGTTGTGTTATTTGCAAATTATGCCCTCTGCTTTCTGATCCATCCTCCAAATTATTGGCCGGCTTTGTTGAGTGAATTACTGTGGTTTTCCAGTACCCCTGGGTTGAAAATGAATTGCACTAAACTACACGGAATGGAATAATGCACCCAAAAGGCAGTAGCCGGTCTCATCTTAAGAGGGTGGGCTTTAAATTTACAGTGAGCCTGTTCGATGTTTGGGACTCAACATTACTAATACCTGGGAAGGTGTATATTCTCATAATGTCTTTTCCTGCTTGAGGTTCTTTATAATGATCTGCATATGAAGGAGACACTGGAGCTGTCATAGTTTAGTAAAATAAACAGCCTAAGCATGAATTCTCGCCCCTCCCTCCTATATCTGGAAGAGGTGTTGCTCTTTAGATTTCCAAAGCAAATATTGTATGAAGCGCTTAATGATCTTTATGAGATGCAATAGGGCCCCCAAGGTCGCTACAGGGACAACATTTAAGAAGCCTTCAGAGGGAGGATCGAGTTTCCTGACCATTTCTTGTTCTATATGCGCGGCCCAGCTCCATCCGACGCTAGAATGAGAGAGGACTGGATCTAGAAAACCTTATCTGTTGGTGGAGATGGATGTTACTCCAGTATGGAATGATATCTGGGTGTTAGTAGGCAAAGATATTGATTTCTACTCAATATAAAGAGAGAATGCTTGCAAACCTTTAGTCCATTGGTATCTGACTCCAGCAAAGGTAAATGCTATGTCTGAGGGTTCCGAGCTCTGTTAGAGACGCTTACCCATGGTGGGCCTATCTACATACTCCGTCCTATTGATCCTGTCTGCTTAGTTATATAATCAGAGGGATAAAGGGAGTCACATCGCCCATCGATCCGCATATAGTGGCAACAACACTGTTTCTCCCCTCCATAATACCATGTGGAAACAATTCTTATTTCTTATTGGCTGGCTGACTAACAGTAGCACAATGGTGGAAATGGAAGTACCCACATTCAATCAAGTCTGGTGGTGGAACATTTTTGTAATGGAAAAATTATCTTCCTTGATTAATTACAGGATATTCCGCTTTAAAAACCTATGGCGACCTTTTAGGACTTACATTAGGAGTCAACACAGAAGTCGGCCAGTGGTACCTCACTTCACAGAATTAGAAAGGAGACGTGGCGTGAGTTGAATATAAGGCGTGTCTGATGGGAGTGCAGGAGTGAATCGACTGGGTTCAGGGATGATTTAAAAAAGCTGTTAAGGATCATCAAGGTTGATTTGTTATCCTGACATTGCAGGTGCACTGTGTATGGTACTATCTAGCTCACCTGTTTAGCTCATGCACAATTTTATTTACACGATTTAATGTTGTTATGAGACTGCAACTCATTTTACCAATGCTGCTGTCACCACAACTTGCAAAATTGATTTGTCTTGTAATTACATTATTTGAAACTTGCAAAAATAAAGCAGCTATGTGCAACCAGAATTAGAGAGGATGAGAATCCTCAAGAGAACTGCTTAGACTGACAGGTCCTGTTACAGTATCTCACCACATACTATGTCGTCAAATTAAGACAAGAGTACCAAAAGGTGTCAAGACAGGTTTCTATTCTTTATAGTTGCACTAACAGTCAATTTCAGAAAAAGTGTTGATTTGTACAAAAATAAATAAATAAACAAAAAAATATAAAAAATTGAGAAAACCTCTAAGCACAGACAGGTGGTTTAGTCAAGTGGGGCCTTCTCTTTTGGCTGCCAGCATCATAAATTGAATAGAATGGTCCTTGTATCTGGTTTTCAAATTATGCGCCAGACGCAAGGGCCATTCTATTCAATTTATGATGCTGTGATTTGTAACACACTTAGAAAGTTACATATTATCGCCACAGAGATGTAAAGAAAAGAGCCGATTTATGTTTCTTTAACAAGGGAGTGAAGTGTTTCTGTATTTTGGTCCTTACACTATCTAAAGTGTCTTGTAATCTGGATTATGTTATTTCGACTGCTTTTTTAGTTAAGGAATGAATGAGGTATGAGTGTGAGGGAGTAAGGAATGAGTGATCAGGGGACTAGATTTATCCTGAAAACCAGAGCAATATTTATATGATGTATAGAGTCTGATTATGTCTTTTTGGTAATTGTTTCACATGTTTTGATATATTTGTTTTGTCTTTGAACTACATTAATTCAATGTGGCATATATATTTAAAAAAAAAATCATAAAATAATAAACGTTCTATGTTAAAACTCCTTTCTAATTGTCTGACTAGATAAATGTTTTTTCTTTATCTTTAAACATCCATATGTATTTGGGCTCCATTATGACTGTGCAGCTAGTTTAAGGTATGGCAAGGTATTCCACCCAATAAAGGAATTAGGTAGGTCTTTTGGTTTTGTTGCGACAAATATTCCCCTGTTTCCCTGCCTTTATGTTGTTTCCTTTTACATGGGCCCTTTTCTTGTTTGTTTTGGAACTTTGTGAATCGAGGCACAAAAGTTTAGAACCAATGGCCATCGCAGCACATATTTTAAGAAAGACGTCTTTGAAAGTAGAGTTGAACAATTTGCACAAACTCCATGATTCTAGAAGTGAGCTACAAGTGTTTTGGAATACTGCAATAGTAAAGCTCCTAATTTGTTCCGTGTGGTGTGTGAATAGCTACTGAGGTTCTGGTTTTATTCTTTACATTCTGGTCTTGTAATTGTCTTTTTACTGCTATGAAACCAAGTTAATAAGTTACAGAATATAAATAATAAAAAAACACGGGAATGGTTAAACTACGGACACGAGTCAACTTGAGATCCGTGAAATATTTGATAAGAACTTGCCATACACAGGGAACCCGGCTGACCCAGCTGAGACGTGCTGTTACACACCGCTGTCTGTGGTAGCTGCTGTGCTCTGAGAGCCGCTGGTGCATTGGTCAGAGCAGGGCTCGGCCGGACGCATCAAATCCTCACTTCCGCCTTCCCAGTATTCACCAGGCTCTGCTGACTTGCCTCCTGCTGCTTAGTTGAAAGTACAGCGAGGCCGTGTTTTAATTCTGTTCTTCAGACAGAGCGGATTACCTCTTGTAATAGCTTTATCAAGTAGAAGTTTAAAGGCACAAGAGGAGAAATGTGAAATGGACCACTAAATACTGCCAAATTGTTTTGGTGAATTGTTTTAAAAGCACCTGTTGCCCCATTTCTTGCCTCCAGCAATTTCAAGGCAAAAATAAAAATGTCAAGAAAACTCTGTGATTAATGTTCTTCCTGGGGAGAGACCGGAGTTTTGTCTAGGGGAAGTTTTGACTCATCTTAAGTTAGCAGAGAGGGTTAATAGTATGTCTGCTGCAAAGAACGAGTACCATAGAGATCACAAAGTGCCTGTGATGTAAATAGGTCAGTGTGTTACTGTGTTTGTCAGAGAGATTATTTTGTTACTTGCAGTTTATAAGTTAACATCCTGATATACAGGGTTGGATTGGGCTAAAAAATAGGGCCGGGCACGCAAAAAAAAAAAGTGGCCCACATTTACTGATTGCCTTTCTTTGTTTTATGAAAAGAAGGTGGCGGGGTTCTCTGACAGAGGAATGTTTTCTTAACTTCACTTAGGTTAAAAAAATGAATGGATTAGTTCACACTGATGAACCACAAATGAATACAAGTGAGTCCACTCCTGCTCAGGCCCCCTGCCCCAGAGCAATGTGCATCTATTAATGGGCCGCCCCAGCGAGAGAAAAGGAGTGACATCTCTGCCTGTTAGTAAAAGGGAGGTAACACAGTCCATCTGCCTCCAGAAAGGCCACTCAGGCACCCACTGGGCCGCTGGCGGCATCCGAATATCACAGACACTGCCCAAATTGGCCCCAAGGTTGCCCCAAAAAGCAGCCCACAGCTGGAAATCGGATACCGGCCGTTTGGCCATTGACTGAGTGCCCGCCTTACCATCCAACCCTGCTATTATAGAACAGTTAGTTATTAACTATTGATGAAGCAAGATTTCGCACATTACGCGACTTGCTGAAATCAAGAACCTCGATTTATGTATAACTCTGTAATCCAAAACTGTATATTTTACTAATTTCTTTTATTTTTGGTATACATGTATCTTAGTGATGCTTGCTTATGTGTTTTACTAATACGATTAATCCTTGTGTTAAAATGGCTGTCGCTTGGGAATTTACTACTGTGCATGCGTTAGTCACACTCACGTGACGTGACGTAGTCGCAGTTGTGGTGGGAAAATGTGCGCATGCGTATTTGCCACTAATATGGCTGTCTGAAATACTCACATGGTGAAGCTTGCGCAGATGCTCTCGTGTTATTGTGTGTTGCACTAATCTATAATCGCATAGTATATTTTTACAGTGAAAAACCTAAAGTACAAAATCATGATATGTAGTAAATTCATTTATTTCTATGTTTTAATTTGTTTTCGCTTACTTTTCATGTACCGCGATAACTGGGGGGTCTGAATGAGACGAGAACCATTTTGAAGCTCCCTTCTGCGCATGTCATGCAGCCAGGGAGAAGTTAGCCTTGAACAGTGGAACTCAGCCAGCTGGCAGCCACAGTCAAGATGCTCTTGTGAACGCCACCTCTGACCCAGGAGGATGGAGCAGAAATGTTCTTCACTTGCTACATTTGTAATTCTCTATTGTATTCTGTGAAACTTTCCGTGAGAACCCCAAACCTGCTAGGCGGTTCCCTAAAATGATAATTTAGGCTTGAAGAAGTTTGTTCTGATTGGTGTGTTAGCCTATCCTACTTGTGGACCAATCGAAATTGGGGATTCTGACACTTTGCAACATTGGGGGGTGGTACACTGACCCGAAAACAGTATATCTAGCCTAGGTTCAGCTAGGGAAATTGTCCGACTTGTCTGAATAGCTGACCTGTCACTGACCCAACGCACTCAATAGGTGACTGAATACAGAGCGCTGCGGAGCTCTCTGTCCGAATTTGACCTTAGACTTTAAAGGTTTTACTAAACCTTAAGTGCTGGCGGAGCACTTTGCTGGGGAGTTCGTTAACCCAATCGGGGTTCTGACTGATAGCTGCAGAGAGGGTGGAGCGCAGGCGTTGCTTCCAAACTGCGGGTGCTGGTCGTGTCCTGGTGGTCCTGTCCTGATCCTAATCTGGTTTTCCTGTCCTGTCCTGGGGTGTCCAATCTGCACCTGCTGTCCCATAGATGACTGTCTTTCCTTGGGGTATTTCCTGTCCTTGACTGATCCGTGGCCAGGGTTGGTCTGCACACCTTTCTAGGTAAATATAGTGTGAAAACTCTTCACTGCATCTTCTATTTTTTCTGACTTTGCTTAAATAAAGACATTTCTTTGCATATGTTAATTTTCCATGTTTTCCGCAACCTATTATAAAGTCATACCATATATTTCCTTAGCATGTTCCTATGTTTCCCTACCTGTTTCTGAACACATTTTTCTCTCCATACTGTTTATGAAACATAACTGTGGTATATAAATCTCTCCTGAAATCTGATTTTGCGTAAGATACTAGAACTATAGCGTGTTCCACCTTTCCCCCTCCTATAGATGTATAGGATTTCCAATCCTTTACTCTTGAAGTATTTCCCAAACAGTAAAACTCTAGTTCGTGATCCATTCCCGAGATCTATTTAGCATATTACATTTGTTATTATTTTCTTGTAGACTCATAAATGGTTGCCCTGACACTGTTCCTCTATGGCTATGTCCTTTTTGTTATCTTGATTATTGATTGCCTTTTGACTGTAAACTTGCTAATTTCCGAACCTGATTTCTAGATAAACTCTTAAAACTTCCCAGTTGTCTGTGATCATTTAATGCGAAATAGAAATAAGTTGGGTTTGTATTTTTCCTGCCTTTCTTTTACAGCTAGCTCCCTGATCCATTGTGGATCTTAGGTACCTGCAACGGTGGATTGGTAAGTCAGGTACAATAGAAATAAATAGGTAGGAAACTGGGTTACTGGTAGAAGAATCGGTAGGTCATCTGATTAACGTATAGGTTGAACTGAAATTTATGGGCCCGAAAACTATATGGTGAAATTATTGGTTGGGTGACCTACGATCTCTATCAGTAATTTTCTGGTAGCAGAGGGGATGGTTAGGGACTAGTTAAAGTTAAGAAGGACTAGTTAAGCTAGATAAGTTGGATGCTGCTAAAAAGTTTTTTTTGTGTTTATGCTGCTATGGAAGTAAAACAATTTGCATGAATTGATCACTCACGTAAAATGTTTGCTTGAAAAATTATGAAATGTTTTAAATTGTTTTTCCTATTATTGTACTGATATATGTATTAACACATTTGTAAGTTAAGCGTTTCATGTTGTTGGGAATCCCCGGGGAATTGAATAGCGAGTGGTGAAAAGAATCCACTTGTTTTGAGGTCACTGACTCCAGGAAAGTTGGTGCAGGTTAGGCAGAACTGGAAGCACTAACGAGGGATTTTCTGAATGTATGTTTGAATAAATGATAGCTACGAGATCACTGGCAAAACTTCTATCGTGATATAACCTAGTAAGGGTCACAGCGGAAGGAGTAGCAGGTTCGTCGGGGCTTGAGTGATAGCAAAAGGGTTCGCTGGTGAAACTTTGGGCTTAGAATATATCCCGATAAGAAGTGGATGAGTCAAATGAAGTAGCAGGTTCCCTAATGCTTGAGTGAAGGGTAGGCAGAAGAGATCTATCCGTAGCGGGTGAAAAGTAGACAGAAGGAGTTTACTTGCAGTGAAACAAATCTTTCCTGTCTAGACACTTGAGTACAGTGGCGAATGTGTATTCGTTGTTAAATAACCAAGCACAAGCACTTTAGAGAGAAATTAAGTTTCCGTTACCTTGTGAAGGAGGGAGTCAGTTGCGGAGCTGCTCTGACGTCACTCTGTGCCGCGCTGGGATTGGTAGACGCAGCGGGGGTGTAGCGGAGCTGAAATTGTAAAGGAGGGGTGAGTGCCGAAGCGTGAGAACCTGTCTCGCGAAAAGCCGCGCACCCATTGGTCGAGATTATTTGAATTCGTGCATTTCATTGGTCGCACGAAAATAAAAGACGCACTTGGATTGGAAGTGATTTGTAAACAGAGTCACTAGTAGAAATCGTATGTGGCACTCGTATAGACCGCATACTAGACCTGATCCACGATATTTAAGGTTTGAGAATGATCAGTGGAAAGGGCATAAAACCGACATTATGTACGGAAATAAGAGGAAAATATCCCTTGTAAATAAGGTGAAAAATTATTTCAAAAAGGACAAACCGATTAAAACCAGAGAAGGTGTTGTCATTCCGCTGCCTAATACTCCCGCATCTTTCATGATGTTTGATAAAGGGTACCACTCGTGTGTATGGTTAGAAAATTGGGCGAAATACACCAAGGATGACGGAATCTTGGCTTTCCCGTTAGAGGGTACATTCAATGGCAGAATTTTATTTAATTTGAGAACCCGAATGAATGATTTACATCCCAGACCTAGACTAACGCAGTACGAAGCGCTAGAGGAAGGGGAAATCAAAGCTTTTGAAAGGGATAAGCCCCGGATGGATAAAGGGTTAACTAAATTTTATCCGAAACTGAAACAAGAGACCCGTGACAAAAAGATGAAACAGTGGAGACAGAATATGATTGTGGAAGGACTGATTCCAATGATGCCAGTGGGTGGTCCTCCTGCAGGAGAGAAGAGAACAAAAAAATGCAAACACTGGGTGCCCATTGGAGAGTCGGATGATGAGTTGTTAGATGACATGTTTATGAGAAGTCCTCCTCCTTATAATGAAGGACACCGACCTTCTAGTGAAGGGGATAATTCTCGAAGACCTCCGCCCCAAGATGAGGCCAGATCCGCAAGTGTAGGAAGGAATTGTCAAATCCCTCCCTATACCGAAAGTTTAGGACCCATAGATGCACAAGATATTTATCCTAGAATACCCGCTGGTGGAGAAACGAGATACACACGCGAAAGAGACTTTTTCCCAGATCTTCCTACGAAGGTGAGGCAAGACCATCCAGTTCAGGAATGCCGTTCCTAAACCCTCTATATGAGGAAGAACCAAGATCCCTAGGCACAGGTACTTTGCACCCAAGACCTAGTTATGGTGAAGGACCCAGAGAGACACATCCCACTGCCCCGAGTTGTGCTCCAACTTTAACCCCACAAGTATTACATGACAATTCAGTCAAAAGGATATTAGAGGTAGAGAACGAGAGGCACTAGCTAAGCAGAGAGCTGAAATAATTCAGAAGATTTCCCTGTTAAATGCAAGTCCTGAATCCTTAACAATCCCGGTTACTATTGGACCAGTGGTTCCATTGTATGGGGACCGACAGGGAAGTCCAAGAACTCCAATTATTACCCCAGTTGTAGCCCAACCGAGATCAGAGCCCTTAATTGTAGATGACTTAACAAGTGAATGTGAGTCTGAAGTTTCGCTAATGGATCTGCCCATTAGGGAAACAGGAAAAAGGATGCAGAAAAGACATAATCCTTTCAATACGAGGGAGATTCAAATGGAATCAACTTCGGGTACTAAGAGCGTCACGGTAGTAACTCCTGAAGAAATTGAGAGATGGAGTCGAGAATTAGAAAAACAAACTCTTCAGTCGAAACCTCTAGATCTCTACAAACTGAGAGTAGAAATAGAAGAACTTATGGCAGGAAATGTAGGATTAGACCGATTAAATACCTACTCGGAAGAAGAGCTGTTGTTTATCTGCAAGAGCCTTACTCGAAATGCCAGAGTACTCCATGAAAAACTAACTGACACTGCAGCTAGTATGGGAATAGATATCTCGAAATCAAAACCTTTGCAAAAACCGTACAGAGCAGATTTCTCAGACAAGGATCTGGAAAACCTGAACATGTCAGGGAAGAAGGCACAGGTCAAAGAGTTATTGACAGTATTACAGAAATGGGGAGATGTGGACAGATGGAAAGCCAGGTGGGCCAAAAAGAAAGATGAGGCTAGATCCAAACAAGTGACTCCTCAGTTCGTTCTAAAAGAAGCTGATAAACCAGAACAGTTATGTCCTATGCGTGAAGAACCAGGTGGAAAATACGTGCATGTTCCATGGTCCAGACAGGATATTGTGTCCTTTACAAATGATTTCCCAAAATTACAAGAGAAGCCTGTGGACTGGTACAGGTAGGTGGAAAGGTTTGTAAAGGTACAGAAGTGCCTGCGGAAAGATTTGGATGGGTTCTTTGATATTGTAGTTCCTGTAGATCTATGGACCGAGTGTAAGATTGCCATAGCTTGGCCTAGTGAGGAATACACGAGGGATCCTAACACAGGAGCACCCTCTGATGAAGTAATGAAAAAATATGATCAGGTGATTTTACACCTAAAGCAAAAGGTGCCTGCGAAGGAAACTGATTGGACAAAGATAGATAGAACCACGCAGGAAAGGGATGAGACTGTGCACTCCTTTTATGAAAGACTGTTACAGGTGTTTAAAACGTACAGCGGTATAGATAACATCGAGATGAAGGACATGACCCACTTCATTTACAGGTTTGTAAACGGTTTAAGACCAGAAATTTGCCAGTGGATCAAAGACAATAAAATCTGTTGGCAGTCCAAGAAAATAGATTAAGTCTTGCGATACGCAAAGTATTGCGAAGACGAGATGGCAGACAAACGAAAGGCTTTGAAGGAGAAGGTGATGTGGGCACAAGTAAAATTAGCCGAGCAGCAGGAAAAGCAATTAAGTAAAATGAATAAGAATACCCAAAATCAAGGAGCTGGGGGTGGAGGGAAGCCCAAGGTAAAAATGAGCAGAGAAGAAGCTAAAAAGAAATTTCCCTGTCACCAGTGCGGAGAGATCGGGCACTGGTGAGACGAGTGTCCATATTTACAGCATGATAATACCCAAACCCCTGATTTGAGTCCACAGACGCAGAATGAAAAGCCAAGAAAGACTCAGCATCAGGTAAAGGCAAGTCAATTGCCCCGAGCGCCAAAGCCAAATTATAAGGGAAAATCACCACAGGGTGATGACATAGAGATCTGGGGAGGCGATGAAAATAGAAATGCAGCAACTTTGCAGTTTTTGTTGAATGATACCTTTTTCTGTGACGATCAATACTGACGGGGCCTGAGAGGGGAGGACAAGGAGTGTGTTCTTGGCGCCTCCTTGCCGGTAGACCAGTCAGGGCCATACATTGAAGGAAAGGTTGATGGAAATGATGTCACCTTTCTATTGGACACTGGTGCTACCCGTTCTACTGTGAGAACAGCGGACGTTCCAAACCTACCCCTCTCGGGAGAAGCAATCCAAGTAGTGGGTGTGTCTAATCAATTGATTAGTACCCCAGTTACCGAGCCCATGGAGATCACAATAGGGAATTTTAAAGAAATGCATAGATTTGTAGTGTGTGATACCAGTCCAGTAAACTTACTGGGACGTGATTTGTTGTGCAAAATGAACTGCACCATCTTTTGCACACCAAAAGGCGTCGAAATTCAAACCCCAGACGAGGATGGCATATATAAATTAATGTTAATCAGACCTGACTCAGAAATTAAACAAATGACTGTACAAGACTTACCCGAAGAACTTCAAAAGACAGTGAAATCAGAAGTATGGGACTTTACTGGAAAGGATGTAGGATTGATGGCAAATGTAGACCCCATACAATTAGCCATGAAAGAAAATGCAGTTTACCCCAATACCAAGCCATATAAAATGAGTGCCGAAGTGAGAGCAGGAGTTGCGATTGAAATACAAAAATTGCTAGAAGCAGACATCATACAAGAAGTAATGAGTAGACCGTGTAACTCACCCATAATTGGAATCAAGAAACCTAGTGGCAAGTACAGAGTAGTGCAGGACCTGAGAAAGGTAAACAAAATTGTGGTTACTTGTCCTATTGTCCCGAACCCAGCAGTAATCCTGTATCAGATTCCCTGGGATGCTGAGTGGTTCACTGTGATAGACCTATGTCATGCATTCTTTTCGATCCCATTGCATCCAGATAGCAAATTTCTTTTCTCATTTGCTTTCGACAGTCACGTGTATGTTTGGAATAGGGTCCCCCAAGGGTACACCGAAAGTCCCTCTATCTTTAATCAGATCCTGAAAAAGTGCCTCGAATCCTTAGTCTTACCTGGAAAGTCTGTGTTGGTGCAATATATAGATGACCTTTTGGTGGCATCTAAAAGTCATAGAGATTGTGTGATTGACACCATTGCCTTGCTGAATCACCTAGGTGAAAAGGGACATAAAGTGGCCCCTGAAAAATTGCAATTCTGTGCAAAGTCAGTAAAATATCTGGGGCACCAGATAGAAAAAGGCATCAGAAAAGTCACTTCAGAAAGAGTCAGAATAATTCAAAAGATGCAGTTACCCCGTACTCAGAAAGAGATCAGAATGTTCCTTGGGGTTGTAGGTTACTGCAGGCAATGGATTGTGGGATTCACAGTCCTGGCAAAGCCTTTGATAAAAATGACCAAGAAAGGAGCAAAGGACCCAGTTGAATGGGATGATGAAAGCTTAACAGCATTCACTAAGTTACGAGACTGCCTGTGTACAGCCCCTGCTTTAGGGATGCCTGACTATTCTAAGTAGTTTGCACTGTTCTGTGACCCACGTGACAACTGTGCATTGTCAGTTTTAACTCAGGAGCATGGTTTGACTAGACGTCCAGTGGCATATTTCTCTGCCACTTTGGATCCAGTAGCTGCTGGATTACCCGGATGTCTGAAAGCAGTAGCTGCAAACTGCACGAGTTTAGAGCAGAGTGAATCCATTGTAATGGGACATCCTGTAACTGTGTATGTTCCACATGCAGTTGTGATTTTGTTGACCCGAACGAAAACTCAGTATCTCACCCCTAGTCGGCTGACTAAATACGAGAGGATTCTCGTGGGTACTGCAAATGTAGTCATTACTAGGTGTAATATCCTGAATCCAGCCACCTTACTCCCTGACTCAATGGTTGTAGAAGACAAGGGAGAGAATGAGCATGATTGCATTGACCTGACAGAATTCAGTACTAAACCACGCCCAGACATTAAAGAAACTCCTTTGCCTGTTAACGATGAAGAACTGTATGTAGATGGCTCATGTATACGACACGAACTAGTGGGCCTAAGTGCTGCCTATGCTGTAGTAACTTTAAACAGCATTAAAGAAGCATCCTGTTTATATGGAATAAAGTCTGCACAAGTAGCCGAAATAATTGGGTTGATAAGAGCTTGCAAAATTGGGAAAAACAAAAGAATAACAGTATATACTGACAGTCAGTACTGTTATGGGGTTGTGCATGACTTTGGCCAGTTGTGGTTACAAAGGGAATTTTTGACTTCATCAGGTACACCCATTCGAAATGGGAAAGTTGTACAAGATTTACTGGAGGCCATCCAGTTACCAAAAGAATTGGCAGTAGTCAAATGTGCTGCTCATAAAAAGGGCCTTGACCATCTATCATTGGGAAATAATTTTGCTGATGAAGTGGCCAGACATTGTGCAATAAATCGCATGTCTGTAAATATTAAACTGGGAGGACCTGGAAACAGCTGCCAACTTATGGTGTTTGAAGAGGTGCCTACATGGGATGAGGTGAGAGATTGGCAGTATGCTGTGCCATCGGAAGAGAAAGAGAAGTGGAAGAAACTTGGTTGTCGACCAAGAAGTGAGGATGGTGTCATTGTGGGCCCAAATGGTATGCCTGTGTTGCCTAGGCATCTCCTTGTTTCTATGGCCAGACTGATACATGGAGATTCACACACTGGTAGGGATGCCATGGTTCTGGTTTTCCAACAAACATGGTACAATCCGAAGTTTAGGAAAGTAGCAGGATCACTCTGCCAGAGGTGCTTGACCTGTCAGCAGTTCAACGCTGGCAAAAGGACAGTAGTTGAACTGGGAAAAATTGGAAAATCAGGGGGTCCCTTTGTGAGGATACAAATTGACTTCATCACCATGCCTCGTTGTGAGGGAAAAAGATATGTCCTTGTCATTGTCTGCCTGTTTTCAAAATGGGTGGAAGCCTACCCTACCAAACAGAGTGACGCCATAACAGTAGCCAAATTGTTACTACGAGAATTGATACCTAGGTTTGGGGTTCCAGTCACTATTGAATCAGATAGAGGAAAGCATTTTCAGAATGAAGTAATCGATCAGCTCTGTAAAGCATTCGGAATCACACAAAAACTGCACTGTGCATATCGTCCAGAGGCTTCTGGAGTAGTAGAGCAAATAAACGGCACTATAAAATCGAGATTAGCAAAAATGTGTGATTCTACTGGCATGAACTGGATAAATGCCTTGCCTCTTTTTCTGATGGGACTCAGAAGTATTCCAGACCGAAAAACAGGCCTGAGTCCTCATGAAATCCTGATGGGAAGAGTGATGAGACAAGCATGGGTACCAGGATACAAACTGTTAAACATTTCTGATGATTTGGTACTTGAGTACTGCAAGCAACTGGGTGACCAAGTGCATTCTATCTCTCGCCAGATTGGAGAAGACGCCGTCGTCAATCCAACGACTCCAGTCCACAAATTGGTCCCTGGCGATTGGGTCAGAATAAAGAAACATACTCGTTCGAGTTGCCTTGCACCGAGGTGGGGAGAAAAACGCCAAATAATACTGGTGACCACGACAGCGGTGAAGTGTGCAGGCGTGCCCAAGTGGATCCATGCCAGCCATACACAGAAGGTGATTCCAGACGAGAAAAAAGGCGCTGAAGGTTGTCCAGCTGAGGGGTCCGCAGACGTTGGTCCTGAAGTAGCTGATGACGAACAACCGAGCACCAGCCAAGATGATTGGATACCCTTAATCGACCTGACCGAAGAACCAATCAGAACAAGAGAGCGAACCCAAGAAGATAGAGAGTGGAATAGAGAGGAAGAGATAGGCACAGGCGAAGACCCTCAGATCATTGAGATTCACGTCAAATCTGAGGAAGAAGAGGAAGGTCAGACAGGGACAGAACAGGTGATTGATACACCTCCACAAACTCCTGAAACTGAAAAGGGACAGACTAGAACTAGTACAAAAGTTCGAGCAGAAGAAAATCAAGAGATCGAAGTGCTTGAACAGGATCAGATAGAAATAGAAGAACGTGTTCGGGACTCAGAAATAGAGACATTCGAAAGCCAAAACAAAAATTTCCCTGAACCAGGCCAGCTTAGTAACCAGGCAGAAGAAATAGATACAAGACCTGGAACTAGTCAGACAGGAAGGGAAGAGACAGAGACAGAAGTGCCACAAACAAACGAAAATAAAAGAGTATTAGAAGAAAGCCAAATCACAGTGCCAGCTAAAAGACTCAAGAAGAAGAAAAATATTGAACCAGGATATATTAAGAAACTGAGACTGAGAATAAAAACAGTAGAAGAAAAACTTGCAGAAAGAAGGAAAAGTCCCCGTATTACCAATCAAGCTGGAGAAAGCTCCAAAAGACGGAGTGACCGAATAAAAAGACTGAACGAAAAATATCAAGATCCTGAATGGACATATCTAGTGTTAGAAGAATTCGAAGATCTTGATATTACTGACGAAAGTGGCGAAGAACAGACAGCTGATTATTCTGCCGAGGAAGACGAACCAACCTGAAGTTGTGCAGGGTAAGCTACCTGACAAAGAAAGGTTGAGAAATCTTCTTCTGAACGAAAATGTCTGATTCAGATGTGAATGGAAGGCCTAGACGCAGTGGTTGCAAAACATGCTGCAGAATATGTATATGTAGCATAGTTATAGTGATAATAATTTGGATAGGACTAACAGTTTTCATTCCTTATATGGTGAGCAAAAATACTAATATTGACCCTACTCAGACTGTGACCCCTGACACTGAAGAACTGACAACACGAAGTGTAGAAAGACGTGAAAAAGCACTCAGACAAACCAAACGAGACTTAGAAGCATCAAATGAGGAAGGACTACATTATCATGGAGTTAAAAACCAGACACAGTTAAATGTTTTCGCTAATCTTTTAGTGCACTATGTAGAAACTATGGAAATAGAAGACTGCTATGTCTGCATGAAGCTACCTACTTCTGTAGCTGAAGGCGTGACTTACCATCACCTACCTTTGACCTATGGAATTTCCTGTAGCATTTTAGCTAGTTTATTTTACAAAAGAAGACCGTTACAGTACTATTATTCTAACTCAGACGTGATATTTTCTGAACTTCCCATACGTGGAAACTTGAATCCTGTACATACTAAAAGTGACGTTACACGTTATATGGGAGAGTATTCCTGACTATAGGTACTATAGATTTGAATGAAGCGCACAGAGACAACTTGACTTGAAGTGAAGTAGTGTGGCTCACTGGTTAGAGGCGGCAGACCCGAGAGCAGAGGACGGCCCGGGACCAGGGTTCGATTCCCGGCGCGGCAGGTTTCTGGACCAGGGTCAGCGGACTCGATAATTCTCTCGCCTCGGTGCCCACTCTGATCAGCGTTCACACTCGGCAACTCTGGGCATTAGCTTGCCTCATCTTCACTAACGGCCCCACCAGACCGCCGGGGATGCCTGGTCTCACCCTGGAGATACCCATTAAGGGACCATCTCTCAGGGAAGCCAGGAAGGGTTTCGCAGCGGTCGAAGCGCCTTGGGACCCTACGGGTAAGTAGTGCGCTATATAAATGCCTATACATTTACATTTACATACATTACATGAACAAGAGAAAATGTTTTTAAACATGGCAGAGAAAAGAAGGGAGAGTTTCCAAAGAAAGGCAAATGATAAGAGACAGACAACTCCTAAATGGGCTGAAACTATGGAAAGCACCTCAAATGGTGGGAGTGGTCCTGCTTTGTTGCTGGATTTCGAAAGGAAAGGGAAACTCTGTCTTCATCGCGAGAAGACTAGTTATTATAATAACATTTTCATTGGTTCTAGTCAATGTGAACACAATTACAAGGTAATTGGAGGTTGGGGTTTCAAAAATGGGTCAGAACCTGTGTTTCCCGGAATCTATTATATATGTGGAAACAAGGCTTATTTCAAATTGCCGGATCACTGGTATGGAAGCTGCTACTTTGGCATTGTTTTCCCGAAAATATACCATGTGAAAGAAATTGCTGGAAGCAATGAAAACACTAATGGCTTAGTGCGTAGTAAAAGAGAAAGCGTAGGTGAAATAATGGGTAGTATTTTTAGTGCACTGATACCTGGAATGGGAGTGGTTCTGAACACACACAGAATTTGCAAATTATCCACAATAGTGGATGTGCTGTCTACTGACACAGCTCATGGATTCTTGCTGGTCAATACCGAAATGGTTGCGATCAGATCAATGGTTTTGCAGAACAGACTTGCGCTGGACACCTTATTAGCAAAAGAGGGCGGAGTCTGCCGGATGCTGAAGGCGCAACATTGTTGCACTTACATACCGGATAAAAGTGTACAGATCAAAAGATATGTGAAAAACATTACTAATTTGGAAAAGGAACTCAAACCACTGGAGGTTGACAGTGCCTGGAAGAGACTTGTCGATGGTCTCTCCAATGTAGGTCATTGGTTTGCTAATTTAGGTAAAAGTTTATTGTTTAAGGTACTGATGCCAATTGGAGTGATAGGTTTCATCATTTTTCTCATATTTGTCTGCTGCAAATGTCGCAAACACACAAAGAAATACACTGTGAATAAGAGAGGTGTGAAACGGAGTGTGGATGAACTAGAATTGGAAGACTTGAATAATCAGATTTACAAAAGGGTGAAAAATTCTCACCCTAATAAAGATGTGAAAGAGAAATTGAATAGGATGTTGGAAGAAATTGAACTACACAAAGTGTGAGAAAAGTTGGCATCTGGTTCCATTAAGTTTGATGATGATAGTAAATATCATCAAAGAGGGGATTGATGAAGCAAGATTTCGCACATTACGCGACTTGCTGAAATCAAGAACCTCGATTTATGTATAACTCTGTAATCCAAAACTGTATATCTTACTAATTTCTTTTATTTTTGGTGTACATGTATCTTAGTGATGCTTGCTTATGTGTTTTACTAATACGATTAATCCTTGTGTTAAAATGGCTGTCGCTTGGGAATTTACTACTGCGCATGCGTTAGTCACACTCACGTGACGTGACGTAGTCGCAGTTGTGGTGGGAAAATGTGCGCATGCGTATTTGCCGCTAATATGGCTGTCTGAAATACTCACATGGTGAAGCTTGCGCAGATGCTCTCGTGTTATTGTGTGTTGCACTAATCTATAATCGCATAGTATATTTTTACAGTGAAAAACCTAAAGTACAAAATCATGATATGTAGTAAATTCATTTATTTCTATGTTTTAATTTGTTTTCGCTTACTTTTCATGTACCGCGATAACTGGGGGGTCTGAATGAGACGAGAACCCTTTTGAAGGTCCCTTCTGCGCATGTCATGCAGCCAGGGAGAAGTTAGCCTTGAACAGTGGAACTCAGCCAGCTGGCAGCCACAGTCAAGATGCTCTTGTGAACGCCACCTCTGACCCAGGAGGATGGAGCAAGAATGTTCTTCACTTGCTACATTTGTAATTCTCTATTGTATTCTGTGAAACTTTCCGTGAGAACCCCAAACCTGCTAGGCGGTTCCCTAAAATGATAATTTAGGCTTGAAGAAGTTTGTTCTGATTGGTGTGTTAGCCTATCCTACTTGTGGACCAATCGAAATTGGGGATTCTGACACTTTGCAACATTGGGGGGTGGTACACTGACCCGAAAACAGTATATCTAGCCTAGGTTCAGCTAGGGAAATTGTCCGACTTGTCTGAATAGCTGACCTGTCACTGACCCAACGCACTCAATAGGTGACTGAATACAGAGCGCTGCGTAGCTCTCTGTCCGAATTTGACCTTAGACTTTAAGGGTTTTACTAAACCTTAAGTGCTGGCGGAGCACTTTGCTGGGGAGTTCGTTAACCCAATCGGGGTTCTGTCTGATAGCTGCAGAGAGGGTGGAGCGCAGGCGTTGCTTCCAAACTGCGGGTGCTGGTCGTGTCCTGGTGGTCCTGTCCTGATCCTAATCTGGTTTTCCTGTCCTGTCCTGGGGTGTCCAATCTGCACCTGCTGTCCCATAGATGACTGTCTTTCCTTGGGGTATTTCCTGTCCTTGACTGATCCGTGGCCAGGGTTGGTCTGCACACCTTTCTAGGTAAATATAGTTTGAAAACTCTTCACTGCATCTTCTATTTTTTCTGACGTTGCTTAAATAAAGACATTTCTTTGCATATGTTAATTTTCCATGTTTTCCGCAACCTATTATAAAGTCATACCGTATATTTCCTTAGCATGTTCCTATGTTTCCCTACCTGTTTCTGAACACATTTTTCTCTCCATACTGTTTATGAAACATAACTGTGGTATATAAATCTCTCCTGAAATCTGATTTTGCGTAAGATACTAGAACTATAGCGTGTTCCACCTTTCCCCCTCCTATAGATGTATAGGATTTCCAATCCTTTACTCTTGAAGTATTTCCCAAACAGTAAAACTCTAGTTCGTGATCCATTCCCGAGATCTATTTAGCATATTACATTTGTTATTATTTTCTTGTAGACTCATAAATGGTTGCCCTGACACTGTTCCTCTATGGCTATGTCCTTTTTGTTATCTTGATTATTGATTGCCTTTTGACTGTAAACTTGCTAATTTCCGAACCTGATTTCTAGATAAACTCTTAAAACTTCCCAGTTGTCTGTGATCATTTAATGCGAAATAGAAATAAGTTGGGTTTGTATTTTTCCTGCCTTTCTTTTACAGCTAGCTCCCTGATCCATTGTGGATCTTAGGTACCTGCAACGGTGGATTGGTAAGTCAGGTACAATAGAAATAAATAGGTAGGAAACTGGGTTACTGGTAGAAGAATCGGTAGGTCATCTGATTAATGTATAGGTTGAACTGAAATTTATGGGCCCGAAAACTATATGGTGAAATTATTGGTTGGGTGACCTACGATCTCTATCACTATTATCAAAGAGCTGCATGCAAACTACAAGCTATAGATTAAAGTATTATAATGTTTTCTCCGTTTTTCTTCATCCTAATGTTGCAAAAAGGCTTCGTTTGGGTAGAAATCAGTTATTATTAAAGAGAATTCCCAACCGTGGTGTTACGTTTTAAATTCTGAGTTTGTACTTCTCCAGACCATGCACTCTTAAACTATACTGCCTACTGGTATGATTGTCATGTGACTCCTACACATTGTAGTCTTCTGTTTTATGTAGCATTAACTATACACTGATTTACAGATGTATGATTTATTGTCTCTGTGTAATGTATGTGTGATGTAAAGTGCTCTGACACCCTACACTGGTATGAGTGGTGGTGCTATAAAATTTAATAAACGCATCTGACAGAGAGGGGTTATGAAGACTTGAGTGGCACTGTTAAAGGGTGGTAGTGAGGGAATTAATGGCAGAGTTGGTCATTGGGGGCACCAGCAGACATTGTTGAACAAGGCGCCACCAGCGCTAAAGCTGGCCCTGTTGAGAAGTGCCAGTACTATCACTCCCAAATTAAACAAGCATTTGCATCGCCAATAGGTCTTGCTTTTGGGACCTTATGTGTTTATCCTGAAGTTTTGTTGTATAGCATTGTAGCTGATGTGCATTATGTTTAAAAGTTAAAATAAAAAGTGTTAAGCATTTTTGTTAGCTTTATAAAAACCAAGACGACATTATATAGAACTGAACAACCAGATTTAAAAAATATTTTAACATGAAAATTGTTAGAAGGGGCGATCTCAGAGGGCCAGGTTATGCTCACCCGACCACCCCGGGACCCACCTCTCCCACAAGTAATGCCGAGTCTTAACGTGGGGTCCTCGCCGGGGAGGACATCGGGTCTAGGATCGTACACACTGAGCTCACACCACGCTTACGAACGGACACCACACCGTAGGTTTTCAGTAACAAGTTCTTTATGAACAGTAAAAAGGAATCAGCACTCTTATTTACAAGCGATCGAGGGATCGTAAAGTCTCAGGAATTCGGGAAGAGGGAAGCGGGACAGACTCAGTCTTTAGGCCAGTACGAAGCATACCCTGCGCACAGCTCTCAATCCTCGAGCCGGGGGATACGGAAGATGATAGTCGTACTGGCTGCTTCACTCACTTCGAGTTGACTCAGGTGGTGTTGGTAGCGTCGATGGTCCAGCCGGACCAGAGTACTCCTCGAGGTCAGCAGGGCTCGATCCGGAGGTGTTCTTGAGGAGCCGCGACAGCGTGAGCAGGGCTCAGGAGGTTTCACGAAGATCTCTTTGGAGTTCAAGCTCGAGCCGCGACGAGGTAAGCAGGGCTCCGAGGTTATGGATCTGTCTTTGCGAGGACGAGCCGCGACAGCGTCAGCAGGGCTCCGATGTTCCAGTTCCGTGTTACGAGAAGGAGCCGCGACAGTGTCAGCAGGGCTCGAAAGGTTCAGAGGTTCAGTTCTCCCCAAGGTTCAGCCGCGATCAGATCAGCAGGGCTTTCTTGTCCAGGATACAACTGCCCGCTAGTTGTTGGGCGGGCCTTGATATAGTCCAGTGGCCCTTTGATGTCCGGACCCTCGCAGGCGGAGGTCTCAGGCCTTGGGGGCTGGTCGTTGGAGAGGTCAGTCGGTTGGCCCTTTGATCCTTTTGAAGATGCGTCCGGGAATTCCCAGATGCCCAGCAGGGTCTGGAGCCAGCACTCGGGGAGGCCAGAGGTGCGATCGAAACCGGCCCACAGGGGAGGCCAGAGGTGTGAGAGAAACCAGTCTCTCAGGGGAGGCCGGAGGTGCAATCGAAACTCCCTGTCTTATCTCACTCAGGGAGCCCTTTACCCCCCAGCCGGGACTGGCGCACCTTGGAGTCTAAGTTTCGCTGGGGCCGGGGTCATGCTAGTCCCAGGGAGTCAGGGACCTCGGGAAGGAAAATGGCTGCCAGGGGCCCTGTGGGGTGATGCAGGTTCTGGGCGCTCGGAGCCGGGAAGGAGGCCAAGGGCATGCGGGGCTGGTCGTCGGCTGGCGGGGTCGTGCAGGGAGTTTGGACGTACAGGGAGCAGGGCGACCAGGGGCTTCTGGGTGCAGGGCTAGGCTAACAGGGTGCTGAGGAACGGGGGGAACCACGCCACGAGGCCAGGTCCAACACGCGTCCCCCCAGCTGAAAGGCGGAGAGAACTACCCATCCCCTTGAGGGTTCTCTTCACTGAGGCGGAAGAATCGGGACAGGCCGTCTGCGTTGGCGTGGTCTGAGGAAAATGATATTTTGCCTGACCAAATATGACCAAATATGTCCACTACATATACCCTATGTTACATGTCATGTGCATGTCACCTATGCATATTTCCCGTAGTGGCCTGAATCACTAGGCCTCTGCAAACATGTCCTGCAAGTCAAGTCATCAAGTCTCCCAAACGTTAAGCTAAAATGAAGGCCCATGTTTTTGCATTTTGTATTGTGCTCTTTTAAATAAATATCGTACTGGTTGAGCCTGAAACCACTTTCTGAATTAATGTTTACATGACTCCTGACACACTGAAGCTGCAGTTACGTCCCTCTGACCTCGCATACTTCTAGCTCAGCCGAGAGAAGCCCAGCAAGAGGCCTGCCAAGACAGTATTATTTATGAATAACAGTTATCTGAGGAAAAGTACACAGAACCCGTCCGAGGGAGATAGGCCTAGCCATTCTGTCTCCATATAAGTAAATCACAGTGCTTGCACCCATAGAAAGCTCATGCAACGAATAAATATGCCCTCTCTGTCTTTTAGTGACGAACAACCTTTGCTTCTTTTGCTTGCTGACTCTAGATATCAGTTGTACTAGATGTGCTGGTCGCCTTGACATAAAAGATCTCTCTGCTAGGTTGGAAGTCAGCCTCCACCCAGTTACACGTCAATTGCACGTCATGCTCAAAGTTGCACAATTAGGGCACAGTTCGAGCTGGTCATGCCAACTCCTCCTCTAAGTACCCACCCACCTATGACACCTACCTATCACCTCGCTATGACTCATCAAAGTACACACCCTCATGTACACCCACATGCTCTTATCTCATAAGAGGAGTGAAAAGTATATAATATAATGTTTTGTTATTAAATGTTAGAAGACTCTTCCTGAACCTCTGTGGTGATGGAACATATTCTCCCTTTGACTCGAGTTATTGGAATAAAGCCCATTTTAACTCAGATACCACGGACTCTGCTTCTCACTTGATGCATGCTAATTGTTAATGCCTAGAAATTCAGCCAGGGTAATATTTTATTTACCACATAATTTGGCGCCCGAATGGGGACATATCCCTTTCCCCACTCGCCGGAGTTGTGGGTCTAGTCTTTGCCCCCTTCTGCAGCCGTGACGGACTTCAAAGCGCACCAGCAGGTCTTCCTGCCACTCCCTCAGGCCGACGGAGGAGGACGGACTGCGACCAGGCATCCATGTGAGGCGGTGAGGAACGCGGGTCGTCTCAACCAGAGGCCCAGCCCGTGAGAGAGCAAGGTCCGAGGTCTCCAGAGGTCCACCTGTTCCAAGGCGCAAGCGTAGTCAAGTCAAGTTTCCGAGGCCTTCAAGTTTCAAGTTCTGCTTTCTCGGTGAGTACCACTATGGGGATTGCATCTAGTTTCAAGACGGGCTCATTTTAAATGAGAACGGTAAAGACGTGTCCACGGTTAAGTTAAACGTGGGCCCGGTAAAGACGTGTCTCAATTTTTTGGGACCGGTATGGTTGTACTGTATTTTCAGTGCACAAACTGTTTTTCAAGTACATGTTTAACTCTCTGTATCAGTTTAGGTTGTATCTGTATCTGTTTCAGTGTTTAAATTGTTTAGTGTGAATGATTGTTGATTGTTACAGTCTATTTTTCTGTATTGTGTTTCCATTGTATTGGTTTCTGTTTTCAAGATTACGTCAGATAGGGACCAGAAAAGGTATACTAGAATAGATAGTTAAAACCCGGCCTAGAGACACACCTGGTCATTTTATGTATAATAAGCATGGGCTAAACGCCATTTGGAAAAAGAAGTCAAGACCCTCTCAGAAAGACGCCATTGAGTTATGGCGCAAAGAGTGACATAGGAGAACAAAGAATGAATTCAATAAAGCAGAGAGAACTAAACAAGCCAAGAAATGCCGTTGTTAACTGGTATTTATCCCGTTCTGTCAGAAAAACTAGCTAAAGTGACCACCTCAGAAAGACCCAGTAGGTAGAGAACGCCACCACCTGTACCCTTTAGAGTATGTAGAATTAAAGCCGACAGCATCTGAAGCGTTCATTCCCTTGTATCTAGACAAGTCCCTTCTGGACTGCGCAAGTGCCTTGTGAGTAACTAGTTGGTTTATTTGTGAATTGCGCTTTGTGCTTAAGACTTGTGAATAGTTTGTTACATCCATGTGTGTAACGCCTTGTGAATGGCTTGTAGTTGCTTGTGAATAGCGACTTGAGATTAAGACTTGTGAGTAGTTTGTTGAATTTTCTTAAGTATAGCTCCTTGTAAATATGCCTTGTGAATAGCGTGTCATTTTTGTGACTTGTTGAGTTTCTTGTAAATATGGCTTGTGAATAGCGCCATGTAGTTATGGCTTGTGCAGAGCATGTTATCATCAGGTCCCTAGCCGTTACGTTAGGCAGGAGAGAGCTGGATCTCTTTCAAGTGCTTAAAGACAATGTTTTGAAGATGTGCGTATGTGTTATGTGATAACGTGGAGAGATGAGTTCATGACTTTCCCATGTACTGCAGTCATTGGGGAATGATTGTGCTTCGGCTGCCAAAGAGTTAATATCTTTTATTGAGAAGGCAGTATTTGTTTTAACAAGGTGTTGAGGAATTTTGACGTTTTTATTTTTTGGTGTTTGCGGGGGGGGCGTGTTTTTGAGCGGAAATTCGTACCCGTTCCAGTGGAGGGATTTGGTTGCTTTTTGGTGAGGATTTAGGGAATATTGAAAAATTTGAAAAGGATCTGAGCTGTGGAAGTGGTGGAAAAAGCATGTTTTGTGTGGAGGTGCGATTTGCCATGTTATCCTATGGGCGTATTCAGTTTGCAGATTGAATGGTAAAATGTTGCATGGAGAGTAAAGAAGTGTATTTGTAAGGGTTTTGCCTTAAGGGTGTTTGGCTCAGAGGTCGGTAAAGTTGTAAATAGACCAGTGGGATTGTGATAAGGGTTTTGCACGGAGAGTGCTTAGATGTTTTCAGGGTTGACAAGAAAATATAAATCAGACCCTTCATAGAATGCGTTTTTAATTAGTGTAATAGAACAGTGTGTAAATAGGAATGTTTCTACAGAATATTTTTCCCAATGCAAGCTGCCCTTTAGAATAGCGTGTGAATGTTAGCACACTCACTTAGGAAAATGGCTCTTTGTAAATTAATGAACGTGGCCCTTTTTGATAGCTACAATACACCTATGTAATTTGACAGGCTGCTTCAATTAATATGTGCAGAGAACAGTCCCCACTAAAATTAGAAAACATGGCCTTTTGAAAAAGTATGAATCTGGCCCTTTTAATAGGTAGAATAGAAAAGGTTACACACTTACTTATGAAAATATTGGTTATGCAATGCAGAATTAAGGAGTTCGACATGTTGTTTTCAAAAAAGTAAAATATGGTGTGTTTCCATGCCATGATTGTTTTGTTCTGTTTATTTTTTCCCTTGCAGCTAGTAGCAGTACAGAATCATTTTAAAATGCTAGCATGTCACTTAGTTACAAAAAAATATATATGTCTTTATTAATTTACTTTTTACCACGTTTTAAAGTTTGCTTCAGTTAAAGTTAGAAAAGCTCTGGCCTGGGAAGAGATATGTTATGACGTACAAGGAATGTGTTTTTTAACCTTGAGACAGTCCGTCCGAGACAGAGATGGCCTGGTTCCCAGTAATTGTTTATGTAAAGGGAGGGCTTTTTCTCTCTTGGAGTGCCTGTCTGTTGATATTGGCCATCCTCCAATTCTTTTCCGCGGACAATTATTGGCTGTCCTCCAGCTGAGTCAGGCTCTTCCTTGCAGCCAGCTTCATTGACTTCAGATAATGTCACGCTTGCAAATGGATAGTTATTCCCCCAGTAGTGTAAACAGAATAATTGGCAGGAGTCTTGCTCTTGCAATGAGTTCAGCATCTGGCAGTCATTCAATTGTAGATCTCAGTGTAGCCCGGCTTGGAATTGATTCAAAACTCCGAGCGCGAACATAATTCTAGAGGGAGGGGCTGTTTCTCACAGAGGCTCCAGCCTTCTGTCTATGACAAGATTACTTTGGTTTAATTCAAATACATTTAGAGAACATATTGTAGGTAGTATGGTCATACTGTTCCCAAGATCTAGAGTAGATTTTTTTTTTTTTTGTAAACTGCAGAGCTTTTGAATTGAAAATTCATTTTTATTTATTTATCTATTTCTATGTCAATTATTTTTGCTAGATTGATGACAGTGAGCCCTAGCATTTACAGTCAGACACTAAAGACAGCTAGACAGTATTCACATGCCTGCCAGAACCAGACTGTGACGTTGCATCTCTGACAGTCTTGTACTTTCTGTGTAAAGCAAGTGGTGTACAACACTTGCTTTCCAAGGAGGGTACACACGGTAGACAGCTAACACAAGAATCATACAGCTCATTACTAACCTTTCACAGCCCAGGACACAAAAGGAAGTACGTGCCTTTATTGGCCTCACTTCTTACAGTATGCATATCTAGCCAACCACTCATACAGTTAACTACACAGGAGGCAGCCATTTTGACTGTTCTCCCTTGGACACAAGAACACACCTTGGCATTTGAGGAATTAAAAAGAGCATTATGTCAAGCGCCAGTTTTAAGCGACTCCATGTTACAGTAAACATTTTATGCTTTTTTAATGCTTTTTTATTTTTATTTATTTTTACATTGACTGTAGCGAGACTGACAGGATATGAACTGACATTATTTCAACCACACATAGAGATCAGACGTTGTAACATTCTGAATCCTGCAACGCTTTTGCCCTCAAGTACAGTACATGCATCACCACATGACTATGTGGACGTAATGAATAAACCAAGACAAGACCTGACAGATATTGCACTTCTAAACCCAGACCTGACACTCTATGTAGATGGATCATGCATGAGAACAAGTACAGGAGACTTAGTAGCAGCGTATGCCGTGACCACTGAAGTCATAGAGACACAGAAAATAGACACACTGTCTGCTCAAGCAGCAGAGCTCATTGCTCTGACACAAGCCTGCATAAGAGCAAAGCACTTGAAAGTAAACATTTATACAGACTCACAATATGCCTATTGCGTTGTTCATGATTTCGGGGTCCTGAGGAGGAAGAGAGAGGTTTCTTGACCTCTCATGGTGCCAAGATTCAGCATGAGCCAGCTTATTCAAGCCCTGTTAGAAGCCATACATTTACCTACAGTCGTTTCTATCCTGAAATATAAAGCTCATACCAAAGTTACAGACACCATTACCCAGGGTAATGACCTGGCAGACCGAACAGCTCAGACAGCACAGACACGACAAGGACAGAGGTACCATTACTGACATAAAGCATGACAGTCAGGGATCCCACTCAAGATGTACTTGACATACAGACACATGCCACTACAGATGAGATAAAGAAATGGACTTTACAAGGAGGGGTCCAGACTAACCAAGGTTAGATGACTAAGGGAAAAGGTACATTGTTTTCTTCTCAGCACATAGTCCAACACACGTAGGAGAGAAGATGATAGATGATGATAGACAGCTTACAGTATATTTGGTTTAACAAACACCTACGTACAGCAGTGAAGCAGAAAGTACGAACATGTACGATCTGTTGTCAGTTCAATCCAGGTAAAGGCATTCCGGTGGAACTAGGCGGATTTCATCCTCCTGGCCACCCTTTTGAGGTTCTCCAGATGAATTATATCCAAATGGACAGATGTAGAGGATCAAGGAATCAACAAATATGTCTTAGTAGTTGTGCACTGTCTAGATGGACAGAAGCATATCCAGTTCCAGATTATACTGCTGTTACAACAGCCAGACAAGTAGTGCGCAGTACTTCCCCAGCTATGAATCACCTCATGTGATCTATTCAGATAACGATCAGCCATTCTCCTCTGAATTAATGAAACAAGTGTCCCTTCGAGGAAATTCCATTGTGTCAGACACCCAGAAGCCGCAGGCCTTGTAGAAAGACATAATCAGACCCTCAAGACAGGAATTGCTAAGATCTGTACAGAAAAAGGCGTGGATTGGATGGTGGCCTTGCCGGTCGCCCTCTTTTACATGCGTATGGTAGCTCATTCCAGAACAGGCCTATCGCCTTATGAACTATATATGTGGCGTACGCCTATGCCTAAAATGAAAAACGAACTGATGTTGACAGTAACATGCTGACAGATTACCTGGCTTCCTTGATTTCTGCACTACTCTCTTTTCATTCACAGGTTGCTGCCGCCTTCCCTGACAAACACCCAGGTCAAGGAACATGCCATAGCACCAGGAGAATTTGGACTCCTCAGGATCTTTGATCGTTCAAGTCCCCTTGAGCCACGTTGGAAGACGCCGAAGTTGGTGGAAGGACGTAAAGGCCGAACTCACCTTCATCACTACAAAAGACACTTTGGAACTTTGGATTTTCGAAACTTTTAAAAAAAAAGAACACTGACCTTTGCTAGAAAATACCCCTCAGCAAGAGTATAGGTCTAGAGTAAGATCTAGTAAGTCAGACGTAGTTTAATTGTTTAAGCCCACCCGGTGGTGAATCGGTTAGACTCGATTCTGACATGCATAAGATCACAAACAAGAATAGTAAAAACGAGAATAGTAGGAAGAGAGATAAGAAGGAAGAATACTGCAAGAGATTACGCAGTAGATGTATAGTTACCTTAATCGTTCTTTTTATTCTGTGCATTGTTATAATTGGTGTCAGTTTATTGCTACATGTTTTCTTTCCCATTTCCTCACATATACACTCTTCCAGTAACAGCACCGCAGAGCACACATTTAGTGACCTGCCTCCCCATGAACTGTCATATCGACTTGCACTACGTAACAATACATTTATTCGAATGTTACACCATTCTCATCAGACCAGCAATGCGACCGATTGCTGGGTATGTGGCCAACTGCCTCCTTATCAAGAAACGAAGGGAGTCTTGCCCTTCTACCCTTTACCGTTCTCACACAATGGTTCGTGTGGAGCATGGTTTGCTCTAATAACCTCAATAGATAGAAAGTACATAGCTTATCCAGGTGGCTGGATATATGGAAACCTGAATAAAGTAATGAATGAAGCATGCTTCCCAGACAAAGATGGATTCCCCCAAAGAAAGGGATCCGATTTAGAGAATGAAGAGTACGAACAGGGAAATGCATCTGTTAATTTTATAATGTTAAATGTTCAGCCCAAGCAAAATACAGGTCCACCGTTTATTTCAGTCCTGCCAGCAAAAGGTGATTTATGTGTTAGTAAGAAAGGCTCAGTACATATGGGACACAGCAAGTGTAACACTGTAGTAGAGTTTGATGATAACGGACTATCTTCTTTCAAAACATCACGCCATACCTATTTCATTTATGGTCAGACAGCCTATGTACATCTGCCCTTAGACTGGGGTGGGACTTGTTATATAGCATTCTTATTGCCACCCGTTTTTCTAGCCCCATCAAATTATCATAGAGATTCACGACTAGAACATGTTAGACAAAAGAGAGAGACAGATTCTGCAGGGATCGATCAGACTGAAACAGCATGGGAGCAATATACAGATTTCAACAGAGGATTCTTTTTCTTCATAGGTCCCATCCAAAACAGTAAACTGATACGCAGGTTAACAAGGACTCTTGAAACAGTTGTAAATGTAACTGCATCTGCCCTGGCGAACTTAACCCAGGAACAGTCTGCTATTAGACTTGTCGTTCTTCAAAACCGCCTCGTTCTAGACGTCATCTTGGCGGATAGGGGCGGAGCTTGTAGAGTGATCCGATCTAGTTGTTGCATTTTCATCCCAGATAATGCACCATCTGTGTACGAAGCTATAACAAGACTCCACAAGATTGCTAATGCCATACATCAAGATCCAGGCACATGGACTTGGTCCAGTTGGTTCTGGGGTGTAATATCTGCATGGGGATGGAAAGTTATGTCCTTCCTAGGAATGGCCCTACTTATGGTATTTGGTTGCTGTCTCTATCTGCAGTGCGGCCCGGCGATTTGCAGCCTGTGTGCTACTGCCTGTATTCCCCATCCACGTAAACAAAGAGTTAAAGATGAACAAATGATGCTGTATGATCAACTAAATGGTCTCATGAATATAGATGTATCCTAAAGGGTTATGTAGGGAACAAGGAGGGAATGAGGAAAATGATATTTTGCCTGACCAAATATGACCAAATATGTCCACTACATATACCCTATGTTACATGTCATGTGCATGTCACCTATGCATATTTCCCGTAGTGGCCTGAATCACTAGGCCTCTGCAAACATGTCCTGCAAGTCAAGTCATCAAGTCTCCCAAACGTTAAGCTAAAATGAAGGCCCATGTTTTTGCATTTTGTATTGTGCTCTTTTAAATAAATATCGTACTGGTTGAGCCTGAAACCACTTTCTGAATTAATGTTTACATGACTCCTGACACACTGAAGCTGCAGTTACGTCCCTCTGACCTCGCATACTTCTAGCTCAGCCGAGAGAAGCCCAGCAAGAGGCCTGCCAAGACAGTATTATTTATGAATAACAGTTATCTGAGGAAAAGTACACAGAACCCGTCCGAGGGAGATAGGCCTAGCCATTCTGTCTCCATATAAGTAAATCACAGTGCTTGCACCCATAGAAAGCTCATGCAACGAATAAATATGCCCTCTCTGTCTTTTAGTGACGAACAACCTTTGCTTCTTTTGCTTGCTGACTCTAGATATCAGTTGTACTAGATGTGCTGGTCGCCTTGACATAAAAGATCTCTCTGCTAGGTTGGAAGTCAGCCTCCACCCAGTTACACGTCAATTGCACATCATGCTCAAAGTTGCACAATTAGGGCACAGTTCGAGCTGGTCATGCCAACTCCTCCTCTAAGTACCCACCCACCTATGACACCTACCTATCACCTCGCTATGACTCATCAAAGTACACACCCTCATGTACACCCACATGCTCTTATCTCATTTTCTGTCTTGCGCCTGCTCCTATGTACAAGGAGTGAAAAGTATATAATATAATGTTTTGTTATTAAATGTTAGAAGACTCTTCCTGAACCTCTGTGGTGATGGAACATATTCTCCCTTTGACTCGAGTTATTGGAATAAAGCCCATTTTAACTCAGATACCACGGACTCTGCTTCTCACTTGATGCATGCTAATTGTTAATGCCTAGAAATTCAGCCAGGGTAATATTTTATTTACCACAGGTCAACACCAGGCCGGTGCTCGACAGTGAAATCCATCCCCTGGAGGGAGATGGACCATCGCAACAGTTTGGGGTTTTCTCCTCTCATTTGCATTAGGCACCTGAGGGGTCGATGGTCGGTTTGGACCAGGAAGTGAGTACCGAACAGGTAGGGCCTCAGCTTCTTCAGGGCCCAAGCCACCGCGAAGGCCTCCCGCTCGATGTTGCTCCACCTTTGCTCTCGAGGGAGTAACCTCCGGCTAATGAATGCCACTGGCTGGTCTAGGCCTTTTTCGTTCATCTGGGACAGGACCGCTCCGATGCCATGTTCGGACGCGTCCGTTTGGACCACGAACTCTCGGGAGTAGTCGGGGGCCTGGAGTACAGGAGCAGTGCACATGGCGTCTTTCAATGCTTCGAACGCCTCTTGGCAGGTGGGGGTCCAGCTGACTTTCTTCAGCTGGTTTTTGGAGGTCAACTCCATGAGGGGGACTACGATGCTGCCGTACCCTTTTGTGAATCTTCGGTAGTACCCCGTGAGCCCTAGGAATGCCCGCACTTCCGTCTGGGTCGTGGGGGCCTCCCAGGCCACGATCGCATCGATCTTGGGCTGGAGGGGAGCTACTAGGCCGCTTCCGACCTGGTGCCCCAGGTAGACCACGGACCCTTGTCCGATTTGGCATTTGCTTGCTTTAATTGTGAGGCCCGCCCTCCGCAGGGCCATCAACACCTCCCAGAGGTGCTGGAGGTGCTCGGACCAGTGGGAACTGAACACCTCGATATCATCGAGGTATGCGGCGCTGAATTCCTCCAACCCAGCCAGTACCTGGTTAACCAGCCTCTGGAAGGTGGCGGGGGCATTTTTCATCCCGAAGGGCATCACCCGGAAGTGGTAGTGACCATCCGGGGTGGAGAAGGCGGATCTCTCTCTGGCCCCCTCGGTGAGGGCGATCTGCCAGTATTCGCTGGTCAAGTCGAAAGTGCTGAGATAGCGAGCAGACCCTAGGCGGTCAATGAGCTCGTCTGCTCGTGGAATGGGGTGGGCGTCGGTTCTGTTGACTGCATTGAGCCTGCGGTAGACTACGCAGAACCTCAGCTCGGGAACAGCGCCGGGGGCGGCCGCCTTCGGAACCAGGACCACGGGGCTGGCCCATGGGCTGTCAGAGGCTTTGACCACTCCCAGGGCTAGCATCTTGGAGACTTCAGCCTTGATGCAGGCCCGGACTCGATCAGGGACTCGGTAGGCTCTGTGCCATACCGGAGGGCTGTCCCCGGTGTCCACGTCGTGGACGCACCAGCTGGTGACGCCGGGGATAAGGAAGAAAAGGTCAGAGAACTGTCCCAGTAACTGGCAACAGTCCTCACGCTGCTCGGGGGTGAGGGAGGAGGAGAGACTCACTCCCTCCACGGAGCCATCTTTTTCTTTCGCACACAGGAGATCGGGGAGAGGCTCCGTGTCCTCTTCCGCTCCATCATCGGTGGCGAGGAGCAAACTCAACTCGGACCGCACGAAGTGGGGTTTGAGGCGGTTCACATGAAGGACCCTCAAGGGGTTCCTGGGGGACTGCACATCTATGAGGTATGTCACCTGGCTCTTGCGCTCCACAACCTTGAAGGGCCCTGTCTACTTGTCTTGCAGGGCACAAGGTTCCACTGGGGCCATCACCCAGACCTGCTTTCCGGGCTGAAACTCGACCAGAGTGACATTCTGGTCATACCAGCGTTTCATCTCTTCCTGACTGGCTTCGAGGTTTGCCTTGGCCAGTTCTCGGAACTTCCGAGTTTGATTTCGGAGGGCCAGGATGTATCGAAACACATCTGGAGGGGGCTCTGGGGCCGCCGTTTCCCAACCTTCTTTGACCAGACTGAGGGGCCCCCGGACGGGCGCCCATAGAGCAGCTCGAAGGGGCAAAAACCCCAAGGATTTCTGGGGGACTTCTCGGTACGCGAACAGGAGACAGGGAAGGAGGACGTCCCACTTGCGCCTCAGGGGCTCCTCGAGACCCATGATCATTCCCTTGAGGGTCCGGTTGAATTGCTCAACCAGGCCGTTACCTTGGGGTGGTATGGAGTGGTGAACTTGTACGTCACTTCACACTGCTGCCAGAGGGACTTCATGTACTTGGAGATGAAGTTCGTCCCTCGATCGCTCACCACTTCTCGTGGGAATCCCACTCGGGAGAAGATCCCCATGAGGGCCCGCCCCACTACGGGGACCGTCACCGTTCGGAGGGGAATGGCCTCGGGGTAACGGGTGGCATGGTCCACCAGGACGAGGATAAACCGGTGGCCTAAGGAGGTCCGGGGGTCTAGAGGCCCCACGATATCTATTCCCACCCGTTCAAAGGGGGTACTGACCACGGGGAATGGTTGGAGCGGGGCCTTGCGCCTCCCTCCGCTCTTCCCGCTGGCCTGACACATGGGGCAGGACTTACAGTGGGCCTCCACATCGGAGCACATGCCGGGCCAGTAAAAGTGAGTGACAAGGCGGTGGTAGGTTTTGTCTTGTCCCAGGTGTCCCGCCAGGGGTACATCATGGACCAGGTTCAGGAGGAAGCCGCGGAAGTGTAGGGGTACCACCAGCACCCGGGCTGACGCTAGCTCGGCAGACTTCTGTTCACTATATAACAGGCCGTTTTGCCCAATAGACAAGGTGGGAGCCGGTCTGGTCACCGGCGGCCTGGGCGGCGGCCTGCTGCCGCGGCCCAACCAGGGAAGGACAGGAGGTCTGTTCCAGGCAGAATTCTTCTCGGGAAGGTCCGCCTTCCTGGCGCCACTATGCTAACTCAGGAAGGTCGTCCAAGTTTGTGGTCTGTTCGACGACAGGGGCTAGGGGATCTGCGTCGGGGTCAATGCTCTCACTGGGGGGAAGCTCGGGGACTTCGGATGGCCCGCCGCCCTCCGGGTCATCAGAGACCGGGCGAGGGTTCTCGGGTTCCACCCCCTCGGGGGTGGACAGTCGGGCGGTCATGGATCGGGTGTTCACGCAGGCCCACCATCTCCAGGTGAGTTCTTCGCTCTACCTGCTTCCACGGGGAGCTCTCCAGGTCGTTACCCAGTAGGCAGTCCACGGGCATGTCGGTGCGGACCGCTACTCATAACTCCCCGGAGACGCCCTCCCACTCGAACGGGACCTGAGCTATTCGGCAGGTGCAGACGGAATTGTCTGCTGAGATCACCCTGCAGGAGGCGTGGGGTACAATTTGGTCCTCTGTGACTAGGTGACACCTTACTGCAGTAATGCTGGCCCCTGTGTCTCGGAGCGCCCCTATGCGGTGCCCGTTGACAGTCACCTGCTGTCGGTATTTTTCAGTGTTGTCTGGCAAAGGGGCTCCGGGGACCATTTCCCTATCACCCAGGGAGACTAAAGTCATGGCTGCTGGTTCCCACCCTTCTGGATCCTCGATCTCTTCCTCCTCTAAGGCTACTGTGGCTAGCTGGCGTGCTGGGGGACCTGCAGCAGCGGGTTTCCTTAGCATGGGGCACAGGGGGTCACTGGCATAATACCCTGTTTGCTGGCATCTGTAGCAGGCGGTGGTGATTCTGGGTCCTTGTCTAGCTGGGGGGAACCCTGCTCTCGCTGCGGGATGAGATGTTCCGGACTGGTTTCTGGGGGGGCTTCGTGGGGGCCCTGCCTGGGACCTACCTCTGTCTACCCTGACCTCCGCCTCCCCTCTGGCGGGAAGATCCTTGCTCGTGTCGGCCATAGTCTCCCCCGGGCCCCCGGGGGACTCTGGTGCTCACCCAGCGGTCTGCTTCGACCGCCAGCTTCCGGGGGTCGCCAACTTGCTGTCCAGAAGGTGCTGTCTCAGTTCCACAAAGCAGTTGGTGGATAAATGTTCATAGGCGATGAGATCAATGAGTCCTTCAAAAGTGGTCACCTTGCTACCCTTGATCCACCCTTCCAAGGCCCGGCTGTAGAAATTCACATATTCTACCCATGTGGTGCCGGGGATCTTCTTGCAGTCTCTAAACCGTTGTCGATACATCTCTGAGGTGAGCCCATATCTCGTGAGGAGGGCCTCTTTCATGTGGCTGTCGGAGGTTTGCTCGGAAGATGGTAGATCGAGTAGGGTGTCTCTCCCCTCGCTCAGGAATCGACCCCACAACCCGGCTCCCCAATCCTTCTGAGGAACTCAGTGGGAGGTCATGGCGACTTCGTAGGCCTTGAACCATTGCTGGATATGATCGTTCTTGTAATACTCTTTTACCACATCCTTGGGGATGTGGACTTTTGGTTCTGCCGGGGGAACGGCTTCTCGGTTCTCCGCGGTTTGGTTGTCTCCGCTTCGAGCCTTTAGTTCAATCTCCTTCAGGCCGCGCTTGTGCTCCAGCTGGAGTCTCTTGCCTTCGTGTTCCCTCTGGAGCTTCTTCTCCTCCAGTTCTCCTTGCAGCCGTAACTGCTCGATGGCCAGTTTCTTATCAGCCAACTTGAGCTCTCCTTCCATTTTAAGGCGTGCCAGTTCTGTCATCTCCTCCGGTGACAGACCTCTCTCCGTGCTGGGACTCTGCGTCAGGGAGTCGGTTCCCTCACCCTCTTGATCGCGGGTTTCGGTCTGTGCCCCTCCTTCTCCACCGTCTCCTTCTGGCGGGGGAAGATGGGCTCCGGCCTCTACCCATGCTGTCAGGGCTTTTTGGAAGTCCTCTTTGGTACTTAACCCAGTGGTAGCGATATGGAAATCTTTGCAGAATTGCTTCAGTTCTCGGTGGGTGTACTCTCCCAGAAGATCCTTCTGGAATGTGGTCTTTTCGCTTGTCACAATGAGACTCATGGTTGTTCTTCGTTCAGGTAGTGTGTCATTCGTTTACTGTATGATCCCTAGACATAGGCTCTTATCCCACCGTTGCCACCAATGTTAGAAGGGGTGATCTCAGAGGGCCAGGTTATGCTCACCCGACCACCCCGGGACCCTCCTCTCCCACAAGTAATGCCGAGTCTTAACGTGAGGTCCTCGCCGGGGATGACGTCGGGTCTAGGATCGTACACACTGAGCTCACATCACGCTTACGAACGGACACCACACCGTAGGTTTTCAGTAACAAGTTCTTTATGAACAGTAAAAAGGAATCAGCACTCTTATTTACAAGCGATCGAGGGATCGTAAAGTCTCAGGAATTCGGGAAGAGGGAAGCGGGACAGACTCAGTCTTTAGGCCAGTACGAAGCGTACCCTGCGCCCAGCTCTCAATCCTCGAGCCTGGGGATACGGAAGATGATAGTCGTACTGGCTGCTTCACTCACTTCGAGTTGACTCAGGTCGTGTTGGTAGCGTCGATGGTCCAGCCGGACCAGAGTACTCCTCGAGCCGCGACGAGGTCAGTAGGGCTCGATCCGGAGGTGTTCTTGAGGAGCCGCGACAGCGTGAGCAGGGCTCAGGAGGTTTCACGAAGATCTCTTTGGAGTTCAAGCTCGAGCCGCGACGAGGTCAGCAGGGCTCCGAGGTTATGGTTCTGTCTTTGCGAGGACGAGCCGCGACAGCGTCAGCAGGGCTCCGATGTTCCAGTTCCGTGTTACGAGAAGGAGCCGCGACAGCGTCAGCAGGGCTCGACGGGTTCAGAGGTTCAGTTCTCCCCAAGGTTCAGCCGCGATCAGATCAGCAGGGCTTTCTTGTCCAGGATACAACTGCCCGCTAGTTGTTGGGCGGGCCTTGATATAGTCCAGTGGCCCTTTGATGTCCGGACCCTCGCAGGCGGAGGTCTCAGGCCTTGGGGGCTGGTCGTTGGAGAGGTCCGTCGGTTGGCCCTTTGATCCTTTTGAAGATGCGTCCGGGAATTCCCAGATGCCCAGCAGGGTCTGGAGCCAGCTCTCGGGGAGGTCAGAGGTGCGATCGAAACCGGCCCACAGGGGAGGCCAGAGGTGTGAGAGAAACCAGTCTCTCAGGGGAGGCCGGAGGTGCAATCAAAACTCCCTGTCTTATCTCACTCAGGGAGCCCTTTATCCCCCAGCCGGGACTGGCGCGCCTTGGAGTCTAAGTTTCGCTGGGGCCGGGGTCATACTAGGCCCAGGGAGTCAGGGACCTCAGGAAGGAAAAATGGCTGCCGGGGGCCCTGTGGTGTGATGCAGGTTCTGGGCGCTCGGAGCCGGGAAGGAGGCCAGAGGCATGCGGGGCTGGTCGTCGGCTGGCGGGGTCGTGCAGGGAGTTTGGACGTACAGGGAGCAGGGCGACCAGGGGCTTCTGGGTGCAGGGCTAGGCTAACAAGGTGCTGAGGAACGGGGGGAACCACGCCATGAGGCCAGGTCGAAAAAAAATGTCTTCTATTTTTTTTGTACTTATGTGGCACTGTGGTATTATGTGGAGTGTATTTGTTGCATTGAATAGAATGTAATTATGACGTGTACTTATGTGGCATTGAGTGGTATTATGTGGAGTTTATTTATGTTGCATTGAGTAGAGTGTAATTATGTGGTATGTAATTATGTGGCACTGATTGGTATTTTGTGGAGTGTATTTTTGTTGCAGTGAGTAGTGTGTAAATAATGTGGCATGTAATTATGTGGTACGAAGTGGTATGTTGATTGATTGATTGATTTATGGAACTTTACTCACCTCTTGATGGTACAGACGGGCATCTGGACCCTAAAGGTAGTGTACTTTTTATATGTTGTGAAAAGCGACTTTTAAGATGTATAAAATGTAAAGTATATTTTCTTGTTATGTAAATTGTCTATATCAATATTAATTTACTTGTATTCGGTGTTAACTCATACAGGATATTTGCATGAGATTAAGGGGGTCATTAGGATGACGAGCGGACTTTATCCGTCTGTCATCCTAGCGGGGATTGGGACCTCCCGCCATAAAGGCGGGGGTACCCCAGGGGGCATTAGGATGTGCCTGCCACAGTGGCGGGCACATCCTGCATTTCTAGCATTGTGGCGGGCGGTGCTCTCAGCACCGCCCGCCACAATGCTAAAAATGCATTTCAGCATTTGCATAAACATAGCGGCAGGCACCGTGCGGTGCCTGGCGCTTTGTTTATGCAAATGTGGGGGGGTATTACAGGTACCCCCGTGTGCAGCTCCCACCCTCCTTCACTGTGGGGGCCCGCAGGGGACCCCCAGAGTGAAGACCACATGCGGCATTGCCGCCACGGAAAGGCATGACTGACAGCCCATACTAATATGGCTAGCGGTGTCTATGAGACACCGCCACCATATTAAACATTCTCCAACCCGGCCACAAGGCGACCGGGGCGGAAAAGCGGCGGACGGTCTTTCCGTCCGCCGCAGTCCCCCCCCGCCATACTAATATGGCGGGGGGAATTCGGTAATGGATGTCGGGCAGATTGCCTCCGCCAGGCCGGCGGTGGCTACCGCCAGCCTAGCTTAGGCAATCCGCCCAACATCGTAATGGGCCCCTTAGTGTTCTGCAGTGTTGTAAGATTTGAAGAACTTATTCGAAATAAACTTTTATGGAAGATTGAATTGTTATGGTTTATAAATCAGTAACCTGAACCTGGTGATATGTTGTGACTTTATATAGCCGCGAGTTTTCATCTGTTCCAAATGTACAATAAAAAGGAGCCAGGGACGATGGTGCCACTCGTTTTTTATGGTTTATGATTAAGACAAGGTAGAAAGAGCGTGCGGATGTAAGAACCTCTTACTCAATTGTGCATTTCACACTTTAGGTGAATCGAGGTGGGTCAGGCGTGCGTGGGCCCTGCAGATGGCAGACAGCCTGGCGCATCCCTCAGTGCGTTCACCATCTCGCAGTCCTTAGCTGCTGATATTTCGTTACTGAGGAATCAGGAAAGAAAGGACTGAGATAACAAGAGATCATTTGTTAAAACTGAAGACATTGCGTTTACAGAGCCGAATATGGCGCGTGCAACTAGAAAAGATGGGCGAGCACAAAACAAAGTAAAAGATTAAAAATATACAGAGGCGATCGCAGCACAGGAGGGGCAGAGAGCAAAAGGACAAACGAGGATAGAGGTGCAGCATGCGGCAGGCAAATGTTCAAAGGCCATGTGTGGTAAACAAAGTTTGAGCCTGCCGTATTGAAGATTTACGCCGCTAAAAATAAAACCTGGATCAGGGTGTGTACAGAGAAGACAGGGTGGACCAGACACACAGAGTGTTTGCCTTGCGGGAGCGAGCAGGGGCACCCTCTGTTTTCAAGATAATTACAAACAGATGGTGCCAAAGCTCGCTCCCGCAAAGGAAAAGCCAAATGTGCACGTGTTGCAACAGAAAGCAATGCAAAACGTGCACACCTTTTGCCAAAATGCTGATAGATTCCAAAAGGTCCCCTCCTAATCAGCGCATACGCACTGCGTAGGTGAGACCTAAAAAGCACCCTAAAATGGAATAACATATACATGTAAAAAGTAGTGGAGTAAAAAGGCTGGCTTTTGGCCCCCATTCAGATATATACCCTATGAAGGTTTCCTTTCATGATTTGCCATTCGATCTGCGTGTTTCAGTCTTCACAAAACCCTAGGGTGAATGATTTGATAATCTATAAAAACGGCTGATTTCAAGGTGCTCAGCCATTTCCTTAAATGTATTCCAGAAGATTCAGTAATGCATGTAAATCTGCAAATGTGTCTTTTTACGTTTTACTTTCTTCACTTTATTTTCCAGAGGGAAAAGAAATTCTACGTAGCGGAAAGCCTTTCCCAGCCTCCTCCATAAAAATATTTGTGTTAGAGGAACTATATCACCATAATCTGCAGAAATAGAAGTCTAGCCTTTCATAAAATCAATGTTAAATGTGCAAAAGAGTATACAAAGTCATTAGGGATGTTTGTGAATACCTATAAAGTTACAACTTAGTCAGTTTGCCCAAGATCCCCAACGAACACTCCTTTCATAACACCCATGACCCACCCTTTCATCCGTAACAATTCCTCCAACTAGCCTGGTTGTCTGTGGTAGCACTAGCAAGCAGAATTTGCAATGAGAAAATCCAGGAAGTTCTTGTGTAGTGTAGTTCCAATATTTCCAATAGGATCTGTGCATTGGAATAATATATCTTATAGATATGACGTAGGACTTAGGTCAGTAGGTCTCTATCGAATATACTAAACTTAATTGTGAGTGCCAGCTAGCTCAGAGGTCACTAGAAACATTCTTTAATACACAAAAAGGGATTTGTTTCTGACAACCGCATAAACATGACAACTTTGTTTCTCTAGGACTGGAAAACATCTTCAGAGTCGTAGAAACAATAGATAACTATTTTACTCAGTCAATCGTGCATGCTTCGTTTCTACAGAGGGTGCACAGATATAGAGAGAAGGGCGTTTCAATAAAAAGGTTTATTGAACAGTCTTCTTTCTCATGCAAGTGAGGTGAACTGCTACAATCGTTAGACAGAATGCAAAGTATAATGCGTACAGCGAGAATAGTATTATAAAATAATACTGTAATAGCATTGTATGGTTTCTAAGCCATATAAAAATACATACATAAATAACCCAGCCTAAAATACTCAACTTGTGCTTCTAAAATACGCCTAACCCAATGTACCTAACCTAGGTCTAGTACAAGAGAAGAAGTAAGTATTGTTTAGCATAAGTTTTAGTCCTGCCAAGAATTGCCAAAGGTTTCTCTAGGTTCTAATCAGCTCCATACCTTGGAATGAAGGAGGTCTGGTATCTCTGTCTCGGGACTCGATTTCCCGACACCTCGCAAGGGGAGTCAGAAACACTGGAGCTGGATTTCTCGGCAGAGGAGGGCAGCTTCCTTCAGTGCGTCAGCTTGGAGAGTCAGCTTCCTTCGGCACTTGCTGTAGCGAGCTGCGTCGGGCAAGTAGGTCGTCGAACTGCACCGAACCACCGTACTTTGCTATAGCAAGTGAAGGTATATTTATACCATGAAGGTGTTTAGGAATGCCATGTTTGACGTAGAGTCGGGCATATGAACGTCATGAATAAACCCCTAGGGAATAGTTGATCATTGTAAAGTAACTGAGTTCTTGGAGACTCCCTATCTGACGTGGTCTTTGGAAACAATACTTGCATACAGCAAGTGACCCTGGCTGACACATTCACTAGATAGGGTAAACCTGGCAACATGCCACAGCAGCTCTGATCAGTTAACATGAGGTAACTTCCATTGGAAAGTTGTCCAAAAATTGGATCAATCACCGTAGCTGATGAACCCTGTAGGTGGCAGGATAAGTTGGTAGAGGAACCTTCGCAGGCCCCGTGTAAATGAATACCCTGACAAAGGAGAGAACCGTTTAGTGCGTTTTCACAATTTTTACCACTAAGAAACACTTCTCTTCCCCCACTCCAACATCTGTGTGTGTACGGTAATTCCCAGGATGTCTTAATGTATTCTTTACCCAACCTTTCAAATGGGCCTGCTGGTATATGTTTTATGCAATACTGAAAATGGAAAATTGTAACAGGCAGAGTGATTGTTCCATGTATAATCCATTCAGTGGTTGGCTTTTTAGCAACTGTAAATGGCAATCATTCCAGTTTTTCAATGCTCAGCACCGTATAGTCTGCTCCCCTTTGTGCCAATTCGATCAGTTTATCAGTGAGATTGAATTCTGAAAACAGTGACGTAGTATTGATTAAACGCCAAGGCACATAGCCTGAATGTAGGTTTTGTAACATCCAGCCTAATAGCATGATAGAACGTAATTGCGAATGACCATGTTGCGACATGACCAAGTCCTGTTCCATGATGTCTATGGCAGAAGATACTTTGCTGTCCAAAGAATATATCCTGGGCGACAGAGTCGTTAACCTATTGTCAACCACAGAGAGAGTTTTCTCTAAATTAATACAATCAATTTCTCGTATTCTTTCTGAAGTCTCTGCTTGCGTAATCTTCCATGCTTCATTATAAGCAGCATAGATAGCGGCATATATAAAACGTTTATGACGCGGTGTTCTCGGTCTTAGCAAGAATTCCCTAAGATCAGCGCCATTTTTAAGTAAAGATAAGTGTTGTTTTACATCCTTACGTGTAGATCTATGTAGCCAATCAAGGCACAGTTTCCCTACACTGTATGTTGTTACTATTCCTGGATGCTGTCTTTGAACGTATCTTGGATCTTGCCTAGTGAATGTGAAACCCTGTGTCTTATTTGTGAATCTATCTTGACAGATGTTTGTGTCTGTGGGCCAGATTAACCATTTTGTTCCAATCTGGATCTGTTATGTTGTGATGCACAATAGTATGTACGTCGACCTCCCCTCTGAAGTGTTATCACTAGCAGGTGTAGGTGTAGGTATGGACGGATTGTTCAGGTCCTTTATCTTGGCTAACCCTAGACAAGACGTCTGTTGGACAGTGTCATTCAAAAACATAATTTGCTCAGGGATGAGATAGGCTCTAAACATAGCTTTTATCCCCTGTACCTGCCAATCTTTTGTGCCCCAGACAGTTTTTGTGCCAATTTTGTCTTCCAAAAGTCGAAACCTAGTTTAGACAATTGAGCATAAAAGGTTACAGAATAAATTTGTTTTGTATTGGTCAACATACTTTTCATTCCTGTTTTGTTTACATTTTTAAAGTAAAATGATTCTGGATTGGATAGATTAAAACCTGAAAAGCATGGAAACTTATCGGCAAACGTTTTTGAGCTACCCTTTAGAGGTGTAGGGCAATGTTCCCATTAATTATACATAAATACATTTCTAGGCATTGTCGATTTGTGCAAGAAACGGTGACCATAATGATTATAACAATACATTTGTTCATAATCTGATGAATCTTCTAAGTATTCATGATTTGTAAAAACAGGAGACTTTTCTAAGTCTGACATCATATTATTAACAGTTTTGAAGTCCCAATCATCAGAAAAAGTACTAGATGAAACAAGTCATTCAAGGAAAACTTGAACTGGTGTGGAATCTTCAACGGCTCCGCAGGGCCAAAAATGTCATAGTCAGTTCTGTCCTAAGCTATACCCCAGGTAAAGGAACGGCTGTGATTTTCACTGATGACAAGTCTCTTTGTTCATGATGAGATGATTTGTGTGGTTTAAGGAGTAAGTTGATGTTCTTACTTGCTGTGTCCTTTTTTACATATCTTCCATTTAACAGCATTCCCAAAGTTATCACCAGAGTCAACCAAAGTAGAAGAAAAAGCAGACTTAACACAATCCAAAGTTCAATCCATGGTGAAACCAGATAAGTCTTTTCCAGGTGATAAAAAAGGTATGTTGCTTGTTCTTTGAAAGTTCTTTTATCTGGCGTTGTTTCAGGTTCGCTTGGATCCTCAGAAAACGTATCAAAGTTAATGAAGTAGCCAGAGGCAGTTCTGTCAATTTTAGGGATTGCATCAGGATTTGTTGAAATCGATGGAACCACAGGATCACTTGTTACGTTTGTGTAGACAGATGCTACTTCGTTGTAGACAGGTGTTTCTTGACTAACTGTTATTTGGGTCTCAAGAGGTACAAGTTCCATAGCTTTGTAGCTTAGTCCTTCATTTCGCACGGCATATTCTTCAAAGGTGATGAGTCTCTCAGTTTGAATCTCTTGGATAGTAGCTAGAGCAGGGCGTCTGCTACCTTGACGGAGTCCACCTGGCCTACTGCTTATGATCAGCCACATGATGTGGTTTGACCAGGTCGATTGACACAAACCTGTTCTCCTTTTTACCAGCAAGGGGCGGCAGTAATACTGTTCTTGATCCGTGGATTGCTAGGACAGGTACTGGTTGTCTGTAAGAAGGGCATTCAACATAGGAGCCTAAGAGGGAAACTGCGACAGAGACAGGCCGCCCCCCCACTCACAACACTACCAACAACAAGGGCCTTCCCTATAATACTATGGGATGTGTATCCCTAGATCAATTGTTTCACTTTTACTATTGAACAAACCTAGGGTCGACGTCACCCTTCAAGCCTGCTGCGCTGCTAGCGGTCGCATAACTATACTGCCATGTATCTAAAATCGTGTGTGTGTGTGTGTAAGCCTCCCAATAGGTGCCAACTGCTTCCTCCACTCTCCTACTGTGAAAAAAGGGGAGGGGGGGTTGACAGAGCCTCACGGGAGCAACACCCAGGGGGGGATTTTGCAGGCTGGTACTCGCCTGAATCCCCACTTATCATCATCAGCGTCTGTCAACCCAAACAGAAAGGGGATAAACGGTGTGCAAAGAAATCAAAAACCATATGTGTGACAAAGTTTAGAATGACCCTTATAAAATTAAAAAGAGCTGTGCTAAACTGGCAACTGTATCTTTATTCTTTGCTGTTCGCTCGCTCTAATAAAAAACCAAAAACCGACATGTTTCTTCACCATTCCTACTTTACCGGTGATTTCTTCAGGGTTTTGTTCGGGTCAGCGTGTAATTTGCACCTCTGGATTCTCCATTTATTGTACCTGTGTTTTGAACGGGAGAACAAACACAAACACACACACAAATGTACTCGCTGTGTCACTCTATGTCCACTGCAACTCTGGTTAAAAGTTAAAAATAAATCAACTTGAGAACTGATTGTTTCACTCGAAAATCTTAATGACTGTCTTCATACTTTACCAGGTGGCCTCTCTTTTCCAGCCTACCGGCCCCCGTAGGAGAATCTGTATGTAGGGAGTCCCCCTAAAGCAGGGGTCTTCAAACTGTGGGGCACGACCCCCAGGGGGGCCGTGGAGAGATGCAAAGGGGGTCGCGCCTTCACAGTGTCACTTCTGCCCTGGCCTCCAGGGCTCTTCAGCCCCCCTCCTCCCCCATCCTGTGTCTCAGCCCGGGCTGCTGCAGTGCAGCTCGCGCTTCTGGGGCCTCGGCTGGGCAGTGTCTGGAGTCTTATCTCCATCTCGAGTTTTTCACAGGTCTTTAAAGACCATTAGCATATTTACATGCCTTTTGTTAACTGATTACCAAAGCTTAGTTTTTTTATGGTTCCAGGGCCCAGGGGGTACTGGAACCATAAAAAAACTAAGCTTTGGTAATCGGTTAACAAAGGCATGTAAATATGCTAATGGTCTTTAAAGACCTGCTGAAGCTTTGAAGAGCAGCGCCTTTCTTTTTTTTAAACACAGAACAGCCACCTTACAAGCAGTGATGGGTGGGGAAGGCATAGCGAGGCGCCGAAGCTAAACACGCTCACATTAAACTATGCTTTATGGGAGATGGAGTTAAATTGACCAGCAGGAAGTGGTGGTGAGGGGATGGCTAGGAGCTGACAAAGAAATGCGATTTCGGGGGATAGTTTTTTAAAGAAGAAATGACTGCATGTATTTCTGCATTCTAAATGAAGATCGAGTTTGGGGTGAAACAAAAGTGCACATGATCTATGAGTGGAAACTCAGGAAGTGATATCACAGTCTGTTTATGTACCACTAATGCTTGTTGATTGAATCCTGCATTGGAGCCATCCACATTCTGCGTGCGTGGGGGCGAAGTGTTAGTAAATGAGTGGCACACATTGACTCCAGCTGTGCGGCGACCGCTGTTATCTGAGAGCTGAAAAGTGCCTCACCTGCATTGGGAATTAAGTTATATCATGATCGCTTTTAAGACGGCAGACACTCATTAAATGTGATCCCCCTGGGCCCCCTCTCTGCCTATTCCTTACATTTGTATTTTTACACTTACTGCTGTAGTGTGAGAATGCATTTAATGAAATATAAAGTTGGGTTGCCAAAAGAAACATGCCTGCTATGTGTTGTTTAAAGATCCTGCAGAGACCTGCTCTTGACACTAAATTGAGTTATAAATTAAAAAGTATGTATTAATTAGTTATGTGACTTTTCTGTCTTTATTCTCTTTAATTATTAGTCATGGATCATTGAGGCATCCCTAGAACACAATTAAAAGTGCTTTCTATTTATATTTGCTGTTCTAAGTATTCACAGATAAGTGCAAAAAATACAGCTGTAGGTGACTGCTTATTTCTGGGCCATCAAAATAATGAGCTGGTAACCCTAATCATTAGACTGGAAGTTTGTTGCAGGATCAGCACATTCTTTATTTCCTCCACCCTCGAACCCTGATTAATGCCATTATAGCAATAGTTTAACTTGTATCTGAAACCCTACGCTTCAAGTTTCTGGGAATGCACCCTGCTTTCAGACTACTCACTTCCATTCTCGCCTTCACTTTCACGTTCACCCTGCACTCCCAGCGATCACAGTACACTCACACTGATCACAATGCACTCACACTGATCACCATTCACTCACATCATTCACTCGCTCACCCTGCAATCACACCAATCACCATGCACTCACACCATTCACCCGCTCACCCTGCACTCACAGTGATCATAATGCTCTCACACTGATCACAATGCACCTACACTGATCGCCATGCACTCTCATCATTTACTCGCTCACCCTGCACTCACACCAATCACCATGCACTCACACCATTCACCCGCTCACCCTGCTCTCACACTGATCACTGCACTAAAAATTCACTTGCATTGTTCACTCTGTACCTCACCCTGCAGTCACACGAGCACACTTCTTACCCTGCACTCATGTGACACTTCACTCTTCTCTCCCCCCCTTACTGCTCAATCTGAAGCTAACTCAAACAAGGCCATCACTAACCATGCACTAATTCGTCCCACTCTGCACTTTCCGCCGAACCCAAATTCATATAGTCACCTCACTCACCCTGCAGTCACTCCTTTTACCCTACTCTCACACTGTTGCATTGCTCACCGTGCAGTCACATGGGCACTCTTGTCACCCACACAGTGCAGAAGGTTAAAGTGCCTGGTACAAAGAAGATGTACCATGCACATCACAGAACTGAGTGTGAATAAACTATGAGTAGCGCTATAAAAAAATGAAATGTTTGTCAGACAGGTGCTATAGAGAGATGAGGTGTATTGTTGGTGAGTGGTAGTGAGGGAATTCATGGAGAAGGTGGAAAGACTGTTGCACCGTATGCTAACAGTGCTTGGACAAGCCCTGGCTGGGAGTGTTAAACCCCCCCCCTCCGAATTTCGGGTCTAGTGGATACCCTGCTTCTGCTTATTATTTACATTGTAGTGCGCTACTGTTACCAAAAGGTGTCCTGGGGCTAATAACCATCTGCCTGCAATGTGAGAGAGGGATCCGGGGTCGGGAGAGGAGAGAAGAGAGGGATGGAAGGAAGTGGAAGGAAGGGGGTGAGAGGAAAGGGGCATGGGTAAACTGCTTAATTCTGCACAAGACCGCCACGGTTTGAATGCACCCTTGCTGCTCCCCGCCATGGCCAGGTGAGCTTCTAATGTGGCAGCGCGTATTCCTGAGGATTGGGTGGCCCTTCACAGAGGTTGACTAGACATCTTTCTGATGTTAATTGCTGTGTTTTGGTTATAAACTGGTACTGATGGGGTGAAATCTTTCCTCAGTATTACTGTGTTTAAAAAAATTCTAAATTATAAAGCAATGCTACACCAAAATATGCAGCATCACAGAACAATATTTACATTTTCTACTCACACAATTTAGTCAAGCCTGTCGCATAATTTGGTCCTCAACATCCTCATAACCTAGAGGTTTAGACATTTTTGTCAGGAGGGGGTCCTTACGCTTGAAAATGTTGGCAGGGGGGTCTCAGCATCCAAAAGTTTGAAGACCTCTGCCCTAAAGCATTAGCGGCTCCCGTATATGCCAGGTGGTCGGTCTCTATAGAGGAGAAAGTGCAACAGTGACCTCTGTGCAAATCATATTCATATATTTTGCCCTAGGTACTAGCGGTATCGTCGCTTATTAAATCGGTACTTCGCAGTCTCTAATTATTAACGAAGTACTTCGTGCTCCTGCTCTCACGGTTCTCTTCAAGAGCCCCTGCCCCCATTACTGTTATAGTTTAGATGCGGCCAATCTTCGACTCAGAAGAAGCCCCCATGGATACTATGATACGCCCAGCTGTCGCGTGGCCCTCACTGCAGGTTGTGTACCATTCTGCTACCTTGGTTCTCCCCGCAATGGTTGGACCTCCCGCCGTCATTTCCTCCTTACCGGTAGTTTTCCGAGGTATGGCTTCCGCTCACCCTTCGTGTGTCTGGACGTTATCGTGGGCTGGACTAAATGTCGTGGTTGCGGTCATGTGACCACTACGCTGCGTAACGTGTATGTAAAAACGTGACCCAATCCGCTGTGTATGCGGCCGCCATCTTAGAGTGGATGATGTGTTGTTCACATCCATTCTACTTCGTATTCTCTGTTAACATTACCCTATCAACCAGGGGTAGACGCGACTGCTACCCTAGTGATACGAAAATCAAATTGGACACCACAGGTGGGCTATGACCCATAGTCAAATTGAATAGTTTCTGGTCAAGCTGTATTTTCAGTGGACTCGGCATACTGTCAGTCATGATGTTAAATTGCTGATGTATCAGGTGATGGTCGTGGGGTACCTCGATGTCATTACAGCAGGCGGTGTTAGTGCCTATTAACAAATCTACTGTGCTAACATCATGGCCTACCCACCTACGTCCATCTACTCTGATCCATAAATTGACTACTAGTGAGCCAAAATCTGTAGTATGACAGAGAGAGTGAACCGTCAGATAAACACCTCTACATTAATGACAGACGGTTCCACTCAATGATTTCGTTGAGGCCTTTCTGATCTGTTCCCTCTTCATATATCCAACGGGCCTCTCTCCTGAGTAGCCTGTTGCCCATGTTATATTGATCACCCTTGACACTTTCCATTATCACCCAGCGTAGGTCCCTGGGCTGATGTTTCAAGTCACTAAAGTGTTGCACCAGTTTGGTCGTGAGTTTTGCTGTTTTTAAGGTACTGAGATGTTCTTGGATTCTGGTTTTTATTTTTCTTGTTGTTAATCCAATATAGTGCAACTCACATGGGCACGTAAGCCTGTAGATTACATTGCGTGTGTTGCAATTACTGAAATTGTTCAGATGCCAAGTTCTCCCATTTGTCCTGACTATCGCGCCAGTTTTCTTTGTAAGGGCACACACGTTGCAACCCCCACAAGGATAGTGACCTGGGGGAACTGTGGATTCAATCGATGTGGGTTGCGAACGTGAATGGACCAGCCAGTCCCTCAAACTCGATGATCGCTTGAATGCGAAACGTGGTTGTGGCATTAGCATCGAGCTGGTACTTAATAAGTGCCAGTGTTTCCGGATTATTTGACGGATGTTTGACGGAATTTACTCTGCGCATTGGAATAATATATCCTATAGATATGACGTAGGACTTAGGTCAGTAGGTCTCTATCGAATATACTAAACTTAATTGTAAGTTTCAGCTAGCTCCTAACGGTCACTAGAAACTTTCTCCAATACACAAGAAGGGATTCGTTTCTGACAACCGCATTAACATGACAACTTTGTTTCCCTAGGACTGGAAAATATCTTCAGGGTCGTAGAAATAATAGATAACTATTTTACTCAGTCAATCGTGCATGCTTCGTTTCTACAGAGGGTGCACAGAAATAGAGAGACGGGTGTTTCAATAAAAGGGTTTATTGAACAGTCTTCTTTCTCATGCAAGAGAGGTGAACTGCTACAATCGTTAGACAGAATGCAAAGTATAATGCATACAGCGAGAATAGTATTATAAAATAATACTGTAATAGCATTGTATGGTTTCTAAGCCATATAAAAATACATACATAAATAACACAGGCTAAAATACTCAACTGGTGTTTCTAAAATACGCCTACCCCAATGTACCTAACCTAGATCTAGTACGAGGGAAGAAGTAAGTATTGTTTAGCATAAGTTTTAGTTCTGCCAAGATTTGCCAAAGGTTTCTCTAGGTTCTAATCAGCTCCATACCTTAGAATGAAGGAGGTCTGATATCTCTGTCTCGGAACTCGATTTCACAACATCCCGCAAGGGGAGTCAGAAACACTGGAGCTGGATTTCTCGGCAGCTTCATGATCAGTGCATCAGCTTGGAGAGTCGCCTTCCTTAGGCACTTGCCGTAGCGAGCTGCATCGGGCAAGTAGGTCGTTGAACTGCACCGAACCACCGTACTTTGCTATAGCAAGTGAAGGTATATTTATACCTTAAAGGTGTTTTAGAATGACATGTTTGACGTAGAGTCGGGCATATGAACATCATGAATGAACCCCTAGGGAATAGTTGTTCATTGTAAAGTAACTGAGTTCTTGGAGAAATCAATATTCAAGCAAGGGGAAGTCCCTAACTGCTTAAGCTGGTTTTCCAAGAAATCGTTGTGACGTTTGGTGAACGTATGGAAGTAGCCATGCCTGTATTTGGGTAGCATGGGCTATGTCTATATAAGGGCTTGATTTCTATGCCTATATAGGAGCAACGTGGATTGTACCTATATAAGGGCATGAATCGGGAAAATTCATTCGGAATCTAAAACGCCATACAACACTTGATTTTGTCATTCAAGATTTGGAAATTACAAGTAAGGGCGTTATGTATTTCTTGAGTTGACAATTCTACCAAACCAAATACTGGCAATACTGCCTTCAAAGACGTTTTGAATATTTTTGCAGAAGGTTTAGGAAAAATGGTTTGTAGTCAGGAGCAAATCTGAACATTAATTTAACATATTTGAATAATTTAATAAAGTGGTTGGAGGCTTATAATTTTCCCAAGAAGTACGTGGACCTTTGCCTCTAAGACAGACTTATGAACCTTCTGACCTGAATTAGGCAAGCCTTTTGTTTATACTAAAACTCAATTTTGGGATTTAGGTATTTTTGGTTTTGGTGATAGTGAGAAATGAGACGGTCAGTAGTTGTTTGGCCTTCCAGATGGAGTATGCTGCTGCAGGAAAATAAGTTGAGCTGATATAGAGTTAGAGCAGAGGTGAGGGCAGCTGGAGATGCATACCTGAAGTGGGCTTTTGGTAAATTATTTGAGCCAATGTCCGTCAGTGCATAGCTTCCAAGTACTAAGACATGTTGTTTAGTGGATGGTTAAATAAACAGATAGACATGCCGGTGAGATATTGGAAATAGGTCTGATCTGGGGCAGATCAAGATGTATAGATAGATCTGCAGTACAAAAGTCCTTTCCCTCAGCTAAAAAGATTTGCCTATTAGGTTAGCGGTAAAATGTATTATACTGAAAAGGAGAGTTTTAAGTGTTGTAAACTTAAGAAAAATAGAAAAGACAAAGGGCCAGATGTAGGTAATTCATATTTACCGACTCTTAAATACCGAATTTTACCGATTCGGTATTTAAGAGTCGGTAAATCTGAACGGGGGAGATGTAGGTATTACAGATTCTGTAAATACCGAATCGTTAAGATTCAGTATTTACCGATTCTGTAATTACAGATTCGGTATTTCCCATTGATTCCTATGGGCTTTGAAGCCTATAGGAATCAATGGGAAATACCGATTCTGTAATTACCGAATCGGTAAATACCGATTTTAGCAAGGGTGCAGGGGGTGTCACTTTGACACCCTCTAGCACCCCCAAAGACGGGCATGTGAGTCATGTGGCACACAGACATGCCCTAAGGGCATGTCTGTCTGTCACATGGCTAGGTGTGCATGCACACATGTGCATGCACACCTGGATTCGGTATTTTACCACCCAATTGGATTGGGTGGTAAAATACCGAATCTGTAATGGCTTTGGGACTCTGAAGAGTCCCACCTACATATGAAAGATTCCGAATCGGTAAAAATACCGATTCTATATTTTACCGATTCGGTAAATTTACCGATTCGGTAAATTTACCGAATCTGTAAAATATGCCCCCTACATACCAAAAACCCATTTACCGGTCGGTAAATGGCTCCTACATCTGGCCCAAAATGTTGTGGCCTGTAATTTTTGAATTTCTATCGAATCATACTACATTTACCCATAATCAAATTAACGGGAAGAAAATCTAATGTTTAGGTTTTTCAACACCAATAAATACCTTCATATGGAAATTATACACTGTGTTACTTACTATTTAAATATTTTAATCTGATGAATAATTCACAGTTTCCTCCATCATAATAGCTCTATCATAGATGTAATTCTAGTTATGGAGTCTGCTATGCAATAAACATGTCATCCCAAAGTCAGATGATTTCCATTTGCTTCTGACTCCAAATCTGATGTTTAGAATCTTATACGCATATGTATAACAGTAAGTACCATTTAAACATTGAGACAGGGGATGTGAACACCCATTACAGGATTCCATTTTTACTTGTCTTTTGTTTTACAATAGTTTTGAATAAGTATAAAGACCATGCAGTGTTTATTCATAATAAGGGTTGTTTGATATGGATCAGAGATTCTGAATGTGTTTTCAAAAGGCAAAGAATACAGCCTTAGAGCCCCACTTAGTGTGCTCCACCAGCCCATAAAGGCTTGAGCAGAAGGTGAGAACCTTTAACATGGAGTGGGCCTTTAATGGCTGGTAGAGCCTGCTATGGAGGGCTCTAAGGCTATTAGAACATTCCGCCCTTAGAGGGCAAAATGTTCTAATTTGTAAAACAAAGTTCTCATGGAGCCCGAGAGCATTGAAATCCCCTCAGGCTCTGTGAGTCCTTTGTTCACAGCAATAGCTCTGAACAAACATTTGAATGTTGATGCTCCGGGCATCTACCGGCCATGAGAAGCCAAGAGCACTCTATTTTTTCAATGGAGCGTTCAAGATTGTAATGTTCTAATATTTGTTAGAAGTCCTTGGTTAGCTCTATGGTGCAGGTACAGCGTACTATTCACTTGATGTTTGGCAGAATCTTCATACCTGTAAATTTGACCGTTGTACTGAGGAACCTACTCCCATTTTTAAAATGATTATATGTCGAACTTGAGTTATACAGGTGTTAGATTGTGATCAGTGCCCGAGCGGCTATTATGGCTTTAGTTGTGTGCTATACGCCACTCTACCGTATCTATATTATTGCCCACCTATTATGTTTTGTATTTTTGATGCATCAATGTAATATTAGCCTTGTAATGTTTCTTTTTCTTTTTCCTTTTGAAAATGATAAATACATTTTTTTTTAAATGGTTATGAGAGCCACTTTTTTAACTTCTTTAAATCAACATACCAGAACGTATATCTCATTGCCAGGTTTGAACCCTTATGCAACTGAGGTATGGGGAAGCAGAACAATTAACATTAGTGTTTTACCAAGGTGGTGTTACTGGATTGCATTTTCAAGCACTGCTGTAGATCCCCTGCTCAGATAAGTGGTAGCCATCATTATGTAATAGTATACAAAGGTGCAATTGAGGCAGTGTTCATCACATTTACTAATAGAATGTGCTGACAGCAGTGTACCTGCTTTGTGAACCACCATGTTTTCCCTCTGAGGAGGAATCTTTGAAAATGACCCTTGAATGAGGGAGTGATGGGACTAGAAGAGCTGCCAGTTTCCAGAGCTTCTGTCCCTGTATAGAAGTGGCTCAACACAACTACAGGAAATGTGTAACACTCGCCATCTGAGAGCCCCGCATTGTATGACACCATGTACTGCCCTGTTCTGTCAAATACACAGAGGAAGTGGTATAGCAACTCTCACACAACTGCCTAATACACACTCTATGTAATATGGACCAAAATCTACAGAAAATTAAACTTATATAGACATAATTCATCAATAAAATAAAGTACCTGGGAAATACCACCTGGGTAAAAAAAACAGGGCAAGAAATCTGACCAACCTGTGTGAAAAACATTCTGAGAGATGGCAAATAACCCTGCACTGGAAAGTACCCCATACCAAGATTTAAACTTTTGGTTTGTAAAGCAGAACCGTGATTTCCTGTATCTGACACAGAAGCACACAGCCATCGAGATGGAAGGAGCTGTTTCCATCCAGTTCTTGGGATAAAGCAATTCATGATTTTTCCTGATAAGTTATATAACATTGCCATCGATTGGCCTGTGGAAGACAGGCACAGTTCCAAGACGTGAAACCTCAGAATCACAGCATACCCCACACCTTGTAAGGCCCAAACACTGATGCCATATTCAAGTTGTCACCTAAAGACAATGTGACAGTTAAAAGTCATGCTGCTACTACACCAGCGAATAAAGAGAGTACTGGTTAAAACCAGGTAAAACATAAGATAGAATTTCCTGACAATCAAACTTCAATTTAAAAAAGCGCTTACCTAAATAAGGAGGCGAAATACAGAAATGTTTTTGGTACCAAAGACATAATGGGTATACCTGAAAAGCAGTTTTCAGTATTTATGAAGGTGTATCTCACAAGAAAAAGTCTCAGTATGCTGAAATAAGGGTTCTAGAATGGAGACTAACACCAGTTAGAAACTAGTGGGGTAAAGTCACGTTTACTGTCCGTGCTGCTCCGGTAAGGAGTGACACCTTCTGACCATCCATTGCTGGAATGGAGCTCAACAAGTCACTTACAATTGGATCTCACCAAACAGAACTGGAGGCAGAAACATCCTCGGCAATTTATTTTCCACGGTAAACAAAACCAGCACAAGCGTGCGCCTCGCGCGGCGGGAGGGGGCCTGTGCAATTCCCCTTGCAGGAGCGTGCAGCAAGGTGCGATGATTGCGACCTTATGGCGCCACGCGCTCCCGCAAGGGAATCGCCAGACATTCACGCGTTGCCATTGCAAGCAATGCAACACGTGCACGTTTTTGCCCCCAAAGCTGTGCTGATGGCTAAAGGTCTCTCTCCTATGCAGCGCATGCGCGCTGCATAGGCGAGACCTAAAAAGGGCAAGTACTGCATAGCGGCTAGTACCTGCCCATTTAAAACAAGTGAACGTGTTGACCAACAAAGGCCTATGCTCTCACTATGTGCTTATTCAATAACTCTGTGTTGTTTCTGGGTTCTGCAGAATTTGCTTCAGCACACGATGTTCTTCCTCTGCGTTATAAAGGAGCATACAATGCGGCTGCACATCTCTTGTATGTGTGTCAGGGAAATATTCATTGCTGCTGCCTGATAGTGTGGTGCCTGATCTGTTTATGAGAGAAGCTTGCACATCTGTACCTGGGCTGTGTGGGTTACTGAAGCTTAATCAAATATTTTCAATTGACAAAAGTCAAAACATGTGGATTTTATAATGCTGGTCCATGCTTGCTTTTATGATTACCTTCCCAGGGTTCGGTAAGTGTATTGCTCACATGGCATACCCTGTCTTCTCCAGAACTGGAAATTTTGGTGACTACAATGTCTGTTCGGAATGCCGCTGACCGGATAGGTTCCGTCCACCACGCTAAGCGCTGACAAAAATGGAGAGTTCCGACAGCATCTCAAGGGCATTCCATGAGGCCAATTTACTTTCATTAGTGGGTCACATATAAAGGTTCCTCACAGTGAGACTCCTTTTGATACATTAGTCTAATATGAAACGTGTTTGCTTTATCACAGTGAGGGTGTAATCCACCTGCATGCGATGTATGCTGGGTGTTCTGTCTAACGTTTTCTGTTAGATGCTGGACATAGGTGTCTAGACATTGTAATTAAAACAACAAAATGATGTGCTGTTCCAGGTAGCTAAGTGGGAAGAAACCTTTGTCTGATACACAAGCCCTCACCCACCGAAGTGGCATGCTTCTTCATAGGGCCGTGCTCCTTGCTGGGAGGGTGCTGCAAGGCCCAGCAGGCCCCTATGTGGGGGCTCTTTGCCAGAGATCTTTCATTGCCTAAAAATCCAGGTAAGGCCCTGCACCAAGTTGGAGGGAGGGATGTTGAAGTGGTAGATTGGGAATATCAGTGGTTTCAAACTGGTTTTGGGTTCAGTAAAAGGAAACCTTTAATTAGGACAGCTGAGAACTCATGGCAAGTATAAAAACAAGTGTTGAACCCAAAGGGACACCAATGAATCCTGGGTTCAAGGGAAAGTCTACATGTTTCTTGCATGAAACTACTCATGAAGTAGTCAATTGAAATTCATCAGGACCGAGAGACAGAACCTAATCTACGGATTCAGAAATACTGAGTGGATATGAATTCACCACCTTCACCAGAGTACTACCCTCCAAACAACAAAAACACTCAGAAGAACATGTTCGACAGTTCTCTGCACATCTATCCAACACAACTCACATATTCCACATAGTTCAGCATCAACAAGCTCACAACAGTACACACAATAGCACACCATGTCCAGCTATGTACCCTTCTTGTATCCATCTGGATAGTGCACTGCCATCTGGATGTGACTGGTACTTTGAAGTCACTGAGCATACAATGATATACTCCACTAGGTAGCGGAGAACATGCAAGCACACTTACACCACAGCTAAGTTTTTTCATATAGTTAGGAATTCCAATCTCACATCAGTACGACACATAATAATAAGCACACTCCACCAGGAGACTACACCCTCCACCAGGAGACATTAGACTGGATAATGCTCACATATCCAAAACAGTTCCAAGGCACCATGTAGTTGAACCTCACCAAGCTCACAGCAGCATTTTCTTCATCAGGAAACAATATACTTCTCCAAAACAATTCACACTAAGCCAACACACCCAACACCCCACTGCCAAATGATTTAAGGGGGTACTGTGCACCACAACAAAATATAATTGCCTCACTTTTTATATACACATACTGCAAACTTTGAAGCACACATGCCAGGGTTAAGATAGCTGTACCTGAATTGGTAAAGCTCTCCAGATATACACGCCAAACCTTCAACCATTACAGCGCACTTGCAACCAAACATGCCCAAAATATTAACCACACCCGCACTACAGATGATCATACTCAACAGAAATCATACATAACATCTGTGACTGAATCCTAAAAACCAAGGAGTTAAATTAGTATAAGAAGAGGCCGATCCCTCACCCTGCGATGCCTTAAATGCCCCCATCCCACGCCTACTCCGATGAAGTCATAACTCCGCGGGAGTGACACCGATGGACACTTCCTCATGGCTCCTGCCCATGGCACCCTTTCTTGCTATGTGCAGGGTGTGCCTAGCAGAGGAGTATCCAGAAAATTAAAATACCCCCACTTTGAACTAAACCTCTGATGGCAAAGGGAAGCAAAGCAACTGAGCCCAACCTTTCCCAGCTAAGCTCCCTTTTCTCTTCCATCCAACAATCTATCTATTCATCCTTTCAAACTTTCATTGACCCGCTGATATCCTCCACTCCTCCTTTAGATTCTGTCATCCATTACTTCTATCATACATCAATCAATCTTTCCGTGTTCCTTTCACTCTGCCATCCATCCATCAATCCATCCATCCACTCTCCACCCACTCTGCCATTCATCCATCATAAACTCACCTACTCTGCCATCCATTCACTCGTCTTTTTATCCACTCATCCATCCATCCCTTTACTCTGCCATCCTTTCATTTGTCCATCCACCTATCCATTCACCCACTCATCCATTTATCCCTTTACTCTGCCTTCCTTTCACCTGTCCATCCACCTACCCATTCATTCATCCTTTCACCCACTTATCCATCTGCGGCTTATGTATCCACTTACTCATTCACCCACTCATCCATACATCCTTTCACCCTTACTGTCATTTGCTATTCCTTCCATCTTCTCTCTTCTGTTTCCCCATCTTTCTTTCTTTCTTCCTTGCTCCTGCTTACTCTTCTATTGATGCTGTATTCTTTTATAGCAGTATTTTTTAGCTTCTGGTTGCTGAGTTGCAGATAATAGAGGCCCACACAGCTCCACACCCCGCAGAAGCTGCTAATTTGGGAGGGGTTCACAACGGCCCTGGGGCCTAGCTGTAGTGCTCTCATAACATGCAACACTGCACCCCACTGAAACCTTATCCCAACCCTCTCCATCTCCAAGGAGAGAGGCAACATACTGTTAGGTGGTTCTACCAAGACGTAGCCTTTTAATTCACACAGCACCAGCAAGGAATGAGAACTGTAATTATGTAGACATTGGCTATGAGAATTAAAGAATGCAAGATAGTAAACACAGGGTTGTTGACTCAGAGTCTGAAGACTCTTAGTAGAAGTATGTTTTTTTTCACTGTCCTCAGGAAGATGAAATTAGTCAAAACTAGCAGAAGGAGGTTGCTGTGTGCTGGCCTGTAGAAGAGAATTAAAGTTTGTGGGGATATATTTTCTGTAATAAGTGCCACAATATGGTGCTCACAGACTGCATTTGTGACCCTAGCTCTTGAGTCCACCTCTGATGCTTCATGTCATCTCTCTGAATATGATAACTTTGTTTGTGGAGAGGGACATTTGTGCATGACAGGTGTCAGTTTTCAAAGATGCAAAAAACTGTCTTGCTATCCCAGCCACTCTGGTATCAATTGCAAACACTTTTTAGGTCTCACATTTGAAACAGCTGCTAGCTGTCTGTGGGCAAAAGCCTCTTGTAGATCATACAAAAACCGTACAGTGGGCTTACAGTCCATCTATTGCTTATGTATGGTTGGCTTTCTTGTCACACTCATTTGCTTATTTCTTATTCGATAACTTTTCTTTCTCTTCTTGTGTATGTGTCCCCTCCCCCCACCACCCCTGCGCATAGCCTCATTACCATACTTTTGATTGGCTGTATCATTCCATTGCTAACATTCAGGAAACTACTTTTTAGGTCTTGCCTACCAGCAAGGCCCTGCGCCCAACCCTCCGAGGGTGGCCCCATAGTGCCTTCTTCATTCTTCTGTCAAAATATCGCACCTGAATTGCAGTATCTAACCAGTTTTCAGTACGCTTATAAAAGAGGTATACTTAAGGGTATAAGAACGGCCTGGGAGTTTTTGCAGTAAGGATTATGGTGATTTTGCAAGAAGATCCTGAGGCGCCATCCTTTGTTGACAACCTATGTACTACAGATGATGAATTGACTGAATGCATGGAGAGGGTTGACAATTTAGTGACACTTATAGCACGGCATGGGTATAAAATAATTTGAAAAAAAACAAAGTAAATTGCATATCTTATTGCTATTTTTCTTGGATATGAATTATAAAGGTAAATAATAGGCACCTGACTTCTTGCAGAAGTGTGCTACTTTATAACTTCTGGACAAATTCAGGAAGTTACAAGCCTTAATGAGGTTTTTTTAACTTTGGAAGCGTTTACTTGTCACATTATGATGAGCAAGTTAAGTCCTTGTCTGAATTAATTATTGGCATGTTTTGTGAAAAGAATTGGATGAAAGCACACATAACTATTTTACATGGACTGCAAGCATACATGTTAGAGACTAAATATTTACAGACACAGGACAAGTCAATCCTAGTGATTAGGGTTGTTCCCAGCACTTCAGGCTACATATGTATTTTACAATGAGAGATAGACGACTCCCAGAGCCTACATATCACATATGTATTCCTCTGCTGAGGAACAATGTATTCCCACAGAGAAAATTCTCACTGCTGTACAGAGAGCTACTCTGAAAAAGTGCTCTCTTGCATGAAAAAAAATCATTGTAGTTTCCCCCATAGCTACACTGGAAGCAGAAACAAAAGCTAGTATTCCCAAAGCCTTCTCTATATCTTCGTTGGGTGCAGTGGGACTTTTTGAAATGTAACTGATGTAAACATTTAATATGATCCAACCTTTCTGAATCAGGAAGTTTTGCAAAATGCATAAAATATACCAAAAGCTTCAAATATATTATAGCTGTATTATTATAAAAGCGTCTTCCACACAGATGGCACTTCACAGCCTGCGATTGGTGCTAAATAGAAATATTTTGCGGCTAGTGTAGGGAGTTTTTAAAGATGTCATCTTGAAAGCGCTACAGACACTCACACTAATGTTTTGGGCAAACCAGCATTCTGTGTATTAATAAGGCTACAATGTAGACGTACCACACTGGCTCTTAAATTTATTCAGAGATTCAAAGGATAAATCAATAAAAAAGCAAGCAACCTTGAGGAAAGGCAGAGGATAAGCGTCCTTTGGTCCATGTACAGCACAGCCCGGAAAAGTGAAGGAATGTATGCTAAAGATAACTTTGCAGCAGACATAGTTGCAAAACTTTAATATGGCTGCTGTTACTCGATCTTAACGATGATAGATGCAGACATTTTAGTGGTGATACAGGCAACACTGAAAGGACAACCGTTTTCTGATGTTTCCTCTCTGAATATTGTCACACTGTAACTAAAGATAACCTTTCTTTGGTTTTCATACATGGAATTGTGGCTATGCATACTCCTAATGAACAAGCCAAATTAGACTTACGGCCTGATTACAATCTTAGCTGATGGAATACTTCGTCCCAACAGTGACAGATATCCTGTCTGCTGTATTACAGGCTCCATAGAATATAATAGAATTGTATTATGTCAGACAGGATATCTGTCACGTTTGGGATGGAGTAACTTTGTGTGCCAAGATCGTAAACAGGCCATTAGCCAGGGCAGCTCATGAAGGGATAGATCTGCTCAATATGGCATCAGCGCTACTGTATCAATGCTATAGCAAAGGTGCTGGTGGCCACATTTACCAAAGCTTACAAAACAATATGCATATATTTATTGCAGTCAATTCCGTCTCTATATTCCTTTGTGTTTGGCCATAAAATATTAATACTGCTTGAGCAGCATTAAAACACTTTCTGTGCCTAGTAGCAAAGGGAGAAGTTCATACATTTCAATCAGACAATGGCCCTACATTTACCGCTGTGTTTATCAATGTTATGTTGTCTGTGGGAATAAGACTACTACATTCCGTCTGGAATCAAAAATTATTGTAGTGGGAGCCAACAGTATGCTTAAATAAGCCTTAACCACTTGGGTATTAAATACAGGAGTGTCCTGGTTAAATAGCTTGTAAGGGGTTTAGAGAGCATTAAAGAAGTATTAGGTGGTCACATCCCATACAAAATGCTCTTTGTATGTGCCTGATGTTGATTTCCTGCAAAGGTAGAAGAGTTGAAAATTAGATCATCTGACCCTTTTTCTTGGTTGAATTTGTTATAAACCCTTCAAGAAATCAGAACTAAGTTGCCCAACGTGAAAACTCTGACTTTGTCACAGGCGAAGCTACTGAAGGTTAGTTTCCCAAAGTGGGAGAGCTGGTTCAGGGAAAGATCACAGGCAAGCAAGTCTTTAGATCATCATACAGACCACCAATTCCTGTTCTTGGGATCAAAGGCACTTGGACAGTAATCTTGCTGCCCACTCCTGGTGCAAATAAATACCGGAAACTGTTGATCAATCACATTAAAAAGAACTATGTGGAAATATGCCTATATGTTTTTACTCCTGTATAATGTTTCAAGCGGGAAGTGCGGTGCAGGGGAGGGGTGAGTTGGGTGGTGGGGGTTGTTTTTCTGCATGTTTTATCTATCCTCAAGGGATACCCTGTTCAGCGACTCATGTATCATTGATCCATGCCCTGCATAAATACTGCCTGTTGGATGTAAAATATCAATAAAATCTATTGTAAAAAAAAAAAGAACTATGTGGTAGCTTCTGTTCAGCAGACCTCCATCGACACCAAGGGGCTTCTAGAGTAGATCAACAAACCCTCTCCCTACTCAAGAATAACAACCGCAAGAACAGTACAGTCACAATGAAATCTTAAACCCCATTCCGGAGACTGAATGAATGGATTTCGCAAGGCGGGGCTACTCCAAGGAGTGTCCTGGAGCTACATGGGAAATAAAAGTCAGAAGATTAAGAAAAAAAGATCATTAAATAATGAAAAGCCAAGTCTTAAGTTGCTTTCTAAATGATTGTTCATAGTACACTTGGTGAAGTTCAACAGGCAATTTGTTCCAGACTTGAGGGCCCAAAAGAGAAAAAGATCTGACGCTGGAATTGATTAGTTTTACCTTTGGAACTTTGGCCAAGTGGCCAAGTGAAGAGCGTAAAGACCTAGAAGGAGAGTAGAATTGGCTTCTAGAGGGTAGAAAATCTGTGTCAGATTGGTGCAGAGCCGTATGCGTATGGGTCAAGGTCTTAAACAAGATCCTATTCCTGACAGGAAGCCAATGCAGATTCTTCAGATGAGAAGTGATACAGGCTCACTTGGGTAGATGTAAGGCCAGGAGAGGGGCTGTGTTCTGAACAGTTTGTAATTTCTGCAGTAGATAGTGTCAGAGTTTAACATAAAAGGCATTAGCATAATCCACTAGAGGCACCACCAAAGCCAGAAGAACTTCTCTGGAAGGACTGATGAGGCTGATGATTCTTCAGCTTTACACTAAGTGCCACATTACATCAAATGATGCAATACAAGTGCCAGTTTCAACAGGAGAACCTGATGCTGCAATAGCAACAATTGCAACTTCTGAAACTGTGGTTTATTATGAAACACCAATAGAACCCACATCAATTGAAATTATGTACTGCTTCAAGCAATTATGCTACATGCAAAGGACTCTGATTTAGGTTTTGAAGTAAGAGAAGTAATCATCCCTCCAGTTTATCTGTACTACAAATTATGTGCTGCTTGTTATTGGCTCTGTGACAGAAAACGTTTTCCAAAATGATCATATATCTGAACTGCTACAGGAGTTCTGTTCCTTATAATCTAGATTATAATGTTGGTTAGCATCTTGCTATTCATACCTGGGAAGTAAAGTCCTGATAAAAAAATTGCCATTTCTGGTGGTTCAGTAATTGCAACCTTACTTACTTAATCTTTATTTCGATCACAAGATCATAAAAGATATACATTCAATTCTATACAAAATATAAAAAGGCATATTAAACAACATTGGTGATCGAGCTAAAAACTAGAGTTTAAAATATAACACAATTTTAGGACTGTCTCAAAACTTCAGATTTCCTAACGCATCATTTTTACACAGCGGCATCGAGCGTACCACATAGAGGTCAAAAATTTGGATAGAGCGAATACTAGAGTAGGGGATAAGTCTGTCTTCAGGACTCTATAAGCGGGTAGAAAAGTTCTGAAACCCAGGTTCCTGAGCAAGGGGACTAGCCAATATTTCCTGCTCCTTGCGTACCCCCTGCAAAAGAAGACAGCATGGACGTCATTCTCCTTTGAGTGTCCACAGGCCGGACAAGTTTCTGAAGAGGGATGAGAAGACCAGGATGCTGTGAATGATGCTAAGGGAAGGGTTCCGTATCTCCATTGGAGAAATAGTTTCCTGGTGAGTTGAGGAGAAATGGCGTTGAGGACGTTTTCCAGATGGTAGGAATCTTTTACTTGTGTGAACTTGTTGGACAGTGACCCCTCCCGTGCACCGTCCATCGCTCTGAGGAGCATATGATCGTAATAAGCTCTCGCCAGTGCCTTTTTTGGGGTCTTTGGGCAAATGTTTAGTGGGTCTGTCCATAGTTAATAAAGTCCAATTGCCTGTAGTGTTCTCCTGATATAAATCAACCAGGGCATTGTTTTAGCATTGGGTAGCTCTAGAAATTCCTGCAACTCAGCTCTGTAGGTTGAAAGGTCTGGACTACTCCAGAGGCGCCGCCAGAATGTCAAGGGCTTTAAGCCCAGCTCCTCCGTGATAGGTCGAATGTCCAAGTCCAATCTGAGCGGGAGTAATGGAGTACTCTGTGGGAGAGCAACAACCTGTCTCAAAAATTTATTTTCGGTTGTTAATAATTTGGGCGAAGGAATGTGCCCCCACAGCTCACCCCCGTACGTAACACCACCCCGGGCTTGGGCTTTATAGATGTGAATAATGGGGCTAAGTGGACGGAAGGGGGATTTATTCACCAGTCTCATAGTGCCACCCGCCAACTGGGCCAGTTTGATGATCACTTTCGACGGGTGAGAAGACCATGTTAGATGTTCATTAAGAGTGAATGAATGAAATATGATTTATTCACGCGCTACTATGCCCACTGGGCGTCAAGGCGCCTAACTCAAAAAATTAGCTGCGGGCAGACAGAGACACGAGCTCACTGATATGCTTTGGAAAAACACCAAGTTTTCAGAGCTTTCTTGAAAAGATCAAGTGAGGGCTGTAGTTTGATCTCCAAGGGAAGAGTGTTCCAAAGCTGAGGCGCAAGGATAGAAAAGGCCTTGTTCCCCCATCTTGCCATCTTAGCGCGTGGGACTACCAGTTGGTTAAGCTCTAACGAGCGAAGACATCTGGTTGGAACATACCTAGAGAGCAAAGAACCCAAGGCATCAGTCGGGCCTGCCCTCAAGGCGCTATAAGTAAGACAGAGAAGTTTAAAAGAGACTCTGAAAGGGATAGGCAACCAATGAAGACTCTTCCTTGCCGAGGTCGCAGAGGACATCCACGGCAGGGCCAAAACGAAGCGCGCCGCGGCATTTTGCACAACCTGCAGGCGTTGAAGAAAGCCCTTGTTGGCCCCGGCATAGAGTGAATTACAATAATCCAGCCTTGAGCCAACAAGGGCGATCACAACCTGTTTTCGTGCCTGTGGGGAGAGATAGTACGCGATTCTTTTCAGAATCCTGATGACGCCCCAACAGGTGGCCACTGTCCTATTCACCTGCAGCTCCATGGAGAGCCGGGTGTCAAAAATGACGCCTAGGTTCCTAGCAGATTGTGTGGGTGTGGGGCAGATGCCTAAGGATGAAGGCCACCACTCACCTGACCACATTTCCTGGTCTTTGCCGAAGACCAGGACCTCCGTTTTGTCACCGTTCAACTTTAATGAGTTGAAAATCATCCAGTCTGCAACCAGTTGCATACAGGACTTAAAGTTGGACGCGGTGACATTCACGGAGTGAGTCAGGGACACCATAATCTGCGTGTCGTCGGCGTACGACACGACCTCCATCCCCTGAGATCTTACAAGTCTTGCAAGGGGGGCCACGTAGATATTGAACAGGGTCGGACTCAATGCCGACCCTTGTGGCACCCCACAATGCAACGACTTGACAGGGGAGAGGTGCTCCCCAAGCATCACTCGTTGCTCTCGCTGATGTAAAAAGGAGTTCAGGAGACTCAGGGCCGGTCCTGCTACCCCTGCCTCCCTTAACCTAGATGTTAAAGTACCGGGAGACAGGGTATCAAATGCTGCTGTTAAATCCAGCAGCACTAGCACGGTCGTCTGTCCAAGATCGACTTTCCGACGGATGTTATCTGCGACCTTCGTCAGTGCAGACTCAGTGCTATGTAGCTTTCTAAAGCCATGTTGGGACCCATCCAAAAATCCTGATACATCCAGGAAGTTGGAAAGATGACAATTCAGATGGGCCTCCAACATCTTAGCAGAGGCCGGCAAAAGGGATATGGGCCTAAAGTTCTTCAATAGACCAGGGTCAAGGGTGGGCTTTTTAAGAAGTGGTTTTACAATGGCCCTCTTCCATGCCACCGGGAAGATACCTTGCTCCAGAGCTCCATTCATAATTTCCAACATTGGAGGAAGAATAATGTCCCTACAGTCCTTTAGTATTCTCAAAGGAACCGGGTCCAAGGGAGAAGCAGATTTAGTTTTGTCTAACAGGAGGTTAAGACCCTCCAATGAGAGCAGGGGAAATTGGTTCAAGACTTGGGGAGAAGACGCATCCCAGGATTCCAGCTGTTTAACTCGGGAGAGGTCTTCTTCACTAAGAGTGTCCCTCTGTGATTGAAGAGCCACATAGATGTCATCAATTTTATTAAAGAAGAAATCTGAGATGTTATTACATAGCTCCTGTGAAGCAACCACGGGGTCAGGTACCTGGAGAGTGATCCCCAGGTATTCAATTGTATACACCCGTTCCAGTTGGGCTTCTCCCAACCTTGGTGGGGGTCGATTGTGCGACTTCGGGTTGAGGATCATATATTTGGTCTTTTGGGGGTTGATTTCAAGTCCTCGATCTAAACAGAACTGTAAGAACCCGTCCAAAACACGTTGAATGCCCATAGGGGTTTTTGACAGCAGCAGGGTGTCGTCCGCAAACATGATTGCAGGCACCCTGGTGCTAGTCAACCTTGGAGCATCAGTATTGGGGATCCTGTTAAGGTGGTCAACTATCCCGTTCACAAAGAGGCAAAACAGGGTCGGTGCGAGCACACAGCCCTGTCTTACCCCTCTGCGAACGGGAAACCTTTCGGTTAAGATGCCTCCTCTGCCACACCTAACGCGGGCATAGTTGTTATGATGCAATCGCATCAGGATACCCAAAATGTCTCCGGGGACATTCAACTCCTCCAAAACCTTCCATAACTTCAGTCTTGGTACCAAATCAAAGGCGGCACGCAAGTCCACAAAGACTGTATACAAGGTGCCGCCCTCGATTATAGCTGTCCTCCAATATAGCAGGTTCAACCTAAAAATTTGGTCTGTTGTGGACACTCCCTTTCTAAATCCAGCCTGATAGGGAGTCATAATGCCCATCTCATCCACCCAATCCTGTAATCGATTCAGAACCAGTCTCCCAAAAAGCTTCTGAGATATGTCAATAAGACTAATTGGGCGGTAGTTGGCTGGGAGCAGAGGGGACCCCTTTTTATAAATTGGGACCACCTCTGCGCCCAGCCAAGTATCCGGTAGCTCCATACCCCCCAGGATGGCATTGAATATCAATGTAAGGTATGGGGCCCATATCCCTGGTTCTTGCTTGAATAAATCCCCAGGTACCCCATCAAGACCGGGAGCTTTTCCAGCGGAAAGCCCAGCTATGGCCACCCTCACCTCTTTTTCTGTGAAACGGTCACCACATATGCCTAAATCTGACGTACTGTATGTGCTGTTAGGAGACCTTTCTTCTACTGAGTACAGTGTCATAAAATGGCTCTGCCAAAGGCTGGGAGCGATGTTAGGCTCAATGGCTGAGGATAAAGCCTCAGTACCGTTTGAGACCAAGCGCCAGAATTTGCGCGAGTCTCGAATAGTTAATGACCTGGCAAGGTTTTCCCAATAATCCTGTTCCCATTCAGCCTTTGCATCTGCCAGGAGCTTCTTGTAAGATCTTCTCCTGGCTTGGATTTCATCCCTATTACTGCCATTCTTAATGGCTAGCAGCAGTTTGGTCTTAGATTCCCTACAGGTGGCATTGTACCAGGATGTCTTAGCCGGGGGTCCTGCTTTTTTCCCAGACTTTGAGAACAGATCTATCTCTAGGGTACTAATTAGCTCAGCATATGCATTAGCAAGCTTTTCTCTATTAGCTGGCCCTTCCACTTCTGTCCCTTTCTGGAAAGCCTTCTCCAAATACGGAATAATCCTTGCATATAGTTTAGGTAGGCTATCTCCCCTGGAGACTAATTTCTCCCACCTGACTTTCCTCCGATTATTTTCTAGTAGGAGCCCTGGCTTGTTATTATCTATGCCGAACGTAATGTGTTCGTTCCCTGGTGAAATATAGGAAAGTTCAAGGGCGTTATGGTCACTATCCCTTCTCTCGATGATTTTAAAATCGACTACTTCTGGCCACATGGATAGTTTAACGAGGATGTAATCTATTCTCGATTCTCTGCCAGTTATATTATAGGTACAGGTACTGGCTATATCTGATTTACAGCGACCATTGCAGGCCCTAAGACCTTGATTTAGGGTGAGGGCAGTAATCTGCAATGCCAGGGGAGTCCAAGCTCTCGGTGGCAGTGACGCTGTCGCAGGGATACGCCAGCACGAGTCTTCCTCAAGGGAGGGGCCATCACGCAAACCTAATAGTGGTTCATACTGTGAATTAAGGTCACCTCCCACCAGGCATCCAAGTTCCCAGGGAATACCATCTAGAAACACAGAGAGTTGCTCTATGGTGCTGGATTCCCTGGACATTGGTACAGGTCTGGAATATATGTTTACAACCACCAACTTTGAAGAGTTTGGCCACTCCAATAGGACGGCCAAAATGTCATCTGAATCTGTTTCCAGGTAGTTAGCCTGGCAGTCTAAATCTGTTGCTATCCAAGTCGTCAGTCCTCCCGATGGCCTGCCCCGTCCTCCCCACTTGGCAGGTTTAGAAAACACTGCAAAGCCCTGAAGCGAGATTTCCTCACGCGCCCAGGTCTCCTGGAAAAGTAAAATATTTTTAGATCTGATGAAGGAGGCCCATTCGGGAGAGTCAATCTTGCTGGCTAGTCCTGCTACATTCCACGAAACCAGGGTTAAGGGGCATAAATTGGTAAGAGATAAGCCCGTAATGATGTTATTATTAGCTTCCATGGTCTCCGGAGTAACCACCTGTGTTGGGGGTGAATCGGTCGGGGCACATATAGATTTGGTATGGATCGCGTTTAGAACCTCTGGAGAGAGCTCCGGAACAAGTTTTAGTTCTAAAGAGGTTTGTGTCCCTGTGAGTAGAGTAGATAATGAGGGTGGACTGTTCCCCATCCATTCTAATGCTGGCTGTTCAGACCCCACATTGTCCATGAGTCAATCCACCATTTCCAAACTGCTATATCTATTATAGACAGGGAGGTGGGCTGGATAATGCATTCTGTGGGGCCCTTGGATACCTCTTGTAAATCCTCCCCCACGTCCCCTCCTCCTTGTGATGTTTTCCCAACCTTCATCCTGCTCAAACTGCATGAAGTGATCAGTGGGTCTTCCCCTGTAATTATGAGGACCGCTTCCCTCCCTTCGACTGCTTCCCCTTTCATCCAGTAAGTCTTGACGGTACCCCCATCTTTGATCCTCCAAGTTATATAGACTTGATGGATAAAAGAATGAGAGAGGTAGAGATTGGATGTTGCTTGCTTGGTCATCAGAGTCCCAGGCACAAATGTATGCAGCAGTGCCCTGTTCCCTGAAAGTGACCAAAACACAGTCTCCCCTTACTGATTTTCTGGAGTATCCCACCCAAGTGACCAGCCTAACCATGGAGATATCGCTGGTTATTCCTCTCGGAAGCGGTCTGTATGTGGATAACCAGCTGATAACTTTGTTCCTGAGTGATGACATTGTTTCTATTGTTGTAAATTTTTATTCTGGAACCCCTGCCAAAACGAGTGTGTAGGGCGCAGGTTCTGGGGGGAGGTTGACAGGTTTTGGTTTACGGTTGTTGTTGGGTTTTACTTCCGTAAATGTTTGATCATCTTTGGATTTGGACTGTATAAGAACAGTCTCTTTGGGTAATGGGGTAATGGTTGGGGTAGTAATCGGTAAAGCAGATGGTGTTTGTGGCTTTGTTGGTGATGCGTTATTAGAATTTAGGTTGGGCGGGAGTAGGGGAGTTTTAAACAAAGTAGGCGCTGGATTGTGAGCCTTGGTGGGGGGTAAATTATTCTTTGCAACTGTGGAGACATTACCCTTTTTGGGTTTTGGCTCAGGACCCCCTTTTGTTACTATAGGTGCATTGGAATCAAGTTTCCTTGAGTCAGCTAGTTGCACAGTGGATTTTTCAATATTGACTAGCCTGGCCTCAATCTTGATCAGTCGAGCTTCAAGAGGGCTCAATAGTGATCTAAGAAGTACACCAATATCCTCCAATGTGATGTCATCACAGGAGTTATCAGCTGTAGTAGTGATAGTGTTTGTGGCCATTGCTGGTACCTTTGTGGAGTGGTTTGCGGGGGTAGTTGTTATGCCCTGCTGTACTGGGTTAGGTACAGGAGTGCCTCCCTTTGCCCCTTTTCCCCTAGAAGTTTTAAATTTTGGGGATATTGTCTTGTTGGTTTCTTTATTGGGGCCCCCCCTCTTCTTTTGTACAGCACCTTCCCTAGTCCCCCTATCATTCTCGAGACTAAGCTCTTGAGCGTTGACTAGCGTAATTATAGGATCAAGCGGTAGGGATGAAGTTACAGGTGATGTGTGAAGCAGTTGGGTGTTTGGGAGGGCCATTATACTCAAGTCCTCAAAATCACTTGGGACCTCAGTTGTTGAATCCGGGTCATTGATATTTGGATTAGGTGGATGGAGTGTTACCTGATTGGTCTTTTCTTTTGTTCTGAGTTCGGGCCTCCCCTCTGGTGTTCTAGCTTGAGCCATTGGCCCAAGTGAAGATCTTCTAACCCAGTCTATTTCTTGGGAGATCCTTCTTTCCAGAACCTGAATTTCGTCGAGTAACAATGATCCGGCTTTGACAAAATAGTTGTCAATGGGGCCCTTTGCAGCTCCAGCCGCAGCTAATGTGGATTTACTTCTGGTTTCTCTGCTACACATTGTTCCTTTTAAGCAGAGGACCAGATATGAAAATAAAGTTTAAAGAGGAGGGGCCCGGGCCGTGCTCTCACGCGCTCGAACGGCCTCAAACGGCCCGCTCTTTGCCCGGTCTTCGCCCCGTGCTCCGTCCCGCGCGCGTCCCGCGTCGCGGTGGTAATTGGGCCAGAGAAGTACGAAAGGTAGCAGGGCAAACAGGGTCTAACAGGCAGCAGAAGTCTGTGGCAAGCCGCGTGTCAAGGGAAAAATCCAAAATGAGGCACCCACTCAGCCGATGATCCCAAGCGCTGATATTGCTGGAGGCTGGGGTCGTGGCCGCCGGGGGAAGAGGCACCAGCTGTGTGAAGCTGAGGATGCTGGTCCTCGCAGTCCCCCGGTAGGCTCCACGCACTGTCCTCTCGCCAGAGGGCTCGACCTGGTCCATCTTTTACTGGAAGCGCGTGTGCTCTCCGCCGACTGCGGAGCCGCTCACACCAGAGGGAACGGACTCAGGGAGCAGATGAGCGGCACCCGCGAAGCGGGTGTCGCGAAAGGTAGCAGGGCAAACAGGGTCTAACAGGCAGCAGAAGTCTGTGGCAAGCCGCGTGTCAAGGGAAAAATCCAAAATGAAGCACCCACTCAGCCGATGATCCCAAGCGCTGATATTGCTGGAGGCTGGGGGCGTGGCCGCCGGGGGAAGAGGCACCAGCTGTGTGAAGCTGAGGATGCTGGTCCTCGCAGTCCCCCGGTAGGCTCCACGCATTGTCCTCTCGCCAGAGGGCTCGACCTGGTCCGTCTTTTACTGGGAGCGCGTGTGCTCTCCGCCGACTGCGGAGCCGCTCACACCAGAGGGAACGGACTCAGGGAGCAGATGAGCGGCACCCGCGAAGCGGGTGTCGCGAAAGGTAGCAGGGCAAACATGGTCTAACAGGCAGCAGAAGTCTGTGGCAAGCCGCGTGTCAAGGGAAAAATCCAAAATGAGGCACCCACTCAGCCGATGATCCCAAGCGCTGATATTGCTGGAGGCTGGCGGCGTGGCCGCCGGGGGAAGAGGCACCAGCTGTGTGAAGCTAAGGATGCTGGTCCTCGCAGTCCCCCGGTAGGCTTCACGCACTGTCCTCTCGCCAGAGGGCTCGACCTGGTCCGTCTTTTACTGGGAGCACGTGTGCTCTCCGCCGACTGTGGAGCCGCTCACACCAGAGGGAACGGACTCAGGGAGCAGATGAGCGGCACCCGCGAAGCGGGTGTCGCGAAAGGTAGCAGGGCAAACAGGGTCTAACAGGCAGCAGAAGTCTGTGGCAAGCCGCGTGTCAAGGGAAAAATCCAAAATGAGGCACCCACTCAGCCGATGATCCCAAGCGCTGATATTGCTGGAGGCTGGGGTCGTGGCCGCCGGGGGAAGAGGCACCAGCTGTGTGAAGCTGAGGATGCTGGTCCTCGCAGTCCCCCGGTAGGCTCCACGCACTGTCCTCTCGCCAGAGGGCTCGACCTGGTCCGTCTTTTACTGGGAGCGCGTGTGCTCTCCGCCGACTGCGGAGCCGCTCACACCAGAGGGAACGGACTCAGGGAGCAGATGAGCGGCACCCGCGAAGCGGGTGTCGCGAAAGGTAGCAGGGCAAACAGGGTCTAACAGGCAGCAGAAGTCTGTGGCAAGCCGCGTGTCAAGGGAAAAATCCAAAATGAGGCACCCACTCAGCCGATGATCCCAAGCGCTGATATTGCTGGAGGCTGGGGGCGTGGCCGCCGGGGGAAGAGGCACCAGCTGTGTGAAGCTGAGGATGCTGGTCCTCGCAGTCCCCCGGTAGGCTCAACGCACTGTCCTCTCGCCAGAGGGCTCGACCTGGTCCGTCTTTTACTGGGAGCGCGTGTGCTCTCCGCCGACTGCGGAGCCGCTCACACCAGAGGGAACGGACTCAGGGAGCAGATGAGCGGCACCCGCGAAGCGGGTGTCGCGAAAGGTAGCAGGGCAAACAGGGTCTAACAGGCAGCAGAAGTCTGTGGCATGCCGCGTGTCAAGGGAAAAATCCAAAATGAGGCACCCACTCAGCCGATGATCCCAAGCGCTGATATTGCTGGAGGCTGGGGGCGTGGCCGCCGGGGGAAGAGGCACCAGCTGTGTGAAGCTGAGGATGCTGGTCCTCGCAGTCCCCCGGTAGGCTCCACGCACTGTCCTCTCGCCAGAGGGCTCGACCTGGTCCGTCTTTTACTGGGAGCGCGTGTGCTCTCCGCCGACTGCGGAGCCGCTCACACCAGAGGGAACGGACTCAGGGAGCAGATGAGCGGCACCCGCGAAGCGGGTGTCGCGAAAGGTAGCAGGGCAAACAGGGTGTAACAGGCAGCAGAAGTCTGTGGCAAGCCGCGTGTCAAGGGAAAAATCCAAAATGAGGCACCCACTCAGCCGATGATCCCAAGCGCTGATATTGCTGGAGGCTGGGGGCGTGGCCGCCGGGGGAAGAGGCACCAGCTGTGTGAAGCTGAGGATGCTGGTCCTCGCAGTCCCCCGGTAGGCTCCACGCACTGTCCTCTCGCCAGAGGGCTCGACCTGGTCCGTCTTTTACTGGGAGCGCGTGTGCTCTCCGCCGACTGCGGAGCCGCTCACACCAGAGGGAACGGACTCAGGGAGCAGATGAGCGGCACCCGCGAAGCGGGTGTCGCGAAAGGTAGCAGGGCAAACAGGGTCTAACAGGCAGCAGAAGTCTGTGGCATGCCGCGTGTCAAGGGAAAAATCCAAAATGAGGCACCCACTCAGCCGATGATCCCAAGCGCTGATATTGCTGGAGGCTGGGGGCGTGGCCGCCGGGGGAAGAGGCACCAGCTGTGTGAAGCTGAGGATGCTGGTCCTCGCAGTCCCCCGGTAGGCTCCACGCACTGTCCTCTCGCCAGAGGGCTCGACCTGGTCCGTCTTTTACTGGGAGCGCGTTTGCTCTCCGCCGACTGCGGAGCCGCTCACACCAGAGGGAACGGACTCAGGGAGCAGATGAGCGGCACCCGCGAAGCGGGTGTCGCGAAAGGTAGCAGGGCAAACAGGGTCTAACAGGCAGCAGAAGTCTGTGGCAAGCCGCGTGTCAAGGGAAAAATCCAAAATGAGGCACCCACTCAGCCGATGATCCCAAGCGCTGATATTGCTGGAGGCTGGGGGCGTGGCAGCCGGGGGAAGAGGCACCAGCTGTGTGAAGCTGAGGATGCTGGTCCTCGCAGTCCCCCGGTAGGCTCCACGCACTGTCCTCTCGCCAGAGGGCTCGACCTGGTCCATCTTTTACTGGGAGCGCGTGTGCTCTCCGCCGACTGCGGAGCCGCTCACACCAGAGGGAACGGACTCAGGGAGCAGATGAGCGGCACCCGCGAAGCAGGTGTCGTGAAAGGTAGCAGGGCAAACAGGGTCTAACAGGCAGCAGAAGTCTGTGGCATGCCGCGTGTCAAGGGAAAAATCCAAAATGAGGCACCCACTCAGCCGATGATCCCAAGCGCTGATATTGCTGGAGGCTGGGGGCGTGGCCGCCGGGGGAAGAGGCACCAGCTGTGTGAAGCTGAGGATGCTGTTCCTCGCAGTCCCCCGGTAGGCTCCACGCACTGTCCTCTCGCCAGAGGGCTAGACCTGGTCCGTGTTTTACTGGGAGCGCGTGTGCTCTCCGCCGACTGCGGAGCCGCTCACACCAGAGGGAACGGACTCAGGGAGCAGATGAGCGGCATCCGCGAAGCGGGTGTCGCGAAAGGTAGCAGGGCAAACAGGGTCTAACAGGCAGCAGAAGTCTGTGGCAAGCCGCGTGTCAAGGGAAAAATCCAAAATGGGGCCACTTACTGTGTCTGAAGCTCCGGACGTAATTGCAACCACTTTCTTCTCACAGACCTAGAAACATAACTTGTGCTGGTTGGTGCTGATTTAGAAAGGGTTCCTTATCATGTTAGGGCTACGACACAAATTATTCAAATCCCCTAGGTTTTAAAAATCTCCCTGGATCAATCAATAAAATGTCTAAAGTGCAGCTAATCACCCGTAAGGGTATCAAGGCGCTGAGATCTGCTGCTATGGGTGACTCAGTTAAACATCCAGGTCTTGATTTCCTTCCTGAACTCTGAGAGAGAGGGTGAGGCCCATGGGTGCTGGTGTAGTCTTTTCCAGTCCTTGGCATGAGGTGGGAGAAAGAATGTTCTCCACTGTTGCGTCGGCAAATTTGGGGGGGGTGTAGGCATGGGAGAGGGAGGCATAGCGCAGGTGTCTGGCAGGTAGGCGGAAATTCAGGCGATGGTTAATGTACGCTGGTCCTTGATTGTGGAGGGCTTTGCAGGTGTGAATCAGCATCTTGAAATGGCATCTCTTCTGGATGGGGAGCCAGTGGAACGTCTTGAGGTGGGGGTGATATGGGTCCCTTTTGGGAGGTCAAGGATAGTCTGGCTGCTGCATTCTGAATAGTCTGAAGTATCTTCAGGATGTGCATGGTGATTCTGACGTAGAGTGCATTGCCGTAGTCCAGTTGACTGGTTATAAGGGCTTGGGTTACGGTTTGTCTGGTGCTAACACGGCGCTATGATGTTCTTGGTCCTTTCGCAAATCATAGGACATATATGCGGTTAAACAATTATTCAAGAATTTAAGTTCCTCTGCTTCATTGAATAATAACGATCTCTAGCACAATACAGAAAATCATCAAGAGCTGTTTTGTTTTCATCATTATGTACATCATCACATTCATTGATTTAACAGCCTTAGAGAAATATATAATTACACACGGTGGGAGGATTGTTGGCTCCTGCCCATAAATAGTCCTAAATAAATCCAGAGGAGATTTTCATCTGTATTTCATTATTCTCAAGAACCAGAAAAATTTAGATCAAATTCTGATTACAAATCACAGGTTTATTTATTCTAAATAGTTTATTGATTTGTTTGCAGAACATGGTTATACATATTAGAAAGAAATTCTAAATGAAAAGAGAAATATGGGGGACTAAGTTCTAGCAAATTAAGGGCATTGATACCCTCTTTAGGGCATGCATAATTCCCAGAGAAATAATATTTCTAAACAGAATAGTGCAGCAGATCACAAGCATGAGACTTTTGAAGAACAAAAGTCACAATCAATTGCAAAAATTAATGTAACACATGTGTCTGAGTGGAGAATACTTATTGTGATTTTGCTAAAATGGTACAAAATAGAACACACACCATAACCACAATATGGCCAGTACATAATGAGGCATGTATTAACAGGTTTCTATCAAAAGCTGCTGGTCCATTGGCAAACAGACCAGATCCCAGATAGTACATATATTCCTACATGACTGCAACTACGTATAGTATTAGAAGATTGTGTCATAGACGGCTGTGACATGTGACTGTGGCATAGATGGCAGTGTGGCATAGAATGCTGTGAAAGAACACCTGTCGGAGCTTGGCGAAGCCATGGATTCAAGTTAATTTCTCTAGGGCACATCCCATAAAAAAGTACAAGATTGATATGTACCTTGATGTATTCTGCTATAAAGGAGAGGAGGGTATACTCTTGAAAGTTTTAGAAAGAATTAGGGAACTGACAAAGGAATACTGTGTAGTACATTTACAATTTTTGATAGAGGCTTTTAAACACTTTTGAAGCGCATATAACCAATGTCAACCATTATTTCTTCTGCAAAAGAAGATTTGAATCTCTTGCAATAACGGCACGTTCAGATCCCAGTGATAACGCAATTAAATTGATTAGTAAAAACTCTGAAAATGAATAAAGTTCCACAACAGATTATAAACGAGTCAACAGTGTGTTGCCCCTACAATTTTTCATCGAGACAGATAACGATCTGCAAGCATCATGCAATCTTTTATCAATATAACAATGAGAAAGCTCTCCATTTACTGTAGCAAAGATCAACAATGTATATGGCTCCTACATGGAATAATCTTCTTGCCATTCACTGCTTTTAATTTTAACGATTGACAAAAAACACATACCATTAACATGTCTAGAAATGTCCTTTCGAGTTCAGCTGTTAGACAAAGGACAATCCCCCATTCATTAGAACATCTGTTTGCACTATACCACTATGACACTCGCTCCTTTGTAACTCTATCACTTTGTATGGTGCTTGTAACACTTTGAAGCCCGACCTTGATTGTAAACTCCCTGTAGCATCTTCCTCATTAATCCCTTCTTTACATACTTTCACAGGAAATTATTCATATCAATTTAAAGCAAAATAAGCTTGCTTTGGGTGGACCATAGACTTTGTCAATTCACTAAGGGCCAGAGTACGACTTTAAGGGTGTGGCACTGGTCTTCCTCACCACCGCACTGCCAAAGCTGTGGTTGAGCGGACCGCCAGATTAGGAGTTTCCTCCTGTCTGGTGGGCTTTTTTTTGGTGTTCCCACGGCGATGCCTCTAAAAATGGGCACTGCAATTGGAACGTCAAAAACAGTTCCCGCGCAGCATGCCATGCAGGAACTGGTGTATATGCACACAGGGGGACACATGTTGTACCACACTGTGTGCCTCCACAGGGCACAGAGGCACGGCCATCGTGCCTCTGCGCCAAGGTTTACATGGAGGTGGAACCACCATGTAAACCTTGGCGGAGAGGAAACTCTTAATATGCTTGGCGGGACTGCATCAGTCCTGCCAAGCATATGGATGCCTCTACATCGCCGCAACACTGCCAGGGAACGGCGGATTTTTTGTAGGAGAAATAGAATTGAGATTTCTTTCAACACGACTGGACACCACATTCAATCGGTTTTTTCTAATTTGGAATACACTGGATAATTATTTCACCAAATGTTAATCCAACCAATTATATCCCGTTTTAAATACTACCTGTTACATAAATAGCCATGTGCTTCTTTATCATTTGTTTTTTATATGTTCATTGGAGATATATATCTTATATTATTGCTGATTTTGTGTAAATTGTTGCAAGAAATATGTTAATTATTGTAGTGATATTGTTGTTATTTTTTGTTTGGCCTTGTTGTTATCATACAATTTTTTTTATATATATTTTGAACTTAACAACAGGCCCTATTTGTATAACTGACTGACACGGGAAAAATATACTGATGCATGTTTTTGTGAATCAACTATACATTACTTCACTTTCATAAGGACAAACAACAAATAATTGTTCATGATGCCTGTAGAGAAAGTAGGATCTGCTTTCATGGTTACCCCCACTTTTTGCTGGTGTCAATGTGCTTTGACTGTAGTCTGCTGGGAAACTGCTAACCAGGACCACAGCAACTGTGCTCTCTCTCCTAAATTGGCGCTCGTAAATACTTCGGTAAACCCACAATTGGTTACTTGGAAGTCCCTAATTTATGGTACTGAGGCACCCACGGTATAGGTACACCTGGGTTCTCCCATGGGCTGCAGCATTTATTGTGCCACCCATGGGAGTCCCCTTAAACTCTGACTACAGGTGCGCCATTGCAGCCTGTGTGAGATGGTACTTGCACCCGTCACAACATATATGTTTCCTTATATCTAAGGTCACTGCACTTAAAACCTATAAGTCACCCCTATGGTGGGCCCTTCAGTCTTGTGGGTAGGGTGCTTGGTTAGAAGTGCTTGGTTAGAAGTGTGAGGGTGCCACTGCATGAGCGGGACACTTCTACAAACCGCGGAGTCAATTGTCCAGGATTTGAAAGTGCAGTCAAACATTTAAAGGTATCTAGTGGACATCAGTCATTACGAGATGTCTAACTATATAACGGCATTATTTCTATACAAAAGGGGGAACCCGGTAAACCTATTGCATCTGGGTAAGAAACATAGTACACAAAAAAATTATGCCTCGGAAATAATTAACAATAGTCTGTTTCAGGAGAGAAATAAATTATCCCTTCCTACATGAAGTATATCACATCCACAAATCAATTCTATATTGTTTCTAAACCTCCAAAACCAAACTAAATAACATAAACCAATTTCCTCGGTTACTCTTTTATATATATTTATTATTCGTTTTCTAGTTGCTGTTTTATTTTCTCATCAATTGGAAAAAGGTTTTTTTTGTTTCTCAAAACCATACATATATACAGAAAACAAACACATATATGTACATCACATCCCCACAAATATATTCACAATATATACATTATTACACTGACTTTTTAAAATCTTTTTCATATGTTCTAGCCCAAATTTTTGAAAAAAGGATGCTTAATTAACGTAAAGCCAAGCATTCCTAAAAAACAAGATCTACCAAAGAAATGAAAAGGAGCCTAACCGGTCTATATTACTATTTTAACGTATATAGTGGACATCAGTCATTACGAGATGTCTAACTATATAACGGCTGCACCAAACCTGGTCATTTTTGGTATCAAACATGTTGAAATCATACCCCAACCCCGTTACGGTGCTGGAAGTATGATCCCATGTACTGCGGGGCTCCTTAGCAGACCCTTCTGTACTCTCGGTAACAGCCTTTCAGAATCTGCCAGCAAGATACTGCTGCTGCCGACCACAGACACAATTCTGCCCTCCTGCTGCTGAGCTGAGTTTGAGTAGGGGAAGGTAGAACAATATGTTTCCTGTCCCAGGGAGGTGCGACTATCTCCCAGGCAGGGCTTAGTGTATTGAGCTCAGTTGGGGGCGCTGCAACCACCAGACTGCTTTGAAGGCCACATTTAGTGCCCTCCTTGTCCACTCTGGTTTGAGCCAGTTCAGGAACCCATGGTTCCCACTCTGGTGCGAAACTAGACAAAGGCATGGAGAGTATCCTCCCCTCTGTCCAGCCCCTCCTTTGGTAGTGACCCGCGAGTCGCTCCATCCCTTTCCCTAGGGTACTTAAGTACTCCCCTGTGGGCGGGTCCTCAGGTTCATTGTGGAACAAGACTCACCTTTAAAACCACAACACTCTTCGACCGTCTGGAACTTGGGCTTCGTTAGACTGTCCTGGAAGATTCGTGCTGCTGCGGGTCTCACTGTTCTTCAAGTCTTCTGTGTAACCTGTGTCTATGCTTCATCCAGGTTTTCCAAAAGGCCTGTAGGCATCAAGGACATCTGAAGTAATCTCCCTTGGAGTGAAGGAGTCACTCCCCTGCATCTGCAGGCACTGCAACAAAGCTGACCTGTCTGCTGCTCCTGTCGTTCTACGGATTTCCCAAGACCCAGCAACACAGGCGATGGTTCTGCAGCTTCCTAGAGGCCTGACCTGTCTTCTTTGCAATTTTGAGGACAGTATCCCTGATCTAAGCAGCTGGGACCAAACCCCTGTGAACCGCATTGACTTGCTGTTGCCAAGGCTTGTTGGGTCTCCAATTTGCAAGTGACATATGGCGCCAACTAATGTGATAAAGGGACACATCCTAGTAGGTAGTAGCATAGGCATCACCTACCTATGCTAAGACGTTCCAATATAACTTGGAGCGGTTCTTCCCTCCTATGGATATTCTTGCCATTTAAAGACTAATATGTGACACATTCTTCTATATTTATAGTGTTTGCTGCATTGATGTCTGATACCTAAGTGAAGAAGCACTAGAGGGTCTGTGACACGTTGCAGCACGAGTATAGACATCAACATTTGTAACATCAAGAGATCAGCTCTTTCCTCGTAGTCCATCAGTATTGAAGGTATCTATAGTTTACTATGGCAAAAAATACTTTGTGTAATAGTATTGTATCTAAACCACAGTAGCCTTGATTAGTGCCTTTTTTATGATTATAGTTACCTCAAGGTTGGGGTCCTGCCCATTTGTGGATGTAACCGCCATTGGGGATGTTATCATCATAACAGAGATATAATGTTTACCCCCTCACCTCTGGAAGCGAATATCAGCATCCTGCAGAAGAATCAGTGATCTTTATGGTTAGTTGTTGGTACTTCAGTTTCAGTTTAAACTTTATTCGGTTATTTAACACAACAAAACAACCATGAAAGTACAAGTAAAAAACACAATAATATTACAATCAAGTATAAATAATTTACTTAGCCTAAATAGAGTACATTCAGGTGATTGATTTCCGAAATTTAAAAACCGTTTTCAGATATGCGGACAAGGATGCTGCTGTAAAAGCATTATCAAGCCGTTGTAATTCTAAAAAAGCAGGGCGACACTGGTTAAAATCCATAATCTTTAGTAAAGGGACAATCCATCTTTTTCTGGGATTTGTATAAAATCTGCAAAAGAAAAGAATATGGATGTCTGACTGTTCAGACAGATCATCACAGGGGCACTTAATAAGTTGTTTACCCTAAATATTCATGACAGGGAAACTAAGAAGCCTAAAAAGCAAATTAAATCTAAAGCGGGTAAGTAAAAATCTTTCAAAGTTGCTCATAGGTAGTCTAATATAGGGTTGCATCTGTTCTGAGGTCATAATTAATTGGTGGGCGGCCATGGTTTTCTTCAATATTTCTGCACTAGTTCTTTGGTCGCCCAAATGCCTCATACATATATCTTTGAGGTTTTTCCTAGAGACATGGTTCATAGTTGAGGGGTCCTCATAATATTCAAGGTGATCTATGTTTGCCATAAAGGACATTACATAGCTTAACCACCTCAATTTGCCCCCATTCTCTAGACTCATTGCATCCCTAAGAATAGAGCAATTAAAAACACATTCCTCCGTCGTCCACACCCTGTGCCACAGAAGAACAGGAGCGACCCTAATTATATCTTCTGAAAAAGGCACCCCCAGCTCAACGTGGCAGACATAGGTTGATATACTTTCTGGGACTGCTAGGAGGAATCTCGGGAAGGTGTTCTCCACCATCTGCAACAGTTTTACGTTTGCATGTCCCCACAGTCCAGCACCGTAGGTAGCAATTGACACGCAAGTTGCCCTGTACACGGTTAGGAGTTCCCTAGGTGGTTTTTTACCCATCCTTTTACTAAAACATTTCAGCGCCATTATAGATTTACAGAACAGTAAACGCCTGGTTTGAAACATGTCGTTCCATCGACCAGTTTGGTCGAATAATATGCCCAGATATGGAAAAGTAGGGGTGTGTTCAAGAGGTTTTTGACCAAAATAAATTATTTTCTCCTTTTTATGTTGCCTGCGGCCATAGGTCATACTAAACGTTTCAGTACAGTTTAACTTCAGTTTTAGATTGGACATAAAAACTGTAAAAGTATTGACCATCGTTTGCATGGCCAGCGGTGTCCTGGCCATCAAGACCGCATCATCGGCATATAGGAGAGCCAGGATAGATCTTCTTCCGACAAGCGGCATGTCCCTACACTCCTCTAATAGTACTCTTTCCAGGTCGTTAATATAAATTGTAAAGAGAAAAGGAGCAAGGACACAACCTTGCAGCACCCCTCTCGCAACACTGAAAGGGTCAGTACACTCTCCATTTTTCCCATATCTAACTCGGGCAATAGCCCCTGCATAAAGTTCTCTGAGGTAATTAATTATATTTATATCTACCCCTAAATTCTGTAATACCAGCCATAGCTTAGAATGGGTGATGCAGTCAAAAGCCGACGTCAAGTCGACAAAAGTTAAAAACATACGACCACCCTTGGCTTTAGCATATTTTTCTAAAAGTATATGCAGATTAAGGCATTGATCCATTGTCCCCAGACCCTTCCTAAAATCATACTGAAGTTCACTGATTATGGAATGCTCCTCCGCCCATGCTTGCAGCCTATTTAAAATTACTCGACCAAAAATCTTAATGGTAGAGTCAAGTAGTGAGATAGGGCGATAGCATTGACAGCTAGATCTATCGCCCTTTTTAAATATGGGAACAATAATTGACTCACACCATGGAGGAAGCAGGCCATTGGAACAAGTTGCATTAAAAACCTGAGTAAGGAGCGGGCCCCAAAGATCCATGTTGGCCTTATAAAGATCAACTGGAATGCTATCGGGGCCAGGTACCTTACCTCCAGCGCTGGCTTTTATGCTAGCTTTTACTTCGTTTAAGGTAATATCTAATTCTATCAAGGTTCTAGTCTGGACCATTTTGGTCCCAGCATAATCCTGTGTATGAGGTTGAACCCATTCACTCTCTGCTCGATACAATTCTTCAAAGTGTTTGACCCACTCATTTTCAGAGATGGCAATTTCCACCCTGGCCTTAGCTTTATCAAAAAAGAGAGGCGCATTTACGATCTTCCAGAATGCTGCCGAATCTTTGTTCTGGGAGGTCTCACACAATGCTACCCAAGCTTCCTTTTTGATAGTTTCCTTCCTTATTTTTAAGGTTCTCTTGTAATCCTTCCTTAATACTTTAACAAGATTAATATCTCTTAAGGGAGCATTTAAGGCGCGCTTAAGCTTTGAGTAACTTTTAGTACAAGCTGTGTCAAACCAGCTTGATAATTTTTCTTTAAAATGTTTTTCTTCCACCCAGAGACTATTTTTAATGTTTTCAGCAATAGTCCTAAAGTTTGTAGTGACTGCTAAAACATCGGCATTTTCATCTAAACATGCATTAAAACTAGAAATACATTTTTTTATTAATTGAGTCAAAAAATCACCCGGTACAATTTTACTCCATTTTAAGGTGTAACCGTTCTGCCTGCTCAAAACATTATCACTTATATGCGCACTTAGTGCACATATCCTGGGCTTATCATTAGTTAATTCTACAATCACCAAGCTTAGAGGGAAGTGATCACTTAAGGGGTTATCTAAAGTTTTAAACTCCTGGACCTTTCCACCATGGCTGGCTGAAATAATACAAAGTCTATAATGGTGTATGCACCTCTCCCATTGAACGTTGGGCAAAATGGAACGTCACTACAGCCAATTCCATTGGCAAAACCCAAGTCACATGCAAATAAGAGTTCATTTAAATAGTTCCCACAAATGGTGTGTTCAAAATGGCTCAGGCTTGTGTCCCTATCCAACATAAGGCCACAAATACCATTTTCCCCACGTTTGCACAGATTGCAATTAAAGTCCTCCCCACCCCATATGATACAGGCTGTTTTTGCACTTCCTTCAAGCAAATGCTTACTGTTTTTACCTAAGGTTGTAAATATTTCTTCCATAATTACCACCGGTATGTTATTATAGAAATTCACAATAATCACATGGAGGTGCGGATCAATAGTTATCCTAATTATGTGATAATACCTATTGTCAAAGACCATTTCAATCTTACGACACTTAAATTGGTTTGACACATAAGTACAGAGAGCCCCTTTAGCCCTCCCATGTGGTGAGCCAATTGCAGGGGAATGAAAAGTTTTAAAACCACATAAGTGTATGGCCACTAATGTCCAGGTCTCTTGTAGGCTAACAATATCATACATATTAACCAGCTTAGCCCAATTGTCATTAGGTATTTTAGTTTTAAGTCCCGCAATATTCCAAAATAATACTGGCCAAATACCCACCCTTTTTTCAACATCCACTATACTAGGGGGGGCCAGAATTATCTGCAGCCTCAGATGTTGATAAGTTAGCGCCATTACCACCATTAGTCGTGGGGCCTATGCTTTCATTATTAATTTCACCTAAGTCTATTTCCTGTTCAACCCTCATTTTTTGGGCTGTAGCGGGGACTTTACCCCGGATCAAACTTCTATTTTCCATAATACGATCCGGTTTTTCAATGTGTGGACTAAGCTCAAGTCAGTCAACCCCTTCTAGTCCCTGCAGCGCGTCGTAACGATTAAATAAGGGAATGCCAAAATCACTGTAATGCGCATGGATTGGACCTCTTTGATACGTTGCTCTCGCATTTAATCTGGTAAAGGGCATGTTAAAGGAGGAGCGTGGGTAGAAATAGTTCAAATCAAGGCTTTGAATACCATCATCACCTCTGTAATCTTGCCAATCACTAATATATATGACGCCCCCATGTCTCTAAAATTGACAATAATACAGTCCCCACTTAGCTCCTTCACTCTCTGTCCTATCCAACTCACTCTACGCACGAATATAATCTCTGCATTCACGTTACCCGGGAGTGGTCTATATTTATTGAGCCAGAAAGTGACCTTATTTTTTAATTCGCTATGGGTTTCTGTTTTACCCTTTTGACACTCTGGTACCCCAGTCAATATTATCGTGTATGGTGCCGATTCAGGTGGTAAGTTAATACAAGGGAGCATTATTTTGTCATTGTCTAGCTTCCTGATGTAGGTTCCTCAGCTAGTTATTTCCCCAGACCCTACTAATGCTAGGCAGTTCTTTCCAGCTTCCCTTCAGGTTCTTTTAGTACTTCTTGGGAAATTACTGTTGCTTTATCTATCCCTTTTCTAACCTCTTTTCGATTCGCTGATTGCGCCCCGTTCACTGTAGCAGTTGATAAGGGGGCAGTATCTGAAAGGTTAATATTAGGCCTGATTGCTGTTCTAACTTGTGTTTCAGCGCCAGAATTCCGCACATTCGCCACAAGATTTTCCAATATTTGTTTATTACATGTGGCAGCCTGTTCTAGTTTCCCCAGACTTTCATTTATTACTTTTATCCTTTCGATCAGTGGTAAAATTAGAGACTTCATGATCTGCTCAACTTGTTCCATGAAGCCTTCCGGGATTTGTGATATGAGGGAATATCGCTTCGACGGCAATGGTGTAGTATTAATGGGAGGTATTATAGGCGATCCAGAAACCTCTTTATTTATTATTGGTTTAAACGGTAGAGTTGGTTTACCCCCTTTGTTAGTGGTCTTGCTTATTTTTGGGCATCTTCCCTTATGCAAACCTCCCCCACGCTTCCGTTTACCAGTTAATAATGGACCTATTGGTTGTTTTTTATTTAGTGTTTCGATTTGAGCACTGGGGGTACTTGTCACTTCCGACCCATTGTCTAATGAAGAGATACTTTCACCGTAACCTGGGCTACAGGCCCAGCAGACCCGTCATTTGATGGTGAGGTACGTAATAATTCTGGTGTTTTTGCTGTCATAATATTGCCCAGCAACGATCTCTTTGAATACAAGGGTTTCAGAGCGAGTCGCCTTTCCGTAAGGTCTATTTATCGTTCTAGGACTACCGCAGCTCTAGTTATAAATTGATCTAGAGTCCCAGTAACTGTCCCACCAACAGTAGCTGGGGCTACATTTCTTCCCTTCCCAGATCTTAACGCCATTATCCTGAGCGTTAAATGACTTTGTTTACTTCAGTGACTCGGCGACAGCTATAACATACAACGCAAAGTTCGGCTAATTGTAAGCACACAAAATAATGAGGAAGCAACGAACAAAACTCTCACTTAGAAAATGTCACGTTATTCTCAAAAAGCTACCCTTAATTTTCTCACCCAAGATCATTTGATAAATTGATGGGGTCTGACAATCTAGAAGTTCGACTGTATCTCCCATAATTAGGGGGCCAATGTATTGTAAAACGGCAGAGAAATAATAAAAAAGAAAGTAAGGGACATTCCATCCGCCACATTCGTTGCTAAGAATCATTTTCTTAGCAGCTTTCCTATGGCGTTTATAGCCCCAAAGAAATCGAAGTATAGTTCTCTCTAAATTTCTAAAAGAAAGCAATTGAAAAACCAAAGGTATTGTGCGAAATAAATATAGAACCTTTGGTAGAACCAACATTTTAAAAATGTTAAGTCTACCAAAGAGAGATAGGCGTAGATGATCAAGGCGCTGTAATGAGGTATTGATTTGGGTTACTATAGGGTTTAGGTTGCGTTCTGGTATCTTTTCTATAGGTAAAGAAATTTTAATTCCTAAATATATGACTTCTGAGGTGATAGAGATGTTTGCAGGTGGGTTTTCTCCTGAGCAGAGGATTTGAGTCTTTTCCAAATTAAGTTTATAACCCGAAAAAAACCCGAACTGTTTAGCAATCTCATCAATAATAGGTAGGGCTGTTTGAACGTCCGTAGTAGTGATCACAATATCATCGGCGTAGGCAAGAACTCGGTAATTAATATTAGCTAAATGTATGGGTTTAATATTAGCTTCTAAAAAAAACGGTTAATTAAAGGGTCAATGTAAAAAGCAAAAAGTAGGGGAGAACAGGGGCATCCCTGACGGGTACCCCTAGTAATTAAAAAAGGTGACGATAATTGCCCATTGATGCGAATGTACGCTCTAGGGGAAATATACAAAGTTTTTAAGGCTTTTATGATACCCTGTCCTAGTCCCTTCCTAAGCAATATTTCCCAAAGGTAGCCCCAAGCAACCCGGTCAAAAGCTTTCTCAGCATCTAAAAATACAAGTCCAATATTAGACCGAGTTGCTTGGGACCAATCCGAGAAAGAAATCACACGTCGAATGTGATCGGCAGTGTCTCTAGCTGGGATAAAACCATGTTGGTACTTAGAAACTAAAGGGGAGATAATGTTGGATAGTCTTACCGCTAAAATTTTGGAAAAGATTTTACTGTCAGTATTTATAAGTGAAATAGGGCGAAAGGATGAGGGTAATAACGGAGGCGTGCCTTTTTTAAGAAACACCGTAATAATAGAGTCATGCCATGATTGAGGGGCGTTACCTTGCTGTGCCTTCAGACATAGATCCAGTAGTTCTACTTTTAAAGCATTCCTAAATAATTTATAAAATTCTAAAGGAATAGCATCGGGTCCTGCAGCTTTTCCTGAAGATAGCGACATTAGGGAGAGTTCAATCTCCTCCCAGGTAAATGGTAAGTCTAGTTTCTCCTTCTCTTTATTAGATAGGGTAGGATTCAGAACTGAGTCAACAAAGTGATTAATCTGATCTGAGCAATCAAGGCGATCATCATCAGCATATAGCTTAGAATAAAAATCACTAAATACTCTAAGAATATCATCCATTTTACTAACAGTCGTCCCTATGTGATTTTTTATATTATTAATACTAGCAAAGGCTGCTTTTTGTCTCGCCCTCTTTGCCAATAATTTACCAGAGTTTTCTCCAACTTCATATAGCTCTGTCCTGAAGGCAGAGACTTGTTGCGCAAACTTTGTAGCAAATCGTTGATAAATCTTGACTTTCAAAGTTGTTAATTTCTTTATAACAGTTTCAGTAGGTAATCCTTGATTGCATGCTTGCATAAGTTGGACCTCTAGAGATCTAAGATTTTTAATTTCAGAGTTTTCTTGGAGCCTAGCTTCCTTTTGTTTGTTTATTGAGTAACTCAGTGTTTCACCCCGAACCCCACATTTGAAGGCATCCCAGACTATTTCAGGAGATGCAGTACCTTTATTATTAGAAAAAAATTCCGGGATCCAAGTATTCATGTGGTCAATATAAGATGGGTCATACAGTAATTTGCGGTCAAAAGACCATGAACGAATGGAGTTAGAAGTATTCAGTTCAAATTTAAGCATTAAAGGGTTATGATCTGAGATAATTTTCGGAAGAACCTCATATTCCACTTGCACTAGGTCATTGTATAGTCCCTTAAATACAAAAAAATAATCTAATCTAAAGAATCTTTGGTGTGGTGCCGAAATAAAAGTATACCCAGACATCCCTGCTCTTTTCTCATGCCCTACATCGGTTAATCTATACTCTTGGATAATCCCTTTAAGTGCTGCAAATACCTTCTTCTTCCTACCCTTATATGGAGTATTACTATGAATATCAAATGTTTCTTCCAAATGTAGATTAAAGTCTCCACAGAATATAATATTGGAGGGCCATTGTGCCAGTTCTACACTTAGAAGGTCAAGCGCAGCAGAGTCATCCAGTATAGATGCATACATTGAACATATAGTAATAATCAGTCCTCCATATTTAAGTTCAGCAATCACCCATCGTCCAGATAAATCTTCTTTAACTCTTTTTACTTCCCCCATTCCATGTCTCTTAAGAATTGCGACCCCTCTTGTTATAGAATTCTGGCGAGAGCACCCTACCACTTCCAGACCAAGATCTCTTAAGTTCCCTCTGCTAGACCAGGCAATATGAGTCTCCTGGATACATATTACATCCACCCGCATAGTTTTTAACATCTGAGCCATGATACCCCTTTTTCTTTTATCATTCAAACCACATACATTGATAGAGTATATCGACAATTTAGCCATTGTAAAGTATTTTTAAGTAAACTTTCCTAGACAAAAATACATGAGCAACAATTGCCAAAATTCGGTATCGGTCGTAAGTGGATCTTAAACAGAAAACACATACATCTTCCAGCTGTATGACCTTGCACCCCAAAAAAAAAGCTTCTTCCCACCCACAACCCCCACTCTTCCCTCCCACCCCTCCCTTCCCCCAACACCCCCCCACCAGAAGCGTAAGGGCTTTTGCCCTCATTGATGGTATGTGAGTAAACACTGTGAGTTCCGCCCGGGTCTGACCAGCCTGACAAATAAAGAATGGTAGAACCTAGCTATCACGAAAAAACTAAATATAAAACCCTGAAATCAGCTTTTGGAGTCTGGCAAAAAATTAGAAAACATATCAAATTAATGAAACTAAACTTCTATACTCCCCTTACATCAAAGGATTTATTTCCAGAAATTTTTCATGATTTAACCATGTATAGATGGCAGCAGAAAGGAATAAGGTATCTGGGTGATTTATTTTATAATGGTCAAATGGTTTCATTTCAGGATCTAACGACTAATTTGTCGGTGGGAAGAAATGATTCCTTCAAATATTTACAACTTCGCAGCTTTCTACAGAATCATCCTTTAATTCCTCCAGTTAAAACTCCATTGCTAGAGCTTCTACAAAAAAAACCTGTATAGGAGCTATTTATTTAAGTTTAATGCAGGAATATAGGGATGATTTGGGTCAATGTCAGCTGAAATGGTCTAACAGTCTAGGCATACCGGATGTTGATATTTTATTGTCGATTAAAATGGCTGCAGAGTGTCTTATAGCCGGGATGATGAAATCCCAACATTTCATGTGCATCCATAATCTGTATTACACTCCAAGTAAAGTTGTTAAATGGAGTACGACGGCCGGCACGACTTGCAGTCGGTGTGGAGTATACGCAGCCGATGAATTACACATGTTTTTTTCTTGCTCTAAATTGTCATCATTGTACCAACAAATTGAAATTTTCATATCTATTATTTTGAAATGTGACATTAAGATAACTTCCGAATTAGTATTACTTGGTATAGACCACACTGTTACTAGGCCCAGATCAATCTCTTACTTTCTTTTTCTTTGCATGGCTGTAGTCAGATCCTGTATTACCAAAGAATGGATTAGCCAGGATCCCCCCACGTTTTTCATGTGGCGGGAAAAATTATTATTCATGTACAACATGGAATCTGCTATATATAAGTTGAAGGGGGTTAAAAAAAGAATTATGGGGGAAAAAATCTGGGCACCAATTGCCGAGTGGATTTAATTTCCTTTGTTTTCTGCTCTATTCTTCTTCCATTATGTATTCTGTTAAAAACTGTTATATATTTTGACTTTTGAATATATTGTGTTATTTCGCTTATTATGCTTTGCTGTATTTCCTTGCAATAAAACAATAAAACTTAAAAAAAAAATAGAAAATGTCACGTTAGAGGGGTGGCCCAGCCCAGCCTCAAACAGCTTTGGACGGCCTTAGACGGCCCCGCCCTTGTCCCGGGCTTCGCCCGTGCGCGTCCCGCGGAGCGTCAGGTATGCATAAATATATACACTGGGCGAGTAGGTAGGTAGGCGGGAAGAGAACCAGCTGTGAGCAATGACCGGGGCTGCTGGTCCTCACAGTCCCGCACCGTAGGCAATCCCAGGAGCAACAACAATGTCCAGCAAAACTGCAGGCGAGTGGCTCCCGCGAAGCAGGGGCCGCGAGTAGTTATGGGCAGGCAGGCAGGCGGGAAGAGAACCAGCTGTGAGCAATGACCGGGGCTGCTGGTCCTAGCAGTCCCGCACCGTATGCAATCCCAGGAGCAACAACAATGTCCAGCAAAACTGCAGGCGAGCGGCTCCCGCGAAGCGGGGGCCGCGAGTAGTTATGGGCAGGCAGCCAGGCGGGAAGAGAACCAGCTGTGAGCAATGACCGGGGCTGCTGGTCCTCGCAGTCCCGCACCGTAGGCAATCCCAAGAGCAACAACAATGTCCAGCAAAACTGTAGGGGAGCGGCTCCCGCGAAGCGGGGCCGCAAGTAGTTATGGGCAGGCAGGCAGGCGGGAAGAGAACCAGCTATGAGCAATGACCGGGCTGCTGGTCCTCGCAGTCCCGCACCGTAGGCAATCCCAGGAGCAACAACAATGTCCAGCAAAACTGCAGGCGAGCGGCTCCCGCGAAGCGGGGGCCGCGAGTAGTTATGGGCAGGCAGGCAGGCGGGAAGAGAACCAGCTGTGAGCAATGACCGGGGCTGCTGGACCTCGCAGTCCCGCACCGTAGGCAATCCCAGGAGCAGCAACAATGTCCAGCAAAACTATTTGTGCCACCAGAAAAATCAAGGGAGGTAGAGGTTAAGGCTAGGTTTACCCTCCTTACTGTATATAGTTTCACAAAAATTGAGTATATCGAAAAAAAACTAACCTATGGGGTAACTAGGATTCATCGAAAGTTCGTTGTAATCACCTTAGTAGAAAAAAAGACTCTTTTTCTAGAGACCCCTCACCCACCAGGGTTTCTCCTAGGTGGCATGCTTCATCATTGGGGTTCCTCTCCATCCTCTACGGATTGAGGCGTGCTGCAACTTGCGAACTACGTCGGAGCACTTAGTTATGGACTATGTGAGGAGCAGTGATGTGGAGTGGAAGGAAGATAGGTCTTAAAAATACCTAACTAGTGAGCTACTATTTGATTCCCCCCCCCAGCTCGTATGGTTAAAATCAGGGGTTAATACCAAGGAGAAACCCGAAATTAATGAGTTTGGTTCCCCTAGTATTGCTTCTGTGTCAACATGTTTCGAGCTGTCCCCTGCAAGCTCTTCATCAGGACTACACGGGGTCCAGCCCCGTGCGTACCACTCCTAATAAATCCAATAATGAGGATACAGTGAAGTGCACACCTAATGTGTATACACAAAATACATACGGTTACTTAATGATACAACGTATTTGTAAACGAAGAAGCAAAGAGATACATTAAAAACAACTGCTGCCCACCGGACCAGCAGGTAGGCCATATAGGCTTGTAAATACATGCAGCTCCTTACCTAGATCAATGCACCCGTATATAGTGGGTGCACTTAGTGTCTATGTTGGGTGCTCATCTAGTGTGAAGTGAATGTGTCGCACTCAATGACAGTGAAAGCACTCTTAATGAAAACTAGTGAGAAAAGACACCACGTGGCAAACACACGTAAAATACATGTAGCATATGATGACACCTACTTCTATTTAGGCAATACTATTGCCTCCTGGTCAACCCTAGAAATGGAGATAAGACACTTATTTAGCCGTTTTGTTCTAAAGATAAAAAGATAAAAACTGGAGGATGGCAATTTTTCACCCGAGTGGCTATTTGAAGCAGTCGGAGTGCACTTCCACACCGACTGCTTCAAATAGCCACCCAGTAGACACACGCATTAGTATGTGGTCTCCAGGGACAGAAGTAGGTAACAAACTGAGAGGCGTGCTTTGATGAAGTAAGTACAAAGAGAAGGGGGCCTTGCAATACTCGGGTGAGGAATTGCCATCCTCCAGTTTCCGTCTTTTTATCTTTAGAACAAAACGCCTAAATAAGTGTCCTATCTCTCCGGACACCGACCACATAGACACCGACATCCGAGGTGGGATAGCTTGTGCACAGCTCCTGGTCTTTTTTGGTTTCGCATGGTCCTCACAGCTGCAGCGACAAGGTCACCGCCTTCACTCCTGAACCTCCCGACATCGGTGGGCAATGTGTTTTATGTCCGTCCTGGTTACATCCGAGTGGCATAGGCACTGTCCCTTCTACTTGCAGGTTCTGCTCTTTAAGAATCTACCCTTGGATTCCACCGGACTCCTTCACAGGCTTCTCCAGAGGCATCTTCTTCTAAGTCTTCCATTTTGTATTCGGCAGGTTCGGATGTCACTTCCCCCCTATGCTCCCGGTTTCTCTGGTGCAAGGTAACCTGGTTCCTGGCGCATCCCTGGGTGGGTTGGCTCTCCAATCTTTTGTGTTCTAAAGGGTTTCTTCTGGGTCCTCTGGGAAGGGTCGATCTTCTTTAAAACTGCAACTGCGACTTCTCCGTAGACTTCCATTGAGCAAGCTGCTGTGTTTCTACTCTGCACACAGCCTCTGTGGGGCTCCTGGGTATTTACCTTGGGTGGTTCCTTATGTCCTCAGCTCCTCTGAGTCTTTTGGTCCAAGTTTCATTATCCTTTGCAGTTTGCATTCCACTTTCTTAGTATATGGCATGGTCTCCCCCTGGAGACCAGTGTATATTTGTGCTATTTACAGGATTATTTTGAAATATTCTTGTGGGTTTTTTTTGTTTGAAATTTGATTGTTTTGAAATATTCTTGTGTTTTGCTGATATCTCTGGGTAGAAGATAGGCCAATGTGTTATGTGAGTACTACTTTAGTGAACTCACGGAGCTCTCATATGAATAGAGATCGTATTTTGGGAACAATTCAAAGACATCAACTAATTTCTTGGAATGACAAAGGATATACAAACCAAATAGGTGCTAAAAAGAGGTTGTCAATACAGATATACAGCCCTGATGAAGTTGTGAATGCGACGAAACACGTGTTGCCTAAAGTTGGATTGTCAGATCCCTGAATAAAGCAACTCACAACCGTGAATGTGTACCACACTTGAAGACTGGACTTCTTATGTTTTTTCGTAGCGTGTGAAATAAGGCTGTATTTAAGTTTGTTTGGATCCTAGGTTCCGTCAGTGGATGTTTGGTGGGCATCCCCCCTTATGACTGCACTTATTTATTTATTGTCGTAGACATTGAATTTTGTGTGTATTTCTCGGAGAGCGCCAAGGAACCTCAAATCACCCCCTACTATCTTGTTCCAATTGCATAAACTTACTTGACATAGATTCCATCGTACACCATCTTCCAATTCCACAGCACTACCCTACCAACACTTTCCTCACCTTCAACGGTTCTGACCAATTAGCAGCACCCATCACAAGAAATCTGGAGTTCTTCACACATTCAAATTGATCACCTTAACCATAGGCCATCTAGTTTTAGGATTCCATTCTCGTTCTTGCAACTTCTCTATCCTCATCTTCACATTTTGATCTCGTTCGCCAATCCTTATCTTTTCATTTCTTCTCTTTAACCCCCAGGGTACCAACTTGGTGGACGGGTTGCTTTATTTTAACAATTCAATTGGTATCGCACCTGTCACAGAATGCGAAGTAATTCTGTAAGACAACAATCTTTCCTACAAAGCCTTTTTCCATGGTAACCCAGCAGCAAGAGCTAACTGGATAGCCTAATTTATCACCCTATTAAATCGCTCAACTTGACCTTTTCCTTCTGGCTGATATCATGATGTTTTCACATGCTTAATACCAGAATCCGCTAAGAAGTTTTGTATTTTACTGGATGTCAATTGCACCCCATTATCTGAAACTAGCACCTCTGGTACACCTTCACATGAAAATACATCTTCCAGGATCTCAATCACAACGTCCATTGTCACACTACTCACCATCCTTACCTTTGGCCATTTGGAGTAATATTTAATAAATACTATAACATAACATTCTTTAGACAACAGTGTGGAAAATGAACCCATGAAATCAATAGCTAGTATCTGCCGTGAACCTTATGGTAATTCTACCATAGTCAAGGGTATGTCCAAGGGTTTAACCACCTTTTCACTAGTACTGCAAGCCTTACAATTCCTGACAGAGTGGTCTACCATACCATCCAATCCTAGCCACCAAAAACTTTCCTTAATTCTTCTTTTAGTACTTGACATGCCACACCACCATGCCCTTCATGTCCAATATTTACAATACATTCTCATACTCCAACTGGAGGTACAGTTCTGTCTCCTCTCAAACTGTCCCTTTAGACATAGACATAGTTAATCCTTTACCTTCCAAAATACACTACACCCTCCTCACAGTTGCTCTTCTCTTGGCTAAACCACCCTTCACATACCTCTCCACTGCCACCAGAACAACATCTTTATTCATTTCCTGTAACCACAAACGTTCTGTCAATTCCTACTCCTCCTCACTGATATCATCTCTACCACACACAACATCCTCATATGTAAGGTTCACATCACACTCATCATCAATCATTCCTGGTCCAACCATCCGATCAAAGGATAACCTCAATAAACCATCAGTAATGGTATTACTTTTCACTGGAACATATTCAATCTCATAATAGAACATATGTAATTTCAATGCCAGTCTCTCCAATGTTGGTGTCAAATTACTCCCACCTTCCGGTTTCAAAAAATTGATCAACGGTTTGTGGTCAGTACATATTTTAAATTTCCTTCCTCACACGTACATATGGAACCATTCAGCTGCCCACTCTTCTGCAAGCAACTCTTTCTCTATGACTGGGTCATTTTGTTCAGTTTGCGTTAGATTGCGAGTGTACACACAACAATCCATGTGGCATTTTTATTCCTCCTTGAAAAGACAGCCCCAATACCATACTCACTCAAATCCACTGACAATGTACAATTAGCCTCCCTTCTTCAAGCAGGATGTTACAGATATCTCTTCTTTGACTGCATTGAAACAATCTGCTCATCAGATCATACAAATTTAGCATTCTTTTACAATAAGATCTGTAAAGGTTCCACCTTAGATGCATAGTTTTCCACAAATCGTGCATAAAATTCTGGGAGAGCCAAAAATGACATTAACATTTCCTTATTCTTGAGTTTCGGTGCCTCCATGACAGATTTTTGGTCAAATCCTATCTTTAGAAATTACATGCCCAAGATATTCCACTTGTTGTTACCCAAACACACATTTCTCATTTTCACAGTCAACCTATTTTCTCTGAGTGCCAGCAAGACTGCATGTAATAATTTATCATGGAAATTCTTATCTTGAGCAAAAATTTAAATATCTGCCTGGAATACCTTGGCTACCTGTATTCCATTAAGAATTCTGGTAATTTCTCTTTGAAAACTGCAGATGCACTTGCTAGTCCTAACGGCATTCTGCAATATTGATACATACCATCAGGAGTTATGAAGGCCGTACAATGCCTTGATTTTTCTTCCAACTCAATTTGATGGTATGCACTTGTAAGGTCGATATTCGAAAACCAAGTAGCATTCCCTATCGATAAAGTCAATTCTTGCAGGTTTGGCAGAGGGAAAGTGTCTACCCATATTGTATCATTTAAACATCTTAGGTGCACACATAGCCGTAACTCCCTATTGGCATTAAGGGAAATTACAACTGGAGAAACACAATCAGAGCTTTCCACCGGCTTAATTACTCCCTTCTCATGAAGATCCTGCATCATACCCTTCAACTTCTTCCGGTAATTCAATGATTTTGAGTTTGAATCCTCCCCAATCGGTCTGTAGCTCGAATATGAATTTACCTTGAAAAAACAAAAGACAAGAGGTTTTTGGTAAAATGGGAATGGCTGGTTTAATCAAACACTTCAGCCGGGAGTACAGTTACAGAAGTGGGTCTGAGGACTGTCTCCAAGTACAATCAATCTGAACAAGGTTTGATACATTTCTTTGGGTATCGTAAAGTGCTTCCCCTTGATCCTTTTTTGGCAAAAGAATTCAGGCCTTGTCTTTGGAGTCATAAATAAGGCCACTGATAGCAAATGCAGGTGTCCCTCGACCTTGCGTGGACACAATGGGGGACAGTTGGTAACGTATCCAGATATATGGCATGAGGGGCACGTGATCACTGTGTGTACTGTGTGTGCTGTGTGTACCTAACTTCATGTATCATCTGACTTTATGGTGTTTTTGGGAATGAGAGCACACCTATGGCCATATGTGCTTTATTGGGGCCAATCTCCCTGGACTATTGTGATGTCACAGCGCTTATCTGAAGGATTGACCTGAGTTTCCTTTTCACAAGTTTGTCTTACTGATAGTAAGAGGATCGCTAGGATAGCCTCTTCAGAATGAAGGTATGCCATATAGTAAAAATAGACACCATTCGGTAATCTGGTGCGAAATTAAGTCCAATTCCGCCCTGTATCGGACTTCTAAGACATCTAATAACCAATACTTTTTGACGGAAGACTCTCCGTACTTCTCAGTATAGCAATTGCATAAAGAGTGCCGGATGAAGTTCAGTACACAAGGACTGTGATAGGTCCTTGGAAGTAAAAGACTTGTAGTATAGCGTATCCGATCTATCGATGTGGGCGGCGGCCTAATCGATAGATCGGACACGCTGTACTACGATCTTTTACTTCCAAGGACCTATCACTGTCCTTGTGTGCTGAACTTCATCCAGCACTCTTTATGCAATTGCTATACTGAGAAGTACGGAGTGTCTGCCGTCAAAAAGTATTGGTTATTAGATGTCTTAGAAGTCCGATACAGGGAGGAATTGGACTTACTTTTGCACCAGATTACCGGATGGTGTCTATTTTTACTGTATGGCATACATTACATTCTGAAGAGGCTATCCTAGCGATCCTCTTACTATCAGTCAATCACCGTACAGAATCACCACACAAGAAAGAACACATTTCAACCGCCTACTAATGTCAGGAGTGAGCGTTGAGAAAGTTACACAAAAAGTAACGAAACACGTGTCGGCTGTCATCGGCTGTTTCTGTGATCATCACGATTTGGAGGGCCCTAGGACCAGGACCCCCAACGTGGCCGCTAATATGTTCTTTCTTCTTTTTGTAGTGCCAAAATAAGTTTCAGTAGAAATGGAAATGGGTTGCAAATAATATCACTGAAACTCTGTATACATTTTGTGGTTTCTGGAAACTTTATTGATATAAACATAACAAGACAAAACTTTCAATCTTTGGATGTTCTTTTTATTGATTCTGGAACATGTATCTCTGATGTCCTTTCATGTATGAGCTGTTTTACAACATAATTTAGATAAATTTTATGATTGGAACAGAATTATTATTAAAAATCAATCAAGCTAATTACCACTGGTAATAACGAAAATTAGTAGAGTGCCGAGGTACAATCTATCTTTAAAATACTCTATATCAGGGACTTTTGTACCTGTTGATTCGATATCCTTGGTAGTGGGATGACTCTGTTACCTTGACTGGCACCGTAAATTTCCATATCCTTTGTATGTAAATATATACAATTCTGTACTGTCAGATAGAACTGGTTGTGTGACTTTTTTTAGACCACCACTACCTATCTATAAAATTGTTTACTTTTAAATGGCATATACTCTTGAAGATACTCTAACCCTTTCTAAACAAAGATATTGAAGGAGACTGCATAGTCGTCAATTTCCGCAGACCTTGAGTGTGCGTAATATACTAAAACAGCACGAGGTCATAGATGGCATTAATTCCACAATCTGCTGTCTCCCTTTCGGTTATTTTTACAAACCCATGGTATTAAGAACCCAGCTCCCCCCACAAATTACTACACACTGGAATATGTTCTCCACCTTAGAAGGTTTTGACAGGTTAGACTGACTGAGGTCTGATTTTGTAGATATGTCAGGTCTCGTGCCTAACGCCACGGTTACTGAGTCTCCTTCCAAGGCCCCAAGCATGAGTGTAACTGTGGGCACTGATCATTTTACGCAAACAAATTTGAGCTGGAATGTTGCAGGGTTACAATCGAAGTTATCGGGCCTGTATTGGCTTTCGTTTACCAACCAGTTTGACATTTTAATGGTCCAGGAGACTTGGGTGACTCATGAAATATTTGGTGAGGGATTAGCTTGCTATTATAATTTAGCAACCCTCTCTAGATCAGGCCAAGCAGCAGGTGGGTTAGCTATTTGGGTGAACATTAAAGCAGGAGGTTCAGTGAAGGCACAAGAAACTGTTAACAGCAATCTCCTGGCAGTGAGATATAAGAGGTCTAACCATATATTTAATTAACTTTTATAATAAGGATTTTACTAACGTGCCCAATACTACATTTCTAATTATGATTGCTTATATATCATTCTTACAAAATGCTGTTGGTGATACCAGACAACTAACTAGATAATGCCTAGGTGGGAATTTCAACGCAAGGTTGAGTTACTCATGTATTTCCAGACATCTGTTTAATAACACCAATTCTAGTACTAATATCAGCATAGAATAGAACTGATGTCAGAGGATCTGAACTGGCATCATTCTTGGCAACTAGATAAGGTTATGTATATCACAGGTAAGGGTGTAGATGTATTTCCCACCTTCAGGTGCTAAGGACATTCATCCACAATTGATTACTTTGTCATATCGCCAAACCTAGAGGGTTTATTGTTATCTGGGGAAATTATTTCCTCTAGTCATAGTGACCATAACCCAATTGCAGAAGTCCTTATGCTCAACCCTAAACCCCACCATACAAAGGATATTGGAGCAGGCAAGCTTGAATTTCTATCAGATGCGATTAAGATTAAAATGGAGAGCGGTCGCACCTGCATACCTATTCCAGAAAGTGATCAAAGAGAACCTGCCAGTGGTCATGGCATTTCTGACTGAAGTTGATGCTGCTTATCCAGCAGGCATGGCGTTTGGCCAGCTTTGTTGTTTTATCAAGAAAGAGCTTATGAGACCCATAAAACCTTTTACTAGTAAACATAGAGTGTTCCATTGCTAATCGCCAACGGTGACTGGCACTTAAGGCCACCCCTAGTAACCCCAAATGGTGACTGAGTTACGAAAGAAATATAAGCAGGTCACCTTAGCCAGGAAAAAGTAAGTATTAGATAGCAATGGGATTCTCTAGTTTTAGCTGCTAATAATAAAAACAGTAGAATCTTTTGGACATCAGTAAAAGAGCTTAAACAATTTAATCGAGCAGAGTCAATGGTTAGGTGCTATATCACAAGTGAGGCCTGAGAATTACATTTCACTAATATCTACACCCCCTTTCCACTGACACAGAATATTTGACAGACCCAAACTTTGCGTTAGGGCAGTTAACTATGGGAGGATGCAATAAACCAGAGAATTGGGGGCAAGGCCCCCGGTCCTGACAGCGTACCGATTGATCTCCTCAAACATAACGCTGTCTTTTGGGCACCACTATTATTGAATGTTTTAACAGTCTAGTACTCTCCCCACCCAAGTACCTGGTCAACATCAATAATAGTCCCTAGGGACGCGACTAGCACCCGGTGGCAGTGGGTGGTCGCTAGCTGTGCGTGCATGCTCCTGATGCTTTGCTTTTAAAAAACCTGACTTTTAAAATGTTTGTATTCTTTTGCTACTATTGTGCAGCCCTACCTGCTCGCTCACCCCTAGCCCCGGTCCGACACGGCTGTGTGCCGATAGCTCGGAGGGCTCCCGGGGCTGATTCCACTTCCAGCGTTCATTGCAGGTTAGCGCTCAACCCCACGCGCCTCGGCCTAAATAATTGACGGCCAATGTGCACGCGCACAGATGCGACTAGCACCCGGTGGCAGTGGGTGGTCGCTAGCTGTGCGTGCATGCTCCTGATACTTTGCTTCAAAAAAACCTGACTTTTAAAATGTTTGTATTCTTTTGCTACTATTGTGCAGCCCTACCTGCTCGCTCACCCCTAGCCCCGGTCCGACACGGCTGTGTGCCGATTGCTCGGAGGGCTCCCGGGGCTGATTCCACTTCCAGCGTTCATTGCAGGTTAGCGCTCCACCCCCCGCGCCTCGGCCTACTTAATTGATGGCCAATGCGCACGCGCAGCGGACGCACGCAGTGGGCGTGCCAGCGGCGCGCCAAAGGCAAGCCCGTCTGCGCCCGACCGGGGCTTGGGGCCCACCACTATGCTCATTTTTTTATTTACTCCTCTAAACAACTGCTGGCACTCCAGGGCAACTGGCTGCCCAATGCCCTCACCCTTGCTCGCATCGGAAATCTTGGCATACTACAATCAAATCCAACTATATCATGCCCTCAGACATCTGGATTACCTGATTCCTCTTTGCCTTACGCTACCCCTGAGACACTTTCCCGGCCCCCTTCCACCCAGTATTCCCCTCCAGCAACAATAGTCTGGCTTCTCAATACCCGCTCAGCGGTTAAACATCAACTAGAACTCTTTAATTTTTTAGATACGGTTAAACCACACATTCTGTTTCATACTGAAACCTGGTTTTCATCCGACTCTCTGCCTGACTTCCTAGCGGCCCTCCCTGACTCTTATTATGCTTTACGTGCTGACCGCCCCGAGGGGAAGATTGGTGGCGGAGCGGCCCTAATTGCCCGCTCCGAACTGCAGTTCCAGCTCTTGTCATTTCCCTCTATTACCGCTGTTGGTTTTTTAGTTGATCGCTCTATATCTCCTGCGGTCCCATTTACCTGCGCACTCTTCAACCGACCTTCTCAACCTATGTCTCACTTTATCCCTGCAGTTCAGGAATTGCTGGCCACTTTGGTGGTCAACAATTCCTCTGTTCTGGTACTGGGCGATTTCAATTTCTTGCCTACCGACCCCCATGAAGATCATATGTCTAAAGATTTTACAGAATCACTCTGCACTCTGAATTTTACCTCGCATATACATCTCCCAACTCACACTCACGGCCACATCCTGGATCAGGTATGGTCAGCCAACTTATCTATCTCCTCCCCTCTAGTTACCCCTTGCCCTTGGTCTGACCACTTCCTCATATCTTTTTCCCTCCACCTAGGAATCGACACAAGGTTTCCACTCCCTAGCAACATCTGGGCATGCAATTGGAACCATGTGGACCCAGTCACACTCTGCTCCTCCCTCTCAGCTTCACTCCCTATCCTAGCTGATATCTCCCCCAGCTCTCAGATTGCCGCTATTAATAGCTGGCTCTCCGCAACCTGCGATCAAGTGGCCCCCCTCAAACTGGTTAGAACTCGTCTCCTTCACGAGGCTAACAGATGGTTCACCATCGAAATTAAAGACAAAAAACTTGCACTCAGGCAGGCTGAGCGCCACTGGAGGCGTGCATATTGCTCTGCATTAAAACTGCAATATATTACTCTCCTCCGGGACTATAAGAAAGCCATCCTTCACGCCAAATCGGAACACTTTTCATCCAAGATTCTACTTGCGGTAAACAAACCTAAGGAAATGTTCACTATTGTCCAGGAGTTAGCCACCTCTGACAGAGCTACCCCCAAGCCAATTCCCTCACAATTCCTCTGCAACTCCCTGAATGATTTTTTCATTGAGAAAATGACAACCATCAAGCGTAATATTCCCCCACCTTTCTCTTCCTTCTCACATCCCCAACTGCCGCCTAACCCTCTCTTCCTAGATCAATTCACCCTGATTTCCAAGGAAGTTTTTACCACTTTGCTTAAGAAAGTCAAATCAGGGTCACCGTCTGACAGCTGCCCTGCCCGCATCTCAAGAGAGATTTTCTCCATTTGTCCTGAGCCCCCACTAACTCTCCTCAATAACTCTCTTACTCAGGGCATCGTCCCTGACCTGTTCAAAGCAGCCAAAGTAATTCCTATTTTAAAAAATCCAGGTGCTGACCCCACTTCCCTTTCCTACTTCTGTCCTATTTCCTTACTCCCGTTCCTGGGAAAGATTTTGGAGAGCCACATTACCACACACCTCAGTGCCTTTATTGAGGAGAGCCACTTCCTGGCTCCTCACCAAGCAGGCTTTCGTCCATTACACTCTACGGAATCTGTTGTCCTCTCCGACCTGGATGGGCTCAGAGGGAGTGCTGACATCAACTCCCCTCAGGCTTTGGTCCTCCTTGATTTGTCCGCCGCCTTCGACACGGTCGATCATTCCATTCTTCTCGACCATGTCGAGGGCGCCAGCATCTGGGGATCTGCTTTGGCCTGGCTCACCTCCTTTCTAGAGAACCGCACACAGGCCGCTCAGCTGGCGGACTTCTCTGCTCCTACTCGCTCTGTTCTCTGCGGGGTCCCCCAGGGTTCCTCTCTTTCCCCTCTTCTTTTCAATCTCTATATCCTCCCCCTTATATCTGCTCTGCAAAAAATGGAGGTCACGGTATTTAACTATGCCGATGACCTCCAGCTCATCTTTAATCTTCTCCCCCTTCCAGCTTCAATTCTTAACTTTCAAACCATCATGACCTTCATCAGCGACTGGATGAATGGTAACCCTCTAAAGCTAAATCCCGACAAGACCGAGTTGGTACTCACGGGTGGCTCCCCCAGTCCCTGGACCTCCGCCTTCTGGCCTCCCTCTCTTGGTCTTCCCCCTCTACCCTCGGCCTCTGTAAAATCCCTGGGAATCAAAGTCAGCAAGGACCTCACAATGCGTCCTCAGATCAGCACTGTGGTTTCATCATGCTTCCTGACTCTCCGAACCATACGCAAAATCTCTCGCTTTTTTCTTTTTCAGCTCTCAAACTTATTCTCCTTGCCATGATCATGTCACGCCTTGATTATGGCAATGGTTTATATGTAGGTGCTCCTGCATACGAACTCCGGCGCCTACAACTAATTCAAATCTGATCTACCGACTTCCTAAATTCCACCATGTCACCCTCCTGTTAAAAACCCTCCACTGGCTGCCCATCCTCGAACGATCCCTATTCAAGATAGGCTGCACGATTTTTTTGGCCCTGGCTGGCATGGCGCCAGCCTTTATCAATTCCAAAATTAAAGCTTACGTCCCCAACAGAGATCTCCGTTCCTCCTCCCAGCTTCTCTTATGTGTTCCTCGTTTTAGGAGGAAAAAACTTGGAGGCATGAGGTTCTCTACCTTGGCCCCCGCTTCTGGAATGTCCGTCCCTTTTCTATCAGGTCTACTCCCACCTACCTGGACTTTCGTAAAGCTCTTAAAACTTTCCTCTTCTCCCGCGCCTTCTCAGACTAAGTGGCCTCCTCTGCCCCCTCCCGGAGCCTTCCGTCCTCAGCACCAAGAAACCGCACGGTGATCGAGCGCTATACAAAATTCATAACTTCTAACTTCCTATTTTTAAAAAAGAAGACCGTCTGCAGACTACTTGCTGTAGGCCCATTTCCTTAATTAACACAACATTAAAAATCCTAGAGACGGTTTTATACAATCGGAAAAAGGAATGGGCAGAAGAGAAGTCAATTTTCTACCCTTGCCTGTATGGGTTTAGATCTAAGATTAGCACAGTGGAGCAGTGTCTTAATCTTAATTCAATAATCAGTAAATACACTATCGCCCCAAAACTGCCCAATATACTTGGCATTCATGGATCTGACCACAGGGCTCAACAGTGTAAATCGTTCAAAGCTGTGGTCTATCCATTTAGCTCTGGTAATGGACGAGGCACTGGGGCACACTCTAGCTTATTTGCACAGAGACATGAAGGCCAGAATAAGAATAAATAATTTAGAAGAAGTGTCTCAGGATGTCAGCATTTTTCAGGGAGTGAGACAAGGATGTCTTTTAGCTCCACTTTTATTTAGTCTGTATATAAATGATATCCATCCTTTTTTACTCTCTGCCACCCCTGATGTCCCAAAAGTTAAAGGCTCATTTTAACATCATTACTATATGCCGGCGATGTTGTAGTAATGGCACATAACCCGAGAGCTTTGCAACAGTTAGCACAAGGTTCTGTAAATTTGATGGCCTCATTGGACTTGTGGAGAAGTGTGGCTCACTGGTTAGAGGAGGCAGACCTGGAAGCAGAGGTCAGCCCGGGACCAGGGTTCAATTCCTGGCTCGGCGGGGTCTTGAGTCCTAAAATGTCCATGGACTCGACAATTCTCGCTCCGGTGCCTACTCGATTCACGGGTTCACACTCTGCGACTCTGGGCAATAGCTTGCTTAATCTCCACAACGGCCCCTCGCGGCGGGATGCCTGGCTTTCACTTTGCGGATACCCTGCTGGGGTTATCTCACAGGGGAATACCAGGACGGGTTCCCTATGCAAGCGCTTAGAAACCGCTTGGTGATTTGCGCTATATAAATTCCTGTACATTTGGACTTACACACCAATTGTATTAAATCTTATATTATGACTTGTGGCCCGAAGAAGCACAAGTTGGCTTCACTTAAAGTGGACGAGTCTAACCTAAAATGCACTAGTACTTTTTCCTACCTGAGGCTAGTTTTTGCCAATAATGGGTCTTAGACAGCGTGGAGAAGTGTGGCTCACTGGTTAGAGCAGGCAGACCCTGAAGCAGAGGTCAGACCCGGGACCAGGGTTCAATTCTCGACGCGGCAGGGTCTGGAGCTCAAATGTCCACGGACTCGATAATTCTCGCTTCGGTGCCTGACCTAATCATGGGTTCACAATATGCAACTCTGGGCATTAAGCTTGCTTAATCTCCACAACGGCCCCCCGCGGCGGGATGCCTGGCTTTCACCTTGGGGATGCCCTGTAGCGGCTATCTCACAGGGAAAAGCCAGGATGGGTTCCCAAGGCATAGCACTTAGAGACCCCTGAGTTATAAGCGCTATATAAATCCAAACAAACAAACAAACATGTCACGCAATGTAGAAACACATTTTCCGAGCAAGCAGTTCACTGTTCACTCTACCGTAACCAAGGAGGTGTGCAGGTATTCTTCCACTCGTGCAGATTTTTTTTTTTTAAATGCCTCTCCATAGCTACATATGGAGCCGAGATACAGGGTATTAATAAGTGTAATTCAATTCAAGCTGAAGAAAATAGATTCTGTAGAAGATTTCTAGCAGCTCCCATTTCTACCTCCAATTTCATCTGCCTTAGAGAAATGAACATACTTTTTGTAGAAGACTATGTTTGTATTCGTCCCGTATTATTATGGTTAGTAGTATGGAGAAACACACAGGCTAGCCTTACTAAAGATATAATTTTAGATTGTCTTGCCTGTGAAAAAGGCAGGAGTATTCCTTGGTTGGCAACTGTAGAATCCCGTTTGTGTAAGGCAGGTTGCCAACAGCTGTTTGAGAATTGCGATTCTCCTATTATCATAATCTGGATTTCATTAAAGACTCGGAGGCTAACATAATGCATATTCTTTTTTTTAAAATCTTTTTATTAACAGCTTAAAGCAAGTGATGGTCAACACAATTTTGCTATATAATTGTTACAGTGCACCATAAAAAACACAAAGCCGACACTTCACGGTCCATTTTAGAGTGAGTACATTAGCCTATCAGAAACCAATCATATTTCCGTCTCCCCCACTACGAGTTGAGGTTGGGGGGGTTCACAGATGTTCCCTCTGTAGTCGTTCCAGTTTGACCACACACCGCCCCCCCATTTCTTAGGGCACCCTCGTGCCGTGTATACTGTCTTCTCTTGGAGCATGCACCAGTCCATATCTTTTTTTCCAGGAGCCGATTTTTGGGGCCTCGATTGCCCCCCACAGTCTAGCAATGAGGGAGATTGCAATGTTCTGGGAGATGTCCATCTAGCAGCCTATCCTCCAGGGGGAGGCTTTTGGGGGTGTGGTAACTGGTGAAATAGTCTTCTGAAGGGAGTGCCTAACCTGCAAATATCGGAAGTATTCCGTTTGTGCATAGTGGGGTGGCCATGGTAAGGGTATTTGCCCAACCCACTTTGCGCTGAACTGTGTGCCATATTTGGACAGAGTGTTTTGTTGGCCCTGTGAGTGAATATCTGCCCGGTTTTGAATAAAGCGCCGCCTCAAAGTTCCCACCCGGAAGGAGCCATCGGTCCATTCCATAGCCCGGGTCATCGCCATCGCAGTATGTGCCCTGGTTGATGGCCAAGAGGTGTGCGGCCCAGTAGTACTTACTTAAGTCCGGGAGCGCTATACCCCCGTCGAACCATCCAAGTGTTCATTTCTGTGGGGATATTCTGGGTGTGCCCGACCAAAGGAGGTCCCTCTGGGGGGCTTCAATGGCCGCAAAGTATGACTGTGGGACCAGGTCGGGGTAATTCTGTAGGGCGTAGAGGAAGCGCGGCAATGGCATCATTTTAAAAAGAGCCGCTCGGCCCAGTAGGGACAGCGGGAGTTTCTGCCAGGTAGCGGAGTCTCGTTTTAACCGCTGTAGGGGCGGCAGTAGATTTCTCTCATATATTGTGGCTTTGTCTTTAGATATAAAGATTCCCAGATACTTAAAGCCATCCCTGGCCACTGTGATCGGGCAGTCTCTAGGAACAACTGGGGGATCGCCACGTAGGACATACAGAAGGGATTTACTCCAGTTTATACTGTAGCCCGAGTTCTTCCCAAAGTTGGTGAATATGTCCAGGGCTTCCATTAGGGACCTCCGAGGCCGCGAGAGATAGAGGAGGATGTCGTCCACATAAAGCGAGATCCTGTCCTCCCAACTGTCAGCCCACCGGAGCCCCTTCAATGACACATCCTGCCGAATCCAGGCGGCAAGTGGCTCGAGAGAGAGGGCGAACAGCAGGGGAGAGAGGGGGCAACCCTTTCGCGTTCCTCTGCCTAGTGGAAAGGCCTCAGAGTTTTTATTGTTAACGGTGACCTGAGCCAGGGGCTCTGAGTATAGGAGGTGCACCCACCCTATAAAAATTGGGCCGAAGCCCAGTTTCCGGAGCGCTGCCATCATGTAGGGCAATTCAAACGTGTCGAACGCCATCGTGGCGTCGAGTGACACCACAACCGCGGCCTCCTGAATAGCATGGGATCTCCCCATCACTCCATTAAGACGGCGGAGGTTAAGCACGGTGTTCCGGTGAGGCATAAAGCCCGATTGGTCCGGGTGGATCAGTGTGTTTAGGACTGGCTGGAGCCTGTTGGCGAGCACCTTGGCTAGTATTTTGGGCTCTGCATTTAATAAAGAGATGGGTCTGTAGGAGGCACAGGAGTCCCTCGGCTTACCTTCTTTAGGGATAGCCACGATTGTAGCTAACCGTTGATCCCGTGGTAACACTCCCCTCTCCTTGCTCTCCTCAAACATACGCTTGAGGTAGGGAGTAAGGCCATCAGGCTTGAGCTTGTAGAGCTCAATCGGGAAGCCATTGGGCCCAAGGGCCTTACCCGGGCGAAGATCCCTAATCGCCCGCCCCAACTCATACAGGGCGAGTGGTGCCTCCAAGGTGTTTTTCTCGACTTCCGAGAGAGCCGGCATCCGAATGTCGCTAATAAGGCCACAGAGTCCTCCTCCGGGCGGTCAGCCCCCCTGCTATACACCCTCTCAAAGTGTCGTGCAAATTCAGCGACTTTCTCGCGGGGTTCAGTAAGAACGGCCCCAGAGTCAGTCATAAGCTCAGCCACTACCCTATTTGCCTGCTGTTTTTTATCTAGCCAAGTGATGAGTTTACCCGCCTTATCGCCTTGGTCATATATTCTACCCTCCCTGTCTCGTGCCAGTGTCTTAGCGGGGTCGGTGGCCAGGGCCCTGTATTCCTCTGCCTTAAGTTGCATCCGGTGGGTGATCCCCGGATCTCCGTCAGTCTGCACGGGCTTTTCTAATTCAATAAGAGCAGTCTCAATGGTCACCATCTGGGCCTCCCTTTCTTTGCGCCGGCCTGTTATCGCCGACAGGGCCTCCCCCCTAAGGACGGTCTTGAAAGCCTCCCAAAAACCACAGAAGACTCTACAGACCCGTCATTACTCTCAAAGTATTGGTCTATTGAGTGAGATAGCTTCTTTCTCAGTTCGTCACTACGGAGATACCAGGCATTAATGGGTGCGATACAGCCCTCCCGCCGGTCCCCGATCGTGAGGTGGGCCAACAGCAGGGAGTGGTCTGATATACCTCGCGCTAGATGCGTGTCTTCCTATATTGTAGCGCCCTGATGCATAGGTGTGAGAATGTAGTCTAAGCGGGAGAGAGAGCGGTGCGGGCCAGAAAAGAAGGTGTATTGTTTGTCTGTTGGGTGTTTGAGACGCCAAATATCTGTCATTCTGAATGCCTCTATGAAGTCGGCTAGCCACATGCGCCCCGGTGGTATGTCCTTGGGTGGATGTCTGTCGTAGTCCCCTGAGGCCACCGCATTAAAGTCGCCCCCAACTAGGAGTTGACCATCAGGGAGGGAAAGAAGAAGCTTCCCAGATCTTGATAGGACTTGGTCTGGAGACCAGGCGGAATATATACCGATACCAGGTTTAGCCTACGCCCCTCCCATTTTCCTGAGACAGCCGCAAATCAGCCCTGTGGGTCAATTTCTGTGTGGTCAATAACAAGGGGGAAGTTATGCCGGAGAAGGATTCCCACGCCCCGGGACCCAGAGGTGAAGCCGGAGTGAGTGGTCAAAGAGTACCCCCATCTGTTCAGTGCGTAACACGTATTTGCCAGCAAGTGGGTCTCCTATAACAACACAGCATCTGGGAGATGACGTTTGACAAATTGCAATACAATGGTTCATTTTAGCTTGTCCCCCAACCCGTTGACATTCCAACTAAGGATCTTAAGGCTTTTGTCCCACTTCTTAGCCATAACCCTTTCTCGGTGGACAGCCAGCCCCTTGTAAGCTGGTGCACTGTACGGCTTTGCAATGACAGTACCGGTGTGACCATACCAACTGCCTCCCACCATCTCCAACTGTCCCCCTCCCCCTCCCCACAACACCACAACTCCCCACACCCCCACAAGCCCCCCCAACTCCCCCTCCCTGCTTCCCTGCTCCGTAGGTTTAGAACTACCCACATCCCCAATTAGCAGAGTGCCTTTCGACCCAACTTGGAATAGGGCAAAATTAACAAAACCCCACTCCTCCCTTCCTGCTAGACCTTTCCTATGAGGAACGTGCACCGGCCCCAACTCCAGCCGCGCCCCCCCCCCCCTCCACCCCACTGCTTTTCCTTGTTATACCCAACTCGCCCACATTCCACTCGGGCATGTCACACCAGTCATGAGTCTGTGTTTAAGCCCCCATTGCCTGCGCGGGGCAGTCGGTCAGTATGGAGAGGAGGTAGTGTACCAATGGCCGTGCCAGTCCAGTAGTGGCCCCCACTTCTTCAACGGAGGCCTGCTCACACTCCCCCCTCCCCATCAAAAATTGACTAGAAGAAGATACACACTTGACCCGCCCCTCAGCACCAAGTCACAGGATACTTTACTGTATGGAGAGGTTCACATCAGAAGTTCTGTCGTTTTCAGAGATCGGTCACTTCTCGAAGGGTCCCCCAGCGCGGGCTCGCCGACCTCGACCTCCAGGAGCGCTGACTCTGCTCATCAACCTCCGTCCTCCCAACCATAGATGCTGGCGATGCTGGTTGAGTGTCCCTCCAGTTGTCCCCGCCAGACCCATCTCGCGGCCTTGCTGACTCACGATCAATCCATTCCTGGACGTCTGATGGCGAGGTGAAGAACAGGGATTTGCCCCCTGCGATGACCTTTAATTTTGCAGGGAAGAACATCATGTATTTGACTCCTCTCTCCCGCAGCGCGGCCTTGACACCCATGAAGGAGCGCCATTCCCTTTGGACTTGTAGGGCAAAGTCCGGAAAGAACCAAATAGTGGCATTCTCATAGCTCAGGTCTCCCACTTGCCTGACCATCTGCAAGATGGCGTCCCTATCCCTATAGTTCAGGATTTTGGCAATGATGGTCCTGGGTGGAGCCCCTGGCTTGGGCTTAGGGACAGGCGCACGGTGGGCCGTTCAATCGTGAAAATTTTGGACAGCCGCTTAGGCTTAAGATGGTTAAGAATCAAGTCCTCTAGAAAAAGTTCCACGCTGGGCCCCTCCAAATTCTCCAGCACGCTCACGACGTGGATGTTACTCCTGTGGGCACGCCTTTCTTGGTCCTCGAGGCGCATGGCCATCTGGCGATGTTGGTGCACTAGTTCGTTCACCCTGTGTTCCATTGCCTTGGACAAGGACTGCAGTTCCCGGATATCAGCCTCATTGGTTTTAGCCTTCTCGGCGGTTTTGTTGAGGTCCGCCCGGAGCAGGTTGACTTCGATAGAAACCTTGTCAATTTTTGTTTCGAGGGTGGAGCCAAGTGTTTGTATAGCTGCCATAATGGAAGCCAGCAACGGTTCTTTAGTCCGGCCGACTTGCCCGACGCGCCTTCAGGATGCGGTGAACCCTTTTGCACTGTGTACTTGTCCAGTTTATTGGATTGCGTGGCAGTGGCTTGCTTGGGCCGCATTGTAGCTAGGAGCGGCTGTACCAGCGCAGCAGGGAACCCGATGTCTTCAGGTGGGCAGTCCGCCCCCTCCACTAGGGTCGCCGGCGTCTCCACCCGCCGTCTCCCCAACACCAGGTCAACCGTGCCCGTCCTCGCCACACCAATAGATGGTGCCCCCAGTCCACTTGCCGCCTATGTACTGTGCAGGGCCGCGGAAGTCGTCTCCACCCGCGACCAATGTAGGGGGGCCGTCTTATGTGAGAATCGCCCCCACGGGCACACCAGCCTGCCGTCAGTCTCACCTCCACACAGTAGTCACTGGGCGCTCTTTTAGATGGCTGCGAGCTCCTCCTCTCCGGATTGGCCCCCTCACTTCAGGGGCCGGCTAGGGTGACCTCCGCTCCTCGCTGTTACCCTCGCTGCGATAACTGTGGCCCACCGTGGTGCCAAGTGGGTCAGCGCAGTGTAATGTGCCTCTGAACGGTCAGCAATTGGTGCCCCTCTGTGGGCGAAGGATTATAGCCCCCACCGGGCCTTCAGCACACACCCGCGCTGGACTTCAGGGTCTCTTCGTGGCCCCACCTAGTCCGGGGCTGGTGCTCAGCTCCCCGGTCCTGCCAGGTTCCTCACCAGTCTTCACAGTGTTAAATGAGGCCTGCAGCCCACCCAGCCGACCGCTGGGGGCCGCCCGATGTAGCGCCTCGCTCCGCGGGCCCCCCCCCGCAGGGAGGGCCGCCCACACTGTGTCGTCGTCCGGGCGCCACCCGACTAGGCCGCAGACCCGGGGCCTGCCGTAGCGCCCGAGCCGCCCGCGAGGCTCCGGAGTGCCCAGCCGGCACCCGGCCTCAGGACTTTGCTTCGCCGCTCAGCTCCCGCGGCAGGCAGCGCCACCGGAGCGGGCTCTGCAGGGTCCGCTTGCTCCCGCCGTTAAAGTGACGCCAAGGTGAGTGGCGGTCACGAGTGCTGGACGGATCTATGTGCGGCGAAGGGTGGCGGCTTCACGGAGCTCTGGGCTAAGCGGCCATCTCCGTTGGCGCCTGGCCACGCCCCCCCCATGCATATTCTTTTAATGCAACTTCAAGTACAGCCACTTAAAAGTTACATCACAAAGCAAAACTCTAGAATAAACAAGTGCAACTAGGCAACAGCAGTACAGAGATCAGCCTCTTTTAAATGCAATGAGAGTAAGGTAAAAGTTCTTCCAGAGGAAACGAAGTTCAAATCAAGGAACTGGTATCATGCAGGAAGGAAAGGTCCTTGGTATCGAGGAAAAAGAGGAATCCATAGCTGCTTGCAAGGGGTCGCGGTGGTGAGCCAATTAAAAAGAAAAATCTGAAAAAGACAGAATATTAGGAGGTTGAACTTAACGCCCTAAGTAAGGGAAAGAAAAACAATGGTAATGTAAATGACATATAGTCAGGACAAAATACAGCCAAAGCAGAGTTATATTATAATTAAAGCAAAACAGTTCTCATCGAAGGAAAAAAAGAGAGTAACAAGATCAAGATTTACTACCGGGAGGGAGGGTAGGGATAATGTTAGCCTCTGAGTCTTTAATGAAATCTAGATTCTCTGGTCATGATAATAGGAGAATTGCAATTTCATTACAAGACCGGAGGCTACATTATGCATGTTGGTAGTCAAGGAGAACTGCATCAGACATGTGTTCGATAGGTTTACAGTAATGTTCTGCAAAGGTATAGGAACTAGACCCGTCTGCTGCTTTGAGAATGTAATCCAACTTACCTCCTTTCCAAAAGGATTGGCTAGCCATAGCCCCTCTAAGAGAATGAGCCTGAAACCTAAGGAGAATGATGCCTGCTAACAGCATAGCTAGTTTAACCCATCAAGCTATAGATGATGAAGAGACAGGTTTGAAGGGTTTAACAAAAGATATGAGAAGTTGGTTTGAACCAGGAGTGTGATGAAGATCCATCCTTGCATCATATTCTTTCATGCAATCAACCACACATAACTTTTTGCAAGCGTTGGACCTAGGATAAAAGATCATATCTGACATGGTTTTAGTTCTTTTGATAATTTCAAATCTGACACAGAAGGCGTCATAAGATCTATTTGATATTTCCAATGCTTTAGTGTCCATAACTCTATGGCAGGAAATTAAGCAAAGGAGAGAGGCTATTTTGATGGAGAGTTTCTTATTATCGAGTAAGATATTATCGGGCCAATTACAAAAAAGATCAATTAGTAGTTTAACATCCCAAAGGGTATCGTGTTTAGGTTTTGGAGGTATTTTAAGTCTGATACTTTTCATAATTATACAAATTATTGTGTTTTTTCCCCAATAGTTCTACCATTTAAAGGGGAGTGACCCGCAGGGATGGCAGATCTATAACAGTTAATAGATCTGTAAGAAAGACCTCTATCAAATTGTTTGACAAGAAAATTGACTACATGCACAATAGGAGCCTCCACGGAATCCAAGTTCCTTTACAGGCACCAACAAACCCATATTTTCCAGATGCCATTATATCTATAGTGTGTTCCGGGTGCCCAAGATTCTTGGAGGAGAGAAGAAGCTTGCGCCGAAAGACCAGAGATTTCATTAGCTCGCTTGACACTTTCCAGGAAAGAAGGTTCAAAGTCCCGTTCAGAAGAAGGGGATGATCCAAACCGTCTATGTCTCTTAGGAGGCCTGGTGAGGCAGGAAGTAGAAAGGGTATTTGGTGGGAAACATCCTTTACGACGCAACTTTTACCACGCAGTGCCTTTACAACGCAGGATTTACAACGCAAGTCATTACAACGAATTGCGCTGGGGAGCGCTCTAGGATAGGTAATAGTTTAATTTACTATCCAACACCTTCCCTACTATCCACGGGGACTGGAGTTGGAATAGTAAATTAAACTATTCACTATCCAGCACCCCCCAACGCAAGTCATTGTAACGACTTGCGTTGTAAATCCTGCGCTGTAAAGGCATGCGTAGTAAAAGCATGCGTTGTAACAACGTACATCCGTATTTGGTAAGTTAATTCCAAAGTCGTTGGGAACCAGGCTTGGGACGGCCAAAAAGGAGTCACTAGGACTATTGAAGAATGCTCTGTTCTCAAACTCTGAAGGACGGTCTGGATCATTGCAAAGGGGGGAAAGACGTATCCCTGAATGTCTTTCCAATGTTGGAGAAAGGCGTTCACTGTCAGAGCACCGGGGTCTGGCATCCAACTGAAGTAACTGGGGAGTTGGGACGTGAGTCTGCTCGCAAAGAGGTCTACTTCTAGGGGATCCCAGAAATAGTCTAGACTCTTGAATACGTTTTCGTTTAATTTCCAGTTGGTGTGACCTACGAGGATTCTCGAGTTCCAGTCTGCAGAGACTTTCCTTAGGCCCGGGAGGTATTCTGCTCTTAGGGAAATTTGGTGTTCCAAGCAGAACATCCAAAGTTTCTTGGCTAGGTTGGAGAGGTCTTGTGGCCCATAGTCGATTTATATAAGTGAGGGCTGACATGTTGTCCATCTTTAGGACCACTGACCTCCCCTGAAGAGATTGATTGAAACTCATTAGGGCATAAAGCCCAGCGGTTAATTTCAGAAAGTTTATGTGATGTAAACTCTCCGAATAGGACCATAAACCTCCCGTGTTCTGATCCTGAAGACAAGCACCCCAGCCATGAAGGCTGGCATCCGATTCCAGAACGTAATCCTGGGAAGACCCAAAAATGACTTTCCCGTTCCATGCATCCAAGTTCTCTAACCACCAAGTTAGTTCCGTCTTGGCTTCTGAATCTAAGTGAATTTGGTCTCTGTACCAGAGCCCGGAACGGAGGGTCCTGCCCTTCAGTCTTTGGAGGGCTCGATAATGTAGAGGGCCTGGAAAAAACGCTTGAATGGAAGATGAAAGGAGGCCCAGAAGTCTGGCTAGTTCCCTTACGGTTAACAGATATGATTTGAGACATGACGTATCTCTTTCTGAATCTTGGATATCTTTCTCGGGGGAAGCAAAAGCATGGACTTCACGGTGTCTAGCGTGAAGCCCTGGAATTCTAAGGACCTAGAGGGAATCATTATAGATTTCTTCTTGTTTATGACAAAACCTGTACTCTCTATTAGGTTCACGGGGGTGTTCAAATCCTTCAGAATTTGAGAGTGGTCTTGGGACATAATAAGTATGTCATCTAAATAAATTATGAGACAGATGCCTCTTTCTCTCAAGACTGAGGTAATGGACTTCATAACCTTGGTAAAGCACCAAGGGGCTGAAGAAAGTCCAAAGGGGAGAGCTTGAAACTGGTAAAGATGGATGTTCCAGGTAAATTGAAGAAAGGAGTGTGACTATTCCACCATATGAATCGTGAAGTAGGCATCTTTTACATCCAGTTTCACTAACCAGTCTTTTTCTAACAGCATGTCTCTGAGAAGATGGATACCCTTCAACTTGAAATGATTGTAGGTGAGATATTGATTCAAATCTCTTAGGTGTATTACAGGTCTCCAACCTTTGTCCTTCTTCTCTACTAGGAAAATGTTGCTCAAGAAACACTTGCCCTCCCAAGGAACTTCTACGATCACGCCTTTCATTAACATAGAATTTACCTCCTCTGCCACAATAGATTGTTGTTCTAATGTCAGGTTTAACGCTCTGGGGGTTGAAATCTGAATGGGTTTTTCTGTGAAATCTATTTTGAAGCCTTGAACGGTTTACAAAATCCAAGGATCGTGTGTAATTTGTTTCCAAACATGTAGAAAATGTTTTAGGCGTCACCCCACACACTGAATTAAAGAGGAAGAAGGAGGAGGAAGGGTACTTACTTGAGGTGTTGGAGGGGTTGAAGCCTCTGCTTCTAGAGCCTCTTGACTGGGAAGATCAACCTCGTTGGGGGAAAAAGAGGTGTTAGCCTGGAATGGGCGTCCAAAACCTTTTTGTCTTGGGAAGGGTCTTTGGAAGGGGCAACCGGCAGAATGACCCCTTCTGCCGGCCCTGGCAAAAACACCTGCACTTTATCGAGGGCTGTAAAAATTGCCACATACTTTCCCAGGCCTTTAATCATATTCCCGCCAAAAAGGAGGCCATTCGGATTGTTAGAAGGTTCCTTCTCTGCCATATTGCAGAGTTTGGGGTTGATATTGGACAACACAACTTTCCTTCTCTCAGTGTTAAGAGAGGCGTTGGTGTTGCCGAGGAGGATTAAGGTTTCTTGGCTCCAACCTCGCAAGAGGTCGATGTTGGGTTGCGACCTGTTAATATAGCTTCCCTCTATGTGATCAATCATGCGGCATAATGGGCCGAGCATATCAAGCAAGCGGTCTTGACAGCATTTTAGGGAGCGTTCCATGCCTTTCCTAGGGACTCTGCCAAATTTGAATAGGAATTTAATGAGTTTGGGGTCCAGGTTGAGTGTGAGGCAGTATTTATCCTCAAGGATGGATGTGGGCATTCGGCCTTCATGATGTTTCTCGCCTCTCTTTCAAGAGGGTGTTTGACCCATCTTTGATAAACCTGGCCACGTGTTGTTGTGGCCACCAGTGTGAGCTCCTAGGATGATGTATGTTATCAGGGGAGAACATTTCCCCACCGAGGGGTCAAAAATAATCTCCTTGGAAGAGGAAGGGAGTTCCTCCTCTGAGAGGTCGAGGTCAATGTCATCATACGTTTGGGCTAGGTTCAAGATGTATACATTGAAGGGCTCATTTGAATCATCATTAGATAAGATTGGACCCGTATTAGCACTCTGGTATTGTGAGCCACTTAGGGCATCCAAATGGAATGTGCCATTATTGGCACGCAGTCTTGTTGGGGTGCATAGGTCTCCCATATTAATTGAGGATCTTAGTCCTCCTTCAGTTGTTGAGGCGCATGGACCTCCCAATACAAAAGAGATGCTTGGATCTCCCATAGTGCTTTCATTATCTAAATTGTTGCTTTTTCTCATTTTTTTACCCCCACTCCTGATTATGTCAGCGGAATGCCCACTGAGGGGCGCAGATGGGTTAGTGGGATCGGGAAGAGTTCTTTTCCCGGCAACAATCTTAGCAATGGTCACCCTCATGCAGGAATGTAATTCCTTGTGAATTATCTTCTTGATGAGCTCCTCATAGGATTTAGAAGCTTAAACCTGAGAGTCGTCTGAGTCGACATCAGACATGGTGAAATGATGGTAATTGTCAAAAATAGTTAGTTAGTTGATGGAGAAAGGATTAGCCCAGGTCTCAAAGGAATTAATATATTATTCAATAAAATAAGTGTGCAGGAGAGCCGTAAACAAAACTCAATGGAGAAGGTTAGACAGCTGTTAACTGCTGTAGCGATCAGCTGATGTGAATAGAGGCGTTGCTAAGCAACCTAAGGAAGCCTTTCGGGCATAGACGTGCTTCGGGTTATTTAGCAAGGGTCTTTCCTCTAATGGGAGCCCTTCGATCACTTCCTGCTTTTTTCTTTTTTAGGTCTCGCTAGACGTAAGCAAAAGCAAAGCTTTTGCTTGCTGTCTATGCGAGACAACTATAGTAGTTACTTTTCGGGGAATGAGGACAGCAAAGTGCCACGCGCATTTGCAGGCCGAGATTCGACCTCGTGAGCGCGCACGTCGTCACTCACGCATACGCACAAAGAAAGCCATACACACACTGCATATACACACACGCACCCCCTCTTAAACATACACACGTGCACACAGACAGACAGACGCACGCACAAACACACTCAAACAGACACACACACACGCGTACACCCCACCCCCACTCACCCCTCCTCTCACTCAACTTACCTGTTCTGGCGGTGCACGGCGGCGGCTCCTTCTCCCGGGTGGCGGTAGCGCTTTGCGGGGCTCTCTCACCACATGAGAGCCCCGCCTTCCCCATGCGCCAGCCCGCTCTTCACCCGGTCCCCCATCTCGGGACCGGGACTCAATGCGGAGCCTTCGTGGCTCCTCGGGCAGCTCTCTCTCCCTCTTGCCGCGATGGGGCGGGACTTCCGGTTGGGGCCGCGCTATGATTGGCCGGCTTCCCAACCGCTTCCGGGTCGTCGCAGGCAGCGCGGCGGCCCGGCGGGGATTTGCTTGATGTGAGGCAATATGTCTTGTTTTTTTAAGATGTTCCACAGCAGCGCTGGCTGCTTTGCAGCTCAAAGTAAGTAACCAAGAAAAGCACTATTGCGTGGCCAGTGTGGTTCACCTCATTGCGCTGTTTTTGTTTACTTTAAGCAACGTTGCAAAGCAGTCTCCGTTGCTGTACAATATCGTTAAAAAATTTTAACAAAGTGCAAAGCCAAACGCAATTAAATATATAGAATAGTTTTCCCTGAGAGCACGTGACTGATGCAAACAATAAGCAGCAATTGATTACCAATTTACCGTGGGTGCTGGAGCAGCGTGCTGCTGATGTGAATAAGGCGCTTCAATATTCTCGCTCTGAGTTTTTTTAAACATTTGGATTACATTTACAAGTAATCCACAAGGTGGCACTCACAGCTAAGTTTTTATGTGAAATGGACACCGCAGTATGAAATATTATACAAAAAAAGAGCGGCGGTATCTATATGTGGCTGCCAATGTTTTCACCAATGGTAGACATTCATCACTGTAGGTGTATGTTAAATCTAATGGTGGCCGGTACTCTTCAAAGTATTATCATAAAAGTAAGCTCCCTGCTCGCGAGGTTTCAATAGAAAGCTTACGATTTAACTGACGTACACCGCATTATTTTCATACGATTTGCGTTTAATGCCAGGATGAGGGGAGAGGCGGGTCAAACGTTGCACTGTGTAACAGAGGTATGGGTTGGTTGGGGCAGTGGGAAGGCTGTGTCTGGTTGGCAGTCAGAGGGGGAGTTTGGAAGGTACTGCACTGTAGAAGTCTTGAACACAGATGCTGCCTTCGGATCGATTGTCACATAATGTCATGGCTTTAAGTGGGATGAAAAAAATAAAACTGGGTAGAGGTTTCTCAAAGGGGCCTGGTCGATATATTAATGGAGTGGCTTAAACAATTAAGCTGAAAATCTGTGCTAGTCATAATGTGCGTGCCATACGACTGCTATTTGGCTGTTTCTGTTATTGCCTCCACGTATATTGTACAACAAGTAACATTACACCTACAACAAGCCAGGACAGTTAGCTTTGTCAAAGGTTGTTAGTTGCATAAAATAAATATACTACATGCATACATACAAACTATTGCTTTTTTGTATATAATATTGAAAATGCTGTCGTTCTTGGGTGAGAGGTTGTGGCGTAATGGCTTGAACTGCCAACTTTGGAGCTAAGGAAGCAGGTTTAAGTCTCAGCCTCGGCTCAACATCCAGTTTTTCTGGGCATGGTACTTTGCTGCTTCTGTCATTGCATCCAGATATATAATATAACAAGTAACATTACACCTACAAAAAGGCAGTACTATTGGCTTTGTTAATTGTTGTTAGTTACGTAAGATAAATAAGTAACAACTATGGCTTTCTTGTATATAATATTGAAAATGTTTCCGGGGGTCAACAGGGGGTAAAAGACATTGTCATTTACAAAGCCATTACTTGATTAATGCAGGAAAAAAAACAATACAATTTTCAATGCCAATAGCTCAAAACAGCATCATTGCGAGACCTATTGCATTGTAAATGCTTGTTTAAATAAAATTTTAATATGTGAGCGTAGAGAGTACGCTCGTCAAAAACAGCGATGAGAGCGGGGGCGCGATGCGGCCTGCACTCCGTAAATTGGAGTTGCGAGGTGAGGCCTCGGCGTGCCCTGATTACGCGTTAGTGTTACGGTATGCAAAAGTGAGTAGGGTCGGGAAGTGAGACGGAGCGCTTCGGAAGATGAGCCGCTTCTGTGTAAAGCGAACATGGGGTGATCCAAATATGGAGAGGCAGCGTTGGATTGGTAACGAGGGCACTCGGGAAATGCCCGAGGGGCCAGTGTCCATTCCCTGTTGTGGGCTGCTTTTTTTTTAGCAGTCTCAGGGGCGATTTGTCAGTTTTCTGCATTGTTCGATGGGGCCATCAGCCCAGTGGGTGCCTGAGAGACCTTTCTGGAGGCAGATGAGCTTCCGTTAACTCCCTTTTATCAAAGGTCCGAGGTGTCACTCCCTTTCTCTCCTGGGGCCGGCCCATTTACATGAGCGGAGGCAAAAGTGGCCTCACTTGTATTCATGTGTTTCACCAGTGCAAGCTAATCCGTGCATCTTTTTATCCCCCCCAAACTTCGCCAAAGCAGTGTTTTGCAAATGCAATATGCAAATGTGGGCCACTTTTTTCTATCGTGCCCGGGCCGATTTTTAATCCCAATCCAACCCTGTGGAGAGGCCATTAAGGGCATGGCAGTTGAGGAATGAAAGAGCAGATTGGATACTTACGATGAGGAGGCACGGGGGTGCGGTCTGAATAATGAAAAGGCCGTGTAAAAGTGAATGTGAGGATGCTATATGGTGAAAGAAAGGTTAGATAACAGGAATCAGTTAGGTAACGTTATTATGTAGATAACATGAATCAGGTAGATAACGTGAGCAGGCAAGAGCGGTAGGCAGTATTCCAAAGAAATAATTAATAATAGAAAGAAAAAGAGTATAATTAAAAGGTGATGTGGTAAAATAAATAGTACAAGGTACAGAGCATAAGAGAAAACAACTTATCTGTCTTGACGCCGCATTCAAAAGAGGCTGATCTCTGTACTGCTGTTGCCTAGTTGCACTTGTTTATTCTAGAGCTTTGCTTTGTGATGTACCTTTTAAGTGGCTGTCCTTGAAGTTGCATTAAAAGAATATGCATACTGTAGCCTCCGCTCTTGTAATGAAATTCTGGCATCCCCCAGATGGAGATGGTCCTGTTTAAATCCCTTCAGGATGAAAGAATAGCATCTGAAACCTTAAAGTAGAGTGTGAGGGACTATATGACTATTAGACAGATTGATTGCCTTGTATTCAACAAAACAAAAAGGGGTGTTGGGAACGAGGTGGGAACTGTTAAATATTTGTTATGTTTTCCTTTGGGATTTCAAGCAAACTTGGATACCTCCCCTTACCCATGTAAAGGGAGATCGGGTCAATCCATGCTACACTTTTATTTTTTTGTGTTTTTTATTTCATATGTACAAAGAGTATTTTACTTCCTTCAGTTAAGAAGCTTCCTATCACCGATTTTAGAGAAGCATATAGCAAGCTACTTTAACTTAATGATGATGAGAGCATTTTTTTTAAGTGGGTACGTATTTAAAAACAGCAGTCCGGGCTCGATTCACAATGAATATAAATTAGAATAGTCTTATAGTCTAATGATACAGTTTCTGATTTTATATTGATTTTCTATGAAATACTTTTTTAATATGTACTGTGATTTTTAAATGTACTTTTATGGATACTTTTGTTTCAGAATAAATATCTAAATAAATTATTGATTGATTGATTAATTGATTGATACTTTAACCTCCAATCTGACAACACTAAATGCCTGAATGTAGTACAGTTTCATTGGCCACAGTAACTAAAATGTGCCTCTCAAATCACACCGCCAACGTGTAATCAAAAATGTACCTGACCGATACTTGAAGAGAACTTGCTGAATGAATTGCCACACTGCGGGGAAAACAAAGGAAAATGCGCACCACCTCGCAGCAATAGTATGACACGGAACGTGCAAGTCACCACAACACAGAAGTGCTCCACAGCCCGGAACAAGTTCAGGGAGTGCCCACAGCTAGTTACAAGCACAGGGTGTGCCCATCACCGGAGAAAACCTTCTGCTTTGGGTGCTCTACCAACTTCTGTCGATAGTACCACTGTTGTTGGGAACCTTAATGAAGCCACAGAGGTTCTTTGGGTAGTAGTGACAAGTAATGACGTCTTAAGATAAGACCTCACCACAAACACTAGACTGGAACTTCACGGACAGAGTAGCCACCTCCACACTAGACTTGACTTCACCAGGAAAAATGGTAGCCAGCGTGAATGCCCCAACGCTTCCATGTCAAACGCTACCGCAACCACTGGACTAGCAACTTCATCTGTAAAGATGGCCGCCAGGGCGATTGCCTCTACAACATGATGTCAATATCTGCTTACATGCTAATAATGGCCGACAGCTCGCAACAATTCAGGGTGAGACACACTGCACACTGCTTTGTGTTCCCCAAAAGACTTTCTAGGGAACACATGGGACCAAGGCAGGCTCACAATACTTCCTGGATTGGGGCGGCTGACAACAAATTCCACTGTTGCTGGTAGCTGCACGATAGCTACAGCATGCACCAGCAATCAGTGCTCTTCTCCAATTACTCCATTGGTTCTTCAGATGCCAGTGCTGCTCCATCCCATCCTCATCGCCATTATGGAAAGCATGGGGTCATCACAGGGTAAGAAGATTGGATATATTTATTCATTACAATGGGCCAGATGTAGGTAATTCCAAAAGACCGATTCTAAAATACCGAATTTTACCGATTCGGTATTTTAGAATCGGTAAATGGGATGTTGATAAAAATTCGGTTAATTATTGCCGAATCGGTAATATTCGGTATCATCCATTCGGTATTTACCGTGATTCAGTATTTACCGATTCGTTAATTCCCATTCATTCCTATGGGCCTCCAGGCCCATAGGAATGAATGGGAATTACCGAATTGGTAAATACCGAATCGGTAAATATCGATTCGGTAAATACCGAATCGGCTATTCCAAATAAGAAAAACCCCAGATTCAGCCAATCAGGTGCAACCACCCCCCTCCCAACCAGGAAGTGGCCACACCCATGCAGGTGCAAGCAATCAGAAGCTTAGCTTCTGGAGAGGCTGTGAGAGCAGAGCAGAGCCCCTGAGCCACAGAAAAACTTTACTGCTTTTGAAAGTGAAAAAATGGCAAACAACACTGAGAGGGAAGGTGCAGAGAGGAAGAGGAAGATCACATTCAGTACCATGGAGCTGCAGGTACTCGTGGAGGAGGTGGTAAATGAACACCAAAAATTGTTTGGGAAGCAGTCCCTGCTGGTGGCAGAATCTGCCAATAGGAAGATTTGGCTGGCAATACAGTCAAAGGTAAATGCTGTTGGAGTGACCCCACGGGAGATTGACGACCTGAAGAAGAGGTGGTACGACCTCAGGAGCTTGACAATGCGAAAGATGGCTGAGCTCCACAAACAGGCGAACCTGACTGGAGGAGGGAGGAACAGTGCCCTGACATAGCTGGAGGAGCTGGTGGAATCCACCATTGAACCAGACAGCGTCTGTGGGAATGGAGATGCAGACAGCTCAGCCAGAGCTGCCACCAGAAAAGGTAAGAGGCATGCACAGCAATCACCCCATCCCATCCCCTTCCCTTTTCCTTTCCCCTTCCCATCCCCTTTCCTTCCCCTATGTGCTAGTGTTAACCCCACTCCAGTAGAGGTAGCAATATACCCCAGCAATGCATTATGGGAGATGTAGTCATTCAAACACCTACCATGTCATACAGCACACCAAACAACAAGGCATGTGACACACATCAGTGATAAGCAAGCTGAGGCAATAGCAACAGTGTTTCAGAGATTAGAATTTAATTGTATACGCAGTGCTGCAGGACCACAGAGCTAATGTACGAATTTCTGTCTACAGGCAAGACATCTCGCAGGCGTACCAAGGAGAAGGAAGGCAGTGCACCACAGAGGGAAGACACACAGGAGGCAAGCACAAGTGCAGGGAATACCACACAGGAAACTGGTGCACCAACAGCACAGCCAGCCTCCCAAGACCTTCCAACTTCACCACAGTTCCTCCCCAGAGCGTTTTGGCTCCCCTCTACTCCTGTCCTCACCTGAACTGCTTGCGTCACCAGCTAACACAACACCTGCAGTCCAAAAAAGCAAGAGGCATGTAGTTTCCACACTAGTTCAAATGGAGCCATCAGCAGGTGACACGGTGGGGGGGGGGGTATACACCAAACTTGGCTGGTGAAGAAAGCACTGCCAATCAGCAGTCCAGCACCGAGGTGGCCCTCACAGGTACCAGACGCCGCAGGCCCAGAGACAGCAGTGATTCCCAACATGTTGAGGGTCTCAGTGTCTTCCGTGGACTGGAGGGTAGCATGGTGAAAATACAGCATATGCAGTGGAAGGCCATCCAGTCGGTGCAACGCCAGATGAGGCACCTGAATGAGAACATGGCAAACATAGGAAAGGGCATCAGCTCAATGGTGGATGAAAACAGAGATGGCAGCAGGCATGAGAGAGATGGCTGCGGGGATGTGGGACATGTCCCAGTCCGTGCTGCTCTTGTGCACCAACCTTGACCAGGACAGGGCAACAAGGCGGAAGGACAGGCAGCAAGCGCAACAATACACTAAGGCAGTCAACCGCCTGGCCACTGCCACGTCCCTACTTTGTAGGCAATGCGCAAACATGCAAGAGGGACTGGCACACATTAGCAGTGAAGTCTCCAGGGGCCTTGTGAGGGTGACAAGTGCTGTTGAGGTGCTGCTTAATGCGCAGTCAGCACATACTGTTGCTCTGGATGTGGGTGAGAGCGAGGAGAGCACCAGTAGGAGCAGCATGACACCCCCCCCCTATTGCTGACACACGGAGGAGTAGCAGGCTCCATGGGGCTGCCACTGCCCACACACCCAGTGAGGACAGCCAGCCAATTTCATCTGGCACCGGTAGGCGTGGCCGCAAATAACTAATGCTGCCCACACTCCCTGACCTGGAATGGGGAAGTAACCCAGGACTCCCAGTATAGATGGATACAATTTGTGTTGCACATTTGTTCCTTTGTGTACTGGCGTAGTGCCAAAAAATTAAACTACGTTGGGTACATACTCCACCTGGCTGTGTCTCTTTACTTACTTAAAAGTAGTTGCGTGTGATCTCTGCCCGTCTTTGGCTCCCATCTGTTGCTGGCGCCACTCCTGCTGTGTTGGGCTCAGGCTGTGCACATTCATCATCGTGGTCCTCAAAATCACTTAATTCCACTTCTGTACCTTTTTTTGTAGCAAGGTTGTGCAACATTGCGCAAGTTGCAATGATCTTACAGCAGGTGAGTGGTGAGTACTGACGTGCGCCTCTGCTTTTGTTGAGGCAGCGGAACCTGCTTTTTAACAGCCCAAAGGTGCGCTCCACAACGTTCCTAGTAGATTCGTGTGCCACGTTGTATCGTCTCTCGCTCGGGGTTGATGGGTTCAGGTAGGGTGTCAGGATGAACGAGCGGACGGCATATGCGCTATCACCTATGTGGAAATGAGAGAGCCATTAATCACATGCGCAACAACACATACATTTGCAATATCTATCAGGGTGTATCACAGTGTTTTACCTAGCAGGTATCCTTCTCCGAATTCCCCCGCTGTCAGGCGTGTGTACATCCCACTGTTCTGAAAGATATAGGAGTCATGGGTGCTTCCTGGGAATTTGGCCACAATGTCTGTGATTATGTTGGCAGCATCACAGATTACCTGCACATTGATAGAGTGGGTTGACTTTCTGTTTCTGTAATTGTACTCTGTACAGGCTGCAGGTGGGCAGATTGGGATGTGTGTCCCATCAATACAGCCGGTGACATGTGGGAACTGTGCCAGTTGATAGAAGTCAGTCTTGGTCTTTAGCAGTTCCGTATGTGTGTCCGGGAAGCTGATGTAATGAGGCATTCTCTGCATCATGGCCTCCAGGAACTTCCGGAAGAAATGGGACAGGCAGCTCTGGGACACGCCACCTACCCCAGCCATCACCCCCTGGTAACTCCCAGATGTAAGCAGGTGTAGGCTACAGAGCACCTGCACATGGGGTGGGATGGCGTGCGCCCTTGATGTTGGGTGCTCCAGGAGTGGGTGCAGGTCCCTAATCAAGTCTAGGATGGTGTGGGGGTGTAGCCTGTACCTTTGCAAGATCTCTGCCTCAGTAAGTTGGAAGAGTGTGATCCGCTGTCTGTAGACTTGCTCCTCCCGTCTCCAGATCCTCTCTTCTGCTGCCTGTAGCAGTAGCCGCCTTGCCATCACATAGAATGCCGCCATTCTGGTCACACTGTTTTGGGGCCTTTATTATAGCCTGCACCTAGTTACCACCTGCTTTCAAATCCATGGTAATTACTGACTCTTAAATACCGAATTTCATTAAATTCTGCATTTTAGAAGTTACCTACATCTCTATTCTCATTTTTTACCATTTCTTATTTACCGATTCGGTAAATAAGAATTCTGTATTTTCCGAATCAGTACGATTCGGTAACATCCGATGCGGAATTTACCGATTCGTATTTTCCGAATCGGTCTTTTTTGGGCTCCTACATCTCAAAAGCCCAATACCGGTCGGTAACGGCCGAAATTCGGTAATTTGCGCCGTTACCGACCGGTATTGGGCTACCTACATCTGGCCCAATGTTCCTTGTAAGGAGGACCATCTGTTCCTGCATTCTATTACCATACCACACCCTGCCTTTACAAAAAAGTGCATGGCTACTGTTCATGTCATCAACTTCCAGTCTACTGCTCATCTGACAGCATCTCTGCCTTCACATGTTGCCATATGGATTACTGGCCTTTTCTGACAACACCCCTCAATTGGTGCATACGCACAAGCCACTCTGCTGTCCCTCTAGTAGTGCTGGTACTGTGTAGTTGGGTGTATGCTTTAGTAATAACTATAATTTACACGTCTATCTCCCACACTTCGTTCTTGATTACACTACCCCAAAAGTAGATAAGAGTAATTGTAATCATTAGTCCTAGAACAAGAGTAGGGGATATGTGATAGTCTGTCTTTGAAAGCACAACAAATGCAACCAGAAGAAAAACAGTTGAAGGGCCCCTTTATTTCTCACTCTCCAACTTAACTATTTCATGTTTTATGGGGTGCTACAGCATCTCTCACACAGTGCTTACTTTGAGCCAGTGCTTACCAGTGGAGGCTACTGGTACTTATTTTTGGGAACAGCACTAATTTCCCATCTCAGATGTTTACCAAATGCAAGAAAGGAAAAACATACAGATCGGAAAGACTGAGAAAGAGAAAGACTCCAAATCCGTCACAAAAGGAGAAAGTGATAGAGCGCGCAGGTCACCCGACCAATCGTTTTACCATATACGTATCGGGCCCATAAATTTCTATAGTACACTATTTATTAATCGGGTAACCTTACACTCTACTACCAGTATCCCTGTTCCTTCCTATTTTATTTCCAGTGTACCCGACTTACCAATCCACCGTTACGGGTACCTATGATCACAATGGATCAGGGAGCTAGCTGTGAAGAAAGGCAGGTACAACAATACCTTTTCTATATTTTGCACTCATAAAATAATCACAGACTCAGGAAGTTTTAAAACCTTTATCTAAACTTCGTCAGTTTCAGATAGCATAAGATTTATAATAAGTTAGCAATGTATAACCAAGATTACAAAGAGCACGTATCCATAAAGGAAATAAATGAGACCAACCAGGTAGAAACAGAGAACCTACTGTAAGTTTCAGGGTTTAGACTCAGTATTTTGTCTAAAGGACGAGAAAAATAAGGAACATACTAGAATTTCACAGTGAAATATTTCCCCATGAAGAGGAACTATAGGTAAAGTAAGAATGGACCATACTAATAAAACAGTGCAATTACTTGAATCGGCTAAAGGATGGGTAAAGAAAAGGAACATCTATGTATCATGAACTGAAAACAGGAATGAACATGCTAGAATAACGACAATTTTATGTATGCATTTAGAGATGCGAAAAGCATGGAAAATCAATTATGCAAGAGTGTGACTTTATTGAAGCAAAAGAAAGGAAAATATAGAAGGTGCAGAGTAGATTTCAGCACTATATTTACCTAGAGTGGTGTGAAGACCAACCCTGGCCACGGGTCGGTTAAGGACTGGAAGAACCCCAAGGAAGGACAGTCGCCAATAGGACAGCAAGTACGGAAGGGACACCCCAGGACAGGACAGGAAACCCAGATTAGGATCAGAACAGGACCACCAAGGCACGACCAGCACCCGCAGTTCGGAAGCAACGCCTGCGCTCCACCCTCTCTGCAGCTATCAGTCAGAACCCCGATTGGGTTATCGAACTCCCCAGCAAAGTGCTCCGCCAGCACTTAAGGTTTCCAAAACCCCGCTTGAGTCTATGGAAATTACGGACAGAGTGCTCCGCAGCCCTCTGTATCAAGTCACCTATTGAGTGCGTTGGGTCAGTGACAGGTCAGCTATTCGGACAAGTCGGACAAATTCTCTTGCTAAACCTAGGCTAGTTATACTGTTTTCGGGTCAGTGTACCACCCCCCAAATGTTGCAAGTGTAAGAATCCCCAATTTCGATTGGTCCACAAGTAGGCCAGGTTAACACACCAATCAGGAAAAGTTTCTACAATACCACATTTGCATGTTTTGGGACCGCCTATTGAATTTGGGGTTCCCATGGCATAAAGTTCAACATTACAATAGCGCATCTATGAATTATGATACATTGAAAACAGTTCAGCTTCTTCTGCTAGGCGAAGGTGCATCTTCCCAGGCACATCTTGGCTGGGACTTCGGGTTGGCAAGTTTTCAATGCCACCGGCAGAAGACTGTCATGCGCAGAAGGGCTGTTCAATATGGAATTGCGAGTGTTCCTCAGGCCCCAAAGAATACGATACATGAAAAGTAAGCGAAAACAATTTAGAAATACAGGAACAAATGAATACACTGTATACCATGAATAGCTACTCTATACCCCTTACTTTATAATAACTATAGCGTTAGGATAAATGCAGAACAAACAACTTTGCAAAAGCAGCTTTGCAAGCATGGAGCATGTGAGAAGACAAAGCGGCCATATTAGCAGTATTGCGCATGAGCAAACATTTCCCACCAGAACTGCGAGTACGTCACGTCACGTGAGTGTGACCGACGCATGCGCAGACTAAATTCCCGCCAAGCAGCGGCCATTTTAATAGCAAGCGTTATTACTGTTTAGTACACATAGGCAAGCGTCTCTGGGACACCCCCGTGTAGTGTAAAAGTGCAATATTAGTAAGACAAACATTTTGATTAGATTTATTAACACTACTCGAGGTTCATGAGTACAAGCAAGTCGCGTAACGTGCGAATCCTTGCTCCATCAAAAGCAGGAACCTACAAGAGCTGGGGGGAAAAGGGACAGTGGAATAAAGACTATCAGCCTTGGTATTGGATGCAACAATGTTTAATTATACAGGCTGCCAGCTTCTGAGCAGAGTTTCCGGCACTCGTTCTTTCACAAATGAAGCATTGCCTGCATACCTAGTTCTTGTGCCACTGACTGTCAAACATGGTGGTCTCTTTAACATCTCAAAGTACACTGTATCACCACATATTCTGTTCTTCGTCTCATAGATGCATTGTACTCCGAACAAACTCATTTTTTGCTTCCTCTTCCTATTGGCTTTGCGAATGGTTCTTAAAACTGCCACTTTTGTATCTGGATTACTGAATGTGAAGCCACACCAAAGGCAGGTTGTTTGCTTTGCAAATACCAATGCCAGCCTAAACCCAGAATATGCATGAGCCATCGACTGTACTACGTTACCTGAATGAGAGATGCATGGCATTTTAGTGTCCTGCTCACGAGTACAGCAAGTGCTTGCTGCAATTTGTTTAATATTGCGGTAATGGGCAATTAGGGTGTTAGGTGTTTGAGCTGCAGCATGTTTTCGGTGAAGTGTATGAATAATAGTTTTATAAGAAGCAACGGCTGCCTACAGCCTCTGGGCAAACTCGGAAACATGACTGTTAACAGACACACAGCAAGTATTCAAAGCTATGAACCCACCTCTTTCTAGGGTTGGACTGGGAATCAAAAGCAGTCCTGGCAAATTTTGTCAGACCAGCACTCATACTCAGTCGAGGCTTGCATGATTCGCAGGTGGAAGGGGTGGGAGGAAGGGGGGATCACGTGGGGGTTTGTGCAGGGGTGTTTAAAAAAAATAACCTTACCGGGTCCCAGGCCACCTCCGCTCCTGGCCGGCTCCTGCACCACTGTGTTCCTGGAACAGGAAGCATGCATTCTCCCTCCATTCCTCTAAGCCAATCACAACGCTGCAATGGCAGCGCTGCTGATTGGAGTGGACAGCGCCCAGCTGGGCGCCTGTAGGGAGGCCATTTTCTCTGTGGGCTGCATGCAGCCTAAATAGAGAAAATGTAGAGTGCGCATGACTGCAAACAGTCAGGGCCCACAACAGTGGGCAAGCCACTCCTCCCCGACCCGCCCACCCGCTCGTCCCCAACCAGGCATACCCTCCCGCCTGCCCCCAACCAGGCATACCCTGCCTTCTGCTTTCTTGCAGCGCGAGAAGCAGAAATATAAAATGGTATTTAAAATACCATTTTATGTTTCTGTTTCTCACACTGTGATAAAGCAGTGGGGCGACGCTTCTCCGCCCTAATGGAGGAGCTGCCCCTGCTCATACTGCATGTAGTGCGCAAGTCTGACAACAGAAAAGGGAGGGGTACTTGGGCAGCAGCGTAGCTAGGCCTTTTGCCGCCCGTGGCGGTCTAGCCTTTGCCACCCCACGGTGACCGTATTGGGGGGTGAAAGCTAGTGAACTAATTCTGCACTTGCCACTCTGCGCGGCCCCAAGAAGAGCAGTGGGGTGGCCGCCGCCCCCGAAACTCAGACCCCCCACCCCCTTGCTACTCTACTGTATTTGGGGGATCTTCCCGCAAGAATTGTTTTAAATAACTGCAGATATGGTGCATTATACAACATGTTTTTCATTCTAGAACCTTGCCCAATCATTGGATACATGGAGATTGGAGACAGGGCTGCAGGGCTAAATGAGAGTTGGAAGGTGAGCAGTGGGTGGATGAATTGATTCAAGAATGAATGACAATAAATAAAGTCTTTTGGCTATGAGAGCAAATGGTCGCAATGCACTGCCCAAAGGTGAGTGCTCTGGTTTTCATTATAGCTTCCGCATAGATAACTAGTGGTGTGTGAAATTCAAGTAATCTGCTCTTGTGTAACTATTCAAAATTAACTTGAACTTACATGCAATTATGCAAAATGCAAATTTGTCCCCTGTGCTCCTGGCCGATGGATGCATTTAAACAAGAGCACTGCAAACAACAGCAGCTCATGTTTTGTTGTTCCTGTGCGGTTGCAGTACTATTTTATAGCGGATTGCAACATTCATGGTAATTTTTTAACAAGAACGGCACGTAATCACATAAAGTGGCATAATGACATATTTTCGGGAATTTTACTTAATTAGCATTAGTTGAATTTTCCATAATTACATGAGTTACGCTGGCGTAATTTAAATTATGCCTAGGAATCTTTCAAATATCACCCTCCTCAATCACTACCACCATCAAGCCTTATGAAACATGGATAGCTAGAATGTATTTAACAGTGCGTTGATTTAGCACCTGAAAGAATAAAACACAAAGCATTACACTTTGATCTAAAACAGTAGAGGGAATGAGATAATAATTAAGTGGCAGACTTTCATAAAAACCTTGCATCAGTCCGGTCTTCCACTTGACCACATTGCGTAATCCTAAACAATTTCTTTTTTCACAGTGCGTCATTTTCCTTCATCATCACATGAAAGCACTTTGAACTACATCAGTTTGGGGTGTGAGCTGCACAAAATCAAAAGACTATAATGTTACTCCATAGTGCATATTGTCTACATATTAATACTTTAAGGAGGCTATCAAAATCGTTGGTAGGTTTCATTACACTTGGCACTTTACTGCGCAAAATGATGCTCCATACTTGAAAAATAAATGAAAGTTAACTTGAAATTAGGGGTGGGCGGAAGTCACGTAATGGACTTTCGCGGAGAGGCACGGAAATTGAACCAATTTCCGTGCCTCTCCGCAAATTTCCGTTACGTGACACCCGCCCGCCGCCTGCCTGCCTCCCGCTCGCAATATTAAAAAGATTAAAGCTGAAATAAGAGTTAAAACACTTACGTTATCGCGGGGACATCTCTTCCTGTCTATCGCGCCTTCTTCATTGAAACTGCGCATGCGCGGCAGCCTGCGCATGCACATTCCTCGCCAGAAAGAGATCCCCCCTACTTGAAATACAAAACAATATGTTAGGATTTTAATGATTTTAAATTTGCACTAGGCACTTAGCTGTATTTGATCCTTCTTCTTGGGACATTGTTATTGTGAACCAGAGGACGGATGGTGTGGACTCTTTCGTCCCAGCCTCTTCTTGGTTTCTGAATAAAGGCACCATCTTTTTTCAGGGGCAGCGCTCTAGTGGTCTGAAGGGGGTTTGTGGGGGTAGCCGTCCACAGGGAGGTCTCCCCCCCCTAGGAGGTTTGAGAGGGGTCGAAGGGAGGTGGGGGCAGGCTTCATGCCAGCTATTTTGTTTTGTTTGGCTACGTAGAATTGTAGCCCAAATGGAGCCCAATTATAAATTGATTGGGCTTCTGCTCCCAGCCACCATTTTAGGTTTGGTGACCTGGTGGCTGGGAGCGTTTAGGTAGTTCGGTTTTTGTGAGGAGTTAATTTGGCCGCTGTCTGCATTGTTCGGGCTTTGGCGCTGAGAGGTTGGTTTTAATTTGGGACGTTTCTGACTTACTGTGGGGATAGAGGATTACCGTGTCCTAGAGGCTCTTCGACTCCTCAGTGAGGCCGGGAGGATGGACCTCGTGGTGGGCGATGCAGGGGGGTGTGGCGCGCCCGACACGGCAGGCTTCCGCCGGGGTAGCGGCAGCCGTTACCGCCTGCACTTCTCCAAAGCAGCGGCGGATCTCACCGGTGAGTGTGCGGGGCCGCCTGCAGTGTAAAAAGGTGACCCCGGGTGTTGTGCGGCCTGTTGAGGGTAGGGAGGTAGTTCCGGAAGTGGGTGCGGCATCTGAGGCAGTAGGGCCATCGGGCGCGACACCAGGAGCAACCGCCACAACCGCGTTGTGGATGGCGGCTGTTTTGGAGGAGCCCCAGGAGCCTTTAGAGGCACCGGGGCTTAGTCTAAGGGCGGGCTCTGTGCCCGCGATGAAGGGAGGCTGTGGCTGGAGGCAGGCCAAGCATGGAGGGGTGCAGCAGAACTCCTGCAAGGCCCCCAGGACTGGAACTCGACCCGGGGGAGCGGGTGAAGGGTCAGCTATGGTTCCTGCCCACTTAGAAGGATCGGAGGTAGCGGAAGGGCGGGTCAGCTGGGTGGAGAGTGGGGGCGGGCTTAATCATTGAGCATGGCTGGTGGGACTGCGGGGAAGTTGGAGTTGACGCAGAGAGGCTTATCATCACCTGGGGGCCAAGAGGAGCTCCTCATGGGTGAATGGGTGTAGAGGGGACCCCGTTGGCTGCATTCCTTGGAGCCACTGCCTTGTGATCAGCAGCTGCTGGGGATGGTTCAGACCGGGGCTTTGGGGGGGATTCTAGAGGGGATGGAGAGTGGGCACAGTTGGGGGTTTGGGAGGGTACCCAAGGGGTGTTTTTCATGTCAGGGGAGGAAGGGGGGCTATGAGGCTTCCCCTCCAGTAAAGGGAGCAGGAGTAAGGGTGGAGGTTAGGGGGGGCTGGGAGGAGGAGGGGGTGGGGTCCGAGGGTAGTGGGCTGTGGTCCGAGGATGATAGCCCGGATGGGCTGGAGCCTGCGGGGGGACAGGCATGGGAGGGTTTGGGTGTCTTTTCTTCTTGGTCAGAGGGGGTGAGGGGACTGGAAGGGTGGGACACCTGGGTGTTTCTGGGGTGCGCGGGGGCTTGCTAGCAGCCGCGGGGTCGGTCAGGGGGCAGGTTGGGGGGTTTCACAGGGGAAGGGCAGGGATTGGGGGTCCGGGGCGCGGGTGGCGGTTTTAGCCCTGCGTCGTCCATGGTGGCTGCCATGCTGGAGTGGAGCGGGGAGGAGGATGGGGGACCACCCCACACGTGCGTGGCCGGAGGGGCTAGGACAGGGTTGGCAGGTGCCAGGGACGTCAGATGGGTTATCTTCGTGGGGGGTGCGGGGTAGTGGTGGGGAGCTTAGAGGTGAGGGATCCAGCACATCAGTCCAACCTCTTTTATTGCAGGGTCTGGAGCGTCACAGCGCAGCTGACTCGGCAGGGTCAGGGGCGACCATGTGCGCCGAAGTGAAGGGAGGGTGAAGCCTTGCGTGGCGTACCCGGGACTGATGGGGGAACACGGCGTGGCCAGCACAAGAAGGTCCCGTACGACCTTGCTGGCCCCAACGGAAAGCAAATCGCGGTGGACCGCCGGGCCGACCCGGTCGGAGTTGGTGCAAGGCGGTAGGGAGTACCGGTGTGTACAGTCGGCTCTGCCACAAAGTGTGCAGGATAGGTCTGGTAGGGCTCGCGGAGACGAGTGGTCTCATGAATGCCTCCAGGTGGAGGAGTCGATAGTGTTGGATTGCAATGAGGAGAGTCCTGAGGAAGGGGAATTGGTGGATGATGAGGGTGAGGGGGCACTCATGTGTTGCCTAGTGTTTTACAGGCTCCAGCTAGGAAACCACGAAGGGACACTGGCTATCCGGTGAAGGCGGCATGTGATACAGGCGGGAGTGACTCAGGGCCAAGGCGGACAACATCTGTCAGGATACCCTTCTTCAAGCCAGGTAAGGCCGTTGGAGTGTTGAATAAGCCTATCATGGTGTCAGTAGGGACGGGAAAGGAGGGGGTCAGGGGGAGTGTGAGTAGGAAGGGGGGGAAGAGAGAACGAGTTCTAGACCACTGAGGACTGGATCAGTTCTTTTATTCTCAAGCCAAACAAAAGCAAAAACATCCGTCGGATGTATTAGGGTGCGAAAGTCTGTTGCTCCGGGGCTCTGGGAATGGAGGCGTTTCTGAGATATCCTGGTATTACACGCACACAGCTTCGGTGCCTCAGGTCAAGGAGTCTCCCCAATGTTTGCTCCGGCAAAAACCAAAGGGAAATAAAACAAAAGAAAAGATGCCACAGAGTTACTTCCGGGTTCCAGTCGATAAGTGTGGAGAGGGGGGTCGGGGTGTGAGGGTTCACCGGGGACTACCACCGTGTTTATGCAAGAACGAACACTGCCAGAATGTAGCGGGAGTGTAGAAGAAAATAAATGAACAAAACACAAACAGAGTCCCGTGACCTCCCTCTATGACTCCTACCCGGTCCCTCCCCGTTAAATTGCGAACCTCAGTATGCGGTCCCGTACCTTGTCCAGCCACACTTCTCCTGAGGTGTGGCGGGGCGAATCGCGGTGTCGTTGGCCTCCTGGCTTCTCAGTCCTCCGGGTTCCAGGGTTTTCGGATTCTTCCTCCGTCTTCCTCTTCGTCTCGAGGGATTCGTCTCTTGGCTCCCACGTCCAAACGCCAGTTTCTCCGCCGGTAGTTGACGCGCTGTTTTCCTGCTTTGGTCTTTTGTCCGCCTCTTTCGTACCCGATTGGCTGGTGGCTGCTGATGTCACAGGGAATACGTCCGCCTCCTTCGTACCCAATTGGCTGGTGGCTGATGATGTCACAGGGGATACCTCCGCACCAGGGAAGCCCAGGCTGAGTTAAAGGGGCTGTACTGGTCCTGTGAACGGGGTGGAAAGGAACACTCATTAAAGTCCTCCCCCTGTCCTTGTCTGGCCATGCCCCCGGGAGGTTGAGGGACGCTTGCAAAAAGGTATATATGTGATTGGTGTGGATGTAAGAACCCAGGATAGGGGGGGGCGCAGGTAGGGCCAAGGTGAAAAGTGGGACTAACACTGACACAGTTGCTGATGAGAAAAAGGAAGGCTTGGAGAGGAAACAATTGAAAATTAAGAAACTTCCCTATATTGGAGTGACGAAACCACTGGTAGCGCATTTGATGTAGTCCACCAAAAAGCGCCTTTGGAAAGGGGAATATGTGGAAATGTTGAAGCTCTTACACAGAGAGGCACGGTCCAAAGAGGGGTCTAATGAGGAGGAATACGAGCTAGCCAAACGGCCTAAAGTGCCCTTGACCATAGAGAATTGGACGGCAGCGTTTTTGATCTACGCCAGTGTGCATTGTGAAAACTTCCCAGAGTGCTGTGTAACTTTATTTAGGTATGTGGATGAGATTCGGAAGGTCCAGATCACTGATGGGGATGCGCGTGGGCGCAGTATCATAAGGAGTTTCGGGCCAGGATGGCGTGGGATCCAGAGGCTAAATGGGGGGAGTTGGACACGGATTTGTGGAAACATAGTATGGGGGTCGCAAAATGGGGTAAAACGATATTCACAGCGAGCGAGTTGCCTAGAGTGTACTGCCCTTTCAGGGGAAGCCCACGCGGGCAAGGGTTGGGGGCACAGCCGCGGCACAGTCAGGGGTTGCAGGCGCATGCTGGGACTTTAATAAAGGCATGTGCACACAGGAATATTGCAGGTTTCGACATGAATGTTCAAAATGAGGCGGCCGCCACGCCTTGGTTAACTGTCGGGGCAGTCTCCCACAAGGGGAACAGTAGTGGCAGCAGTCAGGCAGTAGTGCAGCGGGGCAATCACAGCAGTTCCAGAATAACAGGGGGGCAAGGGGCCTCAAGGTCCTGGGCCCAAGGGCTCATACGCCAGTTACGTTGGAAATGTTGGAAGAGGGACTGCGGGGGTATGACGATTTGAGGGTGAAGCAGGTCCTGCTGGATGGGTTCAGACGGGGATTTTGTTTGGGGTACCAGGGACCAAGACAGAGGTGGTGGGCGGATAATCTAAAGTCAGCGGCAGAACACAGGCAAGTGGTGAGGGACAAATTGGACAAAGAGGTCCGGGAAGGGAGGATGGCCAGTCCTTTTGATGATTGGCTGATAGAGACCTTAATTGTCTCCCCAATCGGGGTGGTGCCCGAGAAAGAAGTGGGGCAATTACGTCTGATTCAGCATTTTTCGTGGCCGTAATTGGCTTTGGTCAATGACTTTATTGATGAGGAGGCAGCCTCCGTTTCTTACTCTTCAGTTGACGTGGCCATGTCACTGGTGGTGACCGCGGGCGCAACTGCTACAATGACAAAATGTGACATCAAATCAGCTTTTCGGTTGCTTCCAGTCCATCCAGACGATTGGGATCTTCTGGGTATCCATTTCGAGAGTAAATAGTACGCGGACAAAGCGTTGCCGATGGGTTGCTTGATGTCTTGCGAGTGTTTTAGTACCTTCCTGCAGTGGTTTTTCACGCAGCGCATGGGTCACAGGTTGGTGACGCACTACTTGGATGGCTTCTTTTTTCAGGCAGCCCTGGACTCTTTCCATGAGCTCATGGATGAACTGGGGGTGGCGTTGGCACCGGAAAAGACAATGGGTCCCAGCACAGCTCTGTGTTGTTTGGGGATCGAAATTGACTCTGTGGTTATGTGGGCTCGATTGCCAGAGGACAAAAAGGTGAAAATGCTGGAGCTCTTGCACAGAATGTTGTCCAAACAGAAGGTGACGGTTAAGGACATACAGGTGCTCCTGGGTCATCTGAATTTTGCGTGCAGGGTGGTCCGGGTCAGGAGGTCCTTCTGTAGGAGTCTGGGGTGGGCACTGGCAGGACATCATCTCCCTCATCACCATGTACGCCTTTCGGCAGGGGTGAAAGAGGATTTGCGTATGTGGACTGTTTTTTCTGCAATCTTTCAACAGGGTGCCATTGGTTCGGGAGATCGACGTTGAGTGGAATGTTCACAGTTTTTCTGATGCAGCAGGCGGGGAAGGCTTTGGCCTGTGTTGGCAGGGTAGATGGTGTGATGAGCAGTGGCCGCAACAGTGGAAGGAGGGGGGAAGGAGTATTGCCTTTCTGGAGTTTTTCCCGTTAGTGGTAGCACGTACACTTTGGGCTGAGGAATTGGCTCACAAGAAGGTTCTTTTTCGAGTTGACAACATGGCAGTAGTTCAGATTGTGAATAGACAGTCAGCGAGGGACGAGCAAATTCTGAAGTTGTTGAGGGTTTTGGTTCTGGGATGCCTCAGATACGACATTGCTTTCAGGGCGTTACATGTACCCAGGGTGGACAATGACATAGCAGATGCTTTGTTTTGTTCACAGTGGGGGAGATTCCGTGGCTGGCCAAGAAGTCGGACAGGACACCGACACCAATGCCTGCTCGTTTGTGGTACGTAGGCAACACAGGGTGCTACAATTTGTGGTAGGCTTGTTGTCAGCGGCTACATGGTCAGTTTATAAGTTGGCATGGAGGGACTTCGTGGCGTCGGGGGCTCAGTGGCGGGTGGAGCATTGGCGCAGGTCTGAAGATGTGATTCAGTTTATTGTGGCCCTCGTTGACAGGGGGCTTTCCAGGGTGACCATATCCGGGAAATTGGTGGGCATTGCCTTTATGGGTAAACTGTTATGGGGTTACCCCCCAGTCGGCCGGTGAATTGGGGAGGAGGATTCTGGAAGGGTGTGCCAGGGACCGAACGGGGGAACGGGCGGTGCGGCAGCCTCTGTCTTGGCAGATTTTAGCTCGCTTCATAGCAGTTTTACCGAGGGTTTGCAGAGATGGGTTCGAGTCCACTTTGTTCTCGACATTGATGGTGTGGATGTTTTTTGGGGCTAGTTGTGTTTCTGAACTGTTGGGGAGGAAGGGAGGGGGGTTCCCTGGCAGGATGTGACTCCGTTGGAGTTGGGAATCCAAATTTGGCTGGGCAGATCAAAAACGGACCAGAGGAGTCAGGGAAAGGAGGTCAAGTTGGAAGCAGCGGTACCCAGTTGACTTGCCGGCTGCAATGGGCCTGGCGTTGGCGTTCGTTGTCGGGTGGTTCTGGGGAGGAGGCGGTATTTAAACACGCATATGGGCGGCAGTGACGGAGTATCAATTGCTTACAGTACTGAGGAGGGCCTTACACAGTATAGGCATGGAGGGTGCCTGCTATGGGACCCACTCTTTCAGGATTTGGGCCATGTCTGAAGCAAGCAACAGGAACTGGTCGCAGGCAGATATAATGCGGTTGGGGCGTTAGTCTTCTGAATGTTTTCAGCGCTATGTTCGAAGGGAGGCAGGGGAGGTGCATGCGTCATCTCCCTTTTTGTGAATCTCATGCTATTTTCTCTCATTTCAGGTTCAGTTGAAGGCTCACGCTCCGAAGAACTTACCATCTGGATAGTGGGGCACTCGTTTATCAAATGGGCTCATATGCAAGCATGCAGCAGTTATTTTGGAGCACATTTGGGATTTAATGACCATTTGTTTAAAATCGTTTGGAAAGGGAAAGGTGGTATGCTTTGGAAGGAATTAATTCCTTGTTTGAATAAGTGGATGGTGAAGGGTCGTTGTCCGGATGTGTTACTTATTCACCTGAGTAAGAATGACTCATGCAGGGACAAAGGAGTGTTGCTATTACAAGCAATATAAAAGGATTTGTCTTTACTGAAAGAGCAGTGGTTAGGTTGCCACGTGTTGTGGACAGAACTTATGCCTCGGAGGGTATGGAGATGTGCGGTGAAACCTAGTACGGTTGACAAGGCTCGGTGGAAGTTGAACACGGAAATATCTAGGTTTTGTAGAGAGTTGGGTTTCGGTCGGGTAAGTAACAGGGACATCCGCTCTGATGCAGTGGATTTTTTCAGAGATGACGAGATGCATTTATCCCGGTTAGGCATGGACTTGTAACTGTTAGAAATTAGGGACATTTTGTCTCGATGTTTGAACGTCCAGAAACATTCTACTTGAAGTGCACTTTGGCAGCCTATTTGGGGGGCAGAAAGGTTGGGGTCAGATTTTCTCCCCCCACTTTCTGGGTAGCGGGGGTTATTGGAAGTTTGCCGGGGTTGGCAGAGTTTTGTTGGTCATGGTTCAAGTTGGGTTATCGACAAGGAAAGGGGAGGCAGGTTATTTTGAAGTTAGGGTAGACATGTTGGGTGATTTACAATTGAAAAGAAGCAGGCAGGGGAGGTTGTTTGGTGAAATGCAGAAGTAAGGGGGGCTATAGTTTCATGTAATGTTTTGTATTTGATTGTAATATGGTAATGTATGGGTGGGGGCGGGTTTATGGAAATTTTAGGGTCGGGGTCAGGGGTTAGGCATTTTGTTGTATTAGTGAAGTTTTAGTTTTCTAAGGCAGTTGCCTAGGGTTTTCATTGTTATGTGCACCTGTTTCAATAAAGCAGCCTTTTACACACAAGTCATTGGTTTGTGGTCTACTCCCCCACCTTATCTCCCTCCCAAGGAGGGTTTGGGGGTAGCCGACCGCAGGTCGGTCTCCCCTGCGGTTTGGGAGGGGTGGGGGCAGGCTTCATGTCAGCCATTTTGTTTTGTTGGGCTACGTAGACTTGTAGCCCAAATGGAGCCCAATTATAAATTGATTGGGCTCCTGCTCCCAGTCACCATTTTAGGTTTGGTGACCTGGCGGATGGGAGCGTTTAGGTAGTGCGGTTTTTTGTCCCTCCTCCCCCCCTAATTTTTGGTTTGTGTTAGGACATAGCATTTGGTTTTTCACAAGTTGGCGGCTTTTCTTGGGACAGGTGAGCAGGGTTTTTTTTGCTTTGTACTGTCGCTTAGAGCAGGTGCAGTGCGGGTGTTATTGGAAGTTTGCCGGGGTTGGCAGAGTTTTGTTGGTCATAGTTCAAGTTGGGTTATCGACAAGGAAAGGGGAGGCACGTTATTTGGAAGTTAGGCTAGACATATTGGGTGATTTACAGTTGTAAAGAGGCAGGCAGGGGAGGTTGTTTGGTGAAATGCAGAAGTAAAGGGGGTTATAGTTTCATGCAATGTTTTGTATTTGATTGTAATATGGTAATGTAAGGGTGGGGGCGGGTTTATGGAAATGTTAGGGGTCAGGGGTTAAGCATTTGTTGTATTAGTGAGGTTTTCGTTTTGTAAGGGAGTTGCCTAGGGTTTTCATTGTTATGTGCACCTGTTTCAATAAAGCAGCCTTTTACACAAAAGCCATAGGTTTGTCGTCTGCTCCCCCACCTTCCCTTGCTTCCAAATCAGTCAGCAGGTGCAGACACTCTAACTTGATGAGCCCTGCACATAAAATAAAAAAGCGGATGCGCTAGCCAGCATGTTAACATTTTACGGGGGCTACCAAGGTCATTGTTAGGTTTCATTCCACCTAGCACTTTACTGCGTGAAATCACGGCTTCTTACTTGAATTTGCAATGTAATCGAATTTGAAATTCTAAACTGCATGTTTTTAGGATTTTAAGTTTGCGCTGGGCACTTACCTGTATTTGATCCTTGTTCTTGGTAAAATGTAAATTGATACTTGTATAGCGCACTACTCACCCACAAGGGTCTCAAGGCGCTTGTACGAATACTGCTGTGGAACCCATCCTGGCTTTCCCTGTGAGGTGTCCACTCCTGGGCACCCCCAAGGTGGAGGCCAGGCATCCTTAGCGTTGTGGGGGCCGTTGTGGAGTTTAAGCAAGCTATTGCCCAGAGTTGCTGAGTGGGACTCCATGATTGGAATAGGCACCGAGGCGAGAATTATCAGGTCCGTGGAATTTTTGAGCCCAAGACCCGCCGAGGCGGGGAATTGAACCCTGGTCCCGGGCTAGACCTCTGCATCAGGGTCTGCCGCTCTAACCATTGAGCCACACTTCTTGGGACATTATTATTTTGATCCAGAGGGCAGACAGTATGGACTCTTTGATCTCGCCCTCTTCCTGGTTTCAACCTAGAGGCAACATCTTTATTTGGGGACAGCGATCTAGCAGTTTGAAATCAGGCCGCAGGTGCAGATGCTCTACCGCGATGAGCCCTGCACATAAAAACGCGGATGCGCAGCAGGCGCGCTGCCAGTACAAAGAAGGCGCGCCACAGGCAAGTCCATCTGCGCCCATCCGTGTCACATCCATGGCCAGGGCCAGCCATCATGCCGGTTTCTCTTCTGTCAATGGCACCTGCATCAGATATACTTCAGGGAGCTCAATATTAATACCCGTAAGTGGGACTTAAACTTTGGGCTCAGCCCCAATTTGTTGTATAAATTGTAAAGCTTGCTTACACTTTGTGAACACAGGTATTGATAATAAAGGGGACAGAATGGGGGCACAGACCACTCTTAACATTCAGTCATTGCATAAACATACAAAGGATTTAAAAAATGTCCTCAAAGGCTCTAAATGGGATGTATTTTTTATGACAGATACCTGACATTGAACTAGCCTTCCCTGAAAATTTTACTTGTATTCACAGGGATCGGATAGGAAAAATAGGAGTTGGTTTAGCTGTCCCCTTCAAATATCATATATGTTGTTCTACCATCCCTATAAAGGATGTGAAAGGGGCTGAAGCCCCTGGATTTTGGCTGTCTCTTTCCGCGGAATCCTCTTTCGCTGTGGTTCTTTTATATCGTCCCCCCTGGATATGCAGGAGAATTCATAGATTATCTAGACTCAGCCCTGGCTACTTCTGTGATAGAATATTCAAACTTCACTATTCTTGGAGACTTAAACCTCCATATAGAGAACTCTAAAGATCAAAAGGCTAGAGCTTTTTTTAGAAACTAAGCCCTCCTTTAACCTCGCTCCGATTCCATCTGGTCCCCCTCATAGGGCCAGGCATACTATCAACCTAACTCTGTCCAACACGTCAAATGTCTTGGAGACCCCGGTTGAAATAACTTGGTCTGACCACTTTCTATTGAAGTTTGCCTGGGATTTCCACAGGACTAAGGACGGTACATATAATAACTCCGTTGGCTCTCTGGTAAGGCCATGTAATAAGGCATGCATGTCTAAACTACAGGAAAGTTGAACTCTTCAACACGTGCTATTGAAAAATGCCATCAGGGACACATGCTTAGTTAATCAATGGCTCCTTAAGGCAGCAGACAACATTGCCCCTTATCAAGTTTTTACTACAAGGAAGCAGAGATCCACTTCTACTGCCCCTTAGTTCTTCTCTGAACTAGGCTTAGAAAGGAAAACCTGTAAAAAGCTTGAGAGAATCTGGAGGAGACAGTATTTGGAAGCAGAGAAAACCTTATATAACCAGGCTCTCAGAAAGTACCATAATTACATCAAACAGCCCAGTCCAGTTTCTATACCTTGCAAATCACTGAAGCCGTTAATAGGCAATGTTAGGCAGGAGCCAAGTGACTTTTTTGAAGACAAAATTATCAAAATACAAACAAACGTTCAAGTGCCTTCGTCTCCTCTCTCCTTTGTCTATACTTCTGCGCCTTGTGTATCAAGTCGAGCCAATACGTTCATGTCTTTTATATCACCAAGTGAAAAGGAATTGAAAACCTTCTTTCTGTTCTGTAAATGTGGCTCTCCGTTAGACCCTTGTCCCCCTTGAATTTTGAGGCAAATTGCAGATGTCATTGGTATAGCGCATGTGAAGGTGTACATTGCCTCCCTTCAGATAGGCACAGTTCCTCTGATATGGAAAAAAGCTAGTGTTATCCTGTTACTGAAGAACCTCACTGCTGACAGCAACATTTTCTCTAATTTTAGAGCAGTCTCTCTTCTTCCTGAGGCTGCTAAAAGTTTAGAGACCGTGGTTAACAAGCAACTCTCAGAATTTGTAGAAACTAACCACCTACTCAATTCATCTCAATCAGGATTTTGCACATGGCACAGTACTGAAATGGCCCTGCTGGAAATTTCGGAACGTCTAAAAGTGTCCTTGGATAAAGGCCGTAATGCCGCCCTTATTCTATTAGATTGAGAGGTGGCATTTGATACTGTTACCCACGACATTAATTTGCACCACCTGTCTAATATTGGTATCAGGGGACTATCCTCATTCTTAGCAGCTAGAAAACAATCAGTTTGGACTAAGCCACATTTCTCCGAGGCTAAATCCCTCCAATGTGAGGTACCCCATGGTTTCGCATTGAGTCCTACATTATTTACTATGTACACTTTGTGGCTCACAGCCCAGGTGGAATCGTTCAGCATTACTATCATCTTCTATGTTGATGATACACAATTAGTATTTTCTACGAAAGTACTCAGACAGCAGCAAGGAGACTTTCTCTGACTTTATTAGAGCAGTCTAAGGCTAGCTCAGGAGCTACAATGCAGTCTGGAAAAAATGTAATCTTTCCCTTAGGGTCTAATCCTAATCCGGGCTGTGCTGGCTCCTGGCCTAGTGACGGACCCCCCCCCCCCCCCCCCCCCCCCACCAACACCAACACAAGCAGATAGAAATCTGAGAGCAATCTTTGATAATGAACTGTCTTTCAAGGCTCAGATCCATTCATTCCCAGGGAGGGTGTTGAAGAGATTGAAGCGGGCTTTCCGGTATTTGTAAAAGGTTAAGGTGAGGGGCCTTATTCTACTGCTCTCTCTTGACCTATCAGATTATTATTATTGTACCTTTAATTAACTGCATTGCAATTGATTCAAGACAGCGTGTTTTACCATCACTGAGCTATCATTGCACTATATTTTATATATGTGTGTGAGAGACTGTTTTGCCCTTGTTAGTTGAAAGGTTATATTCTCCAGTGCTACAAACTTACTTTTGTGCTTTTGATTTACTGTATTGTGAGTGATTTTGACCTGTTTCTGGCATTACATTACCTACTGGCGGTCGGCAGTAGGTAGTTATAGTTAGGACCTTGTTTCTATTAAAAAAGCATTGTTTCTTTTGCCAATATCTTTGGCGTCATTTGACTAATCTTCGTGAAACTTTCAAAACTAATGGGGCTGTCAGGTCAGCTGCTGTGTTGAAAGTTTTGGCATGATTCGTCGAGCGGGGAATGAGAAAAAGGGGGTGGAGGTCTCAAAACGCTTTTTCTCTATGTTAATGACTGGGATATTGCCACCCTATATGACTGGCTCAAACATCATGGGAGGGGACTTCAACTGTGTGGCAGACCCGGACGTTGATTGCTCTCACCCTCCGCTCCTTGACTCCCCCGTACATAGAGCGGCCAGGAGCTTTCTGGACTGGTAGACCCGGTGGGGACTTGTGGATATCTGGAGACTCACGCACCCACTGGACAAAGAATACTCTAACCTCTCACGATTTTCACATACAGCTCGACATGGTCCTCTGTTCTCCAGACATGCACGCCACAATGCGAGGAGCAGAGTACCTGACTCGCAGAATATCAGATCATAATCCCCTCCTCTTAAGAATGCAGTGGGGAACGCAACTCCAGCCCATCCCAACCTGGGGCCTCAGACCAGAGGCGCTCGAGGACCGGGTATTTCAGCACAAGATCAGGGGACACATCACCTCCTACTTTATTGACAACGCCCACTCCACAGACTCTACACTGATGAAATGGGAGGCCTTCAATGCAGTAATAAGGGGAAGATGTATGGCAACATCAATTGGGGTGCGGCGGACACTAATCACGGACATAGAAAAGCAGACCGTGCACTGAGAGAGCTTGAGATGCCCCGAGCACCCGGAGCTCTGTCAGGAGCTCTTGAGGCAAAGGAGGAAGTCGCTGCTCAGCAGCTATATAAGAGCTCTGGGCCCCGCGGAGGCGAAGCGAAAGAGATTACTTAGAGGGGATCCCCCTTTCCACGAATTCCGGGGAAGACTCAGACCAACTGGGAGCTGACATCTCAGAACATGAGATTAGGATGGCCATTAAGGGCCTAGCGAAAAGCAAAACCCCAGGAACGGATCGATTTCCTACGGAATTCTACGCCACCAACGTAGAGAAGTTGGCTCCTAAACTGGTGGATCTATATGAGCGGCAGTGGAGGAGGGAACCCTGCCACAGACTACCCGAGAAGCAGTGGTGATCCCACTACTAAAACCAGACAAGTCCCCCCTTGACTGCACGGCTTACAGGCCTTTATCGATGCTCAACCTCGATTTCATAATCCTAAATAAATGACTGGTGTCCAGACTGCTCCCACACATGACCTCGCTGGTCCATCTGGACCAAGCGGGTTTCATACAAGGCAGAAAAACGACCCTGAACATAAGGCGACTCTATCCTGGAATCGGGCAGCAGTGCAGAGCAGGAAGGAGTGATATTCACCATAGACATAGAAAAGGCCTTTGACAGTCTAGAGTGGTAATTTCTCTACGCTGTTTTAGCAAAGATGGGACTGGGCCAGGGATTCATACGCAGGCTTAGACTGCTGTATGCAGGCCTGACGGCTAGGGTGCACACGGGCCGCATGACCATGGAGCAATATCGGGTGGAGAGGGGCACTCACCAGGCGTGCCCCCTCTCTCCCCTGGTGTTCGCCCTGGCAGTGGAACCCTTGAACAAATACAGGAGACTACAACTGAGGGGACAAGTACATCATATAGCACTATAAACTGATGACCTCCTGATGTTCCTGAAAGACTACGGGGAGGACCTGCAGGGGGCCAGGAATATGATGGAGGAGTTTGGGGCTCTCGTTGGCCTAAGAGTAAACTGGAAAAAATCCTGGCTTTTCCCCATGGTAACGGACCGACAACAGCCCAAGGGGTTGGGGGACTTAAGGTGAGAGCCTCGCTGTTTCCGATACTTGGGTGACGATCTTCCACTCACTCCAGGATGTTCAGGAAGGAAACCTAGGGGGGGCGCTGAGAGCCTTAAAAGTCAGCATGGGATTTTGGGGAAACGCCCCATCTCTGTAGCGGGAAGGATCTCCATGCTAAAAATGGTGACCCTTCCCCGACTGCTGTATGTTTTTGTCACGCTGCATGTGTGTATCCCCAGGGCGTGGTTCCTGGAGGTGGACATGTGCCTCTAGGCCTTCATATGGGGAACTGAGAGACGATGAGTGCCCCTAGCCACATTAAAGTGGCCTTGGACGGAGGGAGGGCTAGCAACCCCGGACTTCGAAGCATACTATTTGGCAGGGCAGCTGCAGAGACTCACTCAATGGATTGCGGGGGGGGGGTCACACCAGATAGGTGGTGCCCCCTTCATCCTGGGAAGGTATGAACTACTCCGAACACTAATGAGGACTGCAAAGCCACAACACATACATACCAACGAGCATAGAGTGATACAAAGGTGTTGTAACAGATGCCTCCAGGAGACCCAGATGAAACACCCGTACTCACCGGAACTTCCGATGATGGTCACCAGGGCACTGCCATACGAGGGACAATGGAGAGGCATAGATGACTGGGTACAGGCAGGGGCGACAAAGATAGGGGATCTGTACAGAGATGGAGAACTGCTCCCATTTGAGGAATTCAGTACTGATTGGGACATCTACCAGGGTAAATTTTTGCTGCACAGAGCAGTCACGGGGGGGATGCGATGGCACTGGCAGATGGGTACAAAAGAACCGCCACTACACGCCACATGTGAATACAATGGGATGGCTGGGGTGTTATAAAGGCAGTCACATGCCTATACAGGGTGATAGGGTGAGACTCTACTAAGCCGTTAGATGGGTTAATGAACCATTGGGCGGAAGATCTAGGAAGCCCACTAGGAGATAAGGACTGGGAAACGTATTGCAAAGGCAACAAAGGTGTCTTGAAAGAAATAATTCATGCTGATAAGCTTTTACGCATTACACCGAGCATACATTACCCCGGAACGAATAAACCAATATTTTCACAGGGATGATGCGGAATGCCCTAGATCGAAGGAAGTAGGAGCACATTTCATCCATATGATGTGGAGCTGCCAGGCACTAGCGCATTTCTGGCAGGAGGCGACGATGGAAACTGTCCGAATCACTGATAGGACAGTACCCTGTACCCCAGCACACTACTTTCTTAACATGTTCCCACACACAGCCAAGGCCAAAGTCACTGCCAAGTTTCAGGATCTGGCTTTTATCCTAGCCAAGCAGGAAATCACCAGCAGGTGGAAAGACCAAATGGCCCTAGCAAAATTAGGTGGAAATGAGAGCTAGAGAAGTGCGCGGGCTGCGGGAGTAGAGTTCTGATAAGGAACGCAAATCAAGGCTTAGGCAGAATAGAGAGGGCCCAGGCATAGGAGGCACTAGTGGAAGAGATGAAACACAACAACCAGGAATCCGGCAATGCCACCCCAACTGTGAACTCTAGACAAAGGAGCCCCCAGAAACAGGTCCCAGGAACTGACCCAGGGCTAGAACTAGCCCATAGGCTTATCAAGGTGAAGTGAGCAAGATACGGGAAGGGGATGTAAGCACGAAGACTACACAGCCAAACAACGAATAACAAGGGAAATCGATACATAATGGAAGTAAAGTGTCCTAATGGCCTGCATTGCAGGAGACGGAGGAGGGGCTTGGGGGGAATTGGGGGGGGAGTCTGAATTTGCATAACCAAGTATGAGGACACCAGGAATACAGAAGGGCAGATGTATTATTAAAGATAGTTATGCAATGGAATGTCCTGTAATCTAATGAGGTGAAAGTATAAGACCATGCAATACACAAAAAGTAAATAAAATATGTTTTTTTTTTAAATTGTGTAAATCTGTTCAGTAGTTCCTGAGAGATTTAAACATTTCTCAGATGTACACATTTTGGCTGCAGAGGATCCACAAAACCTCCCGATCTTGAGCCTGAGATCTGATTGGCTGCCAACACCTCAAATCAGGAAGTGTTGGCAGCCATCTTGAGACTTGGTTGAACCGAGTCACAAGAAAAAAGGTCCAATAATGATAAAAATTAAGAAAAGGGGCAGGGTACACCCTGATCCCCTAGGCCTGCTCAGGGAGTCCCACAGGAAGCCCCAGCCGAACTTTTTCTTTTTAAAACTAAGCGCAAACTCCCACGCTTCGTTTCCTTGAAGCTCCCGGGTGGCCCAGATCCCGGGGGCCATTTAAAAATTAGATGCAGGGAGCCCCCACCTGGCCAAAGCTTAAATTGAATGCGAGAGGGCTATGAGGCCCCTCCACAGCCCCTGGGACCACCACCTTTCCGGGGCTTAAATCTTTGAAAAAATGCGTGAGAGGGCTCCTGACTCCCATGCAGCCCCAGGGACCGCCACCTAGCCGGGGCTAATTATCAGCAATGAGGGGAGGCCCAGCGGTTACCCGCAGCCCTGTGGACCCCCACCTCCCCGGGGCTAAGTTTAGAAAGATGCATGGGGGTTCCAGACCCCTCACGCAGCCCCACGGAACGCCTCCTCCCTGGGGCTATTTTTAAAAGTAAAGTGTGAGGGGGCTCGAACCCCCGCCACACACAGCATCGGGGACCACAACCTCCCTGGGGCTATTTCAAAGATGGGAGCGGGGCCGCGTTCCCCATTTTCTGGAGCTGTAAATGTTCCTGGGGACCACCACCACCCAGGGCCAGCTTCAGCAGTGTCCCAGGGTGCCCACCCCCAGGACATGACAGTTTGCCAAGCAAACTCTGCTTCGCTTCATGGAAGCGAGAGCATGGAAAATGTTATGTTATGTTATCCTCTATTTATAACGCGCCCGGCTACTCGGAAGTGTCCCGGCGCGGTAACCAAATGGTGAAGGCAGAGATGGACAGACCAGACTGGAGGATTACTTAAATAACAGAGTTTTCAAGTGTTTTTTGAACAGCCTGAGGTTGCCGGTGTTCCACAGTTCGAAGGGCAGGGCATTCCAGGCCATGGCTGCTCTAGCAGAGAGGGAGCTGCCTCCCATTCTAGCCAGGCGATACCTGGGAAAAAGAGCAAGGTATTGACCCGCAGATTGTAGCTGTTGGGGTGGCATGTAAAACGTGAACCGACTTCTGAGATACTGAGGCCCAGACTTGTAAAGTGCACCATGGACAAGCGTAAGAGCTTTGAACAGAATGCATTGGTCAACCGGAAGCCAGTGCAGATCCCGTAGAAGCTGCCTCGCACTGGACCTTCCTGGAATACCCAATAAGGCTCTGGCCGTCACGTTCTGGATGATCTGCAGCTTTTTTAGCTGATATGCCGGGAGACCAATGTACAAGGCATTGGCGTAGTCCAGACGCGAGCAGATGAGGGCACTGGTCACCATTTCTTTGGCCACTCTGGGCAAAAGTGGCAGAAACTTCTTGAGGCATTTCAGTGTGCCAAAGCACACACCGGCCAGCCTGTTAGTCTGAGGCAGAAATCTCAATTCCTCACTGAAACATACCCCCAAATTTTTTGCCGGGCTCCCCGTAGATTTAGGCATGGGGTAGCGCACCGGCCAGATGTCTTCTCTAGAATGTGGGGGAAGGATCCGTAAAGAAGCACCTCTGATTTTTCTTCATTGCATTTTAATTGGGCCTGCGCTAGCCATTTAAACACTTCCGCCAGACAAATTTTGGCAATAACCGGGGTGAGATCAGTTTTCTTCCACATGAAGAGGAGCTGGGTATCATCAGCATAAGCTATGATCTTAGTGCCAAGCTCCTCTGCCAAATAAATAAGGGGCGTCATATAGACATTGAACAGAAGAGGGCTCAATGTTGAGCCCTGGGGGACCCCTGTCATCAGGCTTCGCAGGGATGAGGCGAAGGGCGGCAGCCAAACTTGCTGTGTTCTATTGGCTAAAAAAGATTTTGTCCACTCCCACGCCTGGCCAGAGATGCCGATGTGGGACAACCGTGCCAAATGGGATGGGGTCCCCAGGCGAAAATAGACCGCGAAGGGGACCGTGCAGGCCCACCACCCATTTTAAATTTAAGAAAAAAGAATGGATGTGGCCACGCCCGGAGGATGGGGTCCCTGGGGCAATATCGGCCTCAGGAGGGGGGCTGCTTGGCTTCCCTCCATAAATGTAACATAAGAAAATAGAGGGCAGGCCCAGGGGATGGGGTCCCTGGGTCCAAAATGGGCCGAAGGAAGGGGTGCCACGTGGCCCCCTTTCATAAATAATAAAAACATGTTAAAAAAGGCCAGGCACTGGGAGTTGGGGTTCCCGGGGCTAAAATCGGCCTGGGAAGGGGGCCGCACAGTGCACTGCTGGTGGGGTGATGAGGTCCACTTGTCTCCTGAGGGCCTCAGAAGTAAAGTAGACTTCATCCCCCAAGCAGCAGTGTGCCAGGAGGCGCGTTTGCAGAAAGGGGGCTTGGCCTCTGACCACCTCTCAGCAGTCCAACGGTGTGGGGCTTACTAGAGGTAACAGTTGGGCTAGTTGGCCCCCAGGGACCCTCAAGAGGCAAGGGGACTTCATCCCCAACTAATGCACCAGGAGGCATGTTTGCAGAGAGGTGGAGAAAGGGGGCCTGGCCTGCGACCACCTCTCAGCAATCCCACTGTGAGGGGCTTACTAGTGGTAACAGGTAGGTTAGTTGGCCCTCAAGCACCCCCAGCAGTGAAGGGGACTTCATCCCCCAACCAAGAGCATGCCAGGAGGCGTGTTTGCAGACTGGTGGAGAAAGGGGGCGTGGCCTGCTATCAGAACTCAGCAATCCTGATGTGCGGGATTTATTGGAGTTAACAGTAGGGTTAGTTGGCCCACAAGGACGTCCTTGGGGCCAACTACCCCTCTTGTTACCTCCAGTAAGCCCCACACAGCGGGATTGCTAAGAAGTCTACTGAGGCCACGCTCCCTTTCTCCACCACTCTGCAAGCACACCTCCTGCTGCACTACTGGTTGGGGGATGAAGCCCACTTTAACTCTGAGGGACCTTGGGGGCCAAGAAGCCCCCCTGGTACCTCCTGTAAGTCCTGCGCAATGGAATTCCTGAGAGCTGGTCGGAGACCCAGTCCCCTTTCTCCACCACTCTGCAAATGCGACTACTACCTAAAAAAACTAACAAATTCACGGAAAAAAAACACAGGTTTCAGAACGTTATAGTTAGGAATTCGCATGTAAAAACCTTAGAAATTCACTGAAAAAAACAAAGCGTACAGGGACGTTATAGTTAGGCTGACATTTCACTCATACAAAACCAGAGAAATTCAGCCGTTATAGTTACCTGAGCTAACGATAACTCAAGCCCCCTCAATGCACTGCTGATGATGTCACATATTACATCACTCATGACATAGTCAGTGATATCACTGATGACATCACTGATGACATCTCAAATGACATCACTGATGATATCGCTGATGACATCCTCCACATAATCTCTGATGCACCTACTCACTACCTAATATAACCTTTCAAACACCCACTCCAAAATTCAGATTACCATTCTCAAAACAATAGACACACCAATACCAGATAGTTCATAACCACTCACTGACTCATAGGTTGACACACACATCATCTCACTCACCCATACAGCCACTCATACACATAGTCACTCACCAATACAGCCACTGATATATGCCCTCATATACCCATACAGACACTCACACGCCACCACTCAACCATAGTTACTCACACAGCTAGTCACTCACCCAAAGAGTCAATCACACTGCCATTTACTCACCTATTCAGTTATACACACATCACTTTGCTTATTCATACGGATACTAACACCGGCCATCGTCCTACTCGACCTAAGTGCCGCCTTTGACACTGTCAATCATAATATTCTACTCCATCGTCTCGAGGAAATAGGAGTGTCAGGCATAGCACTCAATTGGCTGAGGTCTTTCCTCTCAGACAGGTCTTTCCAAGTCTTTGAGAGGGACTTCACCTCTGCCAGTAGACCCCTTAAGTGTGGAGTGCCTCAGGGCTCCTCCCTGAGCCCCACCCTTTTTAATGTCTACCTACGCCCCCTAGCTGATGTCGTCCGCCCTTTCTGGGTGAAGATTGTCACTTACGTGGACGACACGCAGCTAGTGGTAGCACTGGACCCCCCCCTGGACTCTCATCACAGTCTACACACATGCCTTGAAGCCGTCGCTGCCTGGATGTCTGGCTCTTGTCTTAAGCTCAACGGGGAAAAAACAGAGATAATGCTCCTTGGAAATAACATCGCGAAATCCATCGAGTCTATCTGGCCCTCCTGTTTGGGAAGTCCCCCGCAACCCAAGGAGCAAATCAAGAGCCTAGGCATCTGGCTCGACCACACCCTAACCTTCAATTATCAAGCCACCAAGCTCGCTGCTACCTGCTTCGGGCTGATGAGGCTACTTCGTAAAATTCTCCCTCTCCTTCCGTTTCACTCAAGACGGATTATGGTTCAAGGACTGATCCTCTCCCGTCTGGATTGTGGAAACGCCTTATATCTTGGGGCCCCACAATCTACACTTAACAGACTCCAGGTCATCCAAAATTGTGCGGCAAGAATTCTCCTGGACATTCCCCGCCAAACTTCAGTCAGAGCCCGACTGAGAGACCTCCACTGGCTCCCTGTAAAGTCCAGAATCGAGTTCAAGAGCATGTGCATCGCACACCGCTCCTACTGGGGAACATGCCCCGTTATCAACTCCCCCCTGGTGGAATCCTACCTACCCTCTCGCCCACTCAGATCCGCGACCTCCCACCTCGCCTCAGTACCATGCATAAGGAAGGCCAGATGAGGAGGCCGCATGCTCTCTTATAACCTAGCCAAGATGTGGAACTCCCTTCCCCTCCACATCAGATCAGAACCTAACCATCTCGCTTTCCGCAAACTGTTAAAAACCTGGCTTTTCAGTAAAACTCCAATTTAACTCTTCACTCAGCCTCTTCCCCCAAACCCTCCGGCACAACTCATTCTTTTTCTACAGCGCTGGGACGCCCCTGGGTAGCCATCGCGCTTTATAAATTCCCATTCCATTCCATTCCATTCCTACTTACTCTCCTATATAATCACAGACACAAGCACACACTCATCCATACAGCCACTCTCCCAATCACACACTCTCACATACAGTCACTTATATACTCCAACACTCACATATACTAGCTTGCACGTATGCAGTTACTCACCCATATACTACTGAGACATCCATTCACTCAACGGCAGAGCCATGTGCACACTCACTCACCCACCCCCTCACAGATGCAGTCATGACCCCAGCTAGTGAATCACCCACTCACACATCCAAGCAGGGAGTCACACACTCCCCACCATCCACACAGCCACTCAGGCACCCATACAGGTACTCAATCAACCAATAACCCAAATAGACACTCATGTAGCTACTCACCAACCCATGCAGCCACTTACACACCGACTGACAGAGTGATACAGGCATTCACACAGATTAGTCACTCACCCATAGATTCACTGAGACACGTATAATCACTCACTTATACAGTCAGTTATGCACCCACTGAATAATCCATACAGACGCCTCATACACCCACTCATTCTTCACCTTGGCGAACACATATATATATATATATAAACACACACTCAGATGGCGTGCTTCTGCCGCTTAAGACGGCGGGCACTCAACGGGGTTCGCCAGCCCCTAAAGATTAAACCACTCCTGGTCCGCTTATTTCTTCGCGTGAAAGAAACCAGACTCGAGGCCCCAATGCAGTTCACAGTGCTTCAGGTTTATTAGGCACAAAAAACCCTACGCGTTTCGAGATCAGCCGATCTCTTGCTCACGGGTGGAGCCTTACGCGTTTCGAGATCTGCCGATCTCTTGCTCACGGGTGGAGCTTCGGTGTACTGCCATTCTTTTAAAGTAAACATTACCGTGTTTGAAAGTCACACGTGATCTATAGACATAGACAAGTTCATTTCGTTGTTACAATGTCTTTCAATTAGTAAATGAAAATCTATAAATCCATTTAAATCATTTCATCGCGTTATGACTTTTTATAACTTATTATTTCAACAGGATATGTATTCTTGTTACGATACATGATAAACAATACATGTTTGGCCCCAGTGGGCCAGCCAATAGTAAATCCTCTCAGCATTATTTGCATCATAAAGATATTTCCGCAAAAGTTCACGTTTAGCCCATGTGGGCAAGTGTCCATTCATAGTTCAAATGATGCATCGCATAATGCCACCTGGCAGAATTTGCCAAATATCGTGCCCCAGTGGGCAAATTATATATCCCATATTGTTAATCTTCTTGTTCCTGTAATTTAAGAAAGACATTGCTTTTTAAGCATAATAAACTATGTCGGATCACATGCGGCATAAGTTAAAATCATTTTAAAACTTCAAGAATACAGTTACATAGCAAGCAGCAGCTACTTGACACACCCTAGCCTGACAATTTTAATTATGTAGGTGGATTGCTAATTCTTCCCCCAAGTTATGTCCTGTGGGTTGCATTGTGTTGTATTTGATAATATATTTTGATTCTAGCTTCCTTAATTCCAACCACCTGTTGCCTCCTCGCTCCCTGTTCTCCACACAGTCCAATACACAGAACTTCATTAAATTCGGATTTTTGTTATGTTCCTCCGCAAAGTGTCTAGCAACTAAGTACTGATGATTTACATTCTTGATTGCCCTTTGGTGTTCCAGGATTCTCAATGTTGCCTGCTTTGTGGTACACCCTATATAGAATTTATCACAGGGGCACTGTAGTGCATAAATAACATATTCAGTATTGCAACTGAGATGTTGAGTTATTTTATGTGCACTACGTTCTTTTGATAATTTTAATGTTTTACAGTTGTGACTGTATTTACATGCTTTGCATTTACGACTGGGAAAAAATCCCTGTATTGTGTTGGACTTTTGGTGTTCCTTAATCAATGTAGTACTTAGGGCAGCCTTTAAGGATTTGGCCTTCCTAAAGGTCAGTGAGGGGCTCCACCCGTGAGCAAGAGATCGGCTGATCTCGAAACGCGTAGGGTTTTTTGTGCCTAATAGACCTGAAGCACTGTGAACTGCATTGGGGCCTCGACTCTGGTTTCTTTCACGTGAAGAAATAAGCGGACCAGGAGTGGTTTAATATATATATATATATATATATATATACATATAACATTCTTAAACTTTTTAGAAACACTCACAAATGACAGTCACTGGGTGATGTCATTTGAGATGTCATCAGTAATGTCCTCAGTGGTGTCACTGACCATGTCATGAGTGATGTAATATGTGACGTCATCAGCAGTGCATTGCGGGGGCGCGAGCTATAATTAGCTCAGCTAACTATAACTGCTGAATTTTTCTGGTTTTGTATGGGTGAAATGTCAGCCTAACTATAATGTCCCTATAACCTTTGTTTTTTCTGTGAATTAGAATTATACATGCAACTATTTCACTAATGAATAAACATTATTGCAGAGATGTGTGTACCGAGCTTTACATTAAATCTAAATTGTATTTGTTAGCTGTTTTGTGCTCCTTACTGGTTGTCCTTATTGATTTGCGCTTGATTGACATGCAGTGGATGGTTGCTAGCAGCCAGTCCAATACAATGTATATGCTGGAAACTCTGAGCCAAGCAACAGCAGACCACTCACCCTCCAAAGTCCTGTAGGTCAGTGCTGTTCATGGCCACCATACAGGAGACGGAAACCACCCAAATGCAAACACATATTGTTTTGAAGCATGCTTTATAAAAATGTGTTGTGTATTATGGATTGATTCACTGCAGGCAGGAAACGAGGCCGGCCATGCCACAGCAACAAAGCACACCCACACCAGTAGTGAAATCAGCCCCAACCAGCTAGCCCACTGGGAAAATGTCCAGTGCCTAGTAGAGCTAGTCTGGGCCAGTATGTTTAAGATACTTATATTTGAAGCAATGTGTAATGGGTACCCCAGTGGAGCACCAGCCAGAAACCAGAATCCCCCCAGAGATTATTCAGGCTTGCGGCATAAGCTACAGCAGAGGGGGTACAGGAGTGGTTAGCGTTAAGGGAGAGCATGGTTTGGGGAGAGGATTATTTAGAGTCTGAGGGGATCAGGAGTTAAGCATTTTACTCCATTAACTCGTTCGCAGACTTGGAAAGATTTTGAAAGTAAAGAAGAGAGAGGGCACACTGAGATTTAGGGATGGATATGGTTAATAAAGTCAAATTTGGGAACTGAAATGGAAAGTTGCTTGGGACACCATCATTAATGAATTAGAGAATTTGCCACAATAGGACAGGTACTGTATTATAGAGTTTTTAGAGCAGGTATTAGTTTGGGGGGCTGGTGAGCCAGGAGCCGGCATATCCACTCCTCGGGAGGGACAAAGGAGGGGACAGGATGTAAGTTTGGGGTGTTGACGCAGGGGAAGGTGGATATGGTTTGAACTGGAGATGTTGTTGTAGGGTGAGATTGGTGAAACAGTGGAAAGTGACATGAAGAGGAGGGAAGGATGTTTGGGGTTGTGATGAGTTGTTTGGTTGCTGTGTGCACTTTCGGGTGGGATTAAGGAGAAGGATGTCAGGCATATTTATGTATTAGTGAGGCTGGATTACTCATGTAATGTAAATTGATGAATTAAACTACAGACCTGTCCTAATAAAAGTGGCATTTTATGCTAATAATTGAGCTGTGGCTTGTGTGTAGTCTGCCAGATGCCAAAATCAATCAGTGTGAAATTAAACACAAAATGACCACAAGTAGGGATTCTTTGTGAAATAAAACACCAATTTGAATTTGTAAGTACAATTAGACAACTATGACTTGGTTCTTCATTGAGTGCTTGCTTCAGAAATGTAGCATTCAAGGTGAATGACGTCAGTATCCATGCTCTTTTAAAGATAATTTACACTGTGCCCATTTACTTCCTTCTGTTGCATCTTTGAAGATCAAAAAATATAAAATCTGTGCATGCATATTTCAAAGGCACAAATTGAAAAGGCCACAAGCAAAAATAATCTGCGCTGTCACATTTGTCTTTCTCAATACCAGGCTCTGAGACACTCTCTTCATCATCACACCAACAAACCACAACTAAAACGGGTTGTCTTTGTCTTTATAACATACTACTATGGACCTACTGAAGAGAGAATGTTAACAAAATGTAACTTCCTAAAACCACAAAACTGGTCCCATGTTTCTTATTTCCAGTCCAGGGAGGATCAGGCCTGGCAGTTCGGCTAGGCTGGTCCCATGATGAGCAGGGTCAAGACCAATTTGCATATGGATGGATCCAACTGGAGTGGCATATTGAGCAAAAGAACGATGGATTAAACTCAGATCTCTGGACTGGGGGTGAGTGGATGAAAAGTTTCATCACGCCGTCCATCATCTTATTGGGGTTGCTAAAACAAATGAACAGCATGTTAAGAAAGTCCAAGTGCAGGGCCTGGAAATCACTTCCAAAAAAACATCCATTTGTAAAGCCAATCTATCACGCCTTTCTGACCTATTGGCTTGGACAATGCTTTTTGTGGATGCAGCACAGCATCTACAATCCTTTTTAGGTCGAGCCTAGAGCAGCGCATGCTGCTGCTTGCTCGAATTTTAGTAAGGGGTTTTAAAAGTGCTTCCCACAAGCTTTTCTGAAGCTAGCGTGCACGCTAGCTTGCACGCGCGCCATCTGCCTTTCTTATCGTATTAAGCCGTCATGGCTCAATGCTTGTCAATTAAAGGCAATCACTGCTGCTTAGCCCTGGCCCAAAAGTCAAACAAATGTCTGCCTTTTTTGGGATGTACCAAGTCATCAAGCAATCCGTTCCTCATTACACAGAATACCTTTTGCAGCACACTGAAAACTCGGGAAAAACATCGGTACTTTCTAATTAAGGTTAATATTGCTGATCAGAGGCCCGCCTGTGTCTGGCTCCCGCTGATCTGACTGTTCAGTCTCAGCAGAAAGTCCACGGTTCTTGTGGGATGCAAAATGTGTACATTAAGATAGTGTTTCGTTTCAGTCACTTGCTGCTACTGGCCTCACGGCTTGCTTTCCTCCGACAACTCACTCTATTTCATGGCCTTGGTGGTAAGACCCTGCTGCTAGGTGCAAGCATCTTTAACCACCACATCATGAAAGCAGGTTTGTGTATGTGGTAATATGTGGCAAGACTATCTCTGCTTATTTGTTCTATTGGTTTTGATGTGTTCTGTAGTTTTAATTTAGTTTATTTGAGCTGTATTATTGCTATGTTGTACTGTATTTCATAGTATGCGTTATGTTGTGATTGTTTTTTGCATTGTGTCCTGTTAGGAGGTGTTTTTTCGTTTTTATTGATGATATTTTGGTTTTATTTATGTTATTGTGTTCTGTTATGTCACTGCTCCAGCTCTTTAACTACTTAGGACGCCCAAAACTACGCCTTAAATGATCACGATCATTGCTCAGTTACGGCTACAGCCCAACACATCAGCACCAGTGGCCTTTCTCTGAAGACTTCAAGTGCCCTTCGAGCAACTGACAAGAGAAGTTTAGATTTCTTTCCAGCATAAAAATGCAATTAAATGTCAATGGCACATAGAAGTGATGACACTCCTCTTGGGTGCCACTTTCTAATATATCACAGCAGATGGGCAATGCGATTTGAGCTAGCGCCAGAAACTGTGTGGGGGCAGAGAGCACATGTAACAATCTCTGCAAATACACAGTTACTGTACTATATGTTAAAAGTTCTTTTTGCTTATCGGCTATCTCTAAACAGGTTACCACCATAGGCCCAAATGATTAGGAACTGAGCATCATGCAAGCCAGTTTATGCATGTAGAGTACGAAAAAAGGCAGCTGCTGCAGTACACAGACAACGCAAACTGGGCCTAAGCAAACAAACTAGCATCAGAGAATAAAACTTGCAAAGAGCATTCACTCTGATTAAGCACACCCATTGGCAACTGACGAAACAAACAGAATTCAATTGAAGGGACCAAAGGATATGTTAAGCTTCCTTTTTTTCTATTTTTTTCACACAAACTCTGTACATTAAAGAAGGGTCTTTAAGCGATTGATTAGTTTGGGGTTCTCTGGAAAATCTATGGAGACCATCATCTTTAATTTTCTGTGATTTCTCCATGGTTTCTTCTCCTGTTTCACAATCTGGTCCAGTTTACTTTTTAGAAAGTATGCTGGCTTGCAGCCATCGGGCTATTTCTAAGACTAGGCAAGAGATTGTTTTCTCCAGTAGGATTGTAACTCCTGCCCGCTGGTTCCTAAATGCTGTTCGCCTTGCTTGGGAGCAACTGAACCCCCCCCCCCTCCCCTCCCCCCGCCCCACGTCAGGACGACGCGTATAAGGCCGGCAATGGCCGCGATCGAGGAGCCCGAGCCTGAGGAACTACAACGCCTTCCTCACCACGGGTGCTAGATTATGTTAAAAATGTTGATTAATCTTGGGAAATTCTACGGCATCTTCCCAATGGATGTTTGCCTTCACAGCTGAAAGCTGGAAAAACAAGCATTGGCATTGCCAATAGGTCTCGCCTTTGGGACCTTATAAGTGTTTAGCCATGCAGCACTTGATGTTGTTGCACCAAGAATATTGTGCTGGATAACTAAACATTTATAAGGTCCCAAAGGTGAGACCTATTGGCTATGCCAATGCTTGTTTACTGATGCTGTGCACAATCTGCACAAAAAAGGCAATGGTGCGACTGCGGCATTCCATAGTCACAGAAATGCATGAAGATATTGTGCGCCCATGCAACGCCACATATGAGTGTGCCAAAGGAATGGTTCAGCTGCAAATGTTTTTTTTTTTTTCATTTACCAATCAAGATGGCAGACACCACTTGGTGCTGTGAATAGAAAAAGGAAAAGGCATTTTTACCTGTGCAAAATAGTTTTTGGAAGGCTTGCATGGGTGGGGGAGCAACAGAGTAGCGGGTGGGGAGAGGGTGGGTGTAAGCAATGGTGAATTAGCAGGGGAGCAACAGACAAGCATTAGGGCAGGGAAATCATTTAAAAAAGCTAGAGTGGGGGAAATGGGGGATGGGTTGCAGTAGGAGGGAGCTACATAATGTGAGTGGGAAGGGGATATTTGGGGTGGGGAAGCAGCACACGAGAGAGAGCAAGAAAACATGTTCACTTCGATGGAGTGTTAAAGAAAAAGAAGAAAAGAAATTGTTCCCTAATTGTGAGCATGGGAAGGGTAGAAATCATATAATCGAATGCTTGTTACAACAAACTATTCTCCAGGGGAGTGACAGACACAAGATGGGGAAGGAAATCCATTCAGTAAAAAGCAAGCTAATGAGAGTAACAAGAAAGCCAACTAATGGTAAGCAAGGCGGGCTTTAAGCCCACAGTAAGTTTTTGGTATGGTCCACAACATGTCTTCCGCTGTCTGTAGACAAGACAAAACGAACGACCCCTGTGTACAGAGCACACCAGGCTCTTTTTTAAGCAAGAGGGACCTTGTACCGCAAATGTCTACATTAATATTTTAAACAGGAGGCTGGTGTGAATCATGTGACATTTCCATGACCCAGAGCTCGCCTGACTTTGCCTTTAGCCAATAAACAAATATGCATTGTCAGAGCCAATTTGTCTGGCTTTTATACAGTAGTAACACCAGGGCCTATTCTTGAAGTTAAACGTACACATGAGTAAATCTACACAAGAACGTTTACTTTTACACCTATGAGAAACGTTACTAGTTTTGGCTATTCACCGTTAGTTTAACATTACTCAAAAGTGTAGACTTACACGTCTCCACTGCTGAAACAGGATGTGGAACCAAATTTATGAGTGTATCTACTGCATCCAAAAAGGAGCAGTACTAGGTCCAGCACCACACATGGCTACCCACTGATACTGCAACACCCTCCCATAGAAAATAATGGAGACTGGGACTTAAAAATGTGCCCCATAGGAAATAATGTTAAATTAAGATAATTTATTTCAACTTTTAAAAAATATGTACTAATTAAGTTGAAGGCTAAAACTTTATATATATATATATATATATATATATATATATATATATATATATATATATATATATATATATATATATATATATATAAAGTATATATATATATATATGTATATATATTAAAAATAAATATTATTTAATGACAACATATATTAATAATCGTTTTTTATTTAACTTTATTTTTAAGGAAAATGAATTTGTATTAATACAATATATAACTTTTATGATTTTTAATACATAACTCAATTCAAACATTTTACTCTAGTACTTATTTTAATACATTTTTAAGAATATTTTTAATTTAATTTAATACATTTAAATAAACGTAGTAATAATAATATAATATATATAAATAAAAATGTAAATGTTCGTTTGTTCAAAATCTCAAATCTCCGAAAGTTCTTCACTGATTGCTTTCAAATTTTGACACAACGTTGGATTCAAAAACGCGCGTGTTTTTATATACATTCCTTATGGTGAGCTACTGCGCATAAAGAGAATCTGTAGCAGTAGCGAAGGGTTAAAGCTAGCACAACAGGAATGTATAGGCAGATTTAAAGCCAGAGGTTACAGCAACAAATGTTTAGAAAAGGATTTAACCAAGTGCAATCTAGTCGACAGGGAACAGTTAATGGACAAACAACTGAAACAACCCATTACCCCTGTCAAAACAATCAGTGATTTCAGGTTCATTCTGGACTTTAATCGACAGAAGGTAGCAGTAAGAAAAATCATCAACAAAAACTGGTATCTCATAAAACAGGACCCTATAATAAGGAAAACAGTCCCCAAAAAAACATACATAACATACAGGAGGGGTGTATCTATGAAAGATACTTTGGTGGATAATGACCCATGTGGCACACTCGCAAAGGGATCTTGGTTGGCACAAAGACAAGGTTTTTACAAATGTACGTTTTGCAAAGCCTGCCGACATGGGGTAACCACCACCAACTACTCTACACCTTTTGGTGGGCCAAACAATGAAATAACAAAATCCTTAAACTGCAAAACCGATCATGTGATGTATGTGTTGGAGTGCCCGTGCAAATTAAGATATATTGGAAGTACCATCTTACCAGAGCATAAACGGGTATTCCAACACATACGTGCTATCAAAAACCACGATCAGGCATGTCCAGTGGCACGCCACTTTCAAGAAAAACACGAGGGCAATCCTAAAGATCTTAGATACTTTCTCATAGACTCAGTCCCAAGAAACAAAAGAGGAGGGGATAGGGAAAAAAACCCTCAGAAGATTAGAGATACATTACATTCTAAATTTAGACAGTAAGCATCCTAATGGACTGAACAGCTCGGAGGAGCTACATGGGATCCTATGAGTGATAGTTGATTGCCTCTACTGTAACTGGTCTGTTACGTTTTCCTACTAGAGACGTAAATCAAAAAAATAAAATATAAATAAACAAAATAAGAAGTCTGGATATGCAGGATAGGAGTGAAGACAGTACACTAACATTAATAAGAATAAAGGCCGTCACATGTATTTATACTGTACACACAAAATGAATTCCCCCAATACATGTTTTTAAGCTACCATTGTTTTTTAACTTAGCACAACTTGCACTTTTTTCACTTTCACAATTAGCACTTTTCCCCTTTTTTTGCATGGATTACATCCACCTATAGCAAGATCGATTAAATTGGAGCAAGCTATAAATTAGATATACATAAGGTCAAATAATTAACTGATCGATAATAACATAACAAGATTAATTAGATATATGAGTATCTAATAAACAGAGTTAAAGTGGAGTTATCCCAATAATGTGGACACGTTGGTATGGTTTTTAAACTCTGTGTGATGACAGAGGTGTGTGTATTTAGTCTACAAATGTATTTTACATGACATTATTTAATTGTGAGTATTTATCTATATATTTATGGCGAATTTATGGATATATGTTGTATTGATATTTATAGATAAGCATTTATGGGTATATATATGTATGAGTATCTCTTTTATATATATATTTATATTTATATTTATTTATATGTATTTATGGATCCATTTGATACACAAAAATAGTGGAGACTTAGCACACACACCAAGTCGAGATGCAATAACGTGATCACCCACTTGTATGGAAATGAACAAAGCCCTATCCTTGTCATCAAAACAATGTATTTATACAGGTATGATGGATGTCCAAGTGTATATTAAATAACATATTTTTTAAGGCAACACACAGCACAGTTTTGCACAATAATCACGTGGTGTATTTTCACCCAATCAAAACGAATGATGAAAAATGAAAAAAAGTGTAACCTTTAAAAAGTATTGCCATTGGTAGAACGGCGTAATGTGATCAAGCCCCCAGGGAGGGATGAAACGCGTTATGGCTGCCGTTTGTTTGTGAGAAGAACCTGAATAAAACAAATCAATATTAAACAAGAATCCTGTGGTCCATGCTCGTTCTGTTCCAGTGATGAATTGTGGAAGAAGAGTACTTTGGGATATATATATATATATATATATATATATATATATATATATATATATATATATATATATATATATCTATTTGGCCCTTTGGAGCATGGCACTTGCCATTGATTCTGCTGCTCTTGTGAGGAGTTATAACGGTTACCTTTTGCCAGAAAATACCTGTCTGCTCGAATTTGATATGTCTACCCTTCCGCTATGTTTGGGCACTTGCCAGGTAAACTAGGAGGTAATGGTACATTTATCTACAGCCTACAACTCTGAGCTAAGTATCACTAATTTTATTATGCATATGATTGTGCCCCATATTTTGCGTTTACCCAAGAGGTAATATCTCCGTTTATTGTTGCGCCTTATTCTGACATATTGTACAGTGTATGTTAAAACACCACTCCAAGATGGCCACCTTAGTTGTACTTGCAATGGTCCTTCCTTGATGTTCATTTGTAACTTTATCAATGTGTTTTGATCTCTTACACGTCTACACGTGAACAAGCTGCAAGGCGAAACGCGTTGTGTGGATTAAACCTGTGTTCGTATCAACTGGTGTTTCCTGACTCTTTTTCCTGAGAGCGCACGAACTTTGTTTATGAGACTTGGAAATATATATATAGGTATATATATTAAAAATAATATTATTTAATGACAAAATATATTAATAATCGTTTTTTATTTAACTTTATTTTTAAGGAAAATTAATTTGTATTAATACAATATATTACTTTTATGATTTTTAATACATAACTCAATTCAAACATTTTACTCTAGTACTTTTTTTATTAAATTTTTAAAAATAATTGTAATTTAATTTAATTTAATACATTTAAATAAATGTAGTAATAATAATATAATATATATAAATAAAAATGTAAATGTTCGTTTGTTCAAAATCGCGAATCTCCGAAAGTTCTTCACTGATTGATGTCAAATTTTGACACAATATTGGATTCAAATATACGCGTGTTTTTATATACACAACGTTGGATTCCAATATGCGCGTGTCGACTACGCGCGCGTTTTTAATCGAAAGCCCGAACAGACACATAAAAATGTCAATGTTCGTTTGTTCAAAATATTAAATCTCCAAAAGTTCTTCACCGATTGCTTTGAAATTTTGACACAACGTTGGATTCGATAAAGTGCGTGTTTATATATACACAACGTTGGATTCGGATAGGCGCATGTCCAATGCGCGCGTGTTTGTAATCGAAAGGCCTAACAGACCCTATCGATTTGGTTGCTGAGCAACAACTACAAGAGACGCACAGAGACAATAGTCTACATATATTAGGATAGACAGTTGGTGTCAGGATGACAGCGCGGGAAGTGGGTGGAGGGAGGGGAGAGAAGTTGGTACATTTTGCAACATTAGCGCATGTTTATAGATACACAACATTGTATTCGAATACGCGTGTGTACAATACGCGCGTGTTTTTGGCAGACCGGGAAGTGGGTGGAGGGAGGGGGGAGAAGTTGGTTCACTTTGCAACATTAAGAAAGGACGCATAGTGACAATAGTCTATATATATTAGGATGGACAGTTGGTGTCAGGATGACGACCGGGAAGTGGGTGGAGGGAGGGGGCAGGAGTTGGTTCACTTTGCAACATTAGCGCGTGTTTATAGATACACAACGTTGGATTCGAATACGCGTGTGTACAATACGCGTGTGTTTTTGGCAGACCGGGAAGTGGGTGGAGGGAGGGGGGAGAAGTTGGTTCACTTTGCAACATTAAGAAAGGACGCATAGAGACAATAGTCTACATATATTAGGATGGACAGTTGGTGTCAGGATGGCAGACCGGGAAGTGGGTGGAGGGAGGGGGGAGGAGTTGGTTCACTTTGCAACATTAGCGCGTGTTTATAGATACACAACGTTGGATTCGAACATGCGCGTTTACAATGCACGCGTGTTTTTAATCAAAAGGCCGAACAGACCCTATCGATTTGCTTGCTGCGCAACAACTACAAGGGACCCATAGAGACAATAGTCACAAAAACATATTGTATACCCACAAGCATTGTGAAATTAAACCTATTAGAAATGTGCGCTTACTCTTTTCTTTCTCTTCCATTTAACCAGACTGAGCCACAGCAACGCATGGCCGGGTACAGCTAGTGTAAAAATAAGTTAATGGTTTAACCATTAACTTTTCACCTGCAGGCTAGAGGTCTCCTCCTCTGCGGAAGATATCTCTGTATGGTAAAGTATAGGGAAAAGTGTTAATGGTAACTTAATTAAATTTACATTTTAATTATTTTGAATATAGTAAGTTAAAATAATTTTGGGGGATTGTAAATTATATAAAATCCCTGCTAAAGCAAACAAATCTTTTTATTCTATATTAAAAGTATACAAATCCATGTATATAATTAACATTAAAAATTCAAAGTAATTTAATTCTGCACAAACCCATTGAATTAAGCTTTGGCCTCTGCTTTGCTATAGCTTCTGTTCTGAGTTTTACTAGTTCCAACCTGGGAGTGGTTTCACTCTCTGTAGCAATGACTCTTCCCCACCCCCTCTCAGAGACTACACAGAGTTGAACCCAGAGACACTTCAAATACATTCTTAGTGTAATCAGTGCGAAACTGTTGCTGAGTTGCTGGTGTTCTGGTTGAGAGAGGACCTGCCATAGCAGTTAGAGCTGTAATGCTCCTATTGGCGCAGGGTCAAGACTGATTTATATGTGGCTGGGTCTAAACTGAGATGGCATGGTGGGCAAAAGAACAATAGTCTGAAATGCTATACCGAGTGATTTCCATCAGTTAGACCTACTGCAAGCATTCCTCCCAACACTGTTTGTGTGTCTGATATAACGCGTTAAGTGATGAAGGGTTTTTCCAGATGTAGGCCCCTTGCTCACTGTGTCACTGGGTCCAAGCGAAACTCGATTGAAGACCCCTAAACAGGCGAAACCAGTCTTTGGTTGCTTTTGTTCTGGTTCGAGGAGGACCTGGCAGTTCAGAGTAGACTGTTCCTACTGGAACAGGGTTAAGATGATTTGTATATGGCTGGGTCCAAACTGAGGCGGCATGGTGGGCAAAAGAATAATGGTCTGGAATGCTACCCGGAGTGACTGCTAGTGGTTAGACTAATTGCAAGCATTGGTGCTGGAAGTAGGGGTGCTGCAGCACCTCCAGAAATAATCATGCTGGAGTTCAGAAGGTAAATGAGCAATAAAGATGCGTTTAAATTTTGTTTTTCATTTGTCACATTTGCTACGCATTCAAAGAAAGAGGTCAAATATCAGGGTATGTCTTCTGAGGAACTGCTGCTTATTCGGAAAACTGGAGTGTACTTTTATTTCTCTTACTGCAAAGTAAGAGGATTAAGTAAAAGTGATCTAGGTGACAATCCTGCTGTGGTACAGAAACGAAAGGAAAGGATGTAGCATGTTGTTTTTTTTTCTAACACACAACATTTAAATATCCAGAAATGCGCTATACACACATTTCAAATTATAGCAGCATTTAGGAAAGCACAAAAATAGCACTTTTTTGTAATTCAAAAGTGTGATGGAAACAAAGATTAAATTAGGATCCAACAAATCAAGACACTTTAATTGGTGATGCGCAAAGATATTTATTCACTGAGAGTCAATTTTCACACATTATCATTTTTGCGCTACACAGTTTTACCAGTAAAACTTGTGTCTATGCAAATGTAGTCATATTTTCAACAGAAAATGTGGTGTCTGTGAATGACAATACATTATCTCACCCGTGGTACAAAATACTCCACTGTCTACATATTACACCATTACAACTCTGCTGCAGAATGGGCGTGGCACATTTGCTGCACGTGTTTTTTATATTACGCTTGGATTTCTCACACTCCCTTCGAGAGCAGTGATATAATATTTATGACAGCATCCCCTCTCTAAAAATTGTTGCAATGCCACTGATTGCAAGCGTCCTCCCATCACCTTGTATGTGTCTGATAATAAATAAATGGCAGCCAGTGCAGAGAAGACTGGGCCTCTATCATGTTTGAGCTGTGGTGCCTTTGCACTGGCTGCAGTAAAAATAGCCAAATCATTGACTAAAATCACGTTACCATCACAGTATAGAGTGGCACTCACTATCTCCTCTGCCCCCCCTTGACAAACCTCTTCTAGCATCCTCAAAATATAATGGGGCAGGCAGCCTTGGCCAGGCCAGTTGCCACCACTCTTGCTACCACTAAGAGGCCCGAAGCCAGCCCTCACCACTTGTTATGGCTCTAGAAAAGGAACACTGATGTGGTCGTTTGATCTTCTTGTATTTATATAGTACTTAATACTCTTGACAAAGCTGTGATGTTGCAGGGTTTCTGTACTCACACAGAACTGTGCACAGAGGAGTGGAACCTCGGCAAATTAGGGTGTCCCAAAACTTACCTTAGCAACCAACTCACCCCTTACCGAGCTAGCTACAGTGTCTCATTGGACATATCAAACACCCAATGTTTAGACAAACCAGAACATGAACTTACAGTACCTCAGGGTACGTGGGACTCATGAACACTCTTTCGTTATATTATCATTACAAACCAGAACATGGAGTAAAGAAGACACCTGTGCATTTGAAATGTTTATTTACTAATGCCGTCTTCTCAGGCGCAGTATCTTTGATAATACAAGTATACTTATTATCAGTAGCAAAATTATCAGCATAGTTACTAAGACATAAAAAGCGAATGGTGACAGCATGTTAACATGCTGTAATGAATAAGAGTTAACAACACTTATATCTCACCCTCCCTAACACATATATTATATTATTATCTAAGAAGGTCTCTTTGGGTTGTTTTAGGGCGGGCCCATACCTTAGTGTCCTAGCATGAAGGAATCACATCAGCATACACCAGCTCTCTCTGCATGTGCACCGCATCAAGTGAGTTAACAATTCTCGTGCAAAGCAATATCAATCCCGCCTCAAGCCCAAGTTGGCAAAGGCTGCACTTGTGTTATGACTATGAAGGCGTGGAGATCAGACCTCATAACAATTCCATATCGTGTTGCTCCTGAAACTTCAGCACTCTCCGTGCAGACATGGTTTATTAAACAAAACTGATATCAGAGCAATAACATATTATTCTCACATACACCACGGCAAACCACTAGGTTGAAAGCTAAGTCAACAATTAAGGGTCGTGTGCAGAAGTTGCAAGAAAGGAAAAATGGCGTTTAAATCCGAAATGTACCTATGCTAACTTAACACGATATAAGGATATATAGGAGCTATACAACACCCCCCCATGATCCGAGAACGGACTAAATAAGGTAACAGAAGTGCCATCACATGAGAGCAGAATCCATGTATAAACGAGCATGAATAAAAATTCAATTATAAAAACTAATGCCAAAAAAATAGCCCACAAATATAATGTGGCTCAAGCCAATAGGCAAGCAAAAAATAAAATGTCTTGACCAAAAGTCAATAAAATCAAGGAAATGCTATCAATCAGCATGTCAATTTGAGGCAGTGTCTATGATAACACTGTATATGAAAAGTAAGCTGCAACAGCCTCCAGGAGGAAGTCACTGTCCTCATCCGAAAACAGTTCAGCCATCCAATTTAAAAGATGAAAGGAACATACGTGATCTTCCAGCACCGCATCCTCTATAACCATCAGAGGACAGCTCGGTGGGTTGTCAAGAAAACTCCGTTCCAAGAAATTTTGCGCTGCCGACAACACATCCCAGGGACCCATTAGTCCATGTGCCACCGCCAAGGCCATAATCCTTTCGTCAGAACAAACCAACTCGTGAGCAATGATAGGACTCATCAGTTGATCAAAATCGACGTCAGAAGATATTGGTCCGCAGAGACACAAATCAATGGCCCAAAGGAAATCACAGGTCAGGCAGTGAAATACAGGCTGGACACAGGTGAAATAGGAGAACCGAAAAGATAATCCAAACGCCGTGCTTAGAGTCGCCAACGGCAGTGTGCCATAATAATCAAGCATGCGGTTGCGAAACCGCGTCAGTAGTAACTGTGCGTGGTCTTGCACAGGAAGGGCATCCATATTTAAAAAGGCAGAAAACCACCAATGCGCCAGCCGCTAATGCAAGCAAAAACGGGAACCCTCCAAACAAGGATGAAAAAATAGAATGGAAGAAAGCAGGGATGACTCCAAAAATCTTCTCAAAGGAAGTCACGAGACCACCGCTAACAACTTTAAAAAAATGTGCTAGGCCCGTTGTGGAGGATGCGTTAAAGATAGAACGGACCATGGCTCCGAAATGCAAGGGCAAATCAGTGTTTAAAAGAGCCTGAACCTCCGTGCGGGTGTTAGCAATGTGAAGCACGAAAGTTTCACGGGCCGAGCTCAAGGCCACCTCTTTCTGGGACAATAGAGCTCTTATTCTAGCCATGCCGCTGAATTCTGCTCCCAAGGTCGGTATCTGTGGCCAAATGGAAGACTCCCTATGTTCACGTGTGGGAGGATAAAGAACATTTCTGCAGCAAATAACTCGCTCACTAACCGTTACTATGAAAGCTATACCTTTAATTAAACCACAGCAGTTTTCATTATTGAGCATTAAATAACTACCATTCTCTAACAATTTAAACGTGGGGACGATAGCAGGAACTGGCGTGCCCTGTAAAACGCAAGCCATATTCGGTCGGTCCCTGTTACATGAACCGTGTAACTGTATGTGTCTGCACATTAAAGAATGATCTGGCGTCTCAGTACACTCATCCCCTGTTAGATAAACCTCTTGTTCATCCTTGAAACATCTGTATGTGTATGGGAGTGACCAGACCTCATGAAGAAAACCGCTACCTAAGGGTTCAAAACGACCTATTGGCACATATTTCATACAATTTGAAAACTTATATAAAGCAAAAGGCAGCGTTATTAAACCGTGGATAAGCCACGTAGCAGCAGTGGTCTCTGCCACAGAAAAAGGTAAAGATTCCAATCTTTCAATATGGAGCATAGAAAAGGAAGCATCACGCATTGAAAGCAAGCGTTGTTTGTCTGTCAAATTAAATGGTGCAAATAAAGAGGAAACGTTCATGTATCCCCAGGGAACTTTACCCATTTTTAGAGTCTGTAGTGTCCATGCAAACTGCATGATTGAACGTAATTGATTTTGACCATGGTATAATACAGACACTTCATCATGCACAATATCAACAACAGACGACACAATATTATCTAATGTGTAAATTCTAGAGGAAAGCACGTTAATGCTATTGTCAACCACTGCAAGCACTTTCTCAAGATTTGCCTGATCAATAGCCCTAAGGCGTGAAGCAGCCTCAATCTGTGAGAGTTTCCAAATTTCATTGTAAACACCATATAACCACCTTTTCGACCTGCCACTAGCTGGGCCCTTAATGAAATCATTCAAATCCACGTCTGCATTCAGTTTGGAAAGGTGATACTTAACCGCAGGTAAAGTTGAATGTTTCAGCCAAGCTTGACACAACTTGCCAACAGAGTAAGAGGTGACAGTATGACTCAAATCAAAACGGGGATCAGATCTAACAGTCTTAAACCCGTCAGTTATATTTAAAAATCTTTTTTGGCAAGAATCAGCACTACGGTGCCAAAGCAGCCAACCCTTGGGATTCATACTGGAAATGTTAAAGGAGGAATTCAGAAGCAGAGCCTGTATATCTCTAATGGACAATTTAGTAAAATTACTCCAATTCTCATATTCCTCCAACTCCGGGAAAGACGGGGTGTTTAACCTTTTAGATGTAGCCAATCCAAAGCACGTGGTCTGGGAAATGGTTTCATTTAAAAACCACATATGATTTGGGATGAGACATGCACGGTGCAAAGCCTCAGTGCCTTGTACCTGCCAGGCCCTTGAGCCCCAAACTGATTTAAGGTCTATGTTATCCTTCCATAACTCATACCCTCCAGTAACTAATTGATCCAGGAAGGCCTTTGAATATAGCAATTTTGTATTTGTAAGTCGGACCTTGGACAGTGGCTGTTTGTGAAATTTAAAATAAAAGGACTCCGGATTGGACTGATTAAAGTCAGTGAAATAAGTATACTTTTTAAGAAACGTTTCTGAACTCCCTTGTGTTGGTGCTGGGCAATGTTCCCACTGAGTAAAATTAACCGCATCCCTTCGGGAAGATGTCTTGTGTAAGAAGTGATTGCCATAATGTTGGTAACAGAACAATTCACCATAATTAGCAGATTCTAAATATAAATCCTCAGCATCAAAAGCAGCATAATATTTCAAATCAGAAAACAAACTTTCCACAGCATTAACATCCCAATCATCAGAACGAATGTTTTGTTTCACCACATCCCCCATATTAACTCTTAGTACATTAGGGACATTAACGACTTCCGTTGGACCATGAATCTGAAAACGAACTGCATCCCACGCGATTCCATCCAGAACAGGCCACGCTGTGATGTTAACCAAAGTCAAGTCTCTTTTTAATCTGTGTGTAGAATGTGAAGAGGAAAGTGGGGCCAAAGTTCCATTCAAATGAGTAATGCAAGTTCTCTCCTCGACATAGTGTCCATTCATAATCCGAAAAAAATAAAACACAAAACCAATTGACATAAAAAGGTAAACTGAAAAAAGGACCAGCCAAATGTATATCCAAGGAGGTATCAAAAAATGTTTTTTAAACAGGCTAGCATATAATGCAATTTTAGAGGGTTTTTTCGAGGCAAGGGAAGCAGAGTCAAATGAAAACCTGGATTCCGTGGCTAAACGAGCTTGCAGGTCAGGCATGGATAAATCAGTGGGGTATGTATAGTCTGTCTCATCAAGGTTAGTTCCTGGTAAATTATTCAATAATGGAGTGGAAACAGCAGGTAATTCGATGGCCACCTCAGGTTCATTATTAGAAGCAGTGGGCATAATTGAATTTCTCACAATGGAAGGACAGGAAACAGCCGGTGTCATGCTAAGAAGAATCGGCCACTCTGTGTATCTTGACATTGTCAATAGAAATAAACCTGTTTTCCTTACGACCTGGAAGTGGTGGTAAAATGACTGTTCTTGTGCCCTTCACTCCAAGCACTGGGACCGGAGCTCGATAGGAGGGACCAAACTCTTTCTTGTTGTCGATCTTCTCTCGAACCAGTTCTCCAACTTGGGGTAGCCAGCCAACTACCGGGATCTGCAACGCATCATCCGATGTGGAGGGCAAATGTTCCTTTGCAAGAGTGTCTCTCGTCTTTTGTAGATTCTGTAAAACATTGCAATGTTCATCTGCGTCAAAGGAAGTGGCGCGAACCACCGAGTCTAGACCGTCAAGGTCAGGGACGAACATCTTGATGCCAAAGAGCATTTCGTATGGGGTCCGCCCACCCAGAGACCTTCTAGGGAGATTATTAAGAGCACGCTGCACGCCATAGAGGTGAGCCAGCCAATTTCTGCCAGTGCCTATAACTCGGGCTGTCAAAGATTGCTTTAAATCACGGTTCATTCGTTCAACTACACTATTACCCTCGGGTCTGTAGGGTGACGAAAACTTGACTTGGACCCCCATCGAAGTCATGGCATCCTTATACGCCTTAGAGGCGAAAGCCGGACCCTGATCCGAATGGAAGGTACCACAGGCAAAAATCCCTATAAAGATACGCAAATCTCTGATGACAGTCCGGGAATCAGCGCTGCGATGTGGCCACAACCACACAAAGCGTGTGCATGAGTCAACTGCTACTAAGATGTATTTATACGCAGTATCAGATGAAAATGGACCGCAGTGATCTAAATAAACACAGCCTAGTGGTTTATTAGAAATGTACAACTGAGTCTGAGGCGGACGCGTAGCAGTTGAAGGTTTAATCTGCTGGCATATGTCACAAAGAAGGACATAATCACGCGTCTGTTTGTACAGTCCCCGCCACCAGAAACGTTGTTGTAGTTGCGTTACAGTGGCTGAGACGCCCGCATGCGCAGACGCCACACCTTCATGAGCCGCTGTAATCAAGTCTGTTCTGCGATCAGAGTTGGGAATCAGCCGTTCCCCAACATCAGGAATTGTCACAAAAGGAACCTTTTCGGGACTTAAGTGGTATTTATACTTCGAAGGGAATCCCGAAGGATGTTTACTTCCCTTCTCAGAGGCAGCAATCGCTGCCAAGATGTCGCTATCAATCTTGGATTTAGACCTAGTAACTGCTGCAACTAAGTATGTAGATACTGCTGATTTCGCTGCTTCATCAGCAAGCGAGTTGCCAACAGCGTGAACTCCCACGCGCTGATGACCGAGAGTATGAATCACATAAACGAGTGGCAACATAGCCTTAAGCTCTGCCACTCGAACCCAGATCATTTTATGTTTTATTGTGCTACCCTTGGAATCACGAAAATCATTTTGAATCCAAAAGAACAAGTTTTCATTGTAAGACTGGACACAGTAGTAAGAATCACTTACAATTAGAGTAGTAACACTTGGATCTGCGTACTCCAAAGCTAGTAAGAGAGCACGAAGCTCTGCCAATTGTGCGGTGCAATCGCCCAGGGGCAACGTGTGTACCTCCCTGGAAATGAACTCATCATTCAACATAGCACCGACCACAATGGCGCATGCGGAAACGTAGGCATGTTTAGAGCCATGCGCAACCTGCGCCGACCCATCAGTGTAAATGATGCAATGGAAGTCCTCCAAAGGTCGCATCGCCAGAGGAGCAGGATGAACGAATTCATACTGCAAGTACTCCTGCGACCGTAAGGAAGCGTCAAAAATAAACATGACATCCGAGGATGACAATGACGCAGCCCACTGAATCCACCGAGGGTGCAAAGCTTTTGAATTTGGTACACTCGCTTTCGTGACTGCCTCCAAATGAGGACAGGGTGTTACCAGTAGCATGCGTTTCCCCTGTGACAGAGCTCGTTCCTTTAGAATAGCCATCTGTACAGCAGTTAAAACCTTTTCTATGGTGGGAAACCGCATCTCAGCCGAGGTGTACAAGTGTGACTTGTAAGCAATAGGTACTGTGTCACCTTCATTAAAAGTGAGGTAAGTGAAACCCACCGTCCCAGGAATTATTCTTATGACCAGGTTGGTGTGGTTATCACGAGTCAGTAAATATTTAGAAGCGAGCAGATCAGCCTGCAAGGATTGCAAAATGGCTGAATGCTCAGGCAGCCAGCATGATTTTGAGAAAGTTGGTTGTATCAAAGCATACAAAGGCTTGATACGCTGGGCATATTCCGGAATGTAAGTTCTGCCGAAATTCAAAAAGCCCAGTAAAGACTGTAATTTTTTCAGTGTTGTTGGAGCGCGTAATTGTGCGCACTTCTCCAAGAAGTGAGGAGCCAAACCTCTACCTTCGGGTGCGGGGTAAAGCCACCCAACGCAGGCCAATTAGTACCTGGAATTGAGAGTGGGCCTAACCTCGCAGGGGACATAGAGTGGGGGAGGGCGCCATCAAACCAAACTCGATGCTGCCAATGATCAATAGGTATTTTCAATGCCCTGTACGGCGTATATTCAGCCGGGACATCCGAGGCGGTGTAGGAGTGGAACAAACCAGAATTAGCGTCCACAGCCGGAAACGTAACCCAAGAGTAAAACAACTCGTAAGGAAACGCCGGATCTGCACATACCACGAAAATCACAGCCATCCCATCTACTGGGACTTGGTACGTCTGAAGATGGTTGCGTACCGCTACGCGACTATGCTGCGCAATAGCCACCGCTGCCGCCATTACAGAATTGGAAATAAGAAAACACAAAGAATACTTTGTAGCACAACTGGGTAGTAATTCAAAGAAACCGTTTAAGAAAGAATCAAGCTTGAATAAAGACCTATTTCAAAAAATAGGTAGGTTTCACCGACACCCCGTTTTCCGGAAACGGACGTGAAGGGGTTAAGGCATGAACGATAAACTACTCGAGTGTCATGATATAAGACCACCGAAACCGTTGGGCGCCATGTTGCAGGGTTTCTGTACTCACACAGAACTGTGCACAGAGGAGTGGAACCTCGGCAAATTAGGGTGTCCCAAAACTTACCTTAGCAACCAACTCACCCCTTACCGAGCTAGCTACAGTGTCTCATTGGACATATCAAACACCCAATGTTTAGACAAACCAGAACATGAACTTACAGTACCTCAGGGTACGTGGGACTCATGAACACTCTTTCGTTATATTATCATTACAAACCAGAACATGGAGTAAAGAAGACACCTGTGCATTTGAAATGTTTATTTACTAATGCCGTCTTCTCAGGCGCAGTATCTTTGATAATACAAGTATACTTATTATCAGTAGCAAAATTATCAGCATAGTTACTAAGACATAAAAAGCGAATGGTGACAGCATGTTAACATGCTGTAATGAATAAGAGTTAACAACACTTATATCTCACCCTCCCTAACACATATATTATATTATTATCTAAGAAGGTCTCTTTGGGTTGTTTTAGGGCGGGCCCATACCTTAGTGTCCTAGCATGAAGGAATCACATCAGCATACACCAGCTCTCTCTGCATGTGCACCGCATCAAGTGAGTTAACAATTCTCGTGCAAAGCAATATCAATCCCGCCTCAAGCCCAAGTTGGCAAAGGCTGCACTTGTGTTATGACTATGAAGGCGTGGAGATCAGACCTCATAACAATTCCATATCGTGTTGCTCCTGAAACTTCAGCACTCTCCGTGCAGACATGGTTTATTAAACAAAACTGATATCAGAGCAATAACATATTATTCTCACATACACCACGGCAAACCACTAGGTTGAAAGCTAAGTCAACAATTAAGGGTCGTGTGCAGAAGTTGCAAGAAAGGAAAAATGGCGTTTAAATCCGAAATGTACCTATGCTAACTTAACACGATATAAGGATATATAGGAGCTATACAACAGTGATGTATGACACAGATAAACATGAAGTGCTGCAAAGAGAGTGAAAATTGACCTACCATCATACTAATATGCAATAAGGTGAATTGGTACAGCTACATTTTTGTCATCCTTGAAATTGTTGGTATTTGTACATTTTATGATTTAGCTCACTTTATGAATCTTTACTAAATGATAGCTGTTGGAGAAAGTTTAGACCTTCTTAACAATACAAAACATGTGTAAAGAATTTTGGCATGCTCGATGCCAGTTGTAAACAATTTCTCTCATCTTCCGGGGTTCTTTCATTGCCTTCTGATTTTACGCAGTACATCAACATTTGCTCTGCATTGGTCATTTGGTAACCCTACATTAGCTTGCAGTAAGAATACAAATTGTCATCATAATATTGACAAGTAGCAGTTTAGAGATTCTGATCCAGATTTATGAAAACGTTGTGCTGTGTTTTCATCACAAAAGGGACACAAACACTGCACTCAGTGTTGTAGTGGTATTTACTTTCCAACGCAAATTGTGATTTGTGTGGTAAAGTTGCCCCCAGTATCGTAAAGTAGCACTGTGTCCTAAATTTTGCTACTTTGCATCAAGGGGGGGTGTACTATAAGTGGTACATAGGTGTTGCCATGCAACCACCCATGGGTTTTGAGGCAAAAGCCTATCTGATAACATTTATAGACAGGGATTTAAGCCAAAACAATTATGTCTCTTCAAGGCAGGAGTAACAGTGGAGCAACTTTTAAAAGTCTCCATATTTTTCAAATTTTGCAAGTGTGATGCACTGTACATACAGTGGGAAACATCTCAAAGGATATTTCTTTGTGCTGGAAGGGTCCCCTTCCAGTACAAATCCTATGCTTTACAGAGCGCTCATATCCTTGTACTAAAGTCAGGACTACTGAAATTTCAAGACTTTGCGACTGTGGCCTTTTCAGCATGACTATGGATTTGCCACATGTGCCACTTAATTCATCATCTGTTGAATAATTTGCAGATTTTAGCCCAAAAATCTTGTTTCTAGCATGAATGGATAAAAATATATGAAAAACAGGAATCTCTGTATTGCTGCGAAGTGGAAGACCCTTCGCAAAAGTTGACTGGTCACCTTTCTGTTGCTAATTGTTGTCTTTTAGTGTTAAATTGGTACTAATGAGGTGAGATATTTGCCTAGACAGTGTTAGCATGTGTGAAAATAACAAAATAATAAAGTAATATTATCACAAAATGTGCAGGATTGTGCTTCATATCTGGCCTTTTCTTGCCGCATAATTCAACCCTGTTGCATAATTTGGGCCTCTCCTGCAGCATCGTTCCTGTGACCCTGACTATGGTACAACGCAGAGGTGGGCGAACCAACAAATTAACAGGGACAGCAGAGCCAAAGGTCGAATCTGGCTCTTAAAAGCCCGTACACAAGCTGAGGCTTGAAAATATATGGCATGTCAATCATGCAGCACAGATCATGCTAGACTATGGTAAGGTGTCTTCAAAATTAAAAGAAATTAAATATGGAAGCACCTCACCTTGGTACATCAGACTTAGGGGTCGATTCCTATCTTGGTTGGAAGTGCTCCGAATCGGATTCGGCTTTACTTAAACCGATCTGGAGCCCTTGTTTCCGACCGACTCGTTCCCAATTCCGAACGACCAAGTACGATGCCTGGAAACCCTGACCGAATCGGTTCCGAAAGGCATTCGGAAAGATCGAGCCTTTCCGGAGCCGATTCGTACAGCTCTATGGACTCAGTTTCCGAGCGAGCAAGTACGATGAACGATTCGGACAGCCTTTCCAATTTGGTTTGCCCGGAACTAAGAGGCTGTCGAAATCGGTCTTTGTGGGCCTGTAGCAGGGCCCCCTTCACTCGGGGCCCTCTGAATCGGTCCCTTGGGGGTACCCATGGGCCCCCCCTTTCCGACCATGCACAATGTGACAGGCACCAAGGGGGGCCCACCACAGGGTGCACGATTATCCCGAACGACCCCTTGTGTCTATGCAAGCCTGTGTTCGGGTTCGGAAAACAGGCTCCCATTGAAGCCAATGGGAGCCCGACCGAATCGCATACAAATGCATTCAAATGCATCGTACTTGTTCGGTCTGACTCCCCCAGTCTGAGTTGTCCGGAGAGCATTCCGGACCCGAGTCGTTTGGTGTGCTTTACTAACGAGATCGGAATCGGCTCTATGAGTGAGCTGTTTATTAAAAGTGAGTGTTTTTAAAAATTAACTGGGAAACATTCATGCCCCCCCGATGACAATGGTATTAGTGAACTAAAAGGCGAGTCAGGGGTCATGTGTACACTATATGTGGCCTAAGTTAGAAATATAGATGGAGCAACTTTATAGCCTATTAAATGAAACACTAGAGTTGTTTTGTACGGTCAAAAGTCTTCATTTGCACATTTGAAGGTGCCCTCATATGTGATGAAGAAAACGGAGAATCGGTTAGAATGAATTTGCCTATTCTTTAAGGTGAAATGGAGCGCTTTACTTGAGCATCATGACTGTAACCTGTTTCCCCAGTTCCAAAGCCAGCAGCACTGGCTGTAATGCCACATCCACACCCTGTCTTGTTTCACACAGCCTCCTACGTACCTCTTGAAACACCTTTGTCACCCCTTTGTCATTTATCGATTTACTGGGTCTCCTGGTGCCCGCTTGCCAGGAAAAGGACGTCTTCACGCTTCTCTTTTGTTATGTATTTTGGTCCTCAGAGTGGCGAGCGTGCTCCCAGAGAGTGTCTGGGTGTTGTAAGAAGCAAGGTTGCATGCAGCCTATAGGGAACATGTCATGGCCAGCATTAGTGCTGGTGGCACCTGCTGCGACAATGCTTGTTGGTGCTCCCTCCCCCCAATTACCTCCCCCCAATTACCTCCTTCTCCACGGATTCCCTCACTACCACCCTTTAACAGTGCCCCTCAAGTCTCCATAACCACGCCCTCTCACATGCAATTATGCATGCAGTTCTTTGACGACAGGTAATAGGCTAGATCACTGTTATAAATTAGGATTTTAACTTCTAAACTGCAAGTCAAAAAAGAATCTCTCTAACATAAACAGTAACCCACTGAATTATTTCCATTATATGCACTTTGTGATCTGCTTAGTACATGTGATTTTCAGCATAACCCCTCTGTTTTACCTTATGATGAGCCAAACTTCCACTAGACAATATTCTACCTCTCTCCAGCAGCTCCATTAATCACCAGAGTTATCTTGACATTTTTATTGCTGCCAGAAAATTGCTGAAAGGCAGGAACACTTCAACAGGTACTTTTAATTCCATAAATATTTGAGAAAACTGAGCACCAAGTGCGGGTCATGGTGAAAGGAGTTAAGGGTCATTTTATGGTTTAGGATGGGTAGCGGTAGAGGGAGGTGAGGGCAATTACAGGTTTATAGGTGGGCAATAGTAAAGGGAGGAAAGATTAATTTTACTGTTTAGGGGTGGGTAGTGGTTAAGGGAAATGAGGGGAATTTTGTATTTTAGGGATCGGTAGTGGTAAAGGGAAGTAAGGGTAATTTTAGAGTTTAGGGTTAAGTTGTGGTATAGGGAGATTAGGAGTAAATTAAAAACATGGGGGCACACACATCCCACACACATACCCCCACACACACACACACACCCCACACACACCCCCACACACCCCCCACACATACCTCACACACCCCACACACACACACCTCTGACACACACCCCACACACACACACACACACACACACCACACACACACACACCCACGCACACACTCCTCACACACACACACACATACACGTGTTACCATCCTTGTGGGGACTATGTGTGAATACCTGCCTTGTGGGGACTTACCTTTCCCAATGTTTTTAAAACACACAACTAACAGAAAAATGTTAAGAAAAAATTCATGATACAGGATCCTGCTTCAAATTTGCAAATATATTGTTATTTAATCGTGCGCACAGCACCATCCTTGTGGGGACTGGAACACGTGCTACCATCCTTGTGGGGACCTAGTCCGTAACACTATTTGTGATTGAATACAGTCGAAGGCACATGGCTAAATGTTTATTTTAGCAACAATATACACAAACAACATTGTAATATATTCATATATGAATTGCTGCATATATAACAGGGGTATACATTAAAGGCAGATTATCTTAATGTGTCCGAAAATATCATATCATGCTTAACGAAAGACACTTAAAGCTGCATTTAACCTATTTATTAGTGCTTAAAATCTTAGGAGATAAGGGAACTAACACATAAAGAAATTAACATATGGAACAAAGGAATATGGTCAAGTGGAATCCAGAGCTTGAGTAGCTGCTTACATTTTTACCAAAATAGATGTTTAAGTCCCCACAGAGATACTGAAATAGTGAAGTAGTGTGTACATTCAAAGCTTGAATCCCATTATAAAGGGTGTGAAGCTAATGATGTTCAAGTACACACAGAGGTTGTGTGTAAATATAGAAATGCTCAAGTCCCCACAGAGATAGTGTGTTATCATAGAGATGTTCAAGTCCCCACAGAGATGGTGTGTTATTATAGTGATGTTCAAGTCCCCACAGAGATAGTGTGTTATCATAGCGATGTTTAAGTCCCCACAGAGATAGTGCATGAAGGTGATTGTGTTTAAGTCCTCATTAAAATAGGGCCCGATTCACAAAGGTAGACAAAAAGTCTAACTTTACTACTTTTCAGTATTCACAAAAACCCCATAAAGAGAATGTTAAGCTGATGATGTTCAGGTCGAAGCAAACAAAAGGAGATGATGGACGGAGTGGTGAAACCTTTCAGTCACTCAGCCCCAGTCACAGATCTGGGTTGAATCCATCATCGCTCTTTAGCTCAATTCGCCACCCCAGTTCAGCCCCAGCTATATGCAAATCAGTCTTGGCCCTGTACCTCATGGGAGCAGTCCAGCCCGAACTGCGAAGCCAGGTCTTCCCTGGATCGAAAACATGCATCCTGGGACCGGTTCTGGGATAACACCCCCTCATCAGCAGGCTAGCTTGAACCCAGTGGCAAAATGAGCAAGGGACCCACATCTGGGTCCCAACTTAGGGCGAACAAAACAAACACAAAGAGATGATGGATTGAGTGCTGAAACTTTTCAGTCACTCACCCCCACTCACAGATCTGGGTTAAATCCATAATCGGTCTTTAGATCACTTTGCCACGCCAGTTGAGACCCAGTTATATGCAAATCCGTCTTGACCCTGTGCCTCATGGCACCCCTTGTGCTTCAAGTCGAAACAGAAGTTGTGTTTAGTTACTTGAATGCTCAAGTCCCCACAGAGATAGTATGTTTTTATAGTGATGTTCAAGTATTATAGTTTTTTTTAAGTCCATACAAATACAGAGTGGTATTATAGTGATGTTTAAGTCCCCACAGAGATAGTGCACAAAGATGATTGTGTTTAAGTCCTCATTAAAATAGGGCCTGGTTCAAAATGGTTAACTTAGACAAAAAATCTAACTTTTGTACTTTTACGTTTCAACAATGTAAACTTAGACCAAAAGTCTAACTTTACTACTTTTCAGTATTCACAAAGCCCCATACAGAGAATGCAAAGCTGGTGATGCTCAAGCCATAACAGAGCTTGTGTGTAATTAAATGAATGTTCAAGTCCCCACAGAGATGGTGTGTGACTATAGTATTACCACGGTCACCAAATAGAATGTGTGTGATTATAGACATGGCCAGGTCCCCACAGAGATAGTGTGTGATTATGGACATGCCCAGGTCCCCACAAAGAGAATGTGTGTGATTATAGACATGCCCAGGTCCCCACAAAGATAGTGTGTGATTATAGACATGCCCAGGTCCCCACAGAGATAGTGTGTGATTATAGACATGTCCAGGTCCCCACAGAGATAGTGTGTGATTATAGACATGGCCAGGTCCCCACAGAGATAGTGTGTGATTATAGACATGCCCAGGTCCCCACAGAGATAGTGTGTTATTATAGACATGCCCAGGTCCCCACAGAGATAGTGTGTGATTATAGACATGGCCAGGTCCCCACAGAGATAGTGTGTGATTATAGAGATGTCGAGGTCCCCACAGAGATAGTGTGTGATTATAGACATGCCCAGGTCCCCACAGAGATAGTGTGTGATTATAGACATGCCCAGGTACCCACAGAGATAGTGTGTGATTATAGACATGCCCAGGTCCCCACAGAGATAGTGTGTGGTTATAGAGATGTCTTGGTCCCCACAGAGATGCTGTGTGACTATTGTATTACCACGGTTGACAAAGAGAATGTGTGTGATTACAGACATGCCCAGGTCCCCACAGAAATAGAGTATGATTAAAGACATGCCCAGTTCCTCGCAGAGATAGTGTGTTTATAGACATGCGCAGGTCCCCACAGAGATAGCGTGTGATTAATCGGATGCACAGGGACAGCACACAGAGATAGTGCATGATTGTACTCATGTACAAGTCCTCCCAAATATATTTTGTGATTACAGTGACAATTCAGTCCCCACAGTGATAATGTGTGATTACCGTCATATTCAAGTCTCCACAGTGATGTGTGTAATGATAGGTATGTTGAAAAACCCATACCGATCGTATTAATACAGATCGCATTAGTCAGTGCCAGAAAGGTGTTTCATGGGTGGAGTTTGGGTGTTCCCATGCATCCACCCATATATTCTGGCACATTCCCAGATTTACCACGACAAGTAAACCCGGGGATGCATTAACATTGTATGCCTTCCTGATAGAGGCGCAACAAGGAGAAATATCTTTATTTCTCTTTGTTTGTTCAGAATACAGCACACTTAGAAAGAGGAAAATGCATCTAAGGATTGCCTCTTTTCAGGAAGGTGTCCCTTCCTCAATAAAAACAATCTTTCCTGCAACACAGGCACCCTTTCACTACGGCACAAAGGTGCCTGAAAGGTGCCTGAGTTGGCACTAGGTAGCACATAAAATAATCCCGGTTTTATGGTATTTATTTTTTGACATTTCCGTCTGTATTTTTCCAAATTTATAAATATGCACTCATGCTTGAATGTCTACTAGGTTTTCAGTGCTGTAAACACCCGCAGAAGAGAAATTAATGCACTTTTAAGAAAATATGTATCAACCTTGTGCATATCTACTGCTGTTAAAGCCTCTTTACTAAAATTCCTTTCTTTTTTTGCTCCCTTACCTATCAATCTACACAGATATGCGCCTGGCAGTCATGGCAGACAGTATTTAGAATTACTCAAAAAGTAACACAATGTCTGTTTTTATCCACATTTAAAAATAAATACAGACAAGAAAATAAATGTTTTCAGTCTGTATTTATCTGTTAAAATCAGTAAAAACAGTAAACCGGTAGCCTTACACATAATGCAACAGCACGGTGAGAAAGCAGCAATGCGCAAAGTATTTATAAATATGACCCATTCCTGCCCTCTCCATTTGATGCAGTGCAGCATGTTGTCTTGCTGCTTTACGCTACGTCAAATCTTGGTAAATTTGACCCTAACTGTGAAAGTTGGAATCTTCACCGTGACTTCGTCCAACGGCTCAACGAAAACGACGTCTCCTCTTTGGAAACCCTTGGCTGCCTTGCCCAGCTGAGCTTTAACTTAAAAAATTCTGCTAAATTCGAAGGTAAATGGAGACGCAGCCCAATCAACTTCTTGTATCCAAACTGTGGTCCACGATGAGATGCCCACAGTTGGTGCTTTGAACATTTAGGCACTCTTTTTCACTTTAAAATTTAAAATTTACAAATTCATAACTCTCATTCTACTGATAAAACATAAATATAAACTTAAGATAATATTCGTCCCATTTCAGACATTTCTCCATTACCATTACCTGGTGGACTATTGTTAATGTGTTTTTAACATGATTCTTGAACAGCCAACCTGTCAATGATCTTTCTCCTCATGCATCAAACAATTTGGAGATACTTTGACAGACTGCATACAACTGGCTTCACTAATGTGTTTTCTCAATAGCCTTAATGCCTCTGCTTGTTGCCTCACCCCCACGTAATGGCAAATCCATATTATCCCCTTCCTCCTGGGATTTTTTATATGCTGCACAAAGGAATAGAAGATGAACCATTCTTTCATCTGGCAAATTACATGCGGGCATGGAGCTGGACAGGCGGTATATGTTCTACCGTTTGGAACAAAAACCACAGAGTAAAAGAGCTCTGTCTGAATTTTACACATAACTAACTAGCTACAAGGAGAGTAATAAAGTAAAAATAGCGTTAATGAGAACCAGTACATTTAAAATACAGAAAGGCTACAGTTAGGAACTTCTGAGTCAGGAATTAGTCATTTGTTTCTTTGGCACAGTATTCAATGTGTTTTTGGATAGTGTTCTTTAGATAGTGGTTGGAAGTTCATCCTGTCTTTGTATTTCACTTCAAAGTCAAGTAATGTTAGCATTGACCACACACTTCTAAAGCACAGGATTTTACATTGGTAAGAAATACCAAGTGTTACACCACTTTACCACCTTTTAATTTGAAATCTAGCCACAAAGAGAACATGATCGCCTATTTAAAAAAAGAACTATAGAACTTCCCGATGACCCTATTCCATTAACTCTGCAACTTAGGTTGTCAATAGCCTTTTATTTTGCAATAAACACTCCCATCATTGATAATAAAACCCAACTTGGATCGAAAAGTCCCCAGTAATTATCAGCTCATACCATGTTATCCCAAACTGAGCTAGATCATTGAGAACCCAGTAGGATCACCACTCCAAGTGTACTGCAACCAATACCAGTTATAAAATACCTCAGTGTGGATTCCACCCAACGCTTGGACAGTATTACTGACTATTAGTGAATTTTCAGAATGATAACAGACAGAGGGGCATATGTACAAGCCCCTATCGCCACCACAATATCACTTTTTCTGACGTTGTGGTGGCGTTAGGGGCTTAGCCTTATTTACCAGGCAGCATTAAGCCACTTACCGTGGCTTAACGCTGCCTGGTAAATAAGGTCCCCTTTCATGCTATTTTTAGTGTGAAAGGTTTGGGCAGTGGGTGTTGGGGCATTTCACCACAACACCCATTGATTTTGACGCTGCCCCCTATGTTCAAGGGCAGCGTACATAGGAGGCAGCACCAAAATTAATACTAGGGAAAACCTGGTCTTAACTTGGCAAAACGAGGAGAAATGCATTATTTCTCCTCGGTTTTGCATTTTCCATGTGTGCTGCCTTGTGTAGGTCCCCCTTCTTGTACTTGAACAATCTGTAAAATAATGTCAAATATGAGGTGCTGAACAAAATAAAATGTGTGCAGCACCAGTAGTGACTATTACAGAAACACAGATGTGATAGGAACTTGCAGAACATAAGGACACTCACCAATGGAGATAAAGAGACTGCCTCAGATCTGCAAAATGTTTTTGTCTAGCACCGAAGGCACTGTTAAAAGCAATTGGGGCACATTTATGATAGGCTTGCATTGCGTTTGCACCACGCAACATTGTACATGTATGACACAAACATCTAAGTCAGATTTTTGAAGCCATGGAAAGCCACATTGCATGGCCCTGAGTGGCTCCAAAAACCTGAAGTAACGCAAATTGCGAAATTGCTGCATTGCGTTACTCTGCCCTGGGAAGGCGTTGCATGGATGTTCCCATGCAACTCCCATGGTTTTGATGCATCACCAGATTTACCAAAACTGGTAAACCTGGGAATGCACCAAAATATTATGCCTTTCCAGGGGCGGCACGACAAGGGGAAATATCTCTATTAAATAGGGGAGGGGGGAGGGAAGCGCAACTGCGAGGCGGGACCTGGAAAACTGGCAGGGGCCGTGGGGGCAATGGTGGCAGGCGGGAAAACTGTGATGCTAGAGAGCGTAAGGAAAAAAACCTACGCTACTTGTTGCACAGCTAAGGGCAGAGGGCCTCTATAAGATATTCAAATTATTTTTCAAAAAAGTTCATCATTTACCAAATGATTTATTAGTGTTCACTTAGCCTGGATTGTTCATGCAGTCTCAGTGTTAATGTACATCACATTTCTTTCTAGTTCATAAATCTAACACAAAATAATATATTCAGTCTAAGAGTTCTTATATTCACTCAATTCGATTGTATCACATGAAATAGTTTAGATTGTATCGAAACTCAAAAAATACCCAATGCATTTTGGGTTCTGATCGAACCCTTCATCAGGGGACAAGTGTTAAAACACATTTATAACAGTACAAAATTTCTTGATGACCGTTGTGTGGTTGTTGACTGGATCTACAACACAAAAACAGCAAAGTCTTAATGTTTCACATGTCATTAGGCTACGTACAATGCCTACAGTTTCTGTTGATTAAAGATAGAACTGGGGAATACCACCGCAGAAATCAAAGGGTGACGGGAAGAAAACGAAAAGGAGAAAGGTAAATAGGATTCCACACCCGTGCAAAGGCAAACAGCATGATGGGAAAATATAACTAGGGATGCCTAACTCACAAAGAGTGATGTGATTGTTTCTATGTTAATAGAATGTGTAGTCTGAGAGGAGATGCCCCATGTACAGTCATCGTGACCTGAGTGTACTATACGTGATGTGGATACTCAAAAAATGTACCCGGTCTGCAGCCAGTGCAAACATAAAAACAAGTCTGCGTTCTAATTAGCTCTTACCAATCGTTCTGTTCAAAATACTCGATGTAATTGGTGTAAAACCACAATGAAAGCCTCTGAATGAAACGGCGAATGTCCTGTAATAAATGGACAATGAATATGTGAATGTGCCTAAGTGTATAAACACTCTCAAAAGGTGCTCACAAGCTGACAAAATTCATACCTGACGGTTCTGAAAACAGCCGCTCGAATTCGGCTCTACTCCTTCAATGGTGCTCTGCAATTAATCAGCCATAAAGAAAGAAGTCAGTTCACACCCTGCCCTTCATACGCTTGTGTGTCGATATTGAACAGTGAAGTTCCAAGATAAACACTCACCGAAATACTCGAAACGCCACCTTCATAACGTCTGTTCAAAAGCCCAAAACACTGATGTGGTCACATGATCGCTAAAGTTACGCGTGACTATTTCAGGGTTCTGCCTCAAAGCCAAGAACATCAACGATGGACTGTGTTTGCCACAATACTAAAAACGGACTACTAATCGATGCTGTAAAATGCTCAGATACTCAAAAAGCCGAAGTTCTAGTGTAATGTGGGTTGAAAACGGCCTTCATCCGATACTCAAGAGTTAATATGTAGAGTTCCAAATAACCACGGGCAAACGTTTAGAAAAACAGGAGCACGTAAAAGATAGTGACAAGTGAAATAAACGAAATGAAATAAAATAGAAAAGTCAGAAGACGGTGACAATACTTTGTGCAAATAACATAGATACATATGAATTCAAGAACCAGGAAAGATCAAAGAAAAAAAAATAAAGAAAAAAAGCTTGAAAGCAACACAGTGAAAGGTTGGAAGAGGATTTAAAGACGCAGTGTATTCCCTCACACACTAACCAGTATGATATTAAAACAAATGTTTACAAAAAGCATAATAAATCGTAATGGTCATTCAGACCTCCTGGTATCACAGTTCCTAGGACCTTTATCCAATGGGTTTCCCTACGTGCTAAAACTGTATTTAGGTCTGTGCCTGAACCTGATTGGATACATTCCAAAACCGTAAATCGCAATTGGGGAATAGTGTGAGGTGTTTCTATCTAGTGTTTTGCAAGTGATAAATTAGTGTTTTTAATGCGGATGCGGCTTTTATGTTCCACTATCCGTGTCTTAACCTTCCTGCTAGTTCTGCCCACTTATACTAGTCCGCATGGGCATTTTATGGCATACACCACCCCTTCTGTGTTGCAATCTGATGTATGTCGCAACTCTATATTTTTACCTGTGTGAGGGTGTGTTAAGTTCTTACCCATCATGACGTTACCACATTGTCCGCAATTATAGCATTTCATCATGCCTTTGTGCCTAATATGAGACGTTTCTTTGGCAGGTTTTAAAAGTTCTCTTAAATTGCTTGCCCTCGTGTGTGCAAACAATGGAGTGCCTTGAAATACTTGTTGGAAATCGGGTTTATTTTCAATCAATTCCCAGCGGTTTCTGATGATTGACTTAATTGCTGGTGCCTGAACCGAATGTTTATCCTCGATACCCAGAAAATATATTGAAGGAGGCTCAACATATAGTCTCTCAGAAATCGCGTGAAGATCTTTTGAGAACAAAAATCAAATCACCAATGAAACGAGAAGTATGTGTCATTAAACATTTGATTCAGGCACCAGCAATTAAGAAATTGCATGCACAAAAGTTTTTTTATCCTATAGCACATTTAATTGTTGATACGTGCGGCTCTGCCGGAGTATTTGGTAATAACAATGTAGGTACTCTTTGTATGGATGAAGTTTCCCTATTAGAGCGAACTTGAGGTCACTCACTGTTAAAATTAAGACAATAAACTCATATGGAAAATGTAAAGCGGTACTTAGGTTTCAAGGAAATAGGAGACCACAGACTTTCACGAGTTGGGAAAACACTGGGCTGTACCCCTCACACCAGCTTGACCTAGTGACGGGTCCTAATAAACTCCTGGAGTACACATCTTCTTTTACATCCAGTGATTATACGCTGGCTAGTTTTAGGGGCACATTATTAAGGGAGACCTCCTATGCCCCTATGGAGTCTAGCATCAGGAACCCTTGTAAAACATGGTATAGGACATTCCCAGGAGATTATATTGATACCCAAGTCCCCACAGAAATAGCATTTAATTATACTCACTCTTCTGGCCTTGTAGACATAGTGTATGATTATATTGATGTTCAAGTACCTGCAGAGATAGTGTGTGATTATTGTAATATTACAGTTACTGCATACATTGTGTGTGATGATAGTTACGTTGGATCCATATGTGATAGTATGTCTTGAGAATGATGCTCAGGTAGCCCCCCATTTTAGTGTGTTATTATAGTCATGTTCAACTTCTCTAAGAGATAGTGACTTAAAGTCTTGTAAAGGTCCCCACAGATAAATTGTTTGATTTTAGTCATGTCCAAGTCCCCAATGAAATAGAGTATTATGATAGTCATGTTAAATTCCAGGTAGAAATAGTCCACACAAATATACCATTTAGTAAAGTTACTCTCATGTCCCACTAGAGATCGTGTGGGGTTATATTCATGATAAAGTACCCCGAGACGTAGTATGTGATTATAATTATGTTCAAATGCCCACAGAGATGGTGTGATTATAGGCTGGTTCAAGTCCTCACATAGAGAGTGTTGTACTAGTCATATTCAAGTCCTCGTAGAGACACTGTATTAAAATAGTTAAACTTAAGTCCCTGCATTGATACTATGTTTTTATAATGATGGCCAGATCTCAGCACAGTTAGTGTGTCATTATATTCATGCTTAAGTCCTGTAGAGATATTGTGTGGTTATAGTGAAACTCAGGTTCCCATAGTGATAGTGAAGATTAGAAGGATGTCACATCCTCATAGAAATAATTATTATAGACCTCTGGAGAAATAGTGTGATGACTGTCAAATTCAAGCCTGTGTTTGGATAATCTTTTTTGAAAGACATGTTGAAGACCTTATAGAGATGGTGCATGATGATAGCCATGCTTAAGTCCCCACAAAGATAGTGTGTGATTATATTGATGCCAAGGTCCCACAGAGATAGTGTGTGATTATAGTGATGTCCAGGTCCCACAGAGATAGTGTGGGATTATAGGGATTCCAGGCCCCCACAGAGACAGCGATCTGATTATAGGGATATCCAGGTCCCACAAAGATGGTAGATGCCAGTCCAAACTTGCTGAACAATCTTTGGCCATCAGAAGGCAAATCAAACAATTGCTAAAGAACATCTTCTGAACAACATGCCATCAGAGAATGTTTAGGCAAACTTACAGCAGATCTAGTCTTATCTTGTCACATTTGCTCTGCATTCAAAGACAGAGGTCAAATTTCATGCTCTGTCTTACAAGGGAGCTTGGTGTTTACTTTTCTTTTTCTGACATAAAAGTTGTAGGATTTATGTGACAATCATGCTGGATACTAGATGTAAGAAAGTTTTTTTTTCTAGCACACAACAACGTTTAAATTAACGTTGCAAGTATTCCTGACTATTGCAGAATTAACTACATTTAAATGAAGGACATTTTATGTTAATTCTAAAGTGTTTTGGAAACAAATACTTTAATATGATCAAAACAAATCGATACACTAGGTGATGGCATTTCCACACAACATTGCTTGTGCACTGCCTAACTCTATTTGTAAAATGTCTGTGAAAATGTAATGGACATTTCAATTGAAATTTTGTTGTCTGTAATGGCAGGGCGCTACCATACCATGCATACTCCATTCTGTTCTTCACCACTCCATGTCAATGCACTTTACTGTGCACCACTCCACTTTACACAACTCCATGCCACTGCACTCTGTGCCACTGCACTCTACTCCACTTTGCACCCCTTTCACTTTATGCCACTGCACTCAATGCCACTTCACTCTACGCCTCTCTACACTATTATGCAGAACTATACTCTATACAAATGCACTCGACGCCACTCTGCTCAACACCACTGCAGTCTTCGCCACTGCCCTCTACACCACTCCAGTCTAGCTCACTCCAATCTACTCTTCACAGCTCCACTCTATGCCACTCCACTCTACACCACTCTGCTATAATGCACTCTGCCACTGCACATAATGATAATATACTTCATCCCAATGCCCTTTACTCTGTAACACACAACTCAACGCCCTATGCACTCTACACCAGTCCACTACACTTTACGCTGCTGCACTTTACCCTGCACCACTTCACTCTACGCAACTTTACTTTACTCTGAAATAATCTATTCTATGCCACTGCACTCTAGTACTCTACTCCAGGCCACTACACTCTATGCCACTCTACTCATATCCATTGCACTCTACACCACTGCACTATTTGCCAATGCACTCCACTCTGCACCACTGAACTCTATGCCAATGCACTGTACGCCACTCTACACCACTGCACTCTATGACACTACTCTGCACTACTGCACTCTATGCCAATGAACTCTATGACACTATACTTTGCATGTCAGGAATTTACATCACTCCACTCTACGCCACTGCACTCTAGGCCACTGCACTCTACGCCACTCTATGCAACCGCACTCTCTGCCACTCTACTCTTCACCACTACATTACATTCTGCTCTGCACCACTGCACTCTACTATGCACCACTCTAATGTACGCCACTGCATTGTATGATGTTGCATTGCACTCCAGTAAATTCTATGCTGCTGCACTCTATGCCACTGCACCGTACCCTACACAACTCCACTCCTCTTCAATCTGCTCTACCCCGCTGCACGATATGCCAATGCACTATGCGCCTCTCAACTTCACTCTGTGCCTCTACACTCTATGGCACTTCACTTTACTCTGAAACAATCTAGTCGACATCACTTTACTCTATGCCACTGCACTCTACGTCACCCTACTCCACTCTTTCCCACTGCACTCTATGCCAATGCACTCTATGTCACTGCACTCTAAACCACTGCACTCTATTCTACCCCATTGTGTTCTATGCCACTCTACTCTATGCCACTGCATGCCACTCTACACCACTGCACTCTACGACTTTTTACCCTGCACCACTCCACTCAATGTCACTTAACTCTATTCTGAAACAATCTACTCTATGCCACTGCAATCTATGCCACTTTACTCACCTCTGCTCCACTATACTCTATGCCACTTCACTTTACTAAAAGAATCTACTCTATGCCACTGAACTCTATACCACTGCGATATATGCCTCTTTACTCCACTCAGTGCCACTCTGCCACTGCACCACTTCACTCAATGTCACTTCACTCTATTCTGAAACCAACTACTCTACGCCACTGGACTATATGCCACTGCAATCTATGCCACTTTACTCCACTCTGCACCACTATACTCTATGCCACTTCAATTTACTCAAAAAAACTACTCTATGCCACTGAACTCTATACCACTGTAAGCTATGCCACTTTACTCCACTCAGTGCCACTCTGCCACTGCACATTATGCCATTCTACTCTAAACCATTGAACTCTGCTACTACATTCTATGACAATGAACTCTACATCACTGTACACTAAACCACTGCACTCTACTCTGCCCACTGTACTCTATGCCACTCTACTCTATGTCACTGCACTCTATGCAAATGCACCCTGAGCTACTCTACACCATTGCACTCTACGGCAGTCTACTCTGCAACACTGCACTCTCTGCCACTAAACTCAACTACAATCTACTCTGCACTACTGACAATGCACTCTACATTTCTCTTTTCTGCATCCCTACACTCTGCACCACTGAACTCTGCATCACTACACTGCACAGCACTCTCTGCCACTCTACTCTATGTCACTCTAATCTACACCACTGCACTCTATGCCATTGCACTCCATGCCACACCGGCCCACTCCTCCATGCACCAATACATGCTTCTATGCATCAGTCGAATCTATGCCACTGCATTGCATGACACTGCATTGTATGCCACTAAATTATAAACTGGTGAAGTCTACACCACTGCACTATATGTCACTGCATTCGAGGCCCCTCCACTCTCCTCTGCATCACTCGGCTATGCACCACGGCGCTCAATGCCACTGCACTCTACACCACTCTACTCAACATTCTTTGCCACTGCATTCTCAACCATTCTACACCACCACACTCTACTCCACTGAACTCTATGCCTCTCTATTCTACACTACTACATTTTAGGCCAATGCACTCTATACCACTCAATTCTAACATAACGTAATGTATATTTGTAATGCGCACATTCACCCAGAAGGGCCTCTTGGTGCTGAATAACAGATGTTTATTGTTAACCAACTCAATGGTACTCATTTTATCGACCTAAGGATGAAAGTCAGAGTAGGCCTGCAAGGATTTGAACCTGTGACCATGTGGTCAAACACAAGCCCCTACAGTAGACGCATCAGTCAGACACGGCCTCTCCATTTGACTCCACTCTATGCCACTGCACCCTGCAACACTCGACTCTACGCTACTGCACTCTATGCCACTGCACTCTACAGCCCTATATTCTACTCTGCAACACTCCACCCTGCACTACTCCACCCTGCACCACTCCACCATGCACCACTGCATTCTACTGTTCAACACTCTACTCTATGCCACTTCATTATACGACACTGCATGGTATGCTGCTGAAAACCATGCCTCTGTACTCTACGCCACTGCACTCTATGCCACTATACCCAGCAACATGCTATTCCTATGCATTCCACACCACCTCACTCTACGCTATGCCTCTAGTGTACACCACTCTGTGACTCCACTCTGCTGCTCCAATACATGACACTATGCCACAACCCTCTACTCCACTGTTCACCATTCCACTCTACGACCCTTCAGTCCACTCTTTCTACATCACTAACTTTTAGCCATGATAAACAGCAGCTATTCTTGTGTACAACATGGTTAAAATACATAGGCAAAGCCAATCACTCTTGCATAGGTAAGACCTATTGGCTTTGCTAATGCTTGGTTTGTGTTGTCTTACTTTTCCAGCATGTCTTTCCATGTCAACCTTCCCTTATCTCCTTCTCATGACTCCTCATGTTTTTTCCAGGGTTTGAATGCAACTAATCAGAAAAAAGAAGTTCTGCTGCTTTTTTTAAATTTGTAGTTGCATATAGCGCAAACTCTACCCGAAAGTATTTAAGTGCTTTGTTTGAGCACCAATTACATTACACAGAGTCACGTTCGCACAGGGAGGTTAGGTTATTTGCCCAGAATCATAAGAAGTTGAGCCGATACCAAGAGACCTCTAACATGGTTGCCAGCTCCAAGGTCGGTAGATTTGGTCATAATAACACCACCGCCAATCTCCTTATACTTTCCTCTCCCCTTATCCTGTTGACACGTAATTATTTTGCATTTGCTGAAGCTCGGACATATAATTCCAGGAATAGTATTAAGGTGTTTAAAGAATGATTTTATTGTAGAAGTTTATTTAACAACCGATGCTGTTTGCAGAAATATGCGTGCATGTCCAGTACATTTCTATCATAGAAACCATGATGTGATAGGGACTTGGAGAGTAGAACAGTCAAGAAGGAGGATAAAGAGACTGCGCAAAATATTTTTGTCTAGTGCTGAATGCACGAATAGAACCCATGTTTTCAGGCGCAAAAGTGTTAGCAATCTAAACGTTCCTGTCACAATTTATTAGGGCCCCCAAGTATTTTTCAATTTTAAATTAGCTAGTGTAAAATAAAAACGATGCTAGCTAACAGCGGCATGGCAGCATTTTACATGTAGCCAAAAAGGTCCTAGCCTGAGAAATATACTTTTTGTCATGAGACAGTCTTGCCATAGTCTTTTATAAAAAGATGCCATTGATATCCCTGTGTTGGTCTCCGAAGTATACTTTCACACAATGAAAGATGGAGAAGTTAAAGTGATGCATTTCAAATGTTCGTTTTTTAGAGTCAGCTTTTATGTTTTGTCCAATCCATTGAATCCACTCCTCCAGACTACAGTCTGGGATGCAGGGTTGCCCCGGGATGTGCACGCCCTGGCTCAGGGTGTGAAGTGGCAAGGTCGGAATGAAGCTGAGCGCCTCCAGCTCTCAGCCCTTTGTTATGCTGAACCTGGGAGCGCGCCCATTCACACCTGATCCATGGCCGTAGTCAGGACAAAGGCAGACAGAGGAGGCTCTGGCCTCTGCATCAACCTGACTGTGGGGGAGGGCTACCACGAAGGATGGGGCACTTCGGAAGAAGGACGCGCCTCTCGTCCTCAGTCATGAATGATCCACACATTCTCTGCATGTTCTCTAGTTGGCAGAAATAACAGGGACAGGGGCACAGGAACTTTCATTCCCTGGTTCTTGAAAGCGTGCATTTGAGCCCTGATATTTATACTTTGGAATGTATTGTGAAAATCCATTCGTAAATCTAAGGCACATTTAAGAATACAATTAAAAATCAAATCGCTAAATTATATTCACATTCCTAGTAAATGCAATAAGTGTAATTTCGAATCGCATTTAGAATAATATTTTGTCTATCCGTATTAGTGAGAAAGAATTTTTTAAACTTGAACTAGTCTGTATATGTGTGGGCTTTCCCCCCCATTTTCAATTTAAAGCTAGAAGTTTGTGAATATTTTTTATGTGGTGCTGGCTTTGTTTCTCAGCATTGTATTGTTTTATTTTTCACATTCTGAAACTTGTAGTTTTATTTTTACCCTGACAGATATAGTATTACGACATCACAGTGAGAAAAGCAGATGAGATGAGAGCTGAATGTAGAATTACTTGATAACTATATGCATGTATGTTTATACGTATGTTTGTTTATATGGATGGATGTATGCATGCATTTGTTAGTATGAATGTGTCTATGTATGTATACTTGTATGTATGTATGTTTGTATATATGTAGCACAAATCGTGCCAGAGGCAACAGGGTAAAATATGAAAGGTCACAGACACAGTAATGGCTGAATTGTTAGTATGATTTTAGGGCGGGCTGCTTTGCATAGGGAGGGAAAGGGGAATTTCCAAAAGCATTTTGTTGAAGTATAATCTAGTGCTGTCAAATATTTACACCTTTCTCAGTGAAGAAGAGGATGATAGCATTGCACTTGTCTATTGAATGTGGTATTTATCTGCCTGGTAGGGTTTTGGTGAAATGGTTAATTGTCTTGAAGAGCATTCTACTTTTGTTTGCTGCATATTTATTAGTATTGATGCGAATGTGTGGATTTTAGCAGAGTGAGTTAGTTGATAGGCCAGATTTTCTTCCATTTTTTCTTGTTAATAAATGCTGATTGATGTCGATCTACGTGGAGTACCAGGGTGTTTATGATTTGGTTACATACTTATGTGCATTCATTAGTCCATGGATGTCTGCGTAGTTTTGTAGTGAAGTTTTCAAGAAGGGTCTTATTGTGGTAAGCTGAGGGCGTAGGTTTTAATGGCCCAGGAGATATGTTCAAACTGTAGCTTGACAAGAGGCACCATTACCCTGCCGGTGCTTGGTGCTGTTCAGGTAGAAGAAGAGGATTTGGACCTAGGGCCTACCATGATCCCCGGTAGAGGATAAACCAGGGAGTGCTTTAAAGCAATGCCTTGCTCTGTCCAATTTACTGGAACCAGGTCAAAAGATGCAGTTTGCTGGGAATGGTAGCTCTAAGCCTAATGGAGAACTATGGCTTTGTTAGCAGACTTTTGCAGAGTCTGACTGGTGGGAAACAATTTAAATAATGCAGGGTTTGTAGAATTTGTGGTCTGGAGCCAAAGTTGGACCGGAACGAAAAATTGGTCTAGGTACAAAAATAAGTGTCCCTATCAGTGAACCAGATAACCCCCACACTTGACTGATTAGGATTGTCTTGCTGCTGCAGGGAGAAATTGTATCTGGATGCTGCCTATTTTTAAATCGTCGTAATACTTTGCAAAACTTTTAAAAATTTACTTGTGTTAAAAATTGACTCGTTGTGTTGTTATATTGTTTAATACTCACTGCCCTTGCTCCCCACACGTCTGCACTACCTGCACCTTAATTGTGTTAAAACAGCATCACTCACCACTTTGGTGAATCCCCGGCCGCCTACTCCCGACCGCCATCTTAGGTGTGGGTGCTCTGAGACGCTCCCTGGACGTCTCGGGGGGGGGGGGGGTAGTTAGCGTTCTAGTGTTGCCGTGCTCTCCTCGGCAAACTCTATTTAGGGGACTAGTCGGGCTCACGCCGAGTACTGATTAGGATTGTCTTGCTGCTGCAGGGAGAAATTGTATCTGGACGCTGCCTATTTTTAAATCGTAGTAATACTTTGCAAAACTTTTAAAAATTGACTTGTGTTAAAAATTGACTCATTGTGTTGTTATATTGTTTAATACTCACTGCCCTTGCTCCCCACACGTCCGCACTACCTGCACCTTAATTGTGCTAAAAGCAGCATCACTCACCACTTTGGTGAATCCCCAGCCGCCTACTCCCGTCCGCCATCTTAGGTGTGGGTGCTCTGAGACACTCCCTGGACGTCTCGGGGGGTAGCGTTCTAGTGTTGCTGTGCTCTCCTCGGCAAACTCTATTTAGGGGACTAGTCGGGCTCACGCCGAGTACTGATTAGGATTGTCTTGCTGCTGCAGGGAGAAATTGTATCTGGACGCTGCCTATTTTTAAATCGTCGTAATACTTTGCAAAACTTTTAAAAATTGACTTGTGTTAAAAATTGACTCGTTGTGTTGTTATATTGTTTAATACTCACTGCCCTTGCTCCCCACACGTCCGCACTACCTGCACCTTAATTGTGCTAAAAACAGCATCACTCACCACTTTGGTGAATCCCCAGCCGCCTACTCCCGACCGCCATCTTAGGTGTGAGTGCCCTGAGACGCTCCCTGGACGTCTCGGGGGGAGTAGCGTTCTAGTGTTGCCGTGCTCTACTCGGCAAACTCTATTTAGGGGACTAGTCGGGCTCACGCCGAGTACTGATTAGGATTGTCTTGCTGCTGCAGGGAGAAATTGTATCTGGACGCTGCCTATTTTTAAATCGTCGTAATACTTTGCAAAACTTTTAAAAATTGACTCGTGTTAAACATTGACTCGTTGTGTTGTTATATTGTTTAATACTCACTGCCCTTGCTCCCCACACGTCCGCACTACCTGCACCTTAATTGTGCTAAAAACAGCATCACTCACCACTTTGGTGAATCCCCAGCCGCCTACTCCCGACCGCCATCTTAGGTGTGAGTGCCCTGAGACGCTCCCTGGACGTCTCGGGGGGTAGCGTTCTAGTGTTGCCGTGCTCTACTTGGCAAACTCTATTTAGGGGACTAGTCGGGCTCACGCCGAGTACTGATTAGGATTGTCTTGCTGCTGCAGGGAAAAATTGTATCTGGACACTGCCTATTTTTAAATCGTCGTAATACTTTGCAAAACTTTTAAAAATTGACTCGTGTTAAAAATTGACTCGTTGTGTTGTTATATTGTTTAATACTCACTGCCCTTGCTCCCCACACGTCTGCACTACCTGCACCTTAATTGTGCTAAAAGCAGCTTCACTCACCACTTTGGTGAATCCCCAGCCGCCTACTCCCGACCGCCATCTTGTGGGTGCTCTGAGACACTCCCTGGACGTCTCGGGGGGTAGCGTTCTAGTGTTGCCGTGCTCTCCTCGCCACACACTATTTAGGGGACCAATATGCAGGCGCGCAGCGGAGCGCCGGAGGAGCGCCAGAGGAAAGCCCGTCTGTGCCCGTCCGGGCACCGGACGGGCCAAGGGCCTTGAATGCTGCTGTACTAAAGTACTCTAAGGAAGAGTTATTGAATATAGGAAAGAGGACAGGGGGGATACCTCTAATAGCTCAACCATCAAATATCATAACTCTATATTGTGGGATGATCGACAGCAGATCCCTGGTTAAACATCACCAGGTGGTGTCAAGTTTGTTAGATGATATGGATCTAGATGCCTTTTTTATCACGGAAACGTGGACCTGCGCAGACACCTCGGTAGAGCTGGGTTTTGCATGCCCGGAAGGTTACAATCTGTTCCATAAACCTAGGCCGCAAGGAAGAGGTGGGGGACTCGGGGTGATTTATAAGAATAAATGGGATTTTTCCCCCCTACAGATTGATGGAATAGTGGGGATAGAAATACTGGGGTTCTCTCTGCAAGAACCCAAAGGAAGAATTCTGACTGGTATAATCTGCTATAGGCCGCCCGGCGCGGATACACAATATCAGGCGCTGTTCGATACCATTGCTGCCCTTGCTTTGACCCATTCTAGATTGTTGATTCTGGGAGATTTTAATCTTTGGGACAACGGGTCCCTGGGGAATCATCTGAAGGATCTACATGATATCTGTGGTAATTGGGGCCTTGATCAGCTGGTACACAAACCCACTCATTTAGGTGGTAATATTCTGGAGCTGATCTTCGCTAACCAGACTGAGACTAAAATGATTGATATCTTACCTCAGTGCTGGACTGATCATTCCCTGATTCACTTCCCGATCTCCGCACCCATTGAAGGGAACGGAATTAAGGGCCCCGTAACTTACAGGAAGGGGAGAAACTGGGCTAAACTACTAACGGACAAATCAAAGCCTATATTTACAAGCGAGATATCCCACGACCCAGAGGGGCCAATAGATCTAAACTATCGGGAATACTGTAATTTTATCACAAATACCCTGGATAGACTTGCCCCTTTGAAAAATGTAAAGAACAAAAGGAAACCATCAGCCCCCTGGTTCAATGAGGAGCTGAAATCCCTGCGTAATCAATGCCGTCAGACGGAAAGAATATGGCAAAGACGCTATTTAGAGTCAGACAAACAACTGCTGAAAGTGGAGCAGGCAACATACAAAGGGGCCATTGCTAAAACTAAGGCACTCTTCTATGCCACCACTATCCTCCAATCACCCAACAGTACCAAAACCCTTTTTAATGTCATAAGGGACCTCTCACACCCCACCTGCATGAGCAATAAGGTGGTCGCAACACAAGAACTGTGTAATGAGATCGCCATTTATTTTGAGGAAAAAATTGCAAAAATTTTGGGGGGGTTGGAGGAGGATAGAGCTAGTAGTAATGACCTGGCAGATCTGCTAGCGGAGGAGGAACCACCAATAGTTTTATCATCATTGGAAAGTTTTACCCCTTTGACAGAGGAGCTCTTCCTTAGCCTGGCACATAGTGTGTCATCAGGGTCCCCTTTAGACCCCCTTCCACATAAGATCTGGAAGGAATACGGGCCAGAGCTGTTCCCCTGGATGCATCAGATCTGTCGTCAGTCCCTTGAGGAAGGCGTAGTACCGGAGGCATGGGAGCAGGCGGTGGTTACTCCCCTGCTAAAAAAGCCTTCACTAGATCCCACCATCCCGGCACACTTTAGACCCATATCTCTCCTGCCCTACCCGATAAAGATCGTGGAAAAACTAGTCGGTAGGTCCTTGTCAAACTACCTGGAAGACAACTGCCTATTGGACAAGGACCAATTTGGCTTCCGCCCAGGACACGGAACAGAAACTGCATTGGCAACCATGTTGGACACTCTTCGAATCCGACAGTGGCAACTCCTCAGTACTTGTGCTGTTGGATATGTCAGCCGCATTCGACACGGTTAGCCATGCAGTTCTGTTAAGCAGGCTGGAGAAACTGGGCGTGAAAGGCAAAGCTCTAAAGTGGCTTCAATCCTACCGGATGGGTAGACAGCAGACCGTGACCCTGGCCCCCTTTACTTCTCCAAAGTCCTTGGTCTGTCATGGAGTACCGCAAGGTTCTTCGATTAGCCCGATTCTTTTTAATTTATATCTGCAGCCCCTGATCCCTATGATAAAATCATATGGGATCGATTTAATAAACTACGCCAACGATACCCAATTGGTGTTCTCCTTAGAAGGAAAGCAGGCAGTAAACATGGAGACCTTCCAGAATTGCATGTGTAAGGTCTCTAGGTGGCTGAAAATAATATTTTATTTTATATATATATTATATATATATATATATATATATATATAAAATATAATTAAAAAAAATAAATTCCCTCCAATTCAATGAGGGGAAGACGGAAGTAGTTTACTGCCCGTCAGTCAAACTGAGCCAGCAACCGTCCTGTGAGATCAGGCTTGCGCCGGGAGCTGAGCCCTGCATCCCAGTTAAGACCGTGCGCAAATTAGGAGTAATGTTTGATGTCGATCTCCAAATGACCTCGCAGACCAATAAAACCATCAGTGTCTGCTACGGTTTGTTGAAAGCGCTCAGACAGATCCTGCCCCTTCTGCCAGATGAGACTAGACCGCTAGTGGTCAGAAGTGTGATCCTGGCTAGACTGGACTATTGTAATTCCTTATACCTGGGAGCCCCCTTTTACATCTTACAGGGGCTCCAGAGAGTCCAGGCTATAGCGGCCAATGGTAGCAGAGTGGCATTCAAGTCTCTATGTATCGTCTATAGAGCATTACACAGTATGGGACCCATCCCACTGCAGGAAAGGCTCACTTGGTATAAATCTACCAGGTCCCTGCACTCCTCCAGCCTGGGGCTGGTAGCAACCACCAGGATTAGGAGGTCAAGGATGGGAGGTAGAGCCTTCTGTACTACGGCATCAAGGCTGTGGAATGAGCTACCCCAGAATATTAGGCAAATCGACACCTTGCTAGGATTCAGAAAGAGTCTAAAAACATGGCTCTTCGCCAAAGTTTAATTCCTAGGCTCCATTAAATGGTGTTCGGTTGTCTTTTTCATCTGACATAATTACCCCTGTATTGTTGCTTCATTGAACTACATCCTTATCAGGCGCCAGGATACCCGTAGGGTGGCAGTTGCGCGGTATAAGAAATAAATACAATACAATACAATACAATACTTGCAAATCAGGCCAGTCTGAACTTGCAAAGACATGCTGTTTGGGTATTTGGCAAAATATGGGAGACTGCATGCATTTGTGTTTGCTGCAGCCAATGCTTGCTGTAATATCGGGGAAATCAACAGTAAAAACTAGCCCAGCTGGCCATAAAACAGGCTCAGATACCAAATTGTCAGGCAAGTCCATAGGGCGGCATTGCCTGATTGCCATGCATAATTGAGAAGGCTATTCCACAAGAGGGGCATTACAACTGAGAAGCATCTGTCTCCTGTGAACTGCAATTGCATTTGGGAGTATGGAGGAGGTTGAAGTTAATGAAATGCTAGGGTCTGGCTGGGGCATACTTTTGCATTATGAGCTGCTGGTGAAAGGCAGCTGAACCATATTTACATTTGAAGGTAAGGAAACTTTCCTAAACATTTTAACGACATCTCAGGGACAGGTCGATCCATTTTAGATTTGCCCAAATAAAAATCATGTTTGGTTTTGAAGCTGGTGATATAAGTGGTTCTGGCATGTTTGAGGGAAGTGCAGGAAAACAGACGCATTCCCGTTAATGGATTTTCTTTTTTAGCAGTTTCAGCACTTTTGAGTACTACATATTGTGTATATTACTTTTAGATACCTTTAGGCGGCGGAACATGAATCAGCAGTAAGGGAAATTGTGGAGTCTATGGGGTTCTTGATGAATTGAAGGGAATTAGTGGTGATGACTGGCGAGAGACTTTTCTCCAGCATGTATTTGAATCAATCTGACTTGATTTCTTTCTTGGAGCAGAAATAGGAGGTGGGGTGTTCATTAGTGATTGTGCTGGATACATGGAGGACTATATTGAAGAAAATAGTTGTCAAAGATAGTGCGATGGTCATACCAAATGGCAGGGATGATATTATGTACATGGTGAACTATGATGTCAAACAATGGCCTTTAATTTAAAGGAATGCAGTGATTGCTATTTCTAGGCTATTGAGATGACATTTGCCAAAGAACTCTTTGAAGGATGGGATAGTTTGGTCTGTGGCCTGAAGTTGAATCCTCTATGGATAGCAGGTGACTGGAAGTGAGGAATAAGTTGATTAAGAGAGAAGTCTTCAAATAAGTATTGTGCAGGACTAGGTGGGTAAGAGCAAGTTCGAATTTTAATGGAAAGGTTGGGAAGGTCTTTCCAAGGATTCAAAAGAGTTTCTGTCATAGATAGTAAGCTTGAGAATTTGAATATTACTCTTATGGATAACGAGTGAGACATGCACTCTACCTTTAGTTTTGTTGGTGAGTTTGAGGGAGTAATTCTGTGGGCTAATGTGGTAAAATGTTGGAAGGGAGAAGGTAGTGACTCAGGTTTGAGTGGCAATGGGATAGTCTAAAGCCAGGCTGATAATCAAGTTGAGTTGGTGAGGTTCTAGGAATGTCTGGTGACATTTCTAGCATTTACAATAACCCCCCCCCCTTTCTTCTTTCTCTTTCTTCTCCACTTAAAACCAAACAGCCAAGTAAATGTTTTCAAACTGTATTGTATTGTATATGCAAAATTTTATTTTCAATAAAATACTTTGAATTAAAATAAGGCAATCCTGTACATTTTATAGGTTTCGCGCACATTTAGTTTTACACTCACAATTGCTAGAGAAATGGTGAGAGTTTGGAATCCCTTGATTTTTTGGGGAGATTATAATGATTTCAGGGCTGGTAAAGTTGTAATAATAAAATGGTGCAGCTGTTCTGGCGGGTATTTCATAATCAAAGATATAGTATTCAGATATGGTAGTTGTACATATAAGTAATCAATAGACTCTATATGTCTATGGCACTGGAGAAGAGTGCTGGTTGAAGACCTTTCTAGGCCAAAACATTTAGTGGCAGGAGAAGGTAGTCATGTGACCAGCTAGGATTTTCTCTTCCCATCAGGCTGCTTAGAGACTGCTGATCCCAGCCCTTGCAGTTAATTGGCGGTCTTGGTATGTATTTTTATTGGGGCAATTAGACCCACCTTGCTTTTCTTCCATACTTTGCTTTCTAGGGCTGAAGGCTGCTCAAGCTGCGCCTTCCAAAAGCACTGCCTCTTCTGCTTCTTTTCAATGGCCCAAGGCTCTCCAGTATACCTACATTGCTATTCAGGCACTGTTGTACTGCAGGTTTCGCAACCAAAAAATGATTTGCCAACCCCAACTGACAACTGCAGCAAGTCTCCATCCTTTTCGCAATTCAAACAAGTTTCATCCACACAAATCTATGACCTCATTCTCATCATCAAATCAGGTTCCCCTACAGATCCTTGCCCAGCCTCGGTATCAAAACGTTTTCCCGACCAACTATCGTATCTACCCAGCAACCTGGAAAAAGGCAACCATCAAACCTCTGCTGAAGAAACAGCATCTCGACCCACCATACACAAAAAATTACAGAACCATCACGAGCCTCCCCTTTCAAGCAAAAACTTTTGAAAAAATAATAAACAATCTCCTGGATGAAACACAGTTTGGCTTCAGGAAAGGCCACGGCCCAGAAACCGCCCTTATCAAAGCTGCAGACAAGATTAGAGCCATCCGAGACCAAGGTTCTTATACTGCTGAATTAGTCAGCAGCTTTCGACATGGTTGATCACGTCACCCTGATCGACCGTGTCTCAAATATGGGCATTAAACTCAAAGCCAAAGATTTACTGGAGTTGTTCTTGGCCAACCGCACTCAGCTAGTGAGTCTCGGCGAATATAACTCCCCGTCTTTTACGCTCCCATGTGGTGTGCCACAAGGATCATCCTGGAGTCCGACACTGTTTAATATGTATGTATCGGACCTGGCCAAGGTCATCAAAGCCCATGGGATGGGGTTGCCATCTTACGCTGATGACACACAGCTGGTGCTCGCATTAAACAACGATGGAGGAGCAATTGTGGCCAGTTTTCAATTTGGTATCCTCGCCATCAGTTCCTGGATGGCCAAAAACTGCCTCAAGTTAAACTCTGAAAAAACAGAGATTATGATCTTTGGCAATCTACAGCCAACATGGTCCCCCACTTGCTGGCATACCGCCCTGGGTCCTCCACCCCCAACACAGTACCGAAAGTAAGAAACTTGGGCGTCATGTTTGATGATAAACAAACTTTTTAAGCTCATGCCAATGCCATCGTCTCGTCCTCCTTCTACACTCTTAGAATGATCGAGAAACTGCTATACTTCCTTCCACCAAGCGCAGGAAAAACCCTGATTAGCACCCTTGTTATGTCCAAAACTGATTATTGCAACGGCCTGCTCCTGAATGTCTAGAAAAAGATCACTAACAAACTACAGATGGTTCAGAATGCTGCTGTGAGGTTAATTACAGGTACCCCCAAGTACAAATCCATCTCCTTGGTGGTGCAAAACGTGCACTAGCTTCCAATCACAAGTCGCATAAAATTCAAGGCCCTATGCATTGTCTTCAAGGCCATTCATAACACAGGTCCGGACTTTCTAAAGAAAGCCTTTTACGCCCACTTACCTAGCAGAAACCTACCATCCTCAGCCGCCAATCTCATCATGATCCCACGCACAAACAAGGTCTCCTGGGGAGGCAAACGATTGACTGTTGCCACGGCCAGACTGTGGAACACCCTCCCTCAGCAAATTAAATCCTGTCCATCACTGCCGGCTTTCAGGAAGCTAATAAATACCTGCCGGCTTTCAGGAAGATAATAAATACCAATGAGCAGCACACCACTTCACTACTGCCTCTCCCGTCTACAGGGCCAAGACACCGACGGGTATTTGCGCGCTCTACAAATTGCTTAAATAAATAAATAGAAAACTTTATAAATAAATAAATGGTGAAGAAACAGAAGCCACTTCTCACATACTTCTGCTAATGCCTCATTCCCACTAGTGCTGTGCTTGTGTCACTCCACTTTGAAGCACTTTACATGAGCACCAGTTAAGTCATGTACTATTTCTTTAGGCACAGGGAAATTAAGTGATTTGACTAGAATCACAGGATGTCAAGCTAACGTCAAGAAATGCGTTTGAAGTTTGCAGCTCTAGCATAAAGCCACATCCTCTCCACCCTTCCGACTTGAAGACCTTCTCACTCATAAGGCAGGTGGTTGAGCACAGCCTATACTACTGCAGTATGTTGTAGTTAAACTAGTATGATCTTGGAAGGCAAACTATATTTAAATGCACAGGAAGGTCAAATTGAAGTGGACATCAACATGAGGGTGCCCATTTTACAGCAGACCTTTACACCTTAGCTAAAGCACTAAGTCCAAACAGTAATAAGTGTGGGTGCAATACAGTAGTAAGGGCACTATGAGCCCAAATGCAAGCTAGGGATTTGGTCTCCTATACACCTCAATTTTTTGGCTTTTAAAACATTCCCACTAATTAGGGTGAAGAAGGACTCTGTGCCTCTGCACCTACTTCACAACGGTTAATATATATCAGAGTCTGCATTTTATAATTGAATAAGGCCAATGAGGCTCTGACAACTTCTTTATATACTGTGATCACTAGTGGCAGCGTCAATGATTTTTCTTTTCCCCACCCCCTCCGTTGATAGTGTTGACCCCTCACACGCCCCCACCCTACTGCCAGCAATAAAAATAAATGTCATTATGTGGTCTGTTTTGGTTGCATCATAGTGCTTTAAAAAACATGTAATCAAAATTTCATCCATGAGGCAGAGCAGGCATGCTGCTGTACAACAGGGCAAAAAAACTCTGTCAAAGCCAGTAGCAGTCTCATAGGTGATACCTGTTGGCTTTGCCAATGCTTGTCATATGACTGTTCTTCACCCCTCTATGGGAATGAAGCTGATTTAATTTGTAAAGCATTAGGAACAGTTTGAAAATTAAGCAATTCAATTAAATGAAATTTCAACTTATGGCAATATTTGAATATATTTTTTAGGAATGTCACTAATGTTCTAAGAACATGCTTTTTCTGTTAAAATTAAACTTCCTATTGCTGTGGGCATGACATTACTGCAGTTCGGCATCTGAGAGAGCATAGCTGTTAGCACAATGCAACTCTAGGCACTCTCTCATCTAGCCATCATCTTAAGAACGTATTCCAAAGTGCATATTAATATGTAATCAAATTTGTAAAAAACTATCAGATCAGTTTATATTGTATCATGTTTTAATGCACCATCATTCTTTAATTGCAGATGAGGGTCATACCACAATAGTGATGTAATCTGGGATTCAAATCGTATCCAAATTGCTTGTAACAATGTTAAACAATTTTTAAACTCAAATAGTCTGAATTCAAAACTTTCATGTAAATACAGTTTTACTTTATTAAATGGGGAAAATGTTACTTTGCATGAAAAATATGTTTTAACCCCGGGTTTTGCAGCTTTTCCTTTGAAATATCTGTGCTTTCTGCTGCTAACTTGGGTTCCTGGTGATCAAAGTGTGTTTAAAATGCAAAGTGTGTTTAAGACTGCAGTACCGCCTCCTGTCTATGGGGGCAGAGGGAGCAAAAATATAAACACACTTTCTGAAACACAGGTCCCCACAAGACAATTTTTTAAAAAGTTGTAAAAATTGACACAGATGTTCCTGAAGCCATTTTTTATCATTTAAAGGACATTACCTTGTGGGGACCTGGGTTCAGGTCCCCACAGTGCAATCAAGTCCCCACAGCGTGAGTGTGTTATCACACCCAAGTCCCCACAAGGATAGTAACACAAACCCACACACACACACCCCCACACACACACACACCCACACACACACCCCACACACACACCCACACATCCTACACACACACACCCCACACACATACCCCCCACACATACACCCCCCCACCCCCCCCCCCCCCCCACACACACATTATTATTATTTTTTTTTTGAGGGGGTGCGCGCCCCGGTACACGTATCGGTACACGTACCGGTACGCGTACCCTGGAGAAAAAAAGAAAGACAGAGTTTTTTTTAAATGTAGCATTTTTATATAAATTGGAGGTAGTTCTGAAAAGAACTGTTTTTTTATTCTTATTGTTGTTTTATATTTCTTTATTGTTTTTTTGAACTTTTTTACTTTTTTTGTCTTTTCTGAACAATTTTATATTTTTTTGTAGTTTTTCTGGGGTCAAACAAAACACAGGGAATTGCAAACAGCTCAACTGGAGCAAAAAAATAGAAAAATAAAGTTGCTTGCTGCAGTGATGGTTGTCTACAGCTCAATTGAGTAAAGTGATGCTTTGCTCACCATATGAAATTGTTTTGTTGCAATATTTGCAAACAAATTTAAAATTTGCAAACCTGGTTTGTACATTAGAGACCATCTCCCTAGCCTCTGCACCCGATGGACTGGGTTGATTAGAGGCACTTGAAGAAAAAGGATGGGGAGGGTTATTGGTCAGTTCCCTGACCTCTGCTGCCGAATAATTGTTCGGGTGCTTCCTCTGCATATGTCGAATCATAGTGTGGTTCCCAAAAGAATACTTCTTCTTTGGGTTCCCTCTTGACAGTTGTTGGCCACAGATGAGGCAAGTCACCTTAGCTGCATTCACCTTTTTTGCACCCCTTGGCATCTTGTAAAAGTTCCAAATAAAATGGTCCTTGGGTCTGTATGGGGGATTGTCCTCAGGCAGAAAGTCCCTCTCCTCCTCCTCCTGTTCGTCCTCCTCTTCTTCTTGACCACCAATGTGGTCTTGTGGTGGTCCTTGTGGTGGTGGTGGAGGTGGTGGTGGTGGTGCAGATGCACCTGCAGCTGCTACTAGTGAACCCATTTCTCACAGAATGAATGCAGGTCTTCTTCACTCAAACAACAAAGTGAAAATGAGGAAAAAAGGTGGGGTCTTTCATCATTTGGAAAACAAAACTGTTGTGAACCAATCAAAAGTGTTATTTTCAGGTCTCATGACCTGGGCTTTCTCATCATTTGGAAACCAAAAGCGTTCTGAACTAATCAAAAGTGTTATTTTCAGGTCACATGACCCGACATGCTTACGCTACGCGCCCCGGTGCCTGCCCGGGGGCGCGCCCGGCGGCGCTTATGTTGCGCAATCGTATGCGCTCGGGTGCTTCCGGGTGCGCTTACGTAGTGCGTCATATGACGCATCACGCGGGTACGCGATACGTCACGATGTTGTTTTCGTTCGCGGGAATAGCGCTAACGGGACGCTCACCGGTACGCGCCCCGGGGCGCGCCGAAGCACTGCGCTTACCGGTGAGCGCATCGGTACGCACCCCGGGGCAAAAAAAAATAAAGAATAAAATAAATACTATTACATAATTATACAATATAAAATTCGTTAAAAAAAATATTACTTTTCATACCTATAGAGATTTGCTATTGAAAAACCATTGAAATTCACTGAAAAAACCATAGGTTTCACACCAGTTATAGTTAGGAATTAGCATTTAAAAAACCTATTACATTCACAGAAAAAAAACAATAGGTTTCACACCAGTTATAGTTAGCTGGAAATGTTACTCGCATAAAACCATTGAAATTCCCACGTTATAGTTAGTTGGACTCACTATAACTTGCGCGTGCAATGCACTGCTGATGACGTCACATATTACATCACTCATGACATGGTCAGTGACATCACTCATGACATCACTGATGACACCATCCTTGTGACACAGTGACAGACCTCCTTTCACTGTAATGTAACCCTTGAAACACATATTCAAAAATAGAAACTAAAATTTTCAAAAAAATGGAGATACCCATATCAGTTACAACAACCAATTCAGTAATTCCACCATCTATATACACATCCACTTATTCACAAACAGTTCTACATAGTCACTCATACATATACTCACTCATCATATGTAGAGATACACCTATACATCCTGTTACACACCGACAGTCATCCAAAAGTTACTCACACACATACTCACACATGCAAATAAACTATTGAACATCCATTTATTTGCATATACAGCTATAGACACACAACCACCTTACTTCTAAGGAAACTTACACATACTTACTCTCTTAAACAATCACTTATAGAAACACATACTTATTTAAACAGGAACTCTTACAATCTCATACTCTCACATATACTCACTTACATACATCAATATTCACATATACTAGATTAAAACATATGTAGTTACTGATAAAGACACTAGTGAGACAGTCATTCACTCACTAACACACACATATACACACTCATCCACCCATACAGTCCTGCACATATGCTGTCTTCAAAACACATACAGAGAGTCAGTTATTCATGCATCTATGTGCTAAGTAATACCCCCACCAAACCATACAAACACTCATACTGATACTAAAACAAACATCTAATAACCCATATACAGACACATGTAGCTACTCACCTACATGTAACTGCATCCACATAGAAGACCAACAAGAACGGAGCTACTTATCATTAATATCCCCTGGAATATGTCCAATAACATAAATCCTTAGGTCAGGATGCGTACTTATTGTAAAATAACAAAGGACCACATGCACTCCACCACAAAAAAAGTGTGAAGAATAGAGAGAGTACCTCACGGTAGAACAACCCGAGGGGGTTCCCGGTTAGTAATTACCGGTATACCCATTTCTCATCATTGGCCACTCTCTCTATAAGAAAAGACAAACGTGCACTAGAAATAAATAAGTAGTGCGGACGTGAGAATAGTAGTGAAAAACACAAATAGTGACAGACGTATCAACACTGACACACACCTGTAGTGTTCAGAACAAAATGAATGAAATAAATGAAAAGACCCCTAACCAAACACACAGAAAAATTATGATGTGTAGTAGGGTTTAGCTTGCTTTACCGTTTTTATTTTGACACAGTAAACCTATACTTATTTATTTCTAGTGCACGTTTGTCTTTTCTTATAGAGAGAGTGGCCAATGATGAGAATATTTAAACATTACTCACTAATATATGTATTGCCTAAGATACACTTAATAAGCCAGTTAACCAATCAATTTTTTTTTAAAACATTTTTTTAACATCTAAACACTTATTTAAACATTTATTCTTCCATCAACTTTTACATATACATATATAACACATATTTATTTCTCGGAAAGACACATTCACTGGATGGTGTCATCAGTGATGTCATGAGTGATGTCACTGACCATGTCATGGGTGATGTAATATGTGACGTCATCAGCAGTGCATTGCACGCGCAAGTTATAGTGAGTCCAACTAACTATAACGTGGGAATTTCAATGGTTTTATGCGAGTAAAATTTCCAGCTAACTATAACTGGTGTGAAACCTATGGTTTTTTCTCTTACTTGACTTGACTTGGAAGTAAGAGAAGTTGTTGTAAAGGAGAAGGAGAAGGAGGTCCGTGCCCGACTTTTGACCGCAGTCATCGGCGGTCGGGTTTTCTTTGATATATATATATATATATATATATATATTCCCCATGGTAATCCAGCTGCAAGAGTTTCAATAAACTTTAAACCTTAATTTCTCTAAAACGGTTGAAAAGAATTACAACAAATCACAAAATGCACTCTTTCTGGAAAAATATCTACCTCTTTGCTAAAGTTGGTATAATTTAGCCATTAGCCATTTTTCGATGTCCAACTTTTCCTATTGAAAATACACAGGGAAAAAGTGGTTTGGGCCCCCACCCTTCCTTTTTCTTGCCACCCCCAACCCTCCCCTCACCCCTGCTTGATAAATCACCCCATAACTTTCCAGGAAGGAGATAAAGTGGATGAACTGTTTTAGGAAAGTTTCATAATTTCACCAAATGGCACCGGATAGAGCATATCCGGTAGCGAGGCATTTTGAGCGAACACATAACAGGGACACCAAAGGTCTTACCTATTATGTGATAGACTCAGTGTTAGCAAACATAAGAGGTGGAAATCGTTTGAAACAGCTGAGAAAGCTCGAATCACGGTACATCATCAAACTAGATTCTAAGCAGCCAAGGGGTTTGAATGTTGAAGAAGATCTACACACACATTTGTAAATAAACATATATAACTTGAAACCTGACATAAATGGAAAGAATATGAAGTATTATGCACACGATGATTTTTTGGAACAGACTGTTTAAAAATGAGTATATAGAAGAGGTTACATGGTGGTCTAAATGCGTGTCAGCTCACATGAGCTTTATACCAACACTGTAAATGTTGCATAGCATTTTATGGAACTAGAATTGATAATTGCTGTTTTTCATTTAATGAGCCTTATAAGTTTAACTTATGCAGAGAGTAGACTTTTGTCAAGTTTGCTCACATGAGCATGATTTTACTGCTAATATGAAATGTGGTAGATAAAGCATGCATGGCAATAGATTGGCTGTGTACGCTCACTTGAGCATTACATCCATCTCGCATAAGTCACATTGTCGATAACGTTTTTTGACAATGTTAGCGTTGAATAAGCTCACTGGAGCTTTATTAATAAAGTGCGCGTAGCAGAATATTCAACTTGTGTTTAAAATAAGACATTGCTATGTAAATATGATACTGATTTTAATACACGGCATTTCAGACCTCAATGCACTGCAATTGTAAATAAGAATTGTATTTACGATATTACTCGGAGAAAATGTATTCGAACTACAAGTCTGTTCATTATGTCTATCGACATGTAGTTTTAACTAACGACAATGTTTTTTTTTAAATGGCCGCTCTTTCTGAACTCCTATTGTCCAGTGAGCAAGACTGCTTGGCAGTCGAAACGCGTTTGGCAGCAGCTAAAACAAAGAACTAAGATATCGCACACAGCATCTTCATTTTTGATTTATATATATATATACAGCTCCAAACATCCTCCAGGACTCCTCCTGTCACAGATTTGCAGCACTCACGGGGTGGTTTTTCAAGAATATTTATTCAAAAAACCTTTGGCATATCAAAGACGCATTTCGGCGTTTTGCCTTCATCAATTTGCTTCACAGTATATATATATATATTTTGATATATATTGATATATATTTGTGTATAAGAAGCCCTGAGACCTAATAGGACATTTAGTCCTATTTCAATGTCTGTGCCCGTTCTGTTTTTTCATTCTGAAAATCTGGTCACCCTAATCAGAGCATGAGGGATCAATAGACCCCTAGAATTGGGCACTTCAGGACCAATGCACCCTAAGATATTGGCACCTCGGGACCCGAGGTCCCCAGGATTGGAGCGCAGCAGGATTCAAGCACCTCAGAATGAGAGAACACAATCTACACATTCATCATAGCATCCCTTGGTTAGAGCACCCTATTATGAATGCCCCTAATGCTCACCTCCCTGGACTCAGGGAATTTAGGGATTAAAGAAACCCCAAAGTCAGAGCACCCCCCATCGTCTGAAGATTAGAACAACCCATGACGACAGCACCTAAGGAAGAGTGATCATAAATCAGAGTACCCAGGCAACAGAGACCTTCAGGAAAACAGAGCAGAGTGCCCCAAGTTTGGTGCCTTCAGTTTATTACAATCTTATACAGTATTGTGCTAAGCCCTGATTAAAAACACACTTTAGTACTGCCTGACTGGTTGTTGGAAATTGTGACGTTTTTAATTTTTCAATAAATGTGTTACTACATTGTGCAAAAATCTCATATACAGATTATGTTGCACGACCTGTGCCCTCATTAGGAACGGCCTTTAAATTCAGGTGAGGCAGTAACAGTAGTTAAAGCCTAACTGAAATTACGGGATCCGTAGAAAAACCGACTATCACTTTCAGCTGTAGATTTCAGCAAGTAAAAGAAGCTGAAATCTCAGGGCAAAAATAACAATTGCCGGGGAATTTACGTGGAACCAATTTCCTGGTATTTCCTCATTTCTCAGGGGAATCTCATGGTTACATTGGCAAAATAACTTTGGCCCTGGGATCGGTAAACCTGTGGTTGGATTTAAGAGCATATTTATAAGGGGATCGAGTCCCCGGAACGTCACTTTTATGGCATTCCAGTGGCGCAATGCCCTGCGCCATAGTTACAAGGAACAGACTAATTTGCATATAGCCAAGTTCTGAGCTGGGATGGTGCAGTGAGCTAAAAAACGGTGATGGATCAAGCCCTGATCTTTGGACTGGGTAAGAGTGGTCTGCTTAATTCAGGCACTCTGTTCATCACCACCCCCTTTTCTGAATCATTTTGTCCACCATAAGCGTGGAAGGGTATACTCAGATGTGAGTCCCTTGCTCATTGCACCATCAGGATTCAAGCAAGCCGGGCCGACGACGCCTGAAATGGCAAAAACTGGTCCCCGGAAGCTTGTTTCCTTCCCAGTACAAGAATTGGCTTGGTAGTTTGGTATGCCCTGTTCCCATCATGCACTGGGACAGGAACAGACTAATTTGCATATAGCCAAGTTCTGAGCTGGGATGGTGCAGTGAGCTAAAAAACGGTGATGGATCAAGCCCTGATCTTTGGACTGGGTAAGAGTGGTCTGCTTAATTCAGGCACTCTGTTCATCACCACCCCCTTTTCTGAATCATTTTGTCCACCATAAGCGTGGAAGGGTATACTCAGATGTGAGTCCCTTGCTCATTGCACCATCAGGATTCAAGCAAGCCGGGCCGACGACGCCTGAAATGGCAGAAACCGGTCCCCGGAAGCTTGTTTCCTTCCCAGTACAAGAATTGGCTTGGTAGTTTGGTTTGCCCTGTTCCCATCATGCACTGGGACAGGAACAGACTAATTTGCATATAGCCAAGTTCTGAGCTGGGATGGTGCAGTGAGCTAAAAAACGGTGATGGATCAAGCCCTGATCTTTGGACTGGGTAAGAGTGGTCTGCTTAATTCAGGCACTCTGTTCATCACCACCCCCTTTTCTGAATCATTTTGTCCACCATAAGCGTGGAAGGGTATACTCAGATGTGAGTCCCTTGCTCATTGCACCATCAGGATTCAAGCAAGCCGGGCCGACGACGCCTGAAATGGCAGAAACCGGTCCCCGGAAGCTTGTTTCCTTCCCAGTACAAGAATTGGCTTGGTAGTTTGGTTTGCCCTGTTCCCATCATTCACTGGGACAGGAACAGACTAATTTGCATATAGCCAAGTTCTGAGCTGGGATGGTGCAGTGAGCTAAAAAACGGTGATGGATCAAGCCCTGATCTTTGGACTGGGTAAGAGTGGTCTGCTTAATTCAGGCACTCTGTTCATCACCACCCCCTTTTCTGAATCATTTTGTCCACCATAAGCGTGGAAGGGTATACTCAGATGTGAGTCCCTTGCTCATTGCACCATCAGGATTCAAGCAAGCCGGGCCGACGACGCCTGAAATGGCAGAAACCGGTCCCCGGAAGCTTGTTTCCTTCCCAGTACAAGAATTGGCTTGGTAGTTTGGTTTGCCCTGTTCCCATCATGCACTGGGACAGGAACAGACTAATTTGCATATAGCCAAGTTCTGAGCTGGGATGGTGCAGTGAGCTAAAAAATGGTGATGGATCAAGCCCTGATCTTTGGACTGGGTAAGAGTGGTCTGCTTAATTCAGGCACTCTGTTCATCACCACCCCCTTTTCTGAATCATTTTGTCCACCATAAGCGTGGAAGGGTATACTCAGATGTGAGTCCCTTGCTCATTGCACCATCAGGATTCAAGCAAGCCGGGCCGACGACGCCTGAAATGGCAGAAACCGGTCCCCGGAAGCTTGTTTCCTTCCCAGTACAAGAATTGGCTTGGTAGTTTGGTTTGCCCTGTTCCCATCATGCACTGGGACAGGAACAGACTAATTTGCATATAGCCAAGTTCTGAGCTGGGATGGTGCAGTGAGCTAAAAAACGGTGATGGATCAAGCCCTGATCTTTGGACTGGGTAAGAGTGGTCTGCTTAATTCAGGCACTCTGTTCATCACCACCCCCTTTTCTGAATCATTTTGTCCACCATAAGCGTGGAAGGGTATACTCAGATGTGAGTCCCTTGCTCATTGCACCATCAGGATTCAAGCAAGCCGGGCCGACGACGCCTGAAATGGCAGAAACCGGTCCCCGGAAGCTTGTTTCCTTCCCAGTACAAGAATTGGCTTGGTAGTTTGGTTTGCCCTGTTCCCATCATGCACTGGGACAGGAACAGACTAATTTGCATATAGCCAAGTTCTGAGCTGGGATGGTGCAGTGAGCTAAAAAACGTTGATGGATCAAGCCCTGATCTTTGGACTGGGTAAGAGTGGTCTGCTTAATGCAGGCACTCTGTTCATCACCACCCCCTTTTCTGAATAATTTTGTCCACCATAAACGTGGAAGGGTATACTCAGATGTGAGTCCCTTGCTCATTGCACCATCAGGATTCAAGCAAACCGGGCCGACGACGCCTGAAATGGCAGAAACCGGTCCCCGGAAGCTTGTTTCCTTCCCAGTACAAGAATTGGCTTGGTAGTTTGGTTTGCCCTGTTCCCATCATGCACTGGGACAGGAACAGACTAATTTGCATATAGCCAAGTTCTGAGCTGGGATGGTGCAGTGAGCTAAAAAACGGTGATGGATCAAGCCCTGATCTTTGGACTGGGTAAGAGTGGTCTGCTTAATTCAGGCACTCTGTTCATCACCACCCCCTTTTCTGAATCATTTTGTCCACCATAAGCGTGGAAGGGTATACTCAGATGTGAGTCCCTTGCTCATTGCACCATCAGGATTCAAGCAAGCCGGGCCGACGACGCCTGAAATGGCAGAAACCGGTCCCCGGAAGCTTGTTTCCTTCCCAGTACAAGAATTGGCTTGGTAGTTTGGTTTGCCCTGTTCCCATCATGCACTGGGACAGGAACAGACTAATTTGCATATAGCCAAGTTCTGAGCTGGGATGGTGCAGTGAGCTAAAAAACGGTGATGGATCAAGCCCTGATCTTTGGACTGGGTAAGAGTGGTCTGCTTAATTCAGGCACTCTGTTCATCACCACCCCCTTTTCTGAATCCTTTTGTCCACCATAAGCGTGGAAGGGTATACTCAGATGTGAGTCCCTTGCTCATTGCACCATCAGGATTCAAGCAAGCCGGGCCGACGATGCCTGAAATGGCAGAAACCGGTCCCCGGAAGCTTGTTTCCTTCCCAGTACAAGAATTGGCTTGGTAGTTTGGTTTGCCCTGTTCCCATCATGCACTGGGACAGGAACAGACTAATTTGCATATAGCCAAGTTCTGAGCTGGGATGGTGCAGTGAGCTAAAAAACGGTGATGGATCAAGCCCTGATCTTTGGACTGGGTAAGAGTGGTCTGCTTAATTCAGGCACTCTGTTCATCACCACCCCCTTTTCTGAATCATAGTTACAAAGTGGCATTAAGCCCCTTTTTGTGGCTTAACACCGCTTTGAAAATATGGTACCCTTTCACGCAGGTATCTGTGTGCAAGGGGTGTGCAATGGGTGTTTCTGTGGGCATTCCACCGCAACACCCATTGCTTTTGACGCTCCGGCCCTGCTGTCATTTACAATGCCAATAGCTCAAACTCTCAAATGCGAGAAATGTTGCAAATGCTTGTTCCCTTTGGCACTGTTTTCCTATCTTTCTCTTCCTCTTTAAGGAAGTCCTGTGGATGTAGACCAGAATCGAGCATTGAGTTGTGGTGATGAAAATGAATACCAGGTCCCCAAAAATAGATGCTGGTGCCCACCACCAGTAGCCTCTGGAACAAATTAAAGCCTGTCTTAAGCAGTTGTGATTTCCAGATGGAAATCTTTAAACTATGAGTGATACCCAATCGCTGGATATTTGCATCATGGCTATTACCACTCAAATTTGTTCAGGGTGGTTTTAGGGCAGTGAGACCTGTGCACAGCACTGGGCCCTGGGCCTGGCAGTAACTGTGCCTCTTTTACTGCCAGCCTTGGTTCTCGTAAAAAAGGACATCACGAGTCCTCTTGTGGGACTGAACAGTCATATTGCGCCCCCTGATGTTTTTCCCCATGGAAATCCAGCCGCAAGAATTTTTCCCCATGGTAATCCAGCTGCAAGAGTTTCAATAAACTTTAAACCTTAATTTCTCTAAAACGGTTGAAAAGAATTACAACAAATCACAAAATGCACTCTTTCTGGAAAAATATCTACCTTTTTGCTAAAGTTGGTATAATTTAGCCATTAGCCATTTTTCGATGTCCAACTTTTCCTATTGAAAATACACAGGGAAAAAGTGGTTTGGGCCCCCACCCTTCCTTTTTCTTGCCACCCCCAACCCTCCCCTCCCCCCTGCTTGATAAATCACCCCATAACTTTCCAGGAAGGAGCTAAAGTGGATGAACTTTTTTAGGAAAGTTTCATCATGATTCACCAAATGGCACCAAAGTTATTAGCAAAAAAAAAAACTATCTTAGAATGGAAACTCTGACTCGAATATAACACCACAGTTAAAAAAAATGTTTATTTTGTGGGGCCCCAATGCCCCCATGTTTTTTATTTACTCCTAATCTCCCTATACCACAATTTAACCCTAAACTCTAAAATTACCCTTACTTCCCTTTACCACTACCGATCCCTAAAATACAAAATTCCCCTTATTTCCCTTAACCACTACCCACCCCTAAACAGTAAAATTAATCTTTCCTCCCTTTACTATTGCCCACCTATAAACCTGTAATTGCCCTCACCTCCCTCTACCGCTACCCATCCTAAACCATAAACTGACCCTTAACTCCGTTCACCATGACCCGCACCGAAACCCTTTTTTTTAAATACCATAATAATTATGTAATTGAAAAAAATACTTACCTGTGTGGAAAAGGTCCAAATACCTAACTGCATTGTTAAGGCATTGCGTGGTAAAGTATGCATTGTAAAGGCTGTATCCCCTAAGGAGTATGCCACCCCAAGAGAAGAGTGCCTTGGGTTTAGAACACTTTGGGATTTGATTTCAGAGCATTACAGCCCCTCAGTAGCAGAACACCCGGTATCAGATATCTCATCCTGTCCACCAGCCTCCTGGACAACAGATAACCAAGAACAGAACATTACACAGGATTTTCCATCACAAATATAAAATCCACAGTGAACCATGCCACCTTGGATGAAGCCTCCTTAGGGTATGAACAGCGAGGATCAGTGATAGCAAAACTCAAGGACAAGGACAAGAGTTTAGGATGAGAGCTTTGCAAAATCAGTCCAGTCCAGTAGCAGAGTGCTTGTGAACAAGACCACACTAGACTCCGAGCACACTTGTATCATAACATCACAGGTTCCTGAAATCAAATGGATCAGAGCTAGGGTGACCAGACATCCCAGATTTCCCCGGATGGTCCAGGTTTTTGGAGAAGTGTCCTGGTATCCCGACACTTTTGTCCAAATTAAAGAAATGTCCCGGTTTTTCATTAGTGCCTGGGTTTTTTTAAGAAATGTCCAGTTTTTAAGGGAGGGTTGGGTGAACCTGCACGTTAATCGCAGTGTTGTGCAGGCTCACATTTCGACCGGCCCTCTTAGAAACGGGGGCAGAGTTCAATTCTTTAACCTCACCCGCTCTGCTGCTTCGCCTCATTAAGCTGCACGGCAGGATTTAATGAGGTGTGAATCGGGGCTGTAGAGGCCATAGGGCAAGGCCAGGCCCACCAGCAGCTGGACCCTGGAGCTCTTCCCAGAGCGGGTGGTGAAGTATTGTAAAAATATATTTTTTTTTTAAAGAGCACAAATATATATATATATATATATATATATATATATATATATATATATATATATATATATATATATATATATATATATATATATATATATATATATATATATATATATATATATATATATGTATGTATTGATATTTATTGATGTATATTGGTGTATAAGAAGCCCTGAGACCTAACAGGACATTTAGTCCTATTTCTATGTCTGTGCCCGTCCTGATTTTTCATTCTGAAAATCTGGTCACCCTAATCAGAGCACGAGGGATCAATAGACCCCTAGAATTGGGCCCTTCAGGACCAATGCACCCTGGGATATTGGCACCTCGGGACCCGAGGTCCCCAGGATTGGAGCGCAGCAGGATTCAAGCACCTCAGAATGAGAGCACACAATCCACACATGCATCATAGCATCCCTTGGTTAGAGCACCCTATTATGAATGCCCCTAATGCTCACCTCCCTGAACTCAGGGAATTTCGGGATTAAAAAACCCCCAAAGTCAGAGCAACCCCCATCGTCTGAAGATTAGAACAACCCATGACGACAGCACCTAAGGAAGAGTGATCATAAATACCCAGGCAACAGAGACCCTCAGGAAAACAGATCAGAGCGCCCCAAGTTTAGTGCCTTAGGTTTATTACAATCTTATACAGTACTGTGCTAAGCCCTGATTAAAAACACACTTTAGTACTGCCTGACTGGTCGTTGGAAATTGTGACGTTTCTAATTTTTCAATAAATGTGTTACTACATTGTGCAAAAATCTCATTTACAGATTATGTTGCACGACCTGTGCCCTCATTAGAAACGGCCTTTAAATTCAGGTGAGGCAGTAACAGTAGTTAAAGCCTCACTGAAATTACGAGATCCGTAGAAACACCGACTATCACTTTCAGCTGTAGATTTCAGCAAGTAAAAGAAGCTGAAATCTCCAGGGCAAAAATAACAATTGCCGGGGAATTTACGTGGAGCCAATTTCCCAGTAATTCCTAATTTCACAGGGGAATCTCATGGTTACATCGGTAAAATAACTTTGGCCCTGGGATCGGTAAACCTGTGGTTGGACTTAAGAGCATATTTATAAGGAGATTGAGTCACTTTTTTGGCATTCCAGTGGCGCAATGCCCTGCGCCATAGTTACAAAGTGGCATTAAGCCACTTTTTGTCGCTAACACCGCTTTGAAAATATGGTACCCTTTCACACAGGTATCTGTGTGCAAGGGGTGTGCAATGGGTGTTTCTGTGGGCATTCCACCGCAGCACCCATTGCTTTTTGACGTTCCCCAGATTTACAAGGAGGTGTAAATGTGTGGCAGCGTTAAAAACTAACGCCATGCAATAGCTAGTGTTAGAATGGCGTAAGGAGGAGAAATCCTTTTATTTCTCCTTGTTTTTGCTTTTTCTATGTGTGCTGCATCTGTAGCACACAGAGAAGTAGCAAATCACCATTACTGATTGTTTATGGGGTGGTGTCCCTTCCTTCACATAAACAATCAATAATGGCGATTAGCTAATTCTATGCAACGCAGGCACTCTTGCACTATGGCGCTAGGGTGTCTGCGTTGGCAGCTATTTTTAGCGCCAGTGCTTTGGAAAACCTGGGGTGCACGGTATTGTGTAAATATGGCGCATCCCTGTGTTTTGGAAATGGCGGAGCGTGGTGCTACAAAATTTCCCCCAGCTCTGTGCTCTATCATATCCTTGTAAATATGTCCCATAACGAGGCCAAATCTGAGGCTTTCTTAATGAGGCTTCTGATTGTTAACTTGGCCTTTGATTCCGGAACTACATTATGCACAGCTCAGGCAAAACATCTCCTTATTGAGAGCGATTCTTGGAAAAGGACTTTAGGGCAAGGAAATGCACCCATCCCCCTATGGTTGTCCGCCTCATAATTTCAGGATAATTCAACACACTGGCAACAGCTTTTACAGTTATCAAGAGCAAAGCTACAAACAAAGAAGGTTTTCGGTGAGGCACAAGTAGGTGTGTGCTCAGTGGTTGTGGGTTGTACGGTAACAATAATCCGAAGTAGAAGGACTAAAGATAAACCCTTGCACAACGAGCAGAAACACACCTTTCTATTTGTCTAAATGTTTGCTCAGCACTGTGGCTGCTTCCCTGTTTCACGGGCAGCCAACTCTGCTCCCGTCGGGTGAGGTCCGGGTTCAACGAATGCAAACAATCCAGCGTTGCAAAGGAGGTGACGAGCACTTAACCAGTGTTTAGTGGTCAGCACTTGTAGCAAATCCAAAACTGGGTTCCCTGCATTAGAAACCCTGGCGAGGAAAGCGAGGGCTTTGGGAGAAGGTGAAAGAAGAGACTGGTGCAGTGCTTGTTAAAAGGACAGCCTTTGTAATGTGCACACAGAGCAGGTCTGGTGAACGGGGAAATGCATGCCACCTTTCAATGCGGTAGAGAGTAAGTGTAAATCTGGTGCCCACTTTATAGAAGCCATTTGTTCACCGCGAAAGGTATCTTGACGCTGAATAACAGATGTTTATCGTTACCCAACTCAATGGCACTCGTTTTATCGACCATAGAAGGATGACAGACTGAGTGGACCCAACATTAGGTCGAACACAGGTTCCTACATTGGATGCATTAGTCCACTAAGCCAGCAGACGCCGATAGATAGATAGATAGATAGATAGATAGATAGATAGATAGATTGATATTCGTGCATTTGAATTTGGTGACATACTGCGTTAGCAATGTTTACCACATACCTAAATCCTTCCGTGTGAGGTGCCTGTTTCAAACACAGGACGTGCTGCCAAAGGGCGCATCAGGGGAGACGCTGTCTGTTTCATCAACCATGGAATGTGAATTTGCAGGTCTGTGGATGTCCCGACTTAGCGCACGCAAGCGGAAGATATCGAGACCAATCCCTCCTCCTTCTCCCCCTATGGGTCTACTCAATCCCCGTACTAAGCTCCAGATTTCTGACAGGGCCAAGTGCCGGGGTAATTGGGGGTGGAGAGATAAAGACTTGGCTCCTGCAGATGGTTGGGTGAAAGACCCAGGCTGGGATGACAGGACCAATTATGGCACAAAGTCTTAGAAAGTAATCAGGGAACAGTGGCATCCCGACATGGAGTGAGGGAAGGGCCCAATAAGCAGGGGAAGCACTGGAACAATGCACTCTGGAGGTATCCGGGTAATTCAGGCTCTGGCTTACCTTGTACAACGTGCAGGTGAACTGGGACTAGCCCAAAGCATAGCTGTAATCCCTCCCAAGAGCCGAACTTGGATATGAGAACAGGGAAGCTCCTGTGAGGAGGAAGTCTACAAACCAAGCACACTGGAGATTTAGGAACTGAGGGAACCAAGGAGGGAGAAAGCAACAAAGGTGACTGGAAGGAAGGCCAAATGTACCTGTAGTGTAAGCAAGAGTTGCAACAACCACTGTTGCAATACACCCGCATATGCACGTGGCAGATCCTTTGACTAACTTTGTCTCCATTACCTTGGAAATGGTACTTGCTATGGCGGCCTCCGGTCTGGCAGGTGCAGTGTAACAGATCTGTTTTGTCCTGGCCATATTGTTGCCCTGATTATGAGTCTGGCGGTGCAAGGAACTCCAGACTCATGGAGGAACGACAGTGGCGGTCCTGCCACTTCCACACAAGTGCTACGACCGTCACATTACAAGTAGAGCAGTCAGACCGCCATTGGAGCACTGATGCCTCCAGGGAACCAATGATCCCTGGCGGTGGAGCGGCAGTGCAGCAGCAGTAATATGCTTGGCGGGACCGCAGAGGTCCCACCAAGCGTATAGTGAGTTTCCGCTCCGCCGGGGTTTTCATAGTGGTTCCTCCTCCATGAAAACTGTGGCAGAAAGGAAACAAAGGCATCTGGGCTATTGGGTGCATGCAGGGGGCACTTCAACAGCATTACTAAACCTACAAAAGCACATACCACAGAATGGAAAGCACGCACCTGGTTACCAGTGGAACATAAAATATAATGGAAGCCTTATACAAAGCAACCTGCCCAAAAACGTTCACAAGAAAGAAGAATGGAAAAACGAAGCTTAGCGTCCCGGGGTCCCCCTATGGAATAATGTGGACATATCTCGGAGTTCATGTGTATGTTTGATAGGACCCCCTAAACATTCCACAAGCAGAAAAGGTCCTTTCACCAATGTGACTGACTTCCTACCCACTCCACGGGACCCACTGAACCAGGAGTTAGGATGCCTCATAAAACCATCAATGGCTCTATAGGCATGAAGTGATTGACTTGAAGAGGCATTGTGTTCCATCTGCGACTGGAGTACACATATGAAACTTCACATTTTCAAGCTGTCATTTTAAATTTTCTGTCACTTAGTTTGGACAACTGCAAAGTGCCTTTGACGCTTTGCAGACATTTATGTGCATAAATATTACATGTATATGTGTGTGTGTGTGTGTGTGTGTGTGTGTGGTTGTGTATATATATATATATATATATATATTCACTGGAAAAAACTAAAGGTTAAAGGGACATTATATTTGGGTAAAAATGTCTGTTAAAACATACTGTGTTAAACTAACCAAACACCTGAAATTCACCAATTGTAGTTATCTCAAGTGTAAATCGTGCCCTATAGTAACTATAGCTCGCCCCTCAAGCAGTCTTGTCATCAATTATGTCTTTTCAGATGTTGTAGTCATGCTATCAATGTTGTCGTAAATCAGGTCACGAGTGACGTAATATGCATGGTAATTAGCAGTGCATGGAGAGGGCAAAAGTTATAGCAATTTGAGATAACTATACCAGGTGAATTTTAGTGATATTGTTAGTTTAAAATAATATGTTTTATCTGGCATTTTCACATAAGTATAACATCTGTTTAACCTTTGTTGTTTTTGAGTGAATTTCTAAGGTGTTCTTTGGAAAGTAAGATATTATTACCACACCTAACTATAATGTCACTTTAACGTTTGATTTTTTTGTGTGAATTTCTGGTGTTTCTTAATGTAAAGTAATATTTTATTGCCATATGTACCGCCAACCCTATGCTGCTCACAGCCCTCGGCTGTGCATGGTTATGGTTGGCCAGGCCAGACGTCCAGCTACCCGCAGGCAGCCAACCCCACGAAGCTCTACGTCCTTCAGCCATGCCGCCAGGCCCTGCATACAACCCCGGACTGAACATATCTTGAGCGCAGCAGGAGCTGAGTATAGGGACTGATGCCCAAACTACTAAGGGCGCACATGATTGAATATAAGTAGTGTCATTTTAAGTATAGCGGACATACTGACTTTGTCAAAGGCTCAGAACCCTAAAATATAAAAGGTGGCCTTTATGAACAGGTCAGATTATCAACATACATAAATCATATGTATTGTCTTTGGCAGTAAAGAACCAACATTTATAATGAAATGTATACTTCCTTAATTCATACTGTTCAATGTTTATTAATAGTGATTGTCATTAAAAAAAAGTAACAACGTTTTATTTTTACAAAATCAACATGTCTTTCAGTTTTTTAAAAACATTTCTTAAGCTACAAAATGTGTCTAGAGAACCGACCACAAGTGGACTGTGCACCGCAGCTGAAGGGCATAGAGCTGCATCTAGGAGTGCTTTAAAAATAAGGTAATTTCTCCTATGGGCATGGATTTAATGATTATTTTTAATGTCGCTGTGGGGCTGCTGCCATCCCTATAGACCCCCACAACCTAACCAAAATGCTTGGTGGTGCCCCTGCTCCTTCTAGGGGCATCACCAAGCTTTTGGGCGCTCCTTCAAAGACCAGTGAATATTAAATGAGCACCCAGGAAACGATGATTTATATTTATCGAGGAAGGTGTGTGAACCCACCTCCAAACCTTTACAGGCTGCTGAGATTCCATTCCCAAGTAAGGTCTTGTGTTATCTGCTCCAAATGTTGTCAGACTTCTGACAACTTCCAAGCTAAATCCAGTGTGTCAATGAATGATATCCCCTCCTAAAACAACAGGTTTCAAATAAGCCTGGGTGTAGTAAGCGTAGTCGTGCTACACGAAGACGTTCTCGCACCACGCGAGCTTCGCGTAGCTTTGCAAGCGTGCGTAGTTGCTTTCCAGACCCGTTCGCGATGCGTTTTTCTTGTTCGGGAGAACGTTGTGCGTGTTCGGGGCGCTGTATGCGTGCTAGGGGGATCGTAGCTCGCGAACTAACCCATGCGGTCGGCTATGGGTGCGTCCATCTTGTTTTTTCAATTGTCCCACCCGCTCGCGTTGCCTTATTTCCTGTTCCGGGTAGCGTATAACGTGTTCGCCTTGTGCATGTCATGTTCGGGAACGCTATCTACTTGTTCGCGATGACAAGTGCGTGTTCGCAAGAAATATCGCGCAAACTTACCCACGTGGTCGCGACGGGCGCGGCCATCTTGTTTTTTACTCTATGCTATGGTTCTGGGCCTAGTTTTCTATCCACCTTTAATCTTTGCAATCCTTACTTATTTTCACTGTTTTTCTCACTTTTTTTATTTATCATCTATGTCTCTCTGTCCCTAAGTTTATATTTTGTGATTTATTTCTACTTTCACTGTGTTTTTGTTACTTTTCTACTGTTCTATTTTACTTCTTTCTTCAAACTCCTACTTCTTCCCCCTAACTTTATTTTTTCCTTCTTTTCTTTTCTGCCTCCACCCCAGAACCACGGCCAAGGGCAGCAGTACCGGCTCCAAGGCCAAGGCACCGGCGCCCAAGATCCGGCTGCCTTGCAGGCAGAATGCGCCCTGCAGGGGTGCAGGCCCGACAACTTTTTGGAGAAGCGGAAGTGGTCGCCCTGTTTTTTTTCATGCAGCGCCACCTCCCCTTGACCTTGGCAGCAGGCGGCAGGCCAGGCTCGGGGTACCTTACCCAGGAGCGTCACCGCCGGTGGGTGAAGGTGCGCCGGGCAGTGTTTCGCTGCCCTGGGATCTGGCGCACCCACAACCAGCTGGCCCACCGGTGGTCAGACATCCTGGACCGGGAGCAGGACCTGTTGGACCTGCGAGGTGTCGAGGTCGTGGGGCTTGGTGAGTAGCTAGTAATACATAGTAGTATAAGAATTGTGTATAATTCTTGGACGAATAACACGATTACTGGTGCGCTTAGTTACATTGCAGGTCAATTCCGTTTCAAAATCTTCTGTGATTGTATGACAAAGGTGCTGCTCGGCACGTCTCTTACTTGTTTGTAACTTTGCGCTAGCTTGGGCTGATTAATGATGTTAGAGTTTACTTTAGAGAACTGTAGTTAGTTAATGCTATTGCTAGAGTCTAGTCCTTCCATTGTCCTTCAGTGAAATAGTGGTGGATGGATAATAGGTTTACTTAGTATTAGTACATTTTTTTTTACGGTCTGCGTGACGCCTCCTCTGTTACTGAATGCTTCATACCCTCGTCCTCCATGGAACCTTTTTTGTAGTTTGTTTAGTGAGTGGTAGGCTTAGCAATAGAATTGTCAGTCAGTAGCAGAACAACATACGATGCAACCAACCAACAATTTGGTGTATGCACAAATTTATGCATGTGTCCTCCATCTCATCTATGCATTTTTGATGGGAAAAATAAAATGGAAATGCAGACTTACTGAACAATTGGCCCGTCTGGAATAGGTGGTGTAGGTCAGGTGGTACTTAGGCTTTGTTGGTATTCTGCAATCAGAATGATTATGGAACATCTGATTAGTGTTTATATAAGTAGACGGTCCGTGAATACTGCAAGCCAGTAGTCGTGTAAATAGGTCAATTTTATTGCAATTGTTGTTTCCTAAAATGTTTGAGCATTTTTTTAATGATTTATTTGTTTCACAGCACTCAATGTTTCTCTCTTTCTTTATTATTTCTTACATGATCAGCACCCAGGGGCAAGAAGACGGGGTCCGAGTCGGCGGGACAACCACCAGAGGAGCGCTCCTCTACCGAGGATCCTGCTGCTGGCCCCAGTAAGTCCTACAGTGCTTATATTATTAACAATTATATTTCCCTAACTTTTAATGCACCTTATTTTTTCCAAACTATTAACTACGCTTCCTAATTAAAATTTTAACAAAAGCTTCTTTGATCTTCATTATCTGTTTTCCAAATTTTGGTTATCCCTGCCTTTCAGTTCCTTCAAACTGCCTCTGCTATGACTCTCTGTACTACTAATATTAGACTGTCTGTAGCTAAGCTTGCCCTCTTGGCCACTCTTTAGTTAAGGTTTTCTTTCAAATAAAGCTGTGATAGAACAATAGCTGTAGCCACTGGGTCCACTCCTGTCCTTTCTGTTGTCCTCTTTAATCTCTAGGCTTTGAAATTCCCACCAACAAAATGCGCAATCAGATGTTTGTCTAGTATTTTTTGTTAGGATAGTAGTACATACTACTATTGTTGTGGGTATTCTGCACAGCCACATACAGAACTATGCACAAGAAAATAGGGTGTTGGTAATGGGAGGTTGGACCTTACTCACACCTCAGTCAGAACTCAGAACCCACAATTCCCTGACCGACTAGCTATAGTGTCTCATTAGTCATTAGGTCCCGAACCCCCACACAAAGATACCCAACGATTTTATTACACAACCCAGAACATAACACCCTTTCACTCACTCACTCGTGTAAGTCCACAACACCACACCAAATATACCACAGAGTCTATGTGTAAGTTCAAAAGGTTTATTTATTTCAAATAATAACCAGCTTTGTAAGTTGTTCCATGAAATTACATCCAGCTCCAACATGCAAAATAAAGAAGATTAAAACACTAAACATTTGTACAACTAGTGCATGATAGAGATCTGTGTGAATTCTGGGAGACTCCTCACCGTTGAACGTATACTGGTTACATGCATCTTTCGTAAGCTCTGCAAATCTCTGGTTCATAGAAGGGAATCTTCTGCCTATTATGAGAAAAATGGGGCACGTTAGACAGTATAATACAATTATGCAAGCTTTTTGCAGTCATGCCAAAAAAGTGTAACATTATGGCTAAGCAATAGGGAGTAACCGAACTCCATAAAAAAGTGGCTTGTTTTCAACCTCTTCAATTGTATGCAACACTCATGTGGCCTCAAAGGCATCTTACTGCGCAACAAGCTGCGAGGTAACATGAGCAAAAGAGTAGACATGAATCTAAAATGGTAACATGGCTCAGGCTAACTTTCCAAAGAGTAGAGTAGGAGTAGAGATGAGATGACCCTAGGTACCATATAATAATACTACTAATGTCTGTCTACTGACTCTACTGTAGTACGCAATTTGGACTAGTGATGATTTATGTTGTACTTTAACTGTTTTTCAGTCTTCCTTCCTGGTGAAAACAAGTAAAATAGGGGGAGGTGTACACACATCTAAAAAGGTGTATTTTTTTTATAGGTGCACTACCACTACCAACCACTAGTGCCGGCGGGGCCAGCAGCAATGGCATGGGTTGTTGAAGGATGGGTGGAAGGTGAAAGAAGATGCTTGCCTGGGTGGGCGACACAATATGGGTGAATAGTGGATAGCAAGAATCATCAGCGGTGTTTGTGTCAAACGCCAAGGCAAGGAAGGAAGGAGTGGATGCATGGGTGGTTGTTGGTGAAAGTGAAACCAGCTAAGGTTTGTTAAGCGATACATAAAACAAAAGAATGATAGACATTTACTTTTAATGGATGGATGCCCCCTGGATGTATTCATCATAGGTGGAGACTGTCACTGGATGCAGACTAGAGTCTTACTTTGAAGAGAATGTAAAAGAAACTACGCCAGAGTAGCAAAGCAGAGGGTCATCATATATTATATAAAAGTAGGCTTTCATTTCAGAGTACAGTTGATGACTCAGTAGTTTGCAAGCACATCATATATTATATATATTATCAAGCACCTTCCTCTGTCTCCAAGGACCACTTCCTACCTATGTTAATTTTTTTTCGATTGTGTCAGCTCAGTCAGCCTGCAAAGGGTGGCCTATCTGTTGGTTACACAATCAATGAACAAAGTACCTTTTGTATTAGCGGTTGGTGGTGGGAGTGCTGGCGGGTGGTGATCTGGGAGTGGGAGGGGAGGGTGGGGTAAACTATGGATTCTGAATGCAGTGCGCACAACAAAATTTGTTTTATTTATTTACTTACCACTACAGTAATTGTCTGCAATCCATAGTTTGCTCCCCCCACCCTGCCCCTCCCCACGTCACCGCCCGCTAGCACGCCCACCTCTGACCGCTACTGGACTGATATGTCGTTCCATATAAGTAATGATCATTGGATCAGAAGTATATTACATTATTATTAATCTGCCTTTTTGTAGTCGCCAGGGCACAGTGAAAGTGAAATTGAGCAATTGCCCTTCATGTAACAGAGAGAGTATGGCCAGTGCTACCCGTAATCGAAAAATATACGAGCTTCTCCACCTGCAGCTTAGTAAATAAAAGTAACAGGCGACTCGTATGTTGGTCTTGGACGCAAGCTTAGCTGACTGAGCTGGCTTGCCGGCTACAGCCTACAACAAGGTTATTTAATTTATCTAAACTAGAGATAAGAAAAAGACTGGTGTTCTTCTGTGTACTGGAGTCCATCCCTGGTACTAGGGCAAGTATAATGCTGGAAACAACTCCAACAAATGATAGAGGCCGGGGAAGCAGGAGGATAGATACAAATGTTATGTACTGCGCTTGCTAGTGCTACTGTGCCACTATGTGTTGAATTAATTTTGTGTTACTGTTATGCTAAGAGTTTTGGTTACAATTCTGTTTCTTTCTTTATAGATCCTCCTTCCCAAAAACCAACACAGAAGGAGTTGGCAGCCAGGGCCCGGCAACGGAAACTGCAGGCCATCTGTGAGGAATACCGCCGGCTGGTGGCTCAGGCAGAGGAGAAGGAGGTGGTGGCGGAAGCAGCTGCTGCCTCTCCCAATGCCCCGGGCCCCAGCCAGGCCCCGCCTGCAGGAGTATGACGCCGCGGTCAGGCAGCCGCCCACCGCCGCCATTTTTCAGCATCTGCTGCCCCCCCCCCACATGGATGCAAATGTAAGTGCCGTGCATTTCTTCAGCAACTTCTCCTCCGGATGGCACAGCTGGAAGACCAATTAGATGAGCGAGTAAAAATCCTCATGGACAAATACCTGAAAGCCCACCGATTGTAGATGGACCCTGTTAATTTGCCCCTTTTTTAGTACTTTTGTTGTTGGGTGGGAATTGGGTGTTGGGGTTTCTTATTTTTTGGACACTGGTTGGACTTCGACATTGGTTGGGGTTAGGGAGAGGGGTGGGTGAGGTGTGGGAGAGTCTATTTTTGTTAGGAAAATAAATGGTATTTATTTATACTTACACATACGATGTTAATGTTTTGTGGGGGGGTTACTGTTTCACAAATTTATATACGTCACAAGGTTTCCTTGCAGATGCAGGTCAGCAGCCAGTGTTTAATTTAAATAATCTGCCAATTTTGTAACATGCAAACAGATAGATGCGGTACCCCTCACTGAGTTATATTTGTCCTACTAGTACTACCAGTCGCTTTTCCTAGTCCATTATACCTCCCAGCAAACTTATCTTACCTGTGATTGATGAGGATTAAGTTCGGCACAGCAATGGCTGCATGGTTTCCCAAGAGAATGGAGAAGATGCCATGGTTGTGGTGGTAGTAGTAGACACTGGCACTAGCATTTGCAAAAAAAAAAAAAACAGTCATTTGCCTGAAAGAGACTGTGGGAGTAGTAGAAAAGTACACTACATAAGAAGACTGCCAAACAAACAATATTGCAACTGCTAAACTAAAAGAAAACAATGGTGGTGGGGACCGCCTAGTACAAGAAGCTAAGAAGTTAAAACTGTAGTTGTGTCGAAGGAGTGACTTAACACAATCGTAATTCGTAAAGTTTAATGCTCTAAATCCAATTATGATGTATTCGGTGGGTCCCTTTGGATAATTAACTGGCTTGTACATAGACTGAGCATGGGTGGGCAAGCAGAAGAAGATCCTCTCCCTGCCTCGTTGACATTTAATTAGTGTTGCTTTCACCACATCTGCCCCAGCAAGCGTGTGGTCAATTGTTGGTGTACATTTAATGTAGTCACATCAGACCTCAATATAAAATCACACAGCCCGGGGGAAGAGGGCTAGGGTTTGATGAATGGATGGGAAGGGGGGTTTGGGGAAAGGTTTGACAAAGACAAACAGTGCGCATGGAGACAAAAAAAGAAAAACAATATTTGAAGACGACGATGATCCACTATCCAATAAATCTATAAAGGGAGAAAAAGGAAATGCATGCATGATGAAGATAACTTGATGGTTAATGAGTAGTACTTAACTACTACTACACAATTAGACAGTACAGGGAAGTAGTATTATATGAAATTTGCCTTGCCTGTATGCCCTCAGAGAAACCCTAATTACCTGCTGTACCGGGCTGAAAGCTAGCAAAAAAAATGAAAAAATAGTTGTAGGCAGCAATTAGCCAACAAAGTCACACAGTTGTAAAATGAATAAAGAGAAAAAAGGAATCAAATTATTTAAAATACGAATATGATACTTAAGTTACTGTATTATCCAGGTCCAAATGTGTTGTTGTATCTCGTCATTCATCTTGGTCCTCCCTTCTATGGACACTCTGCACATCATTCTTGGGTGCCACTGGCTGGCTGATGAGGATTGGTAAGGTAAGTGTGAGTTGTTGCTCCAAGTATATTAGCACTGGGCAAAAGGCCGGCCTGTAAGTGTTGATGGAAAAACAAAAGGGGCATTAAAAAATAAATGAATTAAAAAAAAGCATCAATTACAGTGTAGTGCAAAAAGACAAGACTCTTGAGTGAGAAGACTTCCAGACTGAGGCAGCTTGGATACATTGTGTCTACTCTACTATTTACACAGCAGTAATCTACAAGAACAACAGGACAGGAGCCAGCACAGAACAGGTCCATGGCACCGGGCCGTGACCCAAACTCCATTTACATTCATTTTTGACAGAGCCAGACAAAAGGCATATACAGCAACCTAGCATTTTCCAAATCAAGTGACTAAACCAATGCGCCACTGTCAATCATCATACCACTATTCGACTCCACCACTGCACAGACATGTAGCCTAGGTCTGCTGTGGTTCTTGTTGATTGGTTGTGTTTACCTTTTATGCCATTTCCAGAAACGCTGTTATTCCATCAATCATCTCAGATCCAACTGACTGACTGCGTGCAAAGATAGTATGGTCATCATCATCATGGTGTGGTACGTGTACGTGTTGTCCAACAGACCAACACCAACTCAGTCTGTAGTGAGTGACTCCGATTAAGTAAGTCCAGACTGTACCTGCAGGAGTAGGAGTACAATTGGTTATTATTAAACAACATGGAAACATTGACTATCACTTGAGTCCCTTTTACTTTGTTATTATTTTAACTACTAGTATAGTTCGACTTCATGCACATTTGCTCAGAGTCAACAAGCATCCAATGCAATGCATGGCATCATTCATAAATCATATACGTGTCTTGCTCTTCTCTTTGGCTGTTAGATCAGAGATGCCAAGCCTTCTGAAAGTGATGACGAGTTTACTTTAGTTTTGGATGCCTGCTTAAGTTCTGACAGTGAAGAGTTGTGTATGCCTGCAGACACAGGTGGTAGCCTTAAGACAGTGATGAGTTTCGGATTGGAAACAAAACAGAAGATGGCTATATTCACATACGTTTAACTTGTTATGGAGGGACTGTTAAAGGCTACATTATTGTACTATTCTCCATCTCCATCCAATGTCTGGCAAGATGGAAATGTATTTAGGGCGAGTCAGGAAGATGGAGCAGGACTCTGAGGAGTGGAGAGGACAGTTAAATGCACAGACGTGCAACTCCAATGGGTAAATAAAAATAAGAGACGGTTGTGATGGATTTGTTGTGGTTTAATTTGAACCAGAAATACAGATATACACACAGATAAAGAGAAAGTAACAATTTGAAAGCCTAGTTGTCAGGGAAGAGGAGCTCGTCCTCAAACTCTGGTGGTTCCGACAGAAGTAGGTCATGTAACCCACTACTTATGTCTTCGGAGTCGCTCTCCTCTTCCTGCTGTGATTCACGTATTTTGTAGTCTGGTGGTATGAAGTGCTGATTCATTTTGATCATGGTTGACCTCTCCACACTTTTGGGCGAGAGACTGGTCCTTTTCCCAGTTACAATGTCACCAGCAGCACTGAAAACATGCTCAGAAGAGACACTTGCGACAGGGCAAGCCAGATACTTTATCGCCAGCCTGCTGAGCACTGACCATTGGCTTCTTTTCCCATACCAATATGCCACTGGGCTTTGCTCCATGAAGACCTCTGTTGTGTCATCCAGATAGGCCTGGACCATCCGCTCAATGTTCAGGGGTGCTCTGATTTGCTTGGCCTCTTTTGACTTTGCACCAGCAACGGACTTACCCATCCCTTTCTGTAGAAACCAAGCAGCTATTTCTTTTGCTGTGTCTGATGAATCAGATCCTGTTGGTGCTGTTGTTGATGTTATTGGTAGTGTTGGTGACTGCTGGGAAGCAAACACACTGCTCTCATGCTCTGAAGAAGAACTTGATTCTGGATGCCCTGTAGTACTTGCACTGTCCTGGGCTGGCACTGGCAGGCCTCTAATTGAGAGCCGTTCATTTTCTAAATCAGTGGCTTCCTCAGCTACTAAAGTTTTGTACTTGGCAATATCCCCTTCTGAAAAAGGAATTCCTGCATTACTGTTCAGAAATAATTTGTACCGTGGATCCAAAATTGTGGCAGTCATGTAATGTTGATGTGACACAATCTTAATTTGAATCCTTGTATTGTCAGATAAGTGGACGGCTAAGGCGTTCGCCAAATAACATGCATCTACTTTGTCTTCCACAACTTCGTATGTTTCAGACACCTCCTTCAGCTGTTGCTCTAGCATGTACAACAATGGGATAGCTTGGCCCATAGTACAGTCCTCCCTGCTGACTGCACGTGTGAAGACCTAAAAAGGAAGTAGCATCTCTGTCAGGCATTTAATAAAGTCCCATTGCCACATCTCAACGGTCATGGCTTTCACAGTAGGATCCCCTAATCTTCTTGTCATGAGATAAGCATTAAGTGGTATGTACTGCTCAAACAGACGATCAAGCATGTAATAAGTTGAGCACCGTGTTGGCACCTACTGGATGAGTGCTTTGACTAGCATAAACATTGAATGACCCTTAGATGCTTCCGGGCTTTAAAAGAATGGTTGAAATGTGTGCATATTCTTCTGCAGGTGGTCAGTAAGTTGCTGACTTTGCTTTAATTTTTCAGAAAGTCAATGCTATTGCAGTGTGCCAAACACGGGACCCTGAAATAGCCACCATCTTTCATGGCCTTAACTACATTACTGCCGTTGTCCGTGGCAACAAAACCAATATTAAGCCCTCTTAGTCGCAGCCATTCAAAGACCTTGCTGTTAAACTATGCCAAAATGTTTGCAGCAGTATGAGATTTCTCCATAGCAAACATGGCTACAGTTGCATGTCTGCGAGTGTCATTAAAAATCTCAACAGTGTCAACGCCTGCAGATAGCTTTTTAACACCTGAAAAAGAGATCCAGTGTGCAGTGATGCACATGTAATCAGTGGCTTGGCAACTAATCCACATGTCTGTTGTCGGGTGGATACTATGAACAGCACTCTGATGTAAGGCTTTTCCAACCAATTCCAGCACGTCGTGATGTAGTGCTGGAACAGCAACTCTGGCAAAATAGTAGCGGCTTGGAACCTTCCATTTTGGGCAGATGGTTGTCACAAATTCCAGAAAACCCACCCCTTCAACAAAAGAAAAAGAGAGAAGGTCCAGTGCTAACATTTTAGCTAGCTTAGCATTGTACAAACGTGCTATTGGGTGGTTGCTTTCGTACTTTCCCTCCTGCCTAGTAAACATGCTAAGAATGGTACATTGCGTGGTATTTCTTTCTGTTCGGCTCGACGCAGCACTTTGCATCGCAGTACTCCTTGGTGTCTCCAGGTTGACTCTTACTCTTGTGCCACTGAGATGTTGCTGATGCGAAAGATGTGGGCTGTACCACTGCAGTGATGGGGACAGGGCTACTTTGTGTACCACCACCAGATAGAATGTCCCCCTCTTCTTCTTCTTCCTGTTCGACCGTGAGTGGACCTTGTACCAGTTTATCCCCACCAACATCAATGGTTCCAGTTTTTATGCTACGAAGGTGGTCCTCCCACTTGATTGCGTGGTGTTTTTTCAAATGGGTCATTTGGCCCCCGGTACCATAGTTTGTACCAAGCTTACCACAACTAACATAAGAATGACAAATGGAGCATATAGCAATGTTCTCCTCCTTTATGCTAACCGTAAAGAAGTCCCACACAGGGGAGCTTAACTTGTGTCTCCTGCTAGAGGTGCCACTTCCAATGCCGGATGAACTAGAGGGTGTGTGTTGAATTTGACTATGTGGCTGCGCAGTAGTACCACACCTACTTCTGCTGAGGTGGTGCTTGTGCTGGATGTAGGACGCTGCCGGCCCTTTGCTAATGTAAATATGGAAGCTGGAGGTCGTATTGGTGTTGCCCGTGTTGGAGGTATGCGTGCAACATCCCTACTAGTCGCAGACATTCTGGATAGGATAAAAATGTTGGTCTCCATGTACTCAGGGCCGGGAGTGATGCTTGTGATGACTGGGTCAGACTCATCATCATCATTATCCTGCTTTTCTACATCGACCTCCATATGTGTAAGGCTTTCTGAAACCTTCCTTTTCCCTAGCCTGGTCTTGGGATATGTCTCCCTCTCATGCTCAGGTTGTTGTGGCTCCCAAGTGAGATCTAGATCATCAAAAGGGATGCTTGGCAAAGAACTTGATGGACTAACCCTCCTTTTCCTTGGTGGGGATTTGGAAGACAATAGATCTCCTGCATGAGTGGCTTCCTCTTCTTCTTGCTCTGAATGAGGCTCAATTTCCTGAACTGCCCCTACTTCAGGAGGAACAACTACTACTATTGTGGGCGGTGGTTGCGGTTGTTGTTGTTCACCACTTATCTGCTGTGTTCCCTCATGCGTTGATTGTGTACTACTTTGAGATAGCGATAAGTTTAGGTCAGGCTCAGGATCACTGCTTTCCACCATTAGGTTGGATACCTCTTCCACACTCATCTGCTTGGGCCTGGGTTGGTGGGTTGGGCCCACTGATGCGGAGGTGCTGCCCCCAGCTTGTCCCCCGGACACCGCTGCTGCAGGTGTTCTTTTTGGTTTCCCAAAAAAGGTTTTGGGGTCAACACCAGACTTAAGTGTCACTTCCTTCTTCTGTTCTTCCTTTTTCTTCTCAGCACCTTTCTTGGTCTTGGAGGACCTGGTTCCTGCTTTCTTTGGGCCATCTTCTTCAGATGTCAGCAGCACTCAGTTACAGAAGTTGCAGAGAGGTCTGGTCAGGTCACACCACACGTCACGTAAAACAGAAGGACGTCTGTCTGGCAGTACAACGGGTGATGAATGATGACAGACACCTCCTCCTCAGTCTTTTGTGCACCTACAAGCAAAGAAGGCAGAAGAACATCAGTCAAATGTGGAATTTGTTGTGCTTTATTTTTAATTACTAGTAGTGTTAGTACACTCAGTAAGAGTAAGAATAGCAAAGAACTAAAATACAAATGCAGTGGAAGTGGAACTTGTTTATCCTTAATTTGTGCATCATGTCGGATGGATGCAGCATCAGTGACCTGCAGCAGATAGCAATGGGGATGGAAGCAGTAAGCCAACAGGAACAATGGAAAGACACACAGGCCTATGTGGCAAAAACAAAACAGCACACTACTACTATCACCACCACGGCCCCCAGCCACATGGTCACTCATCACAGGCACATGGGTAAAGCCCAGAAAACAATGAACTCAAGCAGGCCTATATCCCTATATGGCCAGACAAAGGAGGATGCCTGTTACACATCACAGCTTCCATGCAAAAAAGAAAATCCACATGGCTAAAAAGGTTGGAAAGTTACACAACAACAACACATACAACAAAGGCATTTATTAACATACATCCAAAAAGTTAACTACACCCCATACACCACATTTGGGAATTCAATCCAGTGCCATCCATGCCCTAAATGATGTTTAAATTCAACAGACAACATAGAAACAGCTACACCAAGCACCCCCGATGACTACCTCTGGGACTCTAGGCCTACTGGCAGACTAGGCCACAAGTTGTGAGGCCTATGGCAAAAGCACAGTGGAAGGTCACACAAAATGGCCACCACCACATGGCCTGGCCACCCAAAACAACATGAAAAGAAAGAGAAGACAGACAATGCTTGCCTATGGAAAAAGCACAATGCTTGGCTTCACAAAATGGCCGCCACCCACATGGTCAGCCCACCCTCAAACAACAAAGTACATACAAAGGACAGGAACAGGAATTTGAGGTCTCTGGGGAACTTCCTTCCTCTTTTAAAAAAAAAATAAAAACAGAAAAATGACTCCATGCTCCAAAAACTACAACCAAATGACAAACTGGGGATTTTTTTTAGCAAAATGAACAAAATCATCATTTTTTAGAAGATTTTATGCAACTCGAGACATATTGCTCGCGAGATTGCAAATTCGGCGTGTTCGGAGGCACGAACTGTACAAAAAGTCGTTATCCCGTGCACGAGCGCGCAGATTGAGCGTGCGAAGAAGACAAAAACTGTAAGGTCGCGTTGTCGCACTGTGCAAAGTTACCAAAACTACGCTGTGATGTATTCCTATAGGTTCTGTATCGATCCCCCTATTCCCGACCCTGTTCTGGTTAACAAGTTAACTAGCAGCCATCCCATGATGCAGAAACCGTTATCTGATTACGCCAGACCACGGCACAGGAACGTGTATCTGATTAGGTCATAACGCTTGCCATCTAATTAGACAAGCAATATTCCTCCAGCCCCTGATAAGGCATACGGAGTTCTCAAAACAAATCAAACCTATGACAACCTGGGAAAAACCCTGCGGCCATTGTTTTGATTTCACCGAGAACTTCAGCAAAAGAATGTGCTAACGACCAGTTCGTATGACATCCTTATTGACGTATCTATGTCCATCCTTACGTCAATCTCGGCACCTTACAGGTATAAATATTACCGGTATTGCCTTAAGCAAACACACGCGGTGGTGACGAGATCGGAGCAGCCAGACTTGCCGAAGCCCAGAGCAGACCCCGCTGGCGCAGCCCCGCCTTCCTGACGCGCTGAGAACGAGACGCTGCCTTTCTCCTGCCGAGAAATCCAGCTCCGGCGCTTCCGGGCAGCCCTTGCAGGCAGCCTGGAATATCGAGACCAAAGACGAGAGATACCATCCCTCAACCATCCTAGATTCCAGGTACAGAACTGAATAACCCCTTGCAGAGAATTCTTGAGTCAGTCACTTGGCAAAACAAACTTAACTTAAACTGCTACTTTCTATTCCCGCCCACGTATTAGGCTTAGGTCAGGTACACTGGGGTAGGCGTAGTTAGAAGCACCAGTTGAGTACGATTAGTCAAATGTTTATATGTATGTATCTATTTTGTCCATTTTAAACCACCATATGGCTTAGAAACCATATAAATGTTTTTACAGTATTATTTTATACTTCTGCTTTTATTGTATGCACTTTACTTAACCATAAGTATTGCAATAATATCGATTCATTTCTCTTGTACGAGAAAAGAGACTGATCAATAAATAACATCTTTTATTGAACATGCCCGTCTCTTCCTTTTCTCTACAAACTGGTGAAACTAAGAATGCACGTACTGACTGAGTAAAATAAGTTGTCTTTTGTTTTCACACGACTCTAGAGATACACTCTTGATTAGGGGAGAGCAAAGTTGTCATGTTCTATGGTTGTCAGAAACTAAATCCCTTCTTGTCTATCCAGGGAGGTTCAACTCCTCCTTGCCTATTCGAGAAAGTTTCTAGTGAACTCTGAGCTAGCTGGCAAACCCAAAACTTTAAGTCTAATATCGACAGTAGAAGACCTAGTTAACGTCTGGTCTAGGTCTATACTATTGGAGGTATTATTCCAATGCGCAGAGCCTATTGGGATAATAGGAACTACACTACATGGCGCCCAACGTGTTTGGATAGGCGATAAAACTAACGCAAGACTTTAGAGTAACTCAGTCGTGCTCTTTCACTCAGACCCCTTTTTCCCCATAATACTCCAAAGACGTCTGGAGTGGGTGAGAGGTAAAATCCGCCAAATCTTGCAGGAGGGAACTCCTATGTATGGTTCTTGGTTCAATCAACGTTGAAGGATACACTGTTCCAAAATATTGTGCATCTAATCTTTGTTTCCATAAGGAACCTGATCTGCAAACAAACAGAATAACCTTCCTGACAGTAAAATGCCAGAAAGTGATGATGAAAGAGAGAGAGTTAGATTAGCAGCTGAACTAATAGAAGCTGATAATACTATGCAAGAAGCAGACCCGGATATAAAACTCATCCCGGTCAACATAAGAAGATCTATAACGTTAAAACTTATAGACAATGGACTGACACCAAGAGGTGGTACAGTCATATTCGTAATTGAGGCACACGAATATCGGCAGACAGAGGTATTCTATTCATGGATAAACTTTCCAGCAGCAAATGCTGTAACAAAGGAGTTCCACTATTATAAAATAGAGGAACCACCGGATACCTACACTCCTTTCGAGGAAGTGGAAGTACCACTCAAATTCCAAGAGCACCTGCTCTTGTTTAATGGCGCCCTAAAACATAATAATCACATCACCAGGCTCGGTCCACTAGGTAGACCAGGAGCAACGTGGCCGGTCCTAGCCGGATACACACCACATCCAGACATCGAAAGGATGTCTGCAGCAGATGTTTTAGTACAACTAAAACATCTAATTAAAATATATAGACAACTAGTCCAATATGTAATGCGGACTTCAACCATCCAACCTGTAGTTAAAATTCCACAGCTGACCCCACATCAGGGGAACACAAATAAAATTACACCACAGAACATACAGTCCTGCCTAGGTAAAGTACCAGCTAAACGGGAACAAATACCATTCTGGTTAGCACAAAAAATCACCCAAATAGAGGCGGTGTTTCCAGACACCACCCCTGTGGATAAACACAGGATTCTGACTATCTGTCTTCCAATGGGAATCGCACCACACGTGGAGGACTGTGACACTTGGGGTACAGTCTTTGCTTCCATTTACACAAAAACACATGGTGTACCATCCATGTCGGTAATACCAGATGTGCTAAAACAAATTCAAGACGAATACGGTCCAGAACCCGCTTTAACTCTCGGTATGAAATTACTAAAAGACTTCAAGCAGGTCTCGGCAATATTACTAGCCAACATAAAAGGAGAAGCAGCGAATGTGGCGATCCGCCAGAGGTTAAAAGAGACAGATATAGCTGACCAACCAGCTGAAATTGCCAGAATTATAGAAAAATCCTATGAAGAACTAGGTAGAGATAGTTTGGGTGGAATACCAGTAAAGCCCCAACTAATTGAAAGTCCTGAAAAAATATTTATTAAAAATAATCTAAACAGTCAAAAGAAGAACTGGGATGGAAACAAACAATCCAATCCAAAAGAAAAGAGATTCCAGTCCAGAGGAAGGTCTCCTCGGCGGAGAGAAAGATCTCCGGACCAAGGACCCAAGTCTCCCCAAAGGGAGCCCTCTGTGAAAAAATACAACCTTAGAAATAGGGATAACATAAAGAAACCGGATAGATATCAAGATTTTGATACACGTCCCTCTCAATCTTTTCAGACTTCCTCGCAGAAATCGGAAAGAAGAGGATGATCGGAACCCAGGGAAGGGCACGTCAAGTCCAAAGACAAGGAACCTGCTCATCCAAATAAAAAATTACAGTTTCCCAAGAAGAAGGTAGCCAGCATTAAAGTATTCAACAATGCCGAGAATACTGAGGACACAGCTGAAAAACGGAGAGTGGGCTCAGACAATGCTAGACAGCGCAGCAGAAGTGAGCATAGCACGCAAAGTCCTTATGAATCATCTGGAGACAGTGGACACGAATGAATACATTCAAGTGGAAACTGCAGACACCAGAGTTAGCAAACCTCACAAAATATATGAAATAACTTTACGTATAGAAGGGGATAAGACTAGAAAAATAAGGGGCCTTTTTTGGGATAATCTCTCCAAGGGCTATGACATCCTTCTAGCTGAAAAAGATTGGCCACCAGAGTTTGTCAGGGACTGCCCTCATGGCGAAGAAATAATTATGCCTGCCTTCTCAAATCATATTCCAATTCATAAAAAATATACACTTGCAAGAAAGTGGGCAGTAGCTCAAGCTCCTGCTTTATATAAAAATCATGTAGGATGGGATGAGGACTCTCCTCCTCACAAAATCCAGTTAAAATCACAACCTACTGCACAGAGACAGTACCCAATTAAGCAAGAAGCTAAAAAAACAGGTAAAAGAGATCCTAGATCAACTTGAATACCAGGGGGTGATTGAAACTTGCACCTCACAAATGAACAACCCTTTGTTTCCTGTCTCCAAACCAGACAACTCATATCGTCTAGTTTTGGATTACAGACACCTTAACTCATGTTGCAAAACTTTTGCAGTGCAAAACTCGCATAGTGCAGCACTAATGAATAACATAGTGCGCAAAAAATACAAAACAACATTAGACATCTCTAATGGATTCTTTTGTCAAAATATAGCACCAGAGAGCAGATACTTGTCCGCGTTCTCAATAAATGGCGCTCAAAAACAATTCTGTCGGTTACCCCAGGGGTACAAGAACAGCCCAGGATTATTCTCAGCGAGAGTAACAGAGTTACTACAAACATATGATGACGAAGCATTATCTTATGTCGACGACATATACCTAACAGATGATGACTTGGATACTCACTTGAAGAGAGTGAACACCATAATACTTGGGTTCGCAGCAGAGGGTTGCAAATTCAACTTTAAAAAATCTAGAATTGCCCATCTAACAGTCCTGTTCTTAGGATATGAATTATCAAGTGAAGGCAAAAGCCTGGCTGACAATTTCCTAGAGAAATGTGCCGTACTCCAAGCACCTAGAACACTAAAAAACCTACAGTCAATTCTAGGCTTCCTAAATTTCGGAAGAACATACATTGCAAATTACGCAGAAAGGGTCAAACCCCTTTATGATCTAATAAAACCAGATTTTAAAAGAACCAATTGGACTCAAATACACACAGAAATTCTGAGATCCTTACAAACAGATATGTTAATTAAAACAAAATTAGAAACACGTGATAACACACGCAATCTTGTGATTCGAGTCATCCCAGGAAGATGCGGATTCACATACCTGAGGGAGAAAAGGTACCAATTGCATTCAAATCACACTTGTACACAGAAGCTGAAAAGAAGTTCAGCATTAAAGAAAACATTGTTCATGCAGTTCAAACCGCAATAGCTAGAGAAAAAGATAAAGCTGACGGTAGACGTATCACAGTCAGAACAGCAGAATCAGCCTTTGAGGCATTAACAACCCCGTGTAATTTACCAACAACAGCATTGAATCCGGAATGGATACAATGGGTGAATTCCATTACAATGGACAAAGTAAAATACTACTTTGATCCAGAACTAGAGGAACTAAAATATCTAGAATATGAAAGAATATTCCCTCTGCCAATCGACATTCTGCCATTACGACAGTACGCCTGTGTAATCTATACAGACGGCCATGCTCAACCCTCCGTTTGGGGAGAACAAGCATACAACCCCACATGTGAGATTACAAAAGAAGTGTGGCGCGGAGGTAAACTAAGACCTCTATTAACAAAAACACACTCAGTAGAAACTAATTCAGAACAACAGACTGAAATAATTGCATTGAAAATGGCGCTAGATAATGCAGATCGCGAATTCCCGACACTTATAGTGTCCGATTCTTATTACTGCGTCAAATCATATAACAACGATTTGCAGAAATGGATTCAAAGCGGTTACAAAGATGACACAGGTGCAACAATAAAGCAAAAACTGCTTTGGGAACAAATAGTTCTGTTACAAAAAGAACTACCAAAGACTCACGTGATACATACACTGAGTCATCAGCGTGATGGCGTTCACGTTGCAGGGAATTCATTGGCTGAGACAGCCACAGCGGTAGCAACTAAATCGGCTTCCGTAGCTAGAAAAAAGCGTACAGTGAAATACATTGACGGTGAAACAGTGCTGGCGGTGAGAACGTCATCAAAAGGCGACTGCTCAGCGCTACCGATCAACTATCCACTCAATTATACATACATAATCGATGCAAACTCCGTCCCTTTTGCTCGAATCCCTGGAGTGGGGGATAGAGTAATTCCAAACATGGACAGGAGAACTTTGTTAATTGTAGACGCACATATAGGTGAGGGTCTTAGTCATCTCAAACTAAAAGATTCTCTGGAAGAACTACAATCAGTGTACTGGTGGCCAGGCATGAGCCTGCAGCATCACATTTTTGTAAAAAAATGCCCGGACTGCAACAGAGATCGCAGCGGCGAGAGAAACGGTGTAATACCATGGCGTTTCACTCAAGAAGGGCTAAACAATAATCAATAAGACCAGTGTGAATAAGGCGTCCTATTAACAAACAAAGACTAGTTTCCACTTATAATGTAGACCCCAGCACTCGGCTGACGTCGGGACTGTTATACAAAGATTTGCGAGTCTAAATGGCATATACGCTAGGAGCATGCTACGTTTGACCAATGTTTTCACTTTAGCCCTCAAGCCTGTGGGGAAACATGGCCAAATGAGCATAGCACAGCGGGATTCTTCTCACTTCCTTCCTGAGGGATACGGGATGGTGTAAAGAAAAAACCAAGGCATAAAGCTATCTATAACGGAAAGGATATTAGGTTCGGGAGCTGGGTGGGTCAAACATCTAATAAGTGTCCAACGTAGTCTAAACAACTTGCCAAGAAATTCTCTGAGGGGATTCAGTCCGTACGAATTATTGTTTGGGACTAGGATGCTAGTCTTAGATCTTGACAGTCAGACTTCAGTGGTGAAAGAAAAAAGCTTTGATATCAAAGATCGCTTGGCTATTTTGCAGGACTTAAACGAAACAAGAAAAGACCTGAGCAACATAAAATTGAAACAGCAGCCAACAACCACTGAGAACCACCACCTGTCCCAGCAAGACCTGTCTGGATTCCAAAAGTCGGGGATCTAGTCAGAGAAAAGATCGCGGTAAAGAAGGAATTTGGGCCTTCTTAGAGAAAAGCAGTTCCTGTCTTGTCCATCAACGGGACGAGATCAGTTATACTACCGCCACTTGCTGGTAAAAAGGAGAACCGAGTTGTATCGATCGACCTGGTAAAACCACAATCATGTGGCCGATAACAAACAGTAGGCCAAGTGGACTCCCGATAAGTAGCAGAACACCAAGGTTTGCTACCAATACAGAGGTCCTAACTAAGAGGCTAATCACATTCGAAACGCCTACAGAACAACAACAAGGACTATGCAACAATGCATTGGAACTCAGACCTCTAAAAACCCAAATAAAAACATTTAGTAGAGACACACCAACATACAATGAAGTAACAAACGAATATGCAAGAAACAGTAATCCTGAAGCAATTGGAACAATTGACAGAACGGCATCCAGCTACTTCATAAACTTCGATGATTCCTCTGAAGACCTCAGTGAATCAAAGACACAGCCATCAACAAAAACCTTTAAAGATAAAGCTAAGGAACTTTTGAAACAACTGAAAGAAACCTATCTGATTTCTCCATGGATTGAATTTTGGGTGGCCTTTGGTGCATTTATCCTCATACTTTGGCTCATCATGATACTATGCTTGGGACGCTTCATTGAGGGAAAAAATGATAAAATGGACACAGCAAGCCAGAAAATCAACTTGATCCTCAAGCCACACACGTCTTCACACGTCAAGAAAAGAGAACTTTCTTCAGTCAATTTCACAGCCAATCCTATACCGGGTGGGGTAGCATGGGACAATACTGACTATGAAATTTATGGTCCGGTCGAAATCCTCAAATATCCACACCAAATCAAGATCTCGTTGAGTGACTTTGTAAAACCAAACTCATTTGCTGATGATTGGGACTTTGAAAGTATAAATGATATGATGTCTGACCTAGTGATGTCTGCTAAATTTACCAAACATGATTATTTGCAGGGTTCGTCTAATTATGATAGTATGTACTGTTACAACCACTATGGTAACCATTTTCTACATAAATCTGCACAACCTAGAAATGTTTTAAATTATAATCAATGGGAACATTGTGCAACCCCTCCAAAAGGAAGCTCAAGAACCTTTTATGACAAATATTCATACTTTTCAGGGTTCAACACAAGTAATGCTGAAACATTTTATTTCAAATTGTCAAATAAGACAGGAACAAAAACCATGCTTACAAACACGAAATTGATATATTCAGGCTCATTTTTTGAACAAATGAATACATTTGGTTTTGATTATTGGGACAAAAATGTTGAAGTAAAAAGTGTTTGGGGTACAAAAGAATGGCAAGTACAAGGTATAGAATCATTGTTTAGAGCCTGCATGATCCCAGAACAAATTATATTTTTGAATGACACTGTTCAACAAACTACCTGTCTTGGATTAGCCAAAATCAAAGACTTAAATAAACCGTCTATTCCAAAGCCAACAATGAACAGCAATAGCTCTACAGATGAAGAGATAGACGTAAACTATGTATTAAACCAAAACAGAACACATCCTGATTGGAAACAATGGTTAATCTGGCCCACAGATACTAATAACTATCAAAACAGATTCCTGAACAAAATACAGGGGTTCACATTGACCAGGCCAGACCCTAGATATTCCCAAAGACAACACCCAGGGATAATCACCACCTACAGTGTGGGCAAACTCTGCCTTCAATGGCTAAAAACTTCCACACTGACAGAAATTAAGCAACACCTAACTTTACTTACTGATGGTGCTGACTTGCGTGATTTCATTATGGGACCACGCAAACAGCGTCAAAAACGCTTCATAGCAGCCTCTATATATGCGGCTTACAACGAGGCCTGGACAGCATTGTGTCTTCAGCAATCGACATAATATCGCAAGACTTACTGTTGTTACAACACGGTCAGTCTCAATTGCGTTCTATTGTACAGCTTGGCTGGACGTTACAAAACCTGCGTTCAGGCTATGTGCCTTGACGTTTAATCAACACAACGTCACTATTCAATATCTTTAACCTTACTGATAAACAAATCAGTATGGCACAGAAGGGTGCTGATTATACAATCCTGAGCATTGAGAAACTCGAGAGATTACCAGTGACAATGTCAGAACGACCTGTCAGTGAATGGATAATACATGGGATAATTAATATTCCAATATCTACCTTCAGGTTTCAATACTGCCAAAAATATATACAGGCTGGCATGTACGAAAAATTGGGAAAAGGGTACATTAAGACAACATGGAACTTGCCCTATTCACATGCATGTGTCAGTAATAAAGGACAGAAAGTGTTTCTTAGTGGCAATAATTGTGCGATGTCACTAAGCGGTACACTTCTGTGTAATGGAATTAGTTTGCATGGAGCCTGTGAAGGGAACTCAAATAACCTTTCATGTCACCAGCTAGGCACACCTGCAACAGAGATAGAACCATTCTTTAAAAGACTCTATAACGGGAGTTACATTCTAATTGTGGATCGCAGATGTTGTAGTCTACTGCCCGGGGTTCCTTATCTCGTTAGTACGACTGCGAAGGTCATGTGCTGTGGACGCTTATTGTTCCCCAGCTCCTTTCCAGACAGGGAGGCAAGGGCATGGCCTAACTTGAAAATTACTTCTATTCGAATAGATACTTTAAGCAGAATGAAAACAGTGCTTCTTCAGACGCCGACCAGGCTCACGTCATCAAAAGAAACGTATGATCTCCTAGTCGCAAGGACGACTGCAGAGATTCACTCATTGTTATCAACTAATTCCCCCATACATTTCGCAGAAATCCTGAATGAAATCTTGAATATTTCTGATACCAGTGGAGTCTCAAATGTATTTAAGACAGTATTTTCGATGGCATTAACACCATTCAATATTATAAAGAACAGGGGTCCTTAGAACAACAAAACAATGAAGAGAAAATAAATATAGACCAAATGGAAATATATTGTTAGGGGAATTGTCCAGCCGGACGATTTATTTCCCTGATACAAAAGTAATTCTAAAAACAATAGAACACTGAGTGTGATAGAAGCGGGACACCGTCCGGTGTCCGACTAACACACTGAGAAGACATACAACATACAAAATAACAGGCAATAGCAGGACATCTGATTAGAATAAAACATAAACCAGACAATCTAAAGTATACACATATGCAAGAAAAAAGTATAAACAATTTATGCATTTAGTGTAATGTGTCGACGACGTTTCGAACCGTACTTAATAAAGGTTCATCCTCAGGACAGAGGGTAATTGCCTTAAAGTTACACATTTGCGAATATATCACTGGTAGGGATGTACATATGCCATACCATGAAAAGAGAAAGGAGACATAAAAAGATAAAGACATGTCATTAGAACATTGCCAAAACTGCGTGCATAGATTGCATGACTCATACCATGCCAAGGTGCAGCCGGCAACGGGGTGTAGTCCATGCTAAGTACAGGCAGTGGAGAACAACACGAGGAGCAAGACTAGTGGCGCCGAGTGTCTATGATCCAGGGAGTGACTGTGGCTAGTGCATGCCAAAGTGCGATAAATCGACACGTGTGAAGTGAAGCGGCAGCGAACTAACGTGCCAAAAATACAGTGAACTGTGACATTGTGTGTCATTTGTGAGGAAGCGCTTACCAATTGTGTGGCACTCAGTAAAGGAAAATTCCTTATACTTGATAATTTGCTTAAGAGCAAAAAACAAATTAGATCTAATGGGAAGAGAAAGAAATTCAATGGAGTAGCGCAAAATACTTCCCAAATTGAAGGTATGTAAGAAGATGATCATACCGTTTAGGAGTGCCCTCGATAATGGGGTCTGTGGAGGGAAGGTGCGGGAATGTAATTGATTATACAATAAAAGGTAGCATAAATAATACGTGTTGCGGGAGGTTTTTCTTACCCGAAATGCGATGGTCACGGTACCTTGGTCTGGGGAAAAATGAAACGGGCGGCGTAAGTGCCAGTGGTTTCATTAACCTAATGCATAAAAGGTATGCAGAATAACAGGGACGGATCTCACCTGGTAATACAGATGGCAAGGCCTCAATGGGGATTCTTGCTCGCACCGGGAATCTGCGCGGCGTCCCCATGCAATGCGGGACGCGATGTAGTGTACCGGGGAGTCACGTGGGCAGTGGGAAACCAATCGGATTGCGCAAAAGGTTAGCGGACATTTTGGAATGGGAAAGAAAACCCATGACGCGGTGTAGTGAGGCCGGCAGTCACGTGGGAAATAAGACCCAGCTAGAGTGCGTCAAACGGATGTCGGCCATTTTAAAGTGGTACCAGGGCCCATAAGAAAGTAGTGATATCGAAGTGAGTGGTAATAAGATTACTCTGAGTGGGGGACGGGGAATTACATGCCAGTGGGTCACGTTCACTCTGGTCATACAATAGCACCATCCTTTCATAATAAATGAATTTTTAGCACATTTCTTACATTTTTCCGTTTACAAGTGCACCAAAATGAGAAAAAAAAAATTTTAACAATTTTTAACAGTTGTATTTCAGGCTTCAGTTAAAATCCGTGCAAAGTAGGAAACAGTTTGTATTTGTCAAATGAAATTGTTAAATCAAAGAGGTCCAATCCTCAGTCCGATTCAACCCAGTATGAAGACTTTTAGTCTTCAAAATCCATCTCAGTTCCTCTTTGTTCAGGAGTTGTTGCAGGTTACCGCCGCGGCTGGGGGGTTTTACCAGGCAAATGATAGTCCATTTGAAATCCATTTCTGTGTGGGCCTGTTCAATGAAATGCTGTACAAGGGGAGCATTCGCAGTTCTACAGCGTATCCTGCTCCGATGTTGGCACATCCTTGTTCGTGCCTTTTGTGTAGTTTGTCCGATATAGATCATAGAGCAAGGGCAAAAAATAGCATAAATCGCATTTGAGCTATTACAGTTTGAGAATTCTCTACGCTCGTATTTCATATCTCTGTAAATAAACTCTTTGCCTTCTATAGTGCTCTCACACATTGAACAGTTACCACATCTGACATGTCCAGTGAGTTTTGGCAGACCCCATAGTGTATCAATTGTGGTCATTTCTGCAGGGGCGGGTAGTGCTGCCCGCACCAAATGATCTTTTAAGTTCTTGGCCTTCTTAAAGGCAAACATGGGTTTTTCTAGTTGTAATTGATCAGCATTCAACACCGGCCAGTGTTTTTTAATGCTTTTAGTAAGTGAATTGGATATTGGAGAGAAGGTTGTAACACACACCAAACGGTTCTGTGTTTTTTTCGGTTTAGATTCCAACAGAACTTCCCTCGGGCAAAACCATGCTCTTTTTAATGAAGTTTTGATCAATCTGCGGGGGTAGACCCGGGCGCTAAGTTTAGCACTGAGTAGATGGGCCTCTTTGAAGTAGTCTTCTTTTAGATAACAATTTCTTCTGAGCCTTAGAAATTGTGAGAAGGGTAAAGAGTCACGGAGCGCTCTAGGATGATTACTCCGGTAGCTCAGTAAGGTATTGCGCTCAGTAGGTTTCCTATAGAGGCTAGTGATGAGGACGCCTTCTTTCTCCTGTATGTTTAAATCTAGGAAGGGAATGTTGGTACGGCTATTAGTAAGAGTGTAGGTGAGGCCACTGCAATTAGAATTGAGCCAGTGAAGAAAGGGGGGAAGTAGATCCTCACTATCATTCCAAATCATGAAAATATCATCTATATACCTTTTCCATAGGGCAATGCCACTATGGAAAGGGTTAGACGGGATCAATATGCGCTCGCATTCAAGGCTATCCATGTACAGTACTGCCAGGTTCGGTGCGAAGACAGCCTCCATGGATGTACCTTTGATCTGGCCATAGTACTGGCCATCAAACAAAAAATAATTCTTCGAGAGGCAGATTTCCAAAAGCTGGAGAATAAAAAGTGTAGGTATGAAATGTGGTCTCGGGCGGTTGTTGAGAACTTTTTCAATGACTAACATTGAGTCATTTTGGGGAATATTTGTATATAATGACTCCACGTCCAGATTTTTTTGGCACGTTAGTTCGCTGCCGCTTCACTTCACACGTGTCGATTTATCGCACTTTGGCATGCACTAGCCACAGTCACTCCCTGGACCATAGACACTCGGCGCCACTAGTCTTGCTCCTCGTGTTGTTCTCCACTGCCTGTACTTAGCATGGACTACACCCCGTTGCCGGCTGCACCTTGGCATGGTATGAGTCATGCAATCTATGCACGCAGTTTTGGCAATGTTCTAATGACATGTCTTTATCTTTTTATGTCTCCTTTCTCTTTTCATGGTATGGCATATGTACATCCCTACCAGTGATATATTCGCAAATGTGTAACTTTAAGGCAATTACCCTCTGTCCTGAGGATGAACCTTTATTAAGTACGGTTCGAAACGTCGTCGACACATTACACTAAATGCATAAATTGTTTATACTTTTTTCTTGCATATGTGTATACTTTAGATTGTCTGGTTTATGTTTTATTCTAATCAGATGTCCTGCTATTGCCTGTTATTTTGTATGTTGTATGTCTTCTCAGTGTGTTAGTCGGACACCGGACGGTGTCCCGCTTCTATCACACTCAGTGTTCTATTGTTTTTAGAATTACTTTTGTATCAGGGAAATAAATCGTCCGGCTGGACAATTCCCCTAACAATATATTTCCATTTGGTCTATATTTATTTTCTCTTCATTGTTTTGTTGTTCTAAGGACCCCTGTTCTTTATAATATAGTACCTACCCATGGTCCTTAGCTTATTGCGCCTTGGGTGCCCTTGTCCCTCCTAAATAGTACGTAGCGCAACCAACTGGTTGCAAGGGCTTGCTCCCCTACCCCTTCTTTGAAGCGGGTCACTGTCCCTTGTTAGTCTCTCCACTCCTATTCCCTTTTATATCTTCTCTTAACCCTTTAGGGCATGTCAGACCATACGCCCTTATACAACGAGGAGTATTTCAAAAAACTTCTAGATGGCCCGTCCCTACTTACAGATAACCCTGAAAGTCCCAGCACACTCAATGTTCCATTAGGTGACCAACTTGAAAAAATTAAAAAGAAGGTAGTAAGGTTAGAATTGATGATACTTCTTCTGGCTCAATACCTCAAGGCCAATATTATTCCGCTTGGGTTGCAGGTTCGCAACATACCTGGCGTGTTTACTGATAATCCCAAGTATACCACAGGGTTTAGCTATATCAGCACCGGTTGCTCTAGACAGTGGATGGCACTAGGCATCGATATTGCTTCAGAGGAGCTGAAAAAACTAGGATTGGAAATAATAGATCTGGAAACACAAATAAAAGACAAATGCCCTGTACCTGATTGCACTAAATTATTAGAGGATATAGCTAAAACTGTAAGCGACTTTCACAGAATTGAGTTGAACAAAAAAACAACCAAAGTTAGAAAAGATATTAAAAACTTTTCGCAAGAAAGAGCTTATCCATACTTAGCCAAAGATTTTTACACCAACCGTACTTACAGTGGCCCACAGAATCAGAACCAAAGACCGTGGGGTCGCTATAATAGACGACAGACTCTAGTTGGTTTTTCAGACTCCTCGGCAGAGTCATCTGATAGCTCTGACCAAGGTGGTGCTCCTGGCCCTTCAAATAGAGCTCCTTTTTTATCCAGAGGCCAATCCGATCCCCCCAAGAGGGGGAAACCCAAGCCAGCCCCACGAGGCCCCTATCCGTCAGGCGAAAGGAATACCAGACGCCAACACTACCAATGGTAGATCAGCAATTTGCCACTTATACAAACACAATGCCTAATCCAGTAGATTCAGCTAACCCGATGCCATTACCCATTTTTAACCTCACACCTCAACCCCTTTCTAACACCGAATTGTCGTTACTAACCAAGGGCCTCTCATTTGTCCCGACGGTACGTCCCAACTATCTGGATGTCCAGACGGAGTTACTAAGATTTTTTAGGAAATTGAGATTACATGCTTTCTTCCTACTTCATCCTAAACCAGTTCTCATGCCTAACACTCCATTCCGTCCTCCTTCAACTTTCTCACCAGTAGGCAACATGGTGCCTCCTGAGGTATTGACTTTTGAGAAACTGGTCCTACAGGATCTCTCCATCTTAGAGAAGCAGCATACCTTCATTCCTTATAATATAACCTTGGAAGAGAAGCAAGCACTTCTTAGCCTCAAATCAAACCCTGATTTAATTATCTTACGCCGCCCGTTTCATTTTTCCCCAGACCAAGGTACCGTGACCATCGCATTTCGGGTAAGAAAAACCTCCTGTAACACGTATTATTTATGCTACCTTTTATTGTATAATCAATTACATTCCCGCACCTTCCCTCCACAGACCCCATTATCGAGGGCACTCCTAAACGGTATGATCATCTTCTTACATACCTTCAATTTGGGAAGTATTTTGCGCTACTCCATTGAATTTCTTTCTCTTCCCATTAGATCTAATTTGTTTTTTGCTCTTAAGCAAATTATCAAGTATAAGGAATTTTCCTTTACTGAGTGCCACACAATTGGTAAGCGCTTCCTCACAAATGACACACAATGTCACAGTTCACTGTATTTTTGGCACGTTAGTTCGCTGCCGCATTACTTTTGTATCAGGGAAATAAATCGTCCGGCTGGACAATTCCCCTAACAATATATTTCCATTTGGTCTATATTTATTTTCTCTTCATTGTTTTGTTGTTCCAAGGACCCCTGTCCTTTATAATATAGTACCTACCCATGGTCCTTAGCTTATTGCGCCTTGGGTGCCCTTGTCCCTCCTAATTAACACCATTCAAAGCCATACTGGGTATTTTTCCAGACTTCGTCCATTCGATTTTTGGAGGAGTTCCCCTCATTTTGGGACTAATTGCAGGAATCCTATTCTTGGTCCTTATATTTCGTTATGGCAAACCATGTCACAGACAAAACACCTGCGACAAGGGAAGAAACAATCCGAGCCATTGGATACCGGGACCGGATATCAAAAATTCTGGGACTATCCCGGCTTAGAGACCTGAACATGACTTGGTTTCTTTCATTTCGGCCGATATGGCAAAGATGTGTTTTACCTGTATTAAGGTGCATGCTGTGCAGAGAAGAATGCGTGTTGGACACCTGTCTGACGCTACAATCGGATGCGCCAATGGATGCAGAAACATTGTTGGGTCCGGTAACGGCTCATGCATTGTGCTGCCCTCAACGGCTGCCAATCCTGATGACGGCATTCGTGGAAACTTCACCACTACGATTAAGGGGTAGTGAAGTTCAAGATGAAAGCAGCATCGATCAGGTACGACCTTCTGTCAGCAATACTAATCAAAACGTCAATGGAGACAATCATGCACACGAATGCATGGTTACACCTTTTTCCGAGTTAGTGGAACTTTCACAGGAAGCTGTTGACAGCTTTTTCGACAGTCTCAATGATATGATGTTCTCACCAGAGCAGAAATAATGACTCTTGAGCAAGCTAGTACACGGCGTTCCCAACACCCTGAATTTGGCCTTCAACTTTAATAACAAAATAGCATGAACAATTTTCCCTCCAGTTCACGGACAGCAATTTTTTCAGCAGCCCCAAAACATTTTTACGATTTTTCGGGACACTTATCTTCTGCTTAAAGTAAGAACTATTCTTAGAGAACTAAATTTCTATTTTTAGAAACTTTATAGACATTAGCTGCCCGCTGGTATGTTCATAATTATTTTATTCTGTGATGGAATGGTCTCGAACCTTTTTCTGCTGTATTAAGAGCCATTTCATGTGTGATTCTCATATTCGATTAGTAATAATGTATACATATGCGTGATTACTTTAGCATTATTCTACAGCTTGAGTGCATATAGTACATGTGACTATTTTTTTTTCGTATATTACATAATTTCGAAATGCATTAAATGTATTTTGGGGTGGTAAGGTATACACAATACTCTACAGTATGTTTTACTATGCCTAGATTCGTAAATATGGCCATAGTTAGCGTGGAGTGGGTGTGATGCATTCCTATAGGTTCTGTATCGATCCCCCTATTCCCGACCCTGTTCTGGTTAACAAGTTAACTAGCAGCCATCCCATGATGCAGAAACCGTTATCTGATTACGCCAGACCACGGCACAGGAACGTGTTATCTGATTAGGTCATAACGCTTGCCATCTAATTAGACAAGCAATATTCCTCCAGCCCCTGATAAGGCATACGGAGTTCTCAAAACAAATCAAACCTATGACAACCTGGGAAAAACCCTGCGGCCATTGTTTTGATTTCACCGAGAACTTCAGCAAAAGAATGTGCTAACGACCAGTTCGTATGACATCCTTATTGACGTATCTATGTCCATCCTTACGTCAATCTCGGCACCTTACAGGTATAAATATTACCGGTATTGCCTTAAGCAAACACACGCGGTGGTGACGAGATCGGAGCAGCCAGACTTGCCGAAGCCCAGAGCAGAGCAGACCCCGCTGGCGCAGCCCCGCCTTCCTGACGCGCTGAGAACGAGACGCTGCCTTTCTCCTGCCGAGAAATCCAGCTCCGGCGCTTCCGGGCAGCCCTTGCAGGCAGCCTGGAATATCGAGACCAAAGACGAGAGATACCATCCCTCAACCATCCTAGATTCCAGGTACAGAACTGAATAACCCCTTGCAGAGAATTCTTGAGTCAGTCACTTGGCAAAACAAACTTAACTTAAACTGCTACTTTCTATTCCCGCCCACGTATTAGGCTTAGGTCAGGTACACTGGGGTAGGCGTAGTTAGAAGCACCAGTTGAGTACGATTAGTCAAATGTTTATATGTATGTATCTATTTTATCCATTTTAAACCACCATATGGCTTAGAAACCATATAAATGTTTTTACAGTATTATTTTATACTTCTGCTTTTATTGTATGCACTTTACTTAACCATAAGTATTGCAATAATATCGATTCATTTCTCTTGTACGAGAAAAGAGACTGATCAATAAATAACATCTTTTATTGAACACGCCCGTCTCTTCCTTTTCTCTACAAACTGGTGAAACTAAGAATGCACGTACTGACTGAGTAAAATAAGTTGTCTTTTGTTTTCACACGACTCTAGAGATACACTCTTGATTAGGGGAGAGCAAAGTTGTCATGTTCTATGGTTGTCAGAAACTAAATCCCTTCTTGTCTATCCAGGGAGGTTCAACTCCTCCTTGCCTATTCGAGAAAGTTTCTAGTGAACTCTGAGTCTAATATCGACAGTAGAAGACCTAGTTAACGTCTGGTCTAGGTCTATACTATTGGAGGTATTATTCCAATGCGCAGAGCCTATTGGGATAATAGGAACTACACTACAACGCGAGCTGAATTCCTAGGGTTACCTACTGGCAGAAAAAGCCCTATTACTTAACACACACCCAAAACCTGAAATTCCACCCCAAAAACCACATTTTGCTAATCAATCCAAAGCCATCCATGCCATACATGATGTTACAAATTAAACAAACACCACAAAAACAGTTGTTTAATTTCATGCACCCATTATGACTTGAGTAGTACCTCTGGGCCTATTGGCAGAGGAGGCCACAAGCGTGGAGGCCTATGGCAAAAGCACAGTGGCTGGTCCCACAAAATGGCCGCCACCACATGGCCAGGCCACCCACATAAAGTACATACAATGAACTCAAGCAGGCCTACATTAACTATATGAACTCCTAGGGTTACCTATTGGCTGAAAAGCCAATATTTAATTAACACACACCCAAAAACTGAAATTCCACTCCAAAAACACAGTTTGCAATTGAATCCAATGCCATCTATGATGTTTAAAAACTTGAAATTCAACAGACACCACAGAAACATGGCAGCCATCGGCAACCCCCAGTACACGGCCTATCCCTGCTGATGAGGGTAATACCCCGAAACACGTGTCCAGGGATGGCGAAGACAGCGAAGATAGCAGAAGATCGAAAGATGATGCATCGCGAACACTTTACTACATTGACCAGAGTCCTTAGGGGCGACACCGCCGGTGTGTGAGTAGTGTGCGACCCCACCCCCATTTGTAACTTTAAAGCTCCCTTGAGCAGCGGGCTGACGAGCCTGGGATCCCGCACCTACGCGCCTGAGTGGTACTATACCTGGCAGATATTGGCAGCCATCGGCAACCCCAGTACACGGCCTATCCTGCTGATGAGGGGTAATACCCCGAAACACGTGTCCAGTGATGGCGAAGACAGCGAAGATAGCAGAAGATCGAAAGATGATACATCGCAAACAATTTACTACATTGACCAGAGTCCTTAGGGGCGATACCGCCGGTGTGTGAGTAGTGTGCGACCCCACCCCCATTTGTAACTTTAAAGCTCCCTTGAGCAGCGGGCTGACGAGCCTGGGATCCCGCACCTACGCGCCTGAGTGGTACTATACCTGGCAGATATTGGCAGCCATCGGCAACCCCAGTACACGGCCTATCCCTGCTGATGAGGGGTAATACCCCGAAACAAGTGTCCAGTGATGGCGAAGACAGCGAAGATAGCAGAAGATCGAAAGATGATGCATCGCGAACACTTTACTACAGTGACCAGAGTCCTTAGGGGCGATACCGCCGGTGTGTGAGTAGTGTGCACCCCACCCCCATTTGTAACTTTAAAGCTCTCTTGAGCAGCGGCTGACGAGCCTGGGATCCCGCACCTACGCGCCTGAGTGGTACTATACCTGGCAGATATTGGCAGCCATCGGCAACCCCAGTACACGGCCTATCCTGCTGATGAGGGGTAATACCCCGAAACACGTGTCCAGGGATGGCGAAGACAGCGAAGATAGCAGAAGATCGAAAGATGATGCATCGCGAACACTTTACTACATTGACCAGAGTCCTTAGGGGCGACACCGCCGGTGTGTGAGTAGTGTGCGACCCCACCCCCATTTGTAACTTTAAAGCTCCCTTGAGCAGCGGGCTGACGAGCCTGGGATCCTGCACCTACGCGCCTGAGTGGTACTATACCTGGCAGATATTGGCAGCCATCGGCAACCCCAGTACACGGCCTATCCCTGCTGATGAGGGGTAGTACCCCGAAACACGTGTCCAGGGATGGCGAAGACAGCGAAGATAGCAGAAGATCGAAAGATGATGAATCGCGAACACTTTACTACATTGACCAGAGTCCTTAGGGGCGACACCACCGGTGTGTGAGTAGTGTGCGACCCCACCCCCATTTGTAACTTTAAAGCTCCCTTGAGCAGCGGGCTGACGAGCCTGGGATCCCGCACCTACGCGCCTGAGTGGTACTATACCTGGCAGATATTGGCAGCCATCGGCAACCCCAGTACACGGCCTATCCCTGCTGATGAGGGGTAATACCCCGAAACACGTGTCCAGGGATGGCGAAGTGTAGCGATTCTGAGCGCGAAGCTGAAGGGGCGTCGCAGACACCATAAAACTACAGGTCCCAGAAAGCCCTGGGCCTTGGCAGTGCGGAACAGGCGAACAGGAAAGAGTATAAAAGCACCTCCCAGGAAGTAGGAGGTGCTTGTCAATCTACCCGGATACCGAGCCCTGACCCGACCTCGACTACAGCTGAACCCGCGGACGCTTTCTTTCCCGCTTTCAGGAATCACCGCAGCTGAACCCGCGGACGCTTTCTTTCCCGCTTTCAGGAATCACCGCAGCTGAACCCGCGGACGCTTTCTTTCCCGCTTTCAGGAATCACCGCAGCTGAACCCGCGGACGCTTTCTTTCCCGCTTTCAGGAATCACCGCAGCTGAACCCGCGGACGCTTTCTTTCCCGCTTGCGGAGTGGAGGTAAGAGTTGCACGGCTGTGCAACTGTTATTACTGTTCTATCTTTGGAGTCTGAACCTAGTGCTTCACGCTCATCGGGTTGCCTCTTCAGGCAAACTCCACGACTTGATAGGAACTGCGTATACTGTCATTTGTAACCCTCTCAGAGTCCTGTGCGTTAACAGCCTGAGCAGCCTCAATTAAGTTCCCGCTCCCTTTCTATTTTCCAAGACAAGACTCCGAACGCAGTGAGGCATACCGTGAGTGTCTCCCCTTGGTTCTTACTCTATTGTTGTCTAGCCTGTTTCGTGGAACCTAGTAACAGTGTCCTTTATTTTCCAGTATCAACGAACCTCGCCAGACCAGACCTAGAGGATTCGTCCCCAGGATACATCCCCTCCCTCTTCCCCCAGAGTGCTATCTTTCTCCAGTGTATCCATCTCCTTGGGAGGGTTGGCACATAAGGGAATTGGGAGGCTTCTCTTCCGACCGTGGTCCCCGTGGGCAAGTTAAAGAGACAGGTTAGGGGTGCTCTGAACAAAGAGGGGTGCCGAACCTGTCGGACCTTGACAGATTGACAAGCCCACGACTGCTGTCCTGCCCGGACCATGGATTCCGGCGCCGTGCTAGCCTCTTTACTCGAAAGCATTACCGTGCTACAACAAGAAGTGCATGCTTCACGAGTAGAAAACCAAGAGATGAAAAAGGATATGAACACCATGCGCAGAGAATTCGCAGGGTTAGCCCGCAAAAACCCAGGAACTGGATCCTACATACGAGAAGCCACACTCCCTCCACCTGGACACCCTACACCCCCTCCCTCTTCCCAGGGAGCGGCAGGGGGTGGATTCTTTCCTTCTGTGGCGGGTCCTGCGACCTCCACGGACCAAACCCCTACGGTCCATGTTATACAAAATCAGGGCATTCCGCTAGCCCCTCCCGAACGGTTTTATGGGGATCCCCATAAATTCGAGACATTTTTGAACCAGTGCAGGCTCCATTATCTATGCAAGCCCGCAGTGTTTAGGGACGATGCGGCGAAAACCGCATTTATGATGTCCTACATGGGCGGGAATGCAGCCAGCTGGACAATTCCTTTAATGGAAAGAAACGATCCTATGTTACATCAGTTCGCTGACTTCTGTCTCGCGTTACGGAAACTGTTTGATCGCAAGACCCACATGTTGACCCTGGATAAGGAATTGATTACGCTGCGACAAGGTTCGCAGGACTTGTTGTCTTATATAACCTCCTTCAATCGCCTCGTGGTTGAAACAGACTGGCCCCAGGAAAAAAGAACCTCGTTATTTTACCAAGGCCTAAGGGGTGAATTGAAGGACGTATTATCACAGGTGGTTCAACTACCCGCCACCTGTGAGGAGTTCATTGATCTTACGGTACAGTTGGATCACCGGTTGGTGGAACGGAGAGGGGATCGGAACAAAGGCGAGGTAAGGGGTTGGTATCCCAAAACAAAAACCCTTACAGACGAAAACACCAAGTCTCCCGAAGGTCCCGAGCCTATGCAAATCGGGGTTATACGTGGCCCTCTTACCAATGAAGAACGTGAACGCCGGAGAAAACTGAAGCTTTGTTTGTACTGCGGCAAGAGCGGGCACTTCATCAGGGATTGCAAGGCCAGGGTCCAACAACCTGACAGGAATCCGGTGCCACGAAGAACCGCCGCCCTGGGAATGAAAGAAACTACGGAAAACTGAAGAGTCCGAACCAGATCGAGATCACTGGATCGGACGTTAACGGCACACCGATCTCCTCCTTCCTTGCTAACACGTTGATGCCTGCTGTGGCCCATCTCACTTTGACAGTATCCTTGTGGGTGACAGACGAAGAGGTCGTCCAAGTGGATGCCCTGTTGGATTCTGGGGCAACAGGAAACTATATTGATATCGAGTACGCACGCTCCTTGAGAATCACTGGGGAAATCAAGGAAGAACCTGAGTACGTGAAAGCGGTGGACGGCTCAGCGTTATCCTCTGGCCCCGTAGTCAAGCATACTCAGCCGCTGCGAATGCACATCCAGTCAGAACATTCGGAGCACATCCAGTTTGACCTCATCGCTGCTCCTCAGTTCCGGCTCATCCTTGGAATGCCCTGGCTAACCTTGCATAACCCCACTGTGAGCTGGGCGGCACGCACGGTATCCCTGGACTCGGCGTATTGTGGGGAACATTGCCGTCATAGTATCCCTCTATCTCCAGTGGCTAGGGACAAACGTTCTTCTTGTGCTCTACTCGTGGCAACAGCCTGCGCAACGGAACAGACGTGTAGCGCCACCACCCTGCCCGATGTCTATGAGGAGTTCCAACCTCTGTTCGATAAACAGACAGCGACTCAACTACCCCCTCATCGGGTCTATGACTGCTGCATAGAACTGGTACCTGGAGCGGCCATACCCTGTAGCAGAGTCTATGCCCTTACGGAGACCGAAAACAAGTATTTGCGTCAATATATAGACGACAACCTGGCTTCTGGTTTCATTCGTCACTCCACGTCCCCGGCATCTTCGCCCCTGTTTTTTATACCGAAGAAGGATTGTGCAGAACTCAGGACGTGTATTGACTATAGGGCCCTGATTAACATCACGGTTAAGAACAGGTATCCTCTCCCGCTTATTTCTGTACTGATGGACCAATTACACGGGGCAAGGTATTTCACAAAGCTGGACTTAAGAGGGGCCTACCATCTGGTCAGAGTTAAAAAAGGAGACGAATGGAAGACGGCCTTCCGGACCAAGTTCGGCCTCTTTGAGTATAGAGTCATGCCGTTTGGTCTGTGCAACGCCCCAGCTGCCTTCCAGTATTTCATGGACGAAGTACTGAGAGGACTGCTCGACACCATCTGCATGGTGTACATAGATGATATCCTCGTCTATTCACGTACGTTGAGGGAGCACGTGGAACACGTCAGGGAAGTACTTAGTCGGTTGCGACAGCATAAACTATATGCCAAACTGGAGAAATGCATCTTCCACACACAGGAGGTGGCCTTTCTGGGGTATGTGATCAATGCTAACGGCTTTCAGATGGAGGACGGTAAGGTAGAAGCCATCACGAAATGGAAAACCCCTCAGTGTGTCAAATCCATACAAAGCTTCTTGGGGTTTGCAAATTATTATCGGAGATTCATCCAGGATTTCTCCAAGATCATACACCCCATGTCTAAACTACTGCGGAAAAACGTACCCTTCCACTGGGGGGATGAAGCAGAACAAGCTTTCCGGTACTTGAAAGGAAGATTCACACAGGCACCTGTTCTGAGACATCCAGATGCTTGTCTCCCTTACATACTGGAGACGGATGCGTCCCAAAACGCATTGGGAGGGGTTCTGTCACAAAGGCATTCCACGACAGGGCAGATCCACCCAGTGGCGTTTTATTCGAAAACCCTCAGCCCTAGCGAACGCAACTACTCAATCACGGACAAAGAATTACTGGCGATAAAGAGGGGCTGCGAAGAGTGGAGGCATTATCTGTTGGGGGCCCGTCACCCCTTTGTGATCTACACGGACCATAGAAACCTATTGTTCCTCAAAACCGCCAAAGCGTTGACACCGCGACAACTCCGCTGGACGCTCTTTTTTTCGGATTATGATTTCGTCATCAAATACCGCCCGGGACCCCAACACGGGAAAGCCGACGCTCTCTCAAGGAGTCCAAACATCCTTCCACAACAGCCGACGGTAGACCAGGAGCCACCACCCATATTGTCCGAAAAAGCCTTTCCCGAACCCACTATTGCCTTGCTCACGTCTGCTGACTTCCTCGAGGACCTTAAGGTGTCAGTGGCAGAGATAGACGACAACGCCTGGTTACAGGAAGAACCCCAAGACCGAGTAGTGAAAGATGGCCTCCTGTATTATCGTCACGCCATGTACATTCCTGACCCAGGATTGCAGATGCAAGTGCTGCATTGGGCCCATGACTCCACGTTGGGAGGCCACTGGGGAGTGTACAAAACCATCTCCACCATAGAACGTTCTTTCTGGTGGCCTTCTCTTAGGGACGACACCAAGAAATACATCAGAAACTGTGCCGTGTGTGTTCAGGGGAAGGCACAACATAGCAAGCCGACGGGACTTCTCCGTCCCATACCCATTCCTCCCAAACCGTGGCATACAGTCTCTATGGACTTCATAGTAGAGATGCCCTTGTGTCAAGGTAAAACGGTGATACTGGTACTGGTGGACCACTTGACCAAAATGGGTCACTTCATACCGCTGGAAAAACTACCCACCTCAGCTGACCTAGCCTTAGTACTGTTACAACATCTCGTCCGGGTCCATGGAATTCCGAGTGTTTTCATAACCGACAGAGGGACACAATTCACTTCCCGCTTCTGGAAAGCCCTCTGCGAAACCATGCATATCGACGCCAGGTTATCCACGAGTTACCATCCACAAACCGACGGCAAAACAGAACGCCTCAACCAAACGGTGGAACAATACCTGCGTTGTTTCTCCTTACAATACAATACAGATTGGGTTACGCTCTTGTGGCTGGCTGAATTCACTTACAACAACTCCAATCATTCCACCTTGGGTTGTTCGCCTTTCTTCTGTCTGCTGGGCTATCACCCAAACATCCTTCCTTTCGAATGGCCGGTTACCACGAATCTCCCTAGCATCCAGGAACATCATGCTCATATGCTTGCGGTCCGCCTTGATGCCATCCGCCATTTAGCCACGGCTCAGGAGGCACAGAAGCGGTTCGCAGACAAGAAGCGCAGTCCTGAACCGCGGTATCAGGTTGGTGACAAAGTGTGGCTGTCGACCAAACACATTCACCTGAAGGGTATCAACAAGCTGAAACCGAAGTACATAGGCCCATATAGCGTGGTGGACATTATCAATCCGGTAGCGCTGAGACTAGCCATCCCTCTTTCCTGGCACATCCATCCCGTTTTCCATGTGTCGTTGCTTCAACCCTGTCCCTTGGACATTAGACTGGCCATTCGCCCGCCTCCTATACTGGTTGAGGGGTTGGAGGAGTATGAAGTGCAGGAATTGTTGGATTCACGGATACATAGGGGGAGGATTCAATACCTTGTGGAGTGGAAGGGGTTTGGTGTGGAGGACAGATCCTGGGAGCCGGAACGGAACCTTCATTGCCCGGAGTTGGTGGCCCAATTCCATCTAGATCATCCGGGCAAGCCGGGTCGACCGCCGGGTCGGCAGTCCTCGAGAGGGGGTTCTGTAGCGATTCTGAGCGCGAAGCTGAAGGGGCGTCGCAGACACCATAAAACTACAGGTCCCAGAAAGCCCTGGGCCTTGGCAGTGCGGAACGGGCGAACAGGAAAGAGTATAAAAGCACCTCCCAGGAAGTAGGAGGTGCTTGTCAATCTACCCGGATACCGAGCCCTGACCCGACCTCGACTACAGCTGAACCCGCGGACGCTTTCTTTCCCGCTTTCAGGAATCACCGCAGCTGAACCCGCGGACGCTTTCTTTCCCGCTTTCAGGAATCACCGCAGCTGAACCCGCGGACGCTTTCTTTCCCGCTTTCAGGAATCACCGCAGCTGAACCCGCGGACGCTTTCTTTCCCGCTTTCAGGAATCACCGCAGCTGAACCCGCGGACGCTTTCTTTCCCGCTTGCGGAGTGGAGGTAAGAGTTGCACGGCTGTGTAACTGTTATTACTGTTCTATCTTTGGAGTCTGAACCTAGTGCTTCACGCTCATCGGGTTGCCTCTTCAGGCAAACTCCACGACTTGATAGGAACTGCGTATACTGTCATTTGTAACCCTCTCAGAGTCCTGTGCGTTAACAGCCTGAGCAGCCTCAATTAAGTTCCCGCTCCCTTTCTATTTTCCAAGACAAGACTCCGAACGCAGTGAGGCATACCGTGAGTGTCTCCCCTTGGTTCTTACTCTATTGTTGTCTAGCCTGTTTCGTGGAACCTAGTAACAGTGTCCTTTATTTTCCAGTATCAACGAACCTCGCCAGACCAGACCTAGAGGATTCGTCCCCAGGATACATCCCCTCCCTCTTCCCCCAGAGTGCTATCTTTCTCCAGTGTATCCATCTCCTTGGGAGGGTTGGCACATAAGGGAATTGGGAGGCTTCTCTTCCGACCGTGGTCCCCGTGGGCAAGTTAAAGAGACAGGTTAGTGGTGCTCTGAACAAAGAGGGGTGCCGAACCTGTCGGACCTTGACACGAAGACAGCGAAGATAGCAGAAGATCGAAAGATGATGCATCGCGAACACTTTACTACATTGACCAGAGTCCTTAGGGGCGATACCGCCGGTGTGTGAGTAGTGTGCACCCCACCCCCATTTGTAACTTTAAAGCTCTCTTGAGCAGCGGGCTGACGAGCCTGGGATCCCGCACCTACGCGCCTGAGTGGTACTATACCTGGCAGATATTGGCAGCCATCGGCAACCCCAGTACACGGCCTATCCCTGCTGATGAGGGGTAATACCCCGAAACACGTGTCCAGGGATGGCGAAGACAGCAAAGATAGCAGAAGATCGAAAGATGATGCATCGCGAACACTTTACTACATTGACCAGAGTCCTTAGGGGCGACACCGCCGGTGTGTGAGTAGGGTGCGACCCCACCCCCATTTGTAACTTTAAAGCTCCCTTGAGCAGCGGGCTGACGAGCCTGGGATCCCGCACATACGCGCCTGAGTGGTACTATACCTGGCAGATATTGGCAGCCATCGGCAACCCCAGTACACGGCCTATCCCTGCTGATGAGGGGTAATACCCCGAAACACGTGTCCAGGGATGGCGAAGACAGCGAAGATAGCAGAAGATCGAAAGATGATGCATCGCGAACACTTTACTACATTGACCAGAGTCCTTAGGGGCGACACCGCCGGTGTGTGAGTAGTGTGCGACCCCACCCCCATTTGTAACTTTAAAGCTCCCTTGAGCAGCGGGCTGACGAGCCTGGGATCCTGCACCTACGCGCCTGAGTGGTACTATACCTGGCAGATATTGGCAGCCATCGGCAACCCCAGTACACGGCCTATCCCTGCTGATGAGGGGCAATACCCCGAAACACGTGTCCAGGGATGGCGAAGACAGCGAAGATAGCAGAAGATCGAAAGATGATGAATCGCGAACACTTTACTACATTGACCAGAGTCCTTAGGGGCGACACCACCGGTGTGTGAGTAGTGTGCGACCCCACCCCCATTTGTAACTTTAAAGCTCCCTTGAGCAGCGGGCTGACGAGCCTGGGATCCCGCACCTACGCGCCTGAGTGGTACTATACCTGGCAGATATTGGCAGCCATCGGCAACCCCAGTACACGGCCTATCCCTGCTGATGAGGGGTAATACCCCGAAACACGTGTCCAGGGATGGCGAAGACAGCGAAGATAGCAGAAGATCGAAAGATGATGCATCGCGAACACTTTACTACATTGACCAGAGTCCTTAGGGGCGACACCGCCGGTGTGTGAGTAGTGTGCGACCCCACCCCCATTTGTAACTTTAAAGCTCTCTTGAGCAGCGGGCTGACGAGCCTGGGATCCCGCACCTACGCGCCTGAGTGGTACTATACCTGGCAGATATTGGCAGCCATCGGCAACCCCAGTACACGGCCTATCCCTGCTGATGAGGGGTAATACCCCGAAACACGTGTCCAGGGATGGCGAAGACAGCGAAGATAGCAGAAGATCGAAAGATGATGCATCGCGAACACTTTACTACATTGACCAGAGTCCTTAGGGGCGACACCGCCGGTGTGTGAGTAGGGTGCGACCCCACCCCCATTTGTAACTTTAAAGCTCCCTTGAGCAGCGGGCTGACGAGCCTGGGATCCCGCACCTACGCGCCTGAGTGGTACTATACCTGGCAGATATTGGCAGCCATCGGCAACCCCAGTACACGGCCTATCCCTGCTGATGAGGGGTAATACCCCGAAACACGTGTCCAGGGATGGCGAAGACAGCGAAGATAGCAGAAGATCGAAAGATGATGCATCGCGAACACTTTACTACATTGACCAGAGTCCTTAGGGGCGACACCGCCGGTGTGTGAGTAGGGTGCGACCCCACCCCCATTTGTAACTTTAAAGCTCCCTTGAGCAGCGGGCTGACGAGCCTGGGATCCCGCACCTAGGCGCCTGAGTGGTACTATACCTGGCAGATATTGGCAGCCATCGGCAACCCCAGTACACGGCCTATCCCTGCTGATGAGGGGTAATACCCCGAAACACGTGTCCAGGGATGGCGAAGACAGCGAAGATAGCAGAAGATCGAAAGATGATGCATCGCGAACACTTTACTACATTGACCAGAGTCCTTAGGGGCGACACCGCCGGTGTGTGAGTAGTGTTCGACCCCACCCCCATTTGTAACTTTAAAGCTCCCTTGAGCAGCGGGCTGACGAGCCTGGGATCCCGCACCTACGCGCCTGAGTGGTACTATACCTGGCAGATATTGGCAGCCATCGGCAACCCCAGTACACGGCCTATCCCTGCTGATGAGGGGTAATACCACGAAACACGTGTCCAGGGATGGCGAAGACAGCGAAGATAGCAGAAGATCGAAAGATGATGCATCGCGAACACTTTACTACATTGACCAGAGTCCTTAGGGGCGATACCGCCGGTGTGTGAGTAGTGTGCGACCCCACCCCCATTTGTAACTTTAAAGCTCCCTTGAGCAGCGGGCTGACGAGCCTGGGATCCCGCACCTACGCGCCTGAGTGGTACTATACCTGGCAGATATTGGCAGCCATCGGCAACCCCAGTACACGGCCTATCCCTGCTGATGAGGGGTAATACCCCGAAACACGTGTCCAGGGATGGCGAAGACAGCGAAGATAGCAGAAGATCGAAAGATGATGCATCGCGAACACTTTACTACATTGACCAGAGTCCTTAGGGGCGACACCGCCGGTGTGTGAGTAGTGTGCGACCCCACCCCCATTTGTAACTTTAAAGCTCCCTTGAGCAGCGGGCTGACGAGCCTGGGATCCCGCACCTACGCGCCTGAGTGGTACTATACCTGGCAGATATTGGCAGCCATTGGCAACCCCAGTACACGGCCTATCCCTGCTGATGAGGGGTAATACCCCGAAACACGTGTCCAGGGATGGCGAAGACAGCGAAGATAGCAGAAGATCGAAAGATGATGAATCGCGAACACTTTACTACATTGACCAGAGTCCCTAGGGGCGACACCACCGGTGTGTGAGTAGTGTGCGACCCCACCCCCATTTGTAACTTTAAAGCTCCCTTGAGCAGCGGGCTGACGAGCCTGGGATCCCGCACCTACGCGCCTGAGTGGTACTATACCTGGCAGATATTGGCAGCCATCGGCAACCCCAGTACACGGCCTATCCCTGCTGATGAGGGGTAATACCCCGAAACACGTGTCCAGGGATGGCGAAGACAGCGAAGATAGCAGAAGATCGAAAGATGATGCATCGCAAACACTTTACTACATTGACCAGAGTCCTTAGGGGCGACACCGCCGGTGTGTGAGTAGTGTGCGACCCCACCCCCATTTGTAACTTTAAAGCTCCCTTGAGCAGCGGGCTGACGAGCCTGGGATCCCGCACCTACGCGCCTGAGTGGTACTATACCTGGCAGATATTGGCAGCCATCGGCAACCCCAGTACACGGCCTATCCCTGCTGATGAGGGGTAATACCCCGAACCAAGTGTCCAGTGATGGCGAAGACAGCGAAGATAGCAGAATATCGAAAGATGATGCATCGCGAACATTTTACTACATTGACCAGAGTCCTTAGGGGCGATACCGCCGGTGTGTGAGTAGTGTGCGACCCCACCCCCATTTGTAACTTTAAAGCTCCCTTGAGCAGCGGGCTGACGAGCCTGGGATCCCGCACCTACGCGCCTGAGTGGTACTATACCTGGCAGATATTGGCAGCCATCGGCAACCCCAGTACACGGCCTATCCCTGCTGATGAGGGGTAATACCCCGAAACACGTGTCCAGGGATGGCGAAGACAGCGAAGATAGCAGAAGATCGAAAGATGATGCATCGCGAACACTTTACTACATTGACCAGAGTCCTTAGGGGCGACACCGCCGGTGTGTGAGTAGTGTGCGACCCCACCCCCATTTGTAACTTTAAAGCTCCCTTGAGCAGCGGGCTGACGAGCCTGGGATCCCGCACCTACGCGCCTGAGTGGTACTATACCTGGCAGATATTGGCAGCCATCGGCAACCCCAGTACACGGCCTATCCCTGCTGATGAGGGGTAATACCCCGAAACACGTGTCCAGGGATGGCGAAGACAGCGAAGATAGCAGAAGATCGAAAGATGATGCATCGCGAACACTTTACTACATTGACCAGAGTCCTTAGGGGCGACACCGCCGGTGTGTGAGTAGTGTGCGACCCCACCCCCATTTGTAACTTTAAAGCTCCCTTGAGCAGCGGGCTGACGAGCCTGGGATCCCGCACCTACGCGCCTGAGTGGTACTATACCTGGCAGATATTGGCAGCCATCGGCAACCCCAGTACACGGCCTATCTCTGCTGATGAGGGGTAATACCCCGAAACACGTGTCCAGGGATGGCGAAGACAGCGAAGATAGCAGAAGATCGAAAGATGATGCATCGCGAACACTTTACTACATTGACCAGAGTCCTTAGGGGCGACACCGCCGGTGTGTGAGTAGTGTGCGACCCCACCCCCATTTGTAACTTTAAAGCTCCCTTGAGCAGCGGGCTGATGAGCCTGGGATCCCGCACCTACGCGCCTGAGTGGTACTATACCTGGCAGATATTGGCAGCCATCGGCAACCCCAGTACACGGCCTATCCCTGCTGATGAGGGGTAATATCCCGAAACACGTGTCCAGGGATGGCGAAGACAGCGAAGATAGCAGAAGATCGAAAGATGATGCATCGTGAACACTTTACTACATTGACCAGAGTCCTTAGGGGCGACACCGCCTGTGTGTGAGTAGTGTGCGACCCCACCCCCATTTGTAACTTTAAAGCTCCCTTGAGCAGCGGGCTGACGAGCCTGGGATCCCGCACCTACGCGCCTGAGTGGTACTATACCTGGCAGATATTGGCAGCCATCGGCAACCCCAGTACACGGCCTATCCCTGCTGATGAGGGGTAATACCCCGAAACACGTGTCCAGGGATGGCGAAGACAGCGAAGATAGCAGAAGATCGAAAGATGATGAATCGCGAACACTTTACTACATTGACCAGAGTCCTTAGGGGTGACATCGCCGGTGTGTGAGTAGTGTGCGACCCCACCCCCATTTGTAACTTTAAAGCTCCCTTGAGCAGCGGGCTGACGAGCCTGGGATCCCGCACCTACGCGCCTGAGTGGTACTATACCTGGCAGATATTGGCAGCCATCGGCAACCCCAGTACACGGCCTATCCCTGCTGATGAGGGGTAATACCCCGAAACACGTGTCCAGGGATGGCGAAGACAGCGAAGATAGCAGAAGATCGAAAGATGATGCATCGCGAACACTTTACTACTTTGACCAGAGTCCTTAGGGGCGACACCGCCGGTGTGTGAGTAGTGTGCGACCCCACCCCCATTTGTAACTTTAAAGCTCCCTTGAGCAGCGGGCTGACGAGCCTGGGATCCCGCACCTACGCGCCTGAGTGGTACTATACCTGGCAGATATTGGCAGCCATCGGCAACCCCAGTACACGGCCTATCCCTGCTGATGAGGGGTAATACCCCGAAACACGTGTCCAGGGATGGCGAAGACAGCGAAGATAGCAGAAGATCGAAAGATGATGCATCGCGAACACTTTACTACATTGACCAGAGTCCTTAAGGGCGACACCGCCGGTGTGTGAGTAGTGTGCGACCCCACCCCCATTTGTAACTTTAAAGCTCCCTTGAGCAGCGGGCTGACGAGCCTGGGATCCCGCACCTACGCGCCTGAGTGGTACTATACCTGGCAGATATTGGCAGCCATCGGCAACCCCAGTACACGGCCTATCCCTGCTGATGAGGGGTAATACCCCGAAACACGTGTCCAGGGATGGCGAAGACAGCGAAGATAGCAGAAGATCGAAAGATGATGCATCGCGAACACTTTACTACATTGACCAGAGTCCTTAGGGGCGACACCGCCGGTGTGTGAGTAGTGTGCGACCCAACCCCCATTTGTAACTTTAAAGCTCCCTTGAGCAGCGGGCTGATGAGCCTGGGATCCCGCACCTACGCGCCTGAGTGGTACTATACCTGGCAGATATTGGCAGCCATCGGCAACCCCAGTACACGGCCTATCCCTGCTGATGAGGGGTAATACCCCGAAACACGTGTCCAGGGATGGCGAAGACAGCGAAGATAGCAGAAGATCGAAAGATGATGCATCGCGAACACTTTACTACATTGACCAGAGTCCTTAGGGGCCACACCGCCGGTGTGTGAGTAGTGTGCGACCCCACCCCCATTTGTAACTTTAAAGCTCCCTTGAGCAGCGGGCTGACGAGCCTGGGATCCCGCACCTACGCGCCTGAGTGGTACTATACCTGGCAGATATTGGCAGCCATCGGCAACCCCAGTACACGGCCTATCCCTGCTGATGAGGGGTAATACCCCGAAACACGTGTCCAGGGATGGCGAAGACAGCGAAGATAGCAGAAGATCGAAAGATGATGCATCGCGAACACTTTACTACATTGACCAGAGTCCTTAGGGGCGACACCGCCGGTGTGTGAGTAGTGTGCGACCCCACCCCCATTTGTAACTTTAAAGCTCCCTTGAGCAGCGGGCTGATGAGCCTGGGATGGTGCTCACCTACGCGCCTGAGTGGTACTATACCTGGCAGATATTGGCAGCCATCGGCAACCCCAGTACACGGCCTATCCCTGCTGATATGGGGTAATACCCCGAAACACGTGTCCAGGGATGGCGAAGACAGCGAAGATAGCAGAAGATCGAAAGATGATGCATCGCGAACACTTTACTACATTGACCAGAGTCCTTAGGGGCGACACCGCCGGTGTGTGAGTAGTGTGCGACCCCACCACCATTTGTAACTTTAAAGCTCCCTTGAGCAGCGGGCTGACGAGCCTGGGATCCCGCACCTACGCGCCTGAGTGGTACTATACCTGGCAGATATTGGCAGCCTCGGCAACGCCAGTACACGGCCTATCCGTGCTGATGAGGGTAATACCCCGAAATACGTGTCCAGGGATGGCGGAGACAGCGAAGATAGCAGAAGATCGAAAGATGATGCATCGCAAAAACTTTACTACATTGTCCAGAGTCCTTAGGGGCGACACCGCCGGTGTGTGAGTAGTGTGCGACCCCACCCCCATTTGTAACTTTAAAGCTCCCTTGAGCAGCGGGCTGACGAGCCTGGGATCCCGCACCTGCGCGCCTGAGTGGTACTATACCTGGCAGATATTGGCAGCCATCGCCAACCCCAGTACACTGCCTATCCCTGCTGATGAGGGGTAACACCCCGAAACACGTGTCCAGGGATGGCGAAGACAGCGAAGATAGCAAAAGATCGAAAGATGATGCATCGCGAACACTTTACTACATTGACCAGAGTCCTTAGGGGCGACACCGCCGGTGTGTGAGTAGTGTGCGACCCCACACCCATTTGTAACTTTAAAGCTCCCTTGAGCAGCAGGCTGACGAGCCTGGGATCCCGCACCTACGCGCCTGAGTGGTACTATACCTGGCAGATATTGGTAGCCACCGGCAACCCCAGTACACGGCCTATTCCTGCTGATGAGGGGTAATACCCCGAAACACGTGTCCAGGGATGGCGAAGACAGCGAAGATAGCAGAAGATCGAAAGATGATGCATCGCGAACACTTTACTACATTGACCAGAGTCCTTAGGGGCGACACCGCCGGTGTGTGAGTAGTGTGCGACCCCACCCCCATTTGTAACTTTAAAGCTCCCTTGAGCAGCGGGCTGACGAGCCTGGGATCCCGCACCTACGCGCCTGAGTGGTACTATACCTGGCAGATATTGGCAGCCATCGGCAACCCCAGTACACGGCCTATCCCTGCTGATGAGGGGTAATACCCCGAAACACGTGTCCAGGGATGGCGAAGACAGCGAAGATAGCAGAAGATCGAAAGATGATGCATCGCGAACACTTTACTACATTGACCAGAGTCCTTAGGGGCGACACCGCCGGTGTGTGAGTAGTGTGCGACCCCACCCCCATTTGTAACTTTAAAGCTCCCTTGAGCAGCGGGCTGACGAGCCTGGGATCCCGCACCTACGCGCCTGAGTGGTACTATACCTGGCAGATATTGGCAGCCATCGGCAACCCCAGTACACGGCCTATCCCTGCTGATGAGGGGTAATACCCCGAAACACGTGTCCAGGGATGGCGAAGACAGCGAAGATAGCAGAAGATCGAAAGATGATGCATCGCCAACACTTTACTACATTGACCAGAGTCCTTAGGGGCGACACCGCCGGTGTGTGAGTAGTGTGCGACCCCACCCCCATTTGTAACTTTAAAGCTCCCTTGAGCAGCGGGCTGACGAGCCTGGGATGGTGCTCACCTACGCGCCTGAGTGGTACTATACCTGGCAGATATTGGCAGCCATCGGCAACCCCAGTACACGGCCTATCCCTGCTGATTAGGGGTAATACCCCGAAACACGTGTCCAGGGATGGCGAAGACAGCGAAGATAGCAGAAGATCGAAAGATGATGCATCGCGAACACTTTACTACATTGACCAGAGTCCTTAGGGGCGACACCGCCGGTGTGTGAGTAGTGTGCGACCCAACCCCCATTTGTAACTTTAAAGCTCCCTTGAGCAGCGGGCTGATGAGCCTGGGATCCCGCACCTACGCGCCTGAGTGGTACTATACCTGGCAGATATTGGCAGCCATCGGCAACCCCAGTACACGGCCTATCCCTGCTGATGAGGGGTAATACCACGAAACACGTGTCCAGGGATGGCGAAGACAGCGAAGATAGCAGAAGATCGAAAGATGATGCATCGCGAACACTTTACTACATTGACCAGAGTCCTTAGGGGCGACACCGCCGGTGTGTGAGTAGTGTGCGACCCCACCCCCATTTGTAACTTTAAAGCTCCCTTGAGCAGCGGGCTGACGAGCCTGGGATCCCGCACCTACGCGCCTGAGTGGTACTATACCTGGCAGATATTGGCAGCCATCGGCAACCCCAGTACACGGCCTATCCCTGCTGATGAGGGGTAATACCCCGAAACACGTGTCCAGGGATGGCGAAGACAGCGAAGATAGCAGAAGATCGAAAGATGATGCATCGCGAACACTTTACTACATTGACCAGAGTCCTTAGGGGCGACACCGCCGGTGTGTGAGTAGTGTGCGACCCCACCCCCATTTGTAACTTTAAAGCTCCCTTGAGCAGCGGGCTGATGAGCCTGGGATGGTGCTCACCTACGCGCCTGAGTGGTACTATACCTGGCAGATATTGGCAGCCATCGGCAACCCCAGTACACGGCCTATCCCTGCTGATATGGGGTAATACCCCGAAACACGTGTCCAGGGATGGCGAAGACAGCGAAGATAGCAGAAGATCGAAAGATGATGCATCGCGAACACTTTACTACATTGACCAGAGTCCTTAGGGGCGACACCGCCGGTGTGTGAGTAGTGTGCGACCCCACCACCATTTGTAACTTTAAAGCTCCCTTGAGCAGCGGGCTGACGAGCCTGGGATCCCGCACCTACGCGCCTGAGTGGTACTATACCTGGCAGATATTGGCAGCCTCGGCAACGCCAGTACACGGCCTATCCGTGCTGATGAGGGTAATACCCCGAAATACGTGTCCAGGGATGGCGAAGACAGCGAAGATAGCAGAAGATCGAAAGATGATGCATCGCAAAAACTTTACTACATTGTCCAGAGTCCTTAGGGGCGACACCGCCGGTGTGTGAGTAGTGTGCGACCCCACCCCCATTTGTAACTTTAAAGCTCCCTTGAGCAGCGGGCTGACGAGCCTGGGATCCCGCACCTGCGCGCCTGAGTGGTACTATACCTGGCAGATATTGGCAGCCATCGCCAACCCCAGTACACGGCCTATCCCTGCTGATGAGGGGTAACACCCCGAAACACGTGTCCAGGGATGGCGAAGACAGCGAAGATAGCAGAAGATCGAAAGATGATGCATCGCGAACACTTTACTACATTGACCAGAGTCCTTAGGGGCGACACCGCCGGTGTGTGAGTAGTGTGCGACCCCACACCCATTTGTAACTTTAAAGCTCCCTTGAGCAGCAGGCTGACGAGCCTGGGATCCCGCACCTACGCGCCTGAGTGGTACTATACCTGGCAGATATTGGTAGCCACCGGCAACCCCAGTACACGGCCTATTCCTGCTGATGAGGGGTAATACCCCGAAACACGTGTCCAGGGATGGCGAAGACAGCGAAGATAGCAGAAGATCGAAAGATGATGCATCGCGAACACTTTACTACATTGACCAGAGTCCTTAGGGGCGACACCGCCGGTGTGTGAGTAGTGTGCGACCCCACCCCCATTTGTAACTTTAAAGCTCCCTTGAGCAGCGGGCTGACGAGCCTGGGATCCCGCACCTACGCGCCTGAGTGGTACTATACCTGGCAGATATTGGCAGCCATCGGCAACCCCAGTACACGGCCTATCCCTGCTGATGAGGGGTAATACCCCGAAACAAGTGTCCAGTGATGGCGAAGACAGCGAAGATAGCAGAAGATCGAAAGATGATGCATCGCGAACACTTTACTACAGTGACCAGAGTCCTTAGGGGCGATACCGCCGGTGTGTGAGTAGTGTGCACCCCACCCCCATTTGTAACTTTAAAGCTCTCTTGAGCAGCGGGCTGACGAGCCTGGGATCCCGCACCTACGCGCCTGAGTGGTACTATACCTGGCAGATATTGGCAGCCATCGGCAACCCCAGTACACGGCCTATCCCTGCTGATGAGGGGTAATACCCCGAAACACGTGTCCAGGGATGGCGAAGACAGCGAAGATAGCAGAAGATCGAAAGATGATGCATCGCGAACACTTTACTACATTGACCAGAGTCCTTAGGGGCGACACCGCCGGTGTGTGAGTAGTGTGCGACCCCACCCCCATTTGTAACTTTAAAGCTCCCTTGAGCAGCGGGCTGACGAGCCTGGGATCCTGCACCTACGCGCCTGAGTGGTACTATACCTGGCAGATATTGGCAGCCATCGGCAACCCCAGTACACGGCCTATCCCTGCTGATGAGGGGTAGTACCCCGAAACACGTGTCCAGGGATGGCGAAGACAGCGAAGATAGCAGAAGATCGAAAGATGATGAATCGCGAACACTTTACTACATTGACCAGAGTCCTTAGGGGCGACACCACCGGTGTGTGAGTAGTGTGCGACCCCACCCCCATTTGTAACTTTAAAGCTCCCTTGAGCAGCGGGCTGACGAGCCTGGGATCCCGCACCTACGCGCCTGAGTGGTACTATACCTGGCAGATATTGGCAGCCATCGGCAACCCCAGTACACGGCCTATCCCTGCTGATGAGGGGTAATACCCCGAAACACGTGTCCAGGGATGGCGAAGTGTAGCGATTCTGAGCGCGAAGCTGAAGGGGCGTCGCAGACACCATAAAACTACAGGTCCCAGAAAGCCCTGGGCCTTGGCAGTGCGGAACGGGCGAACAGGAAAGAGTATAAAAGCACCTCCCAGGAAGTAGGAGGTGCTTGTCAATCTACCCGGATACCGAGCCCTGACCCGACCTCGACTACAGCTGAACCCGCGGACGCTTTCTTTCCCGCTTTCAGGAATCACCGCAGCTGAACCCGCGGACGCTTTCTTTCCCGCTTTCAGGAATCACCGCAGCTGAACCCGCGGACGCTTTCTTTCCCGCTTTCAGGAATCACCGCAGCTGAACCCGCGGACGCTTTCTTTCCCGCTTTCAGGAATCACCGCAGCTGAACCCGCGGACGCTTTCTTTCCCGCTTGCGGAGTGGAGGTAAGAGTTGCACGGCTGTGCAACTGTTATTACTGTTCTATCTTTGGAGTCTGAACCTAGTGCTTCACGCTCATCGGGTTGCCTCTTCAGGCAAACTCCACGACTTGATAGGAACTGCGTATACTGTCATTTGTAACCCTCTCAGAGTCCTGTGCGTTAACAGCCTGAGCAGCCTCAATTAAGTTCCCGCTCCCTTTCTATTTTCCAAGACAAGACTCCGAACGCAGTGAGGCATACCGTGAGTGTCTCCCCTTGGTTCTTACTCTATTGTTGTCTAGCCTGTTTCGTGGAACCTAGTAACAGTGTCCTTTATTTTCCAGTATCAACGAACCTCGCCAGACCAGACCTAGAGGATTCGTCCCCAGGATACATCCCCTCCCTCTTCCCCCAGAGTGCTATCTTTCTCCAGTGTATCCATCTCCTTGGGAGGGTTGGCACATAAGGGAATTGGGAGGCTTCTCTTCCGACCGTGGTCCCCGTGGGCAAGTTAAAGAGACAGGTTAGGGGTGCTCTGAACAAAGAGGGGTGCCGAACCTGTCGGACCTTGACAGATTGACAAGCCCACGACTGCTGTCCTGCCCGGACCATGGATTCCGGCGCCGTGCTAGCCTCTTTACTCGAAAGCATTACCGTGCTACAACAAGAAGTGCATGCTTCACGAGTAGAAAACCAAGAGATGAAAAAGGATATGAACACCATGCGCAGAGAATTCGCAGGGTTAGCCCGCAAAAACCCAGGAACTGGATCCTACATACGAGAAGCCACACTCCCTCCACCTGGACACCCTACACCCCCTCCCTCTTCCCAGGGAGCGGCAGGGGGTGGATTCTTTCCTTCTGTGGCGGGTCCTGCGACCTCCACGGACCAAACCCCTACGGTCCATGTTATACAAAATCAGGGCATTCCGCTAGCCCCTCCCGAACGGTTTTATGGGGATCCCCATAAATTCGAGACATTTTTGAACCAGTGCAGGCTCCATTATCTATGCAAGCCCGCAGTGTTTAGGGACGATGCGGCGAAAACCGCATTTATGATGTCCTACATGGGCGGGAATGCAGCCAGCTGGACAATTCCTTTAATGGAAAGAAACGATCCTATGTTACATCAGTTCGCTGACTTCTGTCTCGCGTTACGGAAACTGTTTGATCGCAAGACCCACATGTTGACCCTGGATAAGGAATTGATTACGCTGCGACAAGGTTCGCAGGACTTGTTGTCTTATATAACCTCCTTCAATCGCCTCGTGGTTGAAACAGACTGGCCCCAGGAAAAAAGAACCTCGTTATTTTACCAAGGCCTAAGGGGTGAATTGAAGGACGTATTATCACAGGTGGTTCAACTACCCGCCACCTGTGAGGAGTTCATTGATCTTACGGTACAGTTGGATCACCGGTTGGTGGAACGGAGAGGGGATCGGAACAAAGGCGAGGTAAGGGGTTGGTATCCCAAAACAAAAACCCTTACAGACGAAAACACCAAGTCTCCCGAAGGTCCCGAGCCTATGCAAATCGGGGTTATACGTGGCCCTCTTACCAATGAAGAACGTGAACGCCGGAGAAAACTGAAGCTTTGTTTGTACTGCGGCAAGAGCGGGCACTTCATCAGGGATTGCAAGGCCAGGGTCCAACAACCTGACAGGAATCCGGTGCCACGAAGAACCGCCGCCCTGGGAATGAAAGAAACTACGGAAAACTGAAGAGTCCGAACCAGATCGAGATCACTGGATCGGACGTTAACGGCACACCGATCTCCTCCTTCCTTGCTAACACGTTGATGCCTGCTGTGGCCCATCTCACTTTGACAGTATCCTTGTGGGTGACAGACGAAGAGGTCGTCCAAGTGGATGCCCTGTTGGATTCTGGGGCAACAGGAAACTATATTGATATCGAGTACGCACGCTCCTTGAGAATCACTGGGGAAATCAAGGAAGAACCTGAGTACGTGAAAGCGGTGGACGGCTCAGCGTTATCCTCTGGCCCCGTAGTCAAGCATACTCAGCCGCTGCGAATGCACATCCAGTCAGAACATTCGGAGCACATCCAGTTTGACCTCATCGCTGCTCCTCAGTTCCGGCTCATCCTTGGAATGCCCTGGCTAACCTTGCATAACCCCACTGTGAGCTGGGCGGCACGCACGGTATCCCTGGACTCGGCGTATTGTGGGGAACATTGCCGTCATAGTATCCCTCTATCTCCAGTGGCTAGGGACAAACGTTCTTCTTGTGCTCTACTCGTGGCAACAGCCTGCGCAACGGAACAGACGTGTAGCGCCACCACCCTGCCCGATGTCTATGAGGAGTTCCAACCTCTGTTCGATAAACAGACAGCGACTCAACTACCCCCTCATCGGGTCTATGACTGCTGCATAGAACTGGTACCTGGAGCGGCCATACCCTGTAGCAGAGTCTATGCCCTTACGGAGACCGAAAACAAGTATTTGCGTCAATATATAGACGACAACCTGGCTTCTGGTTTCATTCGTCACTCCACGTCCCCGGCATCTTCGCCCCTGTTTTTTATACCGAAGAAGGATTGTGCAGAACTCAGGACGTGTATTGACTATAGGGCCCTGATTAACATCACGGTTAAGAACAGGTATCCTCTCCCGCTTATTTCTGTACTGATGGACCAATTACACGGGGCAAGGTATTTCACAAAGCTGGACTTAAGAGGGGCCTACCATCTGGTCAGAGTTAAAAAAGGAGACGAATGGAAGACGGCCTTCCGGACCAAGTTCGGCCTCTTTGAGTATAGAGTCATGCCGTTTGGTCTGTGCAACGCCCCAGCTGCCTTCCAGTATTTCATGGACGAAGTACTGAGAGGACTGCTCGACACCATCTGCATGGTGTACATAGATGATATCCTCGTCTATTCACGTACGTTGAGGGAGCACGTGGAACACGTCAGGGAAGTACTTAGTCGGTTGCGACAGCATAAACTATATGCCAAACTGGAGAAATGCATCTTCCACACACAGGAGGTGGCCTTTCTGGGGTATGTGATCAATGCTAACGGCTTTCAGATGGAGGACGGTAAGGTAGAAGCCATCACGAAATGGAAAACCCCTCAGTGTGTCAAATCCATACAAAGCTTCTTGGGGTTTGCAAATTATTATCGGAGATTCATCCAGGATTTCTCCAAGATCATACACCCCATGTCTAAACTACTGCGGAAAAACGTACCCTTCCACTGGGGGGATGAAGCAGAACAAGCTTTCCGGTACTTGAAAGGAAGATTCACACAGGCACCTGTTCTGAGACATCCAGATGCTTGTCTCCCTTACATACTGGAGACGGATGCGTCCCAAAACGCATTGGGAGGGGTTCTGTCACAAAGGCATTCCACGACAGGGCAGATCCACCCAGTGGCGTTTTATTCGAAAACCCTCAGCCCTAGCGAACGCAACTACTCAATCACGGACAAAGAATTACTGGCGATAAAGAGGGGCTGCGAAGAGTGGAGGCATTATCTGTTGGGGGCCCGTCACCCCTTTGTGATCTACACGGACCATAGAAACCTATTGTTCCTCAAAACCGCCAAAGCGTTGACACCGCGACAACTCCGCTGGACGCTCTTTTTTTCGGATTATGATTTCGTCATCAAATACCGCCCGGGACCCCAACACGGGAAAGCCGACGCTCTCTCAAGGAGTCCAAACATCCTTCCACAACAGCCGACGGTAGACCAGGAGCCACCACCCATATTGTCCGAAAAAGCCTTTCCCGAACCCACTATTGCCTTGCTCACGTCTGCTGACTTCCTCGAGGACCTTAAGGTGTCAGTGGCAGAGATAGACGACAACGCCTGGTTACAGGAAGAACCCCAAGACCGAGTAGTGAAAGATGGCCTCCTGTATTATCGTCACGCCATGTACATTCCTGACCCAGGATTGCAGATGCAAGTGCTGCATTGGGCCCATGACTCCACGTTGGGAGGCCACTGGGGAGTGTACAAAACCATCTCCACCATAGAACGTTCTTTCTGGTGGCCTTCTCTTAGGGACGACACCAAGAAATACATCAGAAACTGTGCCGTGTGTGTTCAGGGGAAGGCACAACATAGCAAGCCGACGGGACTTCTCCGTCCCATACCCATTCCTCCCAAACCGTGGCATACAGTCTCTATGGACTTCATAGTAGAGATGCCCTTGTGTCAAGGTAAAACGGTGATACTGGTACTGGTGGACCACTTGACCAAAATGGGTCACTTCATACCGCTGGAAAAACTACCCACCTCAGCTGACCTAGCCTTAGTACTGTTACAACATCTCGTCCGGGTCCATGGAATTCCGAGTGTTTTCATAACCGACAGAGGGACACAATTCACTTCCCGCTTCTGGAAAGCCCTCTGCGAAACCATGCATATCGACGCCAGGTTATCCACGAGTTACCATCCACAAACCGACGGCAAAACAGAACGCCTCAACCAAACGGTGGAACAATACCTGCGTTGTTTCTCCTTACAATACAATACAGATTGGGTTACGCTCTTGTGGCTGGCTGAATTCACTTACAACAACTCCAATCATTCCACCTTGGGTTGTTCGCCTTTCTTCTGTCTGCTGGGCTATCACCCAAACATCCTTCCTTTCGAATGGCCGGTTACCACGAATCTCCCTAGCATCCAGGAACATCATGCTCATATGCTTGCGGTCCGCCTTGATGCCATCCGCCATTTAGCCACGGCTCAGGAGGCACAGAAGCGGTTCGCAGACAAGAAGCGCAGTCCTGAACCGCGGTATCAGGTTGGTGACAAAGTGTGGCTGTCGACCAAACACATTCACCTGAAGGGTATCAACAAGCTGAAACCGAAGTACATAGGCCCATATAGCGTGGTGGACATTATCAATCCGGTAGCGCTGAGACTAGCCATCCCTCTTTCCTGGCACATCCATCCCGTTTTCCATGTGTCGTTGCTTCAACCCTGTCCCTTGGACATTAGACTGGCCATTCGCCCGCCTCCTATACTGGTTGAGGGGTTGGAGGAGTATGAAGTGCAGGAATTGTTGGATTCACGGATACATAGGGGGAGGATTCAATACCTTGTGGAGTGGAAGGGGTTTGGTGTGGAGGACAGATCCTGGGAGCCGGAACGGAACCTTCATTGCCCGGAGTTGGTGGCCCAATTCCATCTAGATCATCCGGGCAAGCCGGGTCGACCGCCGGGTCGGCAGTCCTCGAGAGGGGGTTCTGTAGCGATTCTGAGCGCGAAGCTGAAGGGGCGTCGCAGACACCATAAAACTACAGGTCCCAGAAAGCCCTGGGCCTTGGCAGTGCGGAACGGGCGAACAGGAAAGAGTATAAAAGCACCTCCCAGGAAGTAGGAGGTGCTTGTCAATCTACCCGGATACCGAGCCCTGACCCGACCTCGACTACAGCTGAACCCGCGGACGCTTTCTTTCCCGCTTTCAGGAATCACCGCAGCTGAACCCGCGGACGCTTTCTTTCCCGCTTTCAGGAATCACCGCAGCTGAACCCGCGGACGCTTTCTTTCCCGCTTTCAGGAATCACCGCAGCTGAACCCGCGGACGCTTTCTTTCCCGCTTTCAGGAATCACCGCAGCTGAACCCGCGGACGCTTTCTTTCCCGCTTGCGGAGTGGAGGTAAGAGTTGCACGGCTGTGCAACTGTTATTACTGTTCTATCTTTGGAGTCTGAACCTAGTGCTTCACGCTCATCGGGTTGCCTCTTCAGGCAAACTCCACGACTTGATAGGAACTGCGTATACTGTCATTTGTAACCCTCTCAGAGTCCTGTGCGTTAACAGCCTGAGCAGCCTCAATTAAGTTCCCGCTCCCTTTCTATTTTCCAAGACAAGACTCCGAACGCAGTGAGGCATACCGTGAGTGTCTCCCCTTGGTTCTTACTCTATTGTTGTCTAGCCTGTTTCGTGGAACCTAGTAACAGTGTCCTTTATTTTCCAGTATCAACGAACCTCGCCAGACCAGACCTAGAGGATTCGTCCCCAGGATACATCCCCTCCCTCTTCCCCCAGAGTGCTATCTTTCTCCAGTGTATCCATCTCCTTGGGAGGGTTGGCACATAAGGGAATTGGGAGGCTTCTCTTCCGACCGTGGTCCCCGTGGGCAAGTTAAAGAGACAGGTTAGTGGTGCTCTGAACAAAGAGGGGTGCCGAACCTGTCGGACCTTGACACGAAGACAGCGAAGATAGCAGAAGATCGAAAGATGATGCATCGCGAACACTTTACTACATTGACCAGAGTCCTTAGGGGCGATACCGCCGGTGTGTGAGTAGTGTGCACCCCACCCCCATTTGTAACTTTAAAGCTCTCTTGAGCAGCGGGCTGACGAGCCTGGGATCCCGCACCTACGCGCCTGAGTGGTACTATACCTGGCAGATATTGGCAGCCATCGGCAACCCCAGTACACGGCCTATCCCTGCTGATGAGGGGTAATACCCCGAAACACGTGTCCAGGGATGGCGAAGACAGCAAAGATAGCAGAAGATCGAAAGATGATGCATCGCGAACACTTTACTACATTGACCAGAGTCCTTAGGGGCGACACCGCCGGTGTGTGAGTAGGGTGCGACCCCACCCCCATTTGTAACTTTAAAGCTCCCTTGAGCAGCGGGCTGACGAGCCTGGGATCCCGCACCTACGCGCCTGAGTGGTACTATACCTGGCAGATATTGGCAGCCATCGGCAACCCCAGTACACGGCCTATCCCTGCTGATGAGGGGTAATACCCCGAAACACGTGTCCAGGGATGGCGAAGACAGCGAAGATAGCAGAAGATCGAAAGATGATGCATCGCGAACACTTTACTACATTGACCAGAGTCCTTAGGGGCGACACCGCCGGTGTGTGAGTAGTGTGCGACCCCACCCCCATTTGTAACTTTAAAGCTCCCTTGAGCAGCGGGCTGACGAGCCTGGGATCCTGCACCTACGCGCCTGAGTGGTACTATACCTGGCAGATATTGGCAGCCATCGGCAACCCCAGTACACGGCCTATCCCTGCTGATGAGGGGCAATACCCCGAAACACGTGTCCAGGGATGGCGAAGACAGCGAAGATAGCAGAAGATCGAAAGATGATGAATCGCGAACACTTTACTACATTGACCAGAGTCCTTAGGGGCGACACCACCGGTGTGTGAGTAGTGTGCGACCCCACCCCCATTTGTAACTTTAAAGCTCCCTTGAGCAGCGGGCTGACGAGCCTGGGATCCCGCACCTACGCGCCTGAGTGGTACTATACCTGGCAGATATTGGCAGCCATCGGCAACCCCAGTACACGGCCTATCCCTGCTGATGAGGGGTAATACCCCGAAACACGTGTCCAGGGATGGCGAAGACAGCGAAGATAGCAGAAGATCGAAAGATGATGCATCGCGAACACTTTACTACATTGACCAGAGTCCTTAGGGGCGACACCGCCGGTGTGTGAGTAGTGTGCGACCCCACCCCCATTTGTAACTTTAAAGCTCTCTTGAGCAGCGGGCTGACGAGCCTGGGATCCCGCACCTACGCGCCTGAGTGGTACTATACCTGGCAGATATTGGCAGCCATCGGCAACCCCAGTACACGGCCTATCCCTGCTGATGAGGGGTAATACCCCGAAACACGTGTCCAGGGATGGCGAAGACAGCGAAGATAGCAGAAGATCGAAAGATGATGCATCGCGAACACTTTACTACATTGACCAGAGTCCTTAGGGGCGACACCGCCGGTGTGTGAGTAGGGTGCGACCCCACCCCCATTTGTAACTTTAAAGCTCCCTTGAGCAGCGGGCTGACGAGCCTGGGATCCCGCACCTACGCGCCTGAGTGGTACTATACCTGGCAGATATTGGCAGCCATCGGCAACCCCAGTACACGGCCTATCCCTGCTGATGAGGGGTAATACCCCGAAACACGTGTCCAGGGATGGCGAAGACAGCGAAGATAGCAGAAGATCGAAAGATGATGCATCGCGAACACTTTACTACATTGACCAGAGTCCTTAGGGGCGACACCGCCGGTGTGTGAGTAGGGTGCGACCCCACCCCCATTTGTAACTTTAAAGCTCCCTTGAGCAGCGGGCTGACGAGCCTGGGATCCCGCACCTAGGCGCCTGAGTGGTACTATACCTGGCAGATATTGGCAGCCATCGGCAACCCCAGTACACGGCCTATCCCTGCTGATGAGGGGTAATACCCCGAAACACGTGTCCAGGGATGGCGAAGACAGCGAAGATAGCAGAAGATCGAAAGATGATGCATCGCGAACACTTTACTACATTGACCAGAGTCCTTAGGGGCGACACCGCCGGTGTGTGAGTAGTGTTCGACCCCACCCCCATTTGTAACTTTAAAGCTCCCTTGAGCAGCGGGCTGACGAGCCTGGGATCCCGCACCTACGCGCCTGAGTGGTACTATACCTGGCAGATATTGGCAGCCATCGGCAACCCCAGTACACGGCCTATCCCTGCTGATGAGGGGTAATACCACGAAACACGTGTCCAGGGATGGCGAAGACAGCGAAGATAGCAGAAGATCGAAAGATGATGCATCGCGAACACTTTACTACATTGACCAGAGTCCTTAGGGGCGATACCGCCGGTGTGTGAGTAGTGTGCGACCCCACCCCCATTTGTAACTTTAAAGCTCCCTTGAGCAGCGGGCTGACGAGCCTGGGATCCCGCACCTACGCGCCTGAGTGGTACTATACCTGGCAGATATTGGCAGCCATCGGCAACCCCAGTACACGGCCTATCCCTGCTGATGAGGGGTAATACCCCGAAACACGTGTCCAGGGATGGCGAAGACAGCGAAGATAGCAGAAGATCGAAAGATGATGCATCGCGAACACTTTACTACATTGACCAGAGTCCTTAGGGGCGACACCGCCGGTGTGTGAGTAGTGTGCGACCCCACCCCCATTTGTAACTTTAAAGCTCCCTTGAGCAGCGGGCTGACGAGCCTGGGATCCCGCACCTACGCGCCTGAGTGGTACTATACCTGGCAGATATTGGCAGCCATTGGCAACCCCAGTACACGGCCTATCCCTGCTGATGAGGGGTAATACCCCGAAACACGTGTCCAGGGATGGCGAAGACAGCGAAGATAGCAGAAGATCGAAAGATGATGAATCGCGAACACTTTACTACATTGACCAGAGTCCCTAGGGGCGACACCACCGGTGTGTGAGTAGTGTGCGACCCCACCCCCATTTGTAACTTTAAAGCTCCCTTGAGCAGCGGGCTGACGAGCCTGGGATCCCGCACCTACGCGCCTGAGTGGTACTATACCTGGCAGATATTGGCAGCCATCGGCAACCCCAGTACACGGCCTATCCCTGCTGATGAGGGGTAATACCCCGAAACACGTGTCCAGGGATGGCGAAGACAGCGAAGATAGCAGAAGATCGAAAGATGATGCATCGCAAACACTTTACTACATTGACCAGAGTCCTTAGGGGCGACACCGCCGGTGTGTGAGTAGTGTGCGACCCCACCCCCATTTGTAACTTTAAAGCTCCCTTGAGCAGCGGGCTGACGAGCCTGGGATCCCGCACCTACGCGCCTGAGTGGTACTATACCTGGCAGATATTGGCAGCCATCGGCAACCCCAGTACACGGCCTATCCCTGCTGATGAGGGGTAATACCCCGAACCAAGTGTCCAGTGATGGCGAAGACAGCGAAGATAGCAGAATATCGAAAGATGATGCATCGCGAACATTTTACTACATTGACCAGAGTCCTTAGGGGCGATACCGCCGGTGTGTGAGTAGTGTGCGACCCCACCCCCATTTGTAACTTTAAAGCTCCCTTGAGCAGCGGGCTGACGAGCCTGGGATCCCGCACCTACGCGCCTGAGTGGTACTATACCTGGCAGATATTGGCAGCCATCGGCAACCCCAGTACACGGCCTATCCCTGCTGATGAGGGGTAATACCCCGAAACACGTGTCCAGGGATGGCGAAGACAGCGAAGATAGCAGAAGATCGAAAGATGATGCATCGCGAACACTTTACTACATTGACCAGAGTCCTTAGGGGCGACACCGCCGGTGTGTGAGTAGTGTGCGACCCCACCCCCATTTGTAACTTTAAAGCTCCCTTGAGCAGCGGGCTGACGAGCCTGGGATCCCGCACCTACGCGCCTGAGTGGTACTATACCTGGCAGATATTGGCAGCCATCGGCAACCCCAGTACACGGCCTATCCCTGCTGATGAGGGGTAATACCCCGAAACACGTGTCCAGGGATGGCGAAGACAGCGAAGATAGCAGAAGATCGAAAGATGATGCATCGCGAACACTTTACTACATTGACCAGAGTCCTTAGGGGCGACACCGCCGGTGTGTGAGTAGTGTGCGACCCCACCCCCATTTGTAACTTTAAAGCTCCCTTGAGCAGCGGGCTGACGAGCCTGGGATCCCGCACCTACGCGCCTGAGTGGTACTATACCTGGCAGATATTGGCAGCCATCGGCAACCCCAGTACACGGCCTATCTCTGCTGATGAGGGGTAATACCCCGAAACACGTGTCCAGGGATGGCGAAGACAGCGAAGATAGCAGAAGATCGAAAGATGATGCATCGCGAACACTTTACTACATTGACCAGAGTCCTTAGGGGCGACACCGCCGGTGTGTGAGTAGTGTGCGACCCCACCCCCATTTGTAACTTTAAAGCTCCCTTGAGCAGCGGGCTGATGAGCCTGGGATCCCGCACCTACGCGCCTGAGTGGTACTATACCTGGCAGATATTGGCAGCCATCGGCAACCCCAGTACACGGCCTATCCCTGCTGATGAGGGGTAATATCCCGAAACACGTGTCCAGGGATGGCGAAGACAGCGAAGATAGCAGAAGATCGAAAGATGATGCATCGTGAACACTTTACTACATTGACCAGAGTCCTTAGGGGCGACACCGCCTGTGTGTGAGTAGTGTGCGACCCCACCCCCATTTGTAACTTTAAAGCTCCCTTGAGCAGCGGGCTGACGAGCCTGGGATCCCGCACCTACGCGCCTGAGTGGTACTATACCTGGCAGATATTGGCAGCCATCGGCAACCCCAGTACACGGCCTATCCCTGCTGATGAGGGGTAATACCCCGAAACACGTGTCCAGGGATGGCGAAGACAGCGAAGATAGCAGAAGATCGAAAGATGATGAATCGCGAACACTTTACTACATTGACCAGAGTCCTTAGGGGTGACATCGCCGGTGTGTGAGTAGTGTGCGACCCCACCCCCATTTGTAACTTTAAAGCTCCCTTGAGCAGCGGGCTGACGAGCCTGGGATCCCGCACCTACGCGCCTGAGTGGTACTATACCTGGCAGATATTGGCAGCCATCGGCAACCCCAGTACACGGCCTATCCCTGCTGATGAGGGGTAATACCCCGAAACACGTGTCCAGGGATGGCGAAGACAGCGAAGATAGCAGAAGATCGAAAGATGATGCATCGCGAACACTTTACTACATTGACCAGAGTCCTTAGGGGCGACACCGCCGGTGTGTGAGTAGTGTGCGACCCCACCCCCATTTGTAACTTTAAAGCTCCCTTGAGCAGCGGGCTGACGAGCCTGGGATCCCGCACCTACGCGCCTGAGTGGTACTATACCTGGCAGATATTGGCAGCCATCGGCAACCCCAGTACACGGCCTATCCCTGCTGATGAGGGGTAATACCCCGAAACACGTGTCCAGGGATGGCGAAGACAGCGAAGATAGCAGAAGATCGAAAGATGATGCATCGCGAACACTTTACTACATTGACCAGAGTCCTTAAGGGCGACACCGCCGGTGTGTGAGTAGTGTGCGACCCCACCCCCATTTGTAACTTTAAAGCTCCCTTGAGCAGCGGGCTGACGAGCCTGGGATCCCGCACCTACGCGCCTGAGTGGTACTATACCTGGCAGATATTGGCAGCCATCGGCAACCCCAGTACACGGCCTATCCCTGCTGATGAGGGGTAATACCCCGAAACACGTGTCCAGGGATGGCGAAGACAGCGAAGATAGCAGAAGATCGAAAGATGATGCATCGCGAACACTTTACTACATTGACCAGAGTCCTTAGGGGCGACACCGCCGGTGTGTGAGTAGTGTGCGACCCAACCCCCATTTGTAACTTTAAAGCTCCCTTGAGCAGCGGGCTGATGAGCCTGGGATCCCGCACCTACGCGCCTGAGTGGTACTATACCTGGCAGATATTGGCAGCCATCGGCAACCCCAGTACACGGCCTATCCCTGCTGATGAGGGGTAATACCCCGAAACACGTGTCCAGGGATGGCGAAGACAGCGAAGATAGCAGAAGATCGAAAGATGATGCATCGCGAACACTTTACTACATTGACCAGAGTCCTTAGGGGCGACACCGCCGGTGTGTGAGTAGTGTGCGACCCCACCCCCATTTGTAACTTTAAAGCTCCCTTGAGCAGCGGGCTGACGAGCCTGGGATCCCGCACCTACGCGCCTGAGTGGTACTATACCTGGCAGATATTGGCAGCCATCGGCAACCCCAGTACACGGCCTATCCCTGCTGATGAGGGGTAATACCCCGAAACACGTGTCCAGGGATGGCGAAGACAGCGAAGATAGCAGAAGATCGAAAGATGATGCATCGCGAACACTTTACTACATTGACCAGAGTCCTTAGGGGCGACACCGCCGGTGTGTGAGTAGTGTGCGACCCCACCCCCATTTGTAACTTTAAAGCTCCCTTGAGCAGCGGGCTGATGAGCCTGGGATGGTGCTCACCTACGCGCCTGAGTGGTACTATACCTGGCAGATATTGGCAGCCATCGGCAACCCCAGTACACGGCCTATCCCTGCTGATATGGGGTAATACCCCGAAACACGTGTCCAGGGATGGCGAAGACAGCGAAGATAGCAGAAGATCGAAAGATGATGCATCGCGAACACTTTACTACATTGACCAGAGTCCTTAGGGGCGACACCGCCGGTGTGTGAGTAGTGTGCGACCCCACCACCATTTGTAACTTTAAAGCTCCCTTGAGCAGCGGGCTGACGAGCCTGGGATCCCGCACCTACGCGCCTGAGTGGTACTATACCTGGCAGATATTGGCAGCCTCGGCAACGCCAGTACACGGCCTATCCGTGCTGATGAGGGTAATACCCCGAAATACGTGTCCAGGGATGGCGAAGACAGCGAAGATAGCAGAAGATCGAAAGATGATGCATCGCAAAAACTTTACTACATTGTCCAGAGTCCTTAGGGGCGACACCGCCGGTGTGTGAGTAGTGTGCGACCCCACCCCCATTTGTAACTTTAAAGCTCCCTTGAGCAGCGGGCTGACGAGCCTGGGATCCCGCACCTGCGCGCCTGAGTGGTACTATACCTGGCAGATATTGGCAGCCATCGCCAACCCCAGTACACGGCCTATCCCTGCTGATGAGGGGTAACACCCCGAAACACGTGTCCAGGGATGGCGAAGACAGCGAAGATAGCAAAAGATCGAAAGATGATGCATCGCGAACACTTTACTACATTGACCAGAGTCCTTAGGGGCGACACCGCCGGTGTGTGAGTAGTGTGCGACCCCACACCCATTTGTAACTTTAAAGCTCCCTTGAGCAGCAGGCTGACGAGCCTGGGATCCCGCACCTACGCGCCTGAGTGGTACTATACCTGGCAGATATTGGTAGCCACCGGCAACCCCAGTACACGGCCTATTCCTGCTGATGAGGGGTAATACCCCGAAACACGTGTCCAGGGATGGCGAAGACAGCGAAGATAGCAGAAGATCGAAAGATGATGCATCGCGAACACTTTACTACATTGACCAGAGTCCTTAGGGGCGACACCGCCGGTGTGTGAGTAGTGTGCGACCCCACCCCCATTTGTAACTTTAAAGCTCCCTTGAGCAGCGGGCTGACGAGCCTGGGATCCCGCACCTACGCGCCTGAGTGGTACTATACCTGGCAGATATTGGCAGCCATCGGCAACCCCAGTACACGGCCTATCCCTGCTGATGAGGGGTAATACCCCGAAACACGTGTCCAGGGATGGCGAAGACAGCGAAGATAGCAGAAGATCGAAAGATGATGCATCGCGAACACTTTACTACATTGACCAGAGTCCTTAGGGGCGACACCGCCGGTGTGTGAGTAGTGTGCGACCCCACCCCCATTTGTAACTTTAAAGCTCCCTTGAGCAGCGGGCTGACGAGCCTGGGATCCCGCACCTACGCGCCTGAGTGGTACTATACCTGGCAGATATTGGCAGCCATCGGCAACCCCAGTACACGGCCTATCCCTGCTGATGAGGGGTAATACCCCGAAACACGTGTCCAGGGATGGCGAAGACAGCGAAGATAGCAGAAGATCGAAAGATGATGCATCGCCAACACTTTACTACATTGACCAGAGTCCTTAGGGGCGACACCGCCGGTGTGTGAGTAGTGTGCGACCCCACCCCCATTTGTAACTTTAAAGCTCCCTTGAGCAGCGGGCTGACGAGCCTGGGATGGTGCTCACCTACGCGCCTGAGTGGTACTATACCTGGCAGATATTGGCAGCCATCGGCAACCCCAGTACACGGCCTATCCCTGCTGATTAGGGGTAATACCCCGAAACACGTGTCCAGGGATGGCGAAGACAGCGAAGATAGCAGAAGATCGAAAGATGATGCATCGCGAACACTTTACTACATTGACCAGAGTCCTTAGGGGCGACACCGCCGGTGTGTGAGTAGTGTGCGACCCAACCCCCATTTGTAACTTTAAAGCTCCCTTGAGCAGCGGGCTGATGAGCCTGGGATCCCGCACCTACGCGCCTGAGTGGTACTATACCTGGCAGATATTGGCAGCCATCGGCAACCCCAGTACACGGCCTATCCCTGCTGATGAGGGGTAATACCACGAAACACGTGTCCAGGGATGGCGAAGACAGCGAAGATAGCAGAAGATCGAAAGATGATGCATCGCGAACACTTTACTACATTGACCAGAGTCCTTAGGGGCGACACCGCCGGTGTGTGAGTAGTGTGCGACCCCACCCCCATTTGTAACTTTAAAGCTCCCTTGAGCAGCGGGCTGACGAGCCTGGGATCCCGCACCTACGCGCCTGAGTGGTACTATACCTGGCAGATATTGGCAGCCATCGGCAACCCCAGTACACGGCCTATCCCTGCTGATGAGGGGTAATACCCCGAAACACGTGTCCAGGGATGGCGAAGACAGCGAAGATAGCAGAAGATCGAAAGATGATGCATCGCGAACACTTTACTACATTGACCAGAGTCCTTAGGGGCGACACCGCCGGTGTGTGAGTAGTGTGCGACCCCACCCCCATTTGTAACTTTAAAGCTCCCTTGAGCAGCGGGCTGATGAGCCTGGGATGGTGCTCACCTACGCGCCTGAGTGGTACTATACCTGGCAGATATTGGCAGCCATCGGCAACCCCAGTACACGGCCTATCCCTGCTGATATGGGGTAATACCCCGAAACACGTGTCCAGGGATGGCGAAGACAGCGAAGATAGCAGAAGATCGAAAGATGATGCATCGCGAACACTTTACTACATTGACCAGAGTCCTTAGGGGCGACACCGCCGGTGTGTGAGTAGTGTGCGACCCCACCACCATTTGTAACTTTAAAGCTCCCTTGAGCAGCGGGCTGACGAGCCTGGGATCCCGCACCTACGCGCCTGAGTGGTACTATACCTGGCAGATATTGGCAGCCTCGGCAACGCCAGTACACGGCCTATCCGTGCTGATGAGGGTAATACCCCGAAATACGTGTCCAGGGATGGCGAAGACAGCGAAGATAGCAGAAGATCGAAAGATGATGCATCGCAAAAACTTTACTACATTGTCCAGAGTCCTTAGGGGCGACACCGCCGGTGTGTGAGTAGTGTGCGACCCCACCCCCATTTGTAACTTTAAAGCTCCCTTGAGCAGCGGGCTGACGAGCCTGGGATCCCGCACCTGCGCGCCTGAGTGGTACTATACCTGGCAGATATTGGCAGCCATCGCCAACCCCAGTACACGGCCTATCCCTGCTGATGAGGGGTAACACCCCGAAACACGTGTCCAGGGATGGCGAAGACAGCGAAGATAGCAGAAGATCGAAAGATGATGCATCGCGAACACTTTACTACATTGACCAGAGTCCTTAGGGGCGACACCGCCGGTGTGTGAGTAGTGTGCGACCCCACACCCATTTGTAACTTTAAAGCTCCCTTGAGCAGCAGGCTGACGAGCCTGGGATCCCGCACCTACGCGCCTGAGTGGTACTATACCTGGCAGATATTGGTAGCCACCGGCAACCCCAGTACACGGCCTATTCCTGCTGATGAGGGGTAATACCCCGAAACACGTGTCCAGGGATGGCGAAGACAGCGAAGATAGCAGAAGATCGAAAGATGATGCATCGCGAACACTTTACTACATTGACCAGAGTCCTTAGGGGCGACACCGCCGGTGTGTGAGTAGTGTGCGACCCCACCCCCATTTGTAACTTTAAAGCTCCCTTGAGCAGCGGGCTGATGAGCCTGGGATGGTGCTCACCTACGCGCCTGAGTGGTACTATACCTGGCAGATATTGGCAGCCATCGGCAACCCCAGTACACGGCCTATCCCTGCTGATATGGGGTAATACCCCGAAACACGTGTCCAGGGATGGCGAAGACAGCGAAGATAGCAGAAGATCGAAAGATGATGCATCGCGAACACTTTACTACATTGACCAGAGTCCTTAGGGGCGACACCGCCGGTGTGTGAGTAGTGTGCGACCCCACCACCATTTGTAACTTTAAAGCTCCCTTGAGCAGCGGGCTGACGAGCCTGGGATCCCGCACCTACGCGCCTGAGTGGTACTATACCTGGCAGATATTGGCAGCCTCGGCAACGCCAGTACACGGCCTATCCGTGCTGATGAGGGTAATACCCCGAAATACGTGTCCAGGGATGGCGAAGACAGCGAAGATAGCAGAAGATCGAAAGATGATGCATCGCAAAAACTTTACTACATTGTCCAGAGTCCTTAGGGGCGACACCGCCGGTGTGTGAGTAGTGTGCGACCCCACCCCCATTTGTAACTTTAAAGCTCCCTTGAGCAGCGGGCTGACGAGCCTGGGATCCCGCACCTGCGCGCCTGAGTGGTACTATACCTGGCAGATATTGGCAGCCATCGCCAACCCCAGTACACGGCCTATCCCTGCTGATGAGGGGTAACACCCCGAAACACGTGTCCAGGGATGGCGAAGACAGCGAAGATAGCAGAAGATCGAAAGATGATGCATCGCGAACACTTTACTACATTGACCAGAGTCCTTAGGGGCGACACCGCCGGTGTGTGAGTAGTGTGCGACCCCACACCCATTTGTAACTTTAAAGCTCCCTTGAGCAGCAGGCTGACGAGCCTGGGATCCCGCACCTACGTGCCTGAGTGGTACTATACCTGGCAGATATTGGTAGCCACCGGCAACCCCAGTACACGGCCTATTCCTGCTGATGAGGGGTAATACCCCGAAACACGTGTCCAGGGATGGCGAAGACAGCGAAGATAGCAGAAGATCGAAAGATGATGCATCGCGAACACTTTACTACATTGACCAGAGTCCTTAGGGGCGACACCGCCGGTGTGTGAGTAGTGTGCGACCCCACCCCCATTTGTAACTTTAAAGCTCCCTTGAGCAGCGGGCTGACGAGCCTGGGATCCCGCACCTACGCGCCTGAGTGGTACTATACCTGGCAGATATTGGCAGCCATCGGCAACCCCAGTACACGGCCTATCCCTGCTGATGAGGGGTAATACCCCGAAACACGTGTCCAGGGATGGCGAAGACAGCGAAGATAGCAGAAGATCGAAAGATGATGCATCGCGAACACTTTACTACATTGACCAGAGTCCTTAGGGGCGACACCGCCGGTGTGTGAGTAGTGTGCGACCCCACCCCCATTTGTAACCACAGAAACATGGTTGGACGCATGGGTACCTCTGGGCCTACTGGATGAAATTTCAAAGAAATACAACTTGGCCCCACGTGAAAGTACAGGCCTCCCTCAATAATAATTTTTAACAAGGATTGAAAAGCCCAGAAAACTGTAGGTAAAAAAAAAGCCCAAATCAAACAAACATGTACACCAATTCTCCAACTTACTTGTAAAATAAAATTTCAAATCCAAAAGTCCTCAATAAATCCAATCCAATGATATGATGCAGCAGACATACACAAAAAGTGATCCTTCCAGCTTCAAATCCAAATGAAAGTGAACAGCACATGGACAAAGCACTGGGAGGAGCCTGTTGGACAGGAACAGGAAGTTGGAGACTCAGGGGCACTTCCTTCCTCTTGAAAAAAAGAGTAGAAAAAAAGAGGACTCCTTGCACAAAAGACTACAGCCAAATCACAATCTGAGAGGTTTTTCTGAGCAAAATGATCATTTTCAAGAAGGTTTTATCATGCTCGAGAGATATTCTGTGCCAGATTGTAGTTTCTGCATGTTCGGAAATGTGATTTTACCAACACTGCGCCTCAAGGAAGATCGCGTGTCCGAATGACGTGATTGCACGTCCAAATGACGTGATCGCGTTTGCAGAGTCTCGCGGGATTGTGCGGCTGGATTCCAAACCTCGTGGCGCACGCGACCGGGAGAGAAAATCGAGTAGGCGTACGCAGAACCATGGTAAGTCATTACCCCGCACGCAAAAACGCTATTGAGCACGCTAGGAAGAAAACAACTATGCTACGCTGTAGATTGCGAAGTATTCGACAACTTCGCGTTCACTGCGAAGTGCGAAGTTGCCGAAACTTCGCAAACTCCACGAGCGGAGCGCAGTTTACCGCCCAGGGTTAGTTTCAAATCATGCCATGACTGTAAAAAGCAGATAATGGTCACAAGCATGCACAAGGAGTATCTATGTTGTTTAGACTCTGGAAACAACTCCAAGTTGTGTGACAAATGTGCCCTCATGCACACAAAGGTGATCTGGGACTGAGAGTGAAGCTGTGCGTTGCGAAACATAAAAGGATGTCGTGGCCCTCTAGTAAGTCCTGCTCCAAGTTGCAGGCGCAGACTCAATCTTGCTCCTTAGACTGTTACTGTGAGAGGTCAGCTTGCCTGCTGACGTACTCCGGTAAGGCCCAATCGAAGCCAAAACACAAACACAAAAAAGGGAGGCGGGACTCAACCCCATCCCACTACTCTGTTTCCTAAGAGAAGTCACAAGGGAATTGTGATGTCATTTGGTCTCCCTTTGAGTCCTTGGTCACAGAGTCGATTCTCAACTGGTGTGCTCTAAATTTCCTGGATTATTGGCGAGGCTGCAGCAGATTGATGCCTTCAAGGAGGCCATACTAAGACTTTTGGCACACATCCAGCACCATCTGGCATGCCTTTGGGTCCCAAGGAACTGCAGGGACCTCCAGTCGGGTTCCTGCCAGTAGATCCGTCCTCTGCCCCATCAAGCCTCTAGGGGCCCATTCCGGGACCCACACCAACTGTGGTACAGACATCCACTTAGGCTTGAAGACCTGTGCCAGTCCCAGGGCCGGACTTGTTGTAGAGGGCACCAAGCATTTCCCCAGTGGGCCAGAGGGGTGGGGCTGGCTTTGTCACTGGGGGCCAGTTTTGCAGCAGAGCTGCAATATTGTCTCCCACTAACAAAAGAGGCAGCTGTGCTTTTTACTATCACCCTCCCCCCGATCCCAGGGCCGTTCGAGCAGCAATATGCCGGGACTTCCCTCATCACACTGGTACAGGTGCCACTGGCGCTAGAACAGGATCCAATGCAGATTCCGATGTCTGACACTGAATAGTCTTCAGCCCAATTTCACCAATGTTGCTCTACAAGATCACAAAAGTGCAACCGGTTGTCATTCCTGACTCAGAACCAGTGACTTTACCTGGGCGGACGTGCCAGCAGAGGCTACGTTATCTTTTTGACTATGATCTGTACATGGTACACCACCAGATGGACATCATAATGGTGGGGAGGGGATTAGGTTTCTCCCCTCTCAATGTACCGATTACATCTTTTACATGGGCTTACAATAAGCCAGTGTGCTTGATACCTCCCCTGGAACAGGGTTTGAACTCCCACTTGGACCACCAAGTGAAGCCGGTGCATCATTTGCAGTAGTGATCCATTGGGCAGCTGACATCCAGAATTTGTAGCCGCTCTCAATCGTTACCAAAATGAATGTCTTTACAGAAATTTTACAGCCTGGGTCAGCCACATCTGAGCCATTTTTCCCTTTTAATGTGGCCCTCACTAATATGTGATGGGCTCTTGGTCAAAGCAAGTTTCTGTCCACTAGTGAATAGGCAGGTAGCCAGGAGGCACAGACCGGTTCCTGATGATGCTGATTTTTCTCACGGTATATCCAACTCCAGTGAGCCATGTAGTTTAGGCTTCAACCAGTAAGGTGTGAACCCCAATCCATTCCCCATGACTTCTTCCAATAGGGAGTCCAAGAGGACTGAGGCATTTGGAAAAGGTATGTCCTGCCCTGCTAGTCTGGCACTGAGATCGGCCAATGCTTTTTGTTTATTGGGTTGCTACCACAAGCCCTCTGGGAAATGGGCAGTAAGATCTTGCTGGCTTTGTGATCCACCAACGGGCAGAAATGCATTTGACACGACAAACCTCTGCCATGGATATGACCTTTAATTTTCTTGTGCCATTTTGGTGAAAATGTTGATTGTGACTTGGGCATTTAGAGCCATGGTGTGCTCCATGAGTCTGTTGATCCCTGCCAAACAGTTTCCACATCAGTTCACCTACTACTCAGGTTGGTTGGTGTATAGGCATCAACAATCGCCCAAACCACAACGATAGTCAACCCAATACTTTACATTTTTGGGGGTCGGGTATACCAGTTTTTCTCTATTTGTCTACCTTGATGACTAGCTGCTGAAGACGTGATCACCACAGTCAGTCATAGACCACCTTCAAATGATGGCAGGCCTCCTAATAGCATTGGGGTTCACTATCAATGAACCAAAATAGTGCTGACACGTAGAGGCACCAATTTATTGGATCTATGATGGATATAGTGCAGTTCAAGATCTTCCCTTCACTGAAACATGTCCAGGACATTTGTGTAATGAGCCATATGTTTCACACTCAGTCCTGGATCTCAGTGAGAGCAGGTCTGATGCTTCTCGGCCGCCTACACTCCTTCATACTCCTTGTTGATTATATCAGGTGGCACACGTGGGCTCTACAATGATATCTGAAGTTCCAGTAGGCCGAGTATCAAGGACATCTATCAGATGCCATCCAGATTTAAGAGGAGATGGTTAATGATATGCAATGGCGGCTGCTCAAATGCAATTGGTCCAACGGCAGGCCCCCTCCCTTCCTCACTCAGAGCTGACAGCGGTAATAGATGTGTCACTAGTGGATTGGGGAGGTCATCTCTGTGAGTTGAAGATCAGAGGACTCTAGTCTGCAACAGAAGTCTGGCTCCATATCAATCTGTTGGATTTTGCCTTTTTTCTAGGTTTTTTTCCTCCATAACTTACAGCAGGTCCGATTTGTCAGAATCTATCAGGGTAAATCTGAGAGACTGGGTTAATTATCATCACGTGTTTTCACAGGGATCTAAATGTAGTCCTTAACCAGTAATGAAGGCCTATATGTCATATCCAAGCTGGAGGTAAGTAGGGAAATGGGGGCACTAGCAGAAATAATGAGGCCTCCGACAGGCCCGAGACTACAGCCACCTAAACATATTGTTGTAGGTGAATGGACAGGTTATAAGACATGTTGGGGCGTCTGACAAGCTGGAGGCCTGAGACAGAAGTAGACCAGATTATCTTTGTCATTAACCACAACAGCAATTCTCCTAATTAAATGGCAAGAGAATCTGGATTTAATTAAAGACACGAAGGCTAACACTATGCATTATTCCTGGGAATGGTGAAGTAGGCATCCTTTAGATCCAACTTCACAAGCCAGTTTTTTCTAACAATATGTCTCTCAAGAGATGGATTCCTCCCAACTTGAAGTGTCTTTAGACCAGGAATCTGCTGAGAGCCCTGAGATTTATAACGGGTCTCAATTATTTGTCTTTTATCTCCACAAGGAAGAGTGTACTCACAAAAACCCTATGATTCCAAGGAACTTCTACAAAAGCAAACTTTTGTGTCATGGAATCCACCTCTTTTTCCACCACCTTCAGTTGGTCTAATGGTTGATTCAGTTCTCTTGGGCAAGGAATTCATTTTTGAAGCCCTGAATGGTTTCCCGAACCCAAGGATCTTGTGTAATTGACTCCTAAGCCTGGGAAAAGAACATGAGGCGACCCCCCACTTTTCCCAGCGAAAAAGAAATAGGAGGAATGTTTGTACTCACTCTGAACGTTGCTAGATCCTTGTCCACGCAACCTGAAGCCTCTCGCACAATTGATTGCCCTTGTTGGTGGTAAAATAGTGGCAAGGCACCCGGGTGGTAACATCTACCGACGCCTCTTCGTCTGAAGGTGGGCCTCTGGGAAGCTCAGATGGTAGAAAAGCCCCTTCTTCCATCCTGACCAAAAACACCTTGGTTGAAACCTTCTCTCATATTTGTTTGTGCTCAGTACAAAGACGTAAATGTAGCCACATATTTTCCTGGTGCCTTGATAATATCTTCCCCCCAAAAAAGGCCTTTGGGGTTTTACAAAGGTTCTTTATCTGCCATGTCACCTAATTTGAGATTAATCTTAGTTAAAACAACCCTATGCCGCTCTGCATAAGCCAAGCATTGGCGTTCTCTAAGGGAATTAAAGCCCTCTGGCTCCAACCCCTAGGTTAATATCTGCTGGGGTCCCATTGCAATGGGCCTCTTCTGCCATGTCAATTATTCTGTCTTTGGGTCTTAAGATATCAGAAGACGGTCCTGGCAGGCCTTAAGGGATCTTTTAATCCTTTTTCTAGGATTTCCTCCTAAGCTCAAATAAAACAAATTATTTGTATACTATCCAAATTAGGTGTCAAACAAACTTCCTTCTGGATTACTGGTACAGAGCATTCAGCCCTCAAGAGATTACGTGTCTCTCGCTAGGGAATTCTTATCCACCTTCTAATAAATTTCCCTTCATGATCTTGAGGCCACCATTCAGCACTTCTTGGTTGCCTGATGTTATGAGGTGAGAACATCTCTTGACCAAAGGGGTCCATTATTGTACCCTATGAGGATGATGGGCTCTCATCTTCTTTCAGGAGGCCTTCCATGTCCATATAACCCCGATCCAGGTCAAAGATGTATTAATCGAGTAAGTGCTCCTTTTGATGCCCTTGATTTTCCGTGGCATATACCTGCGCATCAATATGTGCATCCAGGTGTTTAGACCTCCCAAAACGCTCATGGAAGATGCCTCTTTAGTGTTCTTAACCTTCTTTAACCTCTTGCCCCCTTTTTACCGCACTGAGGCAGACGGCGGTCGTAGGGTGTCAGGCCGGGAAAGGCGCTGCCCGTTTTTCGGTTTCGCCTGGCGTCCGCTGCGCAGCAGCGTTTGCGCAGGCGAAAACTTTTGAGAAGTGTATGTGGCTTGGTCACCGCCTCTCACTTCCATTGGCTAGCTCCATAAATGGAGGCTAGCCATTGGAAGTGAGATCTGTCCGTCACGGTCCGAGGCGATTCGTGGGCGTTCCGGCGATCTTTTTCTCATCCTGCCCCTTTTCCTAGGTCATGCGGCGGTGGGCGGTGGTTTATTTTATTTTTTTCAAGCTTTGTTTTCGCCATTTTGGAAGTGTGGTTTTCAGGGGTGGGTTGCGCGATGTCCCGCTGTCCGTTCCCGCCCCCCCTCCCGCTGTCCGTGTGCCCGTTCCTGCCCCCCCTCCCGCTGTCCGTGTGCCCGTTCCCGCCCCCCCTCTCGCTGTCCGTGTGCCCGTAGGTGCTTGTTGTACTTGCAGCCACAGTCAAACCATTCTCAAGATGGCCCCCACAGAGATGTTATCATAGGCCCTGGGCCTCCATACAGCCACGCAACTGCATGCAGCAGATCTCTTCCCCAGCGCTGCCTCACATTTACATTGGATCTCAAAGTCTCGCCTGGGCAGCAGAATGCTTAGCAGTCATCCATCTCCTCCCACGTTGCAGGCCCGCTCCCTGTGTACTCACTAAGCTCATCAGCCACGCTGGGGTAGCGGGCCCATCCTGCATCAAGCCCCTGTCATCTTACACAACTTAGCGCTGGGGGTCTTGTGGTCAGCGCACTCTGAAGCCTCTCTCCGGTAAGTGTTTAATCACTGCAGCGGCCTCCGGATGGCCGTCGGTCGGCCGCACTGGATGGTATTGCTTCAGGCTGCCGGCAGCCCTCAAGTTAATTCGCCGGTAGTGCTTGTGTAACTGCCCTATACCGAATGTTTCTGCTGCTTGTGGGCAGCGGTCACAGCACTTGGTAGCAGTCCTACCTTCACCGCTATTGCCGCTGTCATCGCATAGCCGCGCCATCCGGCACCCCTAGTGGGTACCTCCAACAAATTTAGTATTAGGGAGCAATGCAGGCTATTGTCTGACAGCGCCTGAACAGCAACTCCGCTATAGTGTACCTGCCGGCAGGTCTCCTTCGTGTGGCTTGGGCGGTTACCTCTCCGTGTCAAAATCCCGTCATCTTGTTCATTGTGTCCAAGGTGCTGCTTCTCAGCAGTGCGATAGTTCTGTGCTCTCTGTTACGCTAATAGCGGAATAGCGCAATAGCGGTTTGCGGGTTGCATGCTGGGGATGGCTACGGAGAACCATGCCTCCGAGTAGCCACAAGTGGCGCAGCCCTGCCCCCTGCAATGGAGTTTTGGCGCTCAGTGCTTGAGTGATCACGTCACGGAAATCATGGAGCTCCGTGTTGGTTTACGGAGTGCCTAATGGTGGCCCCCTTGATGCCCTTTGATGTCCGGCTGATGCGTTGATACGCAGCATTGTGTCCGAATCTCACCACTGGCTGTTCTTTCTTTGGACCGGCATCCTAACAGCTGGAGGTGCTGGTGAGGTACCGGCAATTGAAGTAAAAACGGCGCATTGAAACCTCCTTGAGTGAAGCTACCGGGAAGGTGCCTGGAGCTTTCACAGAGGTTGCAGACTGCAGAGGTCGGAGAGGCAAGAGGTGAAGGGGTGCAGACCTGAGGTTGGAGCCAGGAGGTAGGAGGAACGGACTAAGCTGTTTTTTTTTAATCAGATTAAACTAGCCTTAATGCTTAATTGGTGCACAGGACTTTCTTTGAGATCAAGCATTTTGCTCTAGGTAATGGCCCAGGGCACCCGGTTGTGCCCCCTCCTCCATTGCTACAGGTAATATCTCCCGCCTCTTTGCCCCATTTGCCCCTCTCCATTGCTGTCTGCGCTCTGATGCTAGGATGCATGTATTTTAGTCTCTCCAGTGATGGGTGCATTAGTGCGCAGAATATGTAAATCTGTGGGCTGGAAATCTTGCGGTTTCTGTCCGGTTGTCCAGTGTGAGGTCACATGGAGTGCTAATGCTGCTCCTTGCCTTCTGTGTCGCTTGCTATTCTTCCCTTCATCCTGAACCCCAGCCTGGGCTCCTTTCTTCCACCCCTGACAACTTTCATTCCCACTCTGCAGATCCCACCCATTCCTTAACACCCACTCAGCCTTTTTACCTCATAACCTGTTGCCAGACCTCTTCATGTGCCACACACCTTTTCAATCTCTACTACTCATATTCCTGTACCTCCTTTATATTACTAGAGTACGTGGGGGCAGGTTTGCACCCCACTCCGGACGCACAGCGTTAGGAGCATAACAAAGATGCCAGAGGTTAATCCAATTTGTCAGTATTATTTATTTTCATTTCGTCTTTCCATGTGTAACATTTATCATGGTTACTTAGTCACTAGTTACTTTTTATCTTCTTTGCAGCCTTGGCTGGCTCTGTGTGTGTGTGTGTGTGTGCGGCTGGCTCTGTGTGTGTGCGGCTGGCTCTGTGTGTGTGTGTGTGCGGCTGGCTCTGTGTGTGTGTGTGTGTGTGGCTGGCTCTGTGTGTGTGTGCGGCTGGCTGTGTGTGTGTGTGCGGCTGGCTGTGTGTGTGTGTGTGTGCGGCTGGCTGTGTGTGTGTGTGTGTGTGTGTGCGGCTGGCTGTGTGTGTGTGCGCGGCTAGCTCTGTGTGTGTGTGGCTTGCTGTGTGTGTGTGTGTGTGTGTGTGTGCGGCTGGCTCTGTGTGTGCGGCTGGCTCTGTGTGTGTGTGTGCCTTTGTGTGTGCGTGTGTGTGTGGCTCTGTGTGTATGTGTGGGTGCAAATGCAATAGGTCTCACATTTGCGAGAGATTAAGCTAATGGCAATGTAAATGACAATGCAATTTATTTATCTGTTTTCAAAACTAACACATAAATACAAATTTTGTCATTTACAATGCCAATAGCTCTAACTTTTCCAAAGGCGAAACCATTGCATTGTAAATGCTTGTTTCCTCTTACTTCTCGTCTTGACGGGTCATGCTTTAATAGACGCATCAGGAGAAATGCGAGAATGCCGCCTGAAAAGGACGGCTTATTCCAATTGCAGCAGCGAGAGCATATTTCTTTGACCCGCCTGCAGCTATTAAGACACGTCAGGGAAGAGAAAGGTTCTGAAGGCGGTAGCTCTTTCAGCGTTATGAGTGTGTGCTCCTTGCAGATAATTGAAAACAAACAACGCATGCGGAAGGGACCACTAACACCACATGGAGCCAATTAACACCTACAAGGATGGCAACAGGTGAAGGAGCAGTCTGTTGTAAGAGATTTAAAAGACACAAATATGTGTAAAATATAAAGATAACATTTTTTTAAAGAAGGAACAGCAATTAAAATACACAGAATGACAATTAAAGAGAGTAGGTTTCAGTAAATTGGAAACAAATGTAATCTAATTGAGTATTCTAAATATAAAGGATAAGAATTAAAAAGAAAACAAGCATTTGCAATGCAATAGGTCTCGCATTAGGAAAGTGTGAGCTATTGGTATTGTAAAAGACAATTTTTTTAAATATGTGTTGGCTATGAAAATATAGAAATTAATAGCATTGTTATTTACAAAGCCAATAGCTTACACTTTCCTAATGCGAGTCCTATTGGCTATGGCAATGCTTGTTGGTAGCAAGCAAGGACAGTGCTGTTGTGGTGCTGAGTGATGCTGTTATGGTGCTGAGTGATGATGTGGTTGGGCTGAGTGATGTGGCAGTGTATTAGAGTGATGTGGTGGTGTCCCAGAGTGATGTGGTGGTGTCCCAGAGTGATGTGGTGGTGCTCCTGAGTGATGACCCTGAGTGATGTGGTGGTGTCCCTGAGTGATGTGGTGGTGTCCCTGAGTGATGTAGTGGTGTCTCAGAGTGATGTGGTGGTGTCCCAGAGTGATGTGGTGGTGTCCCAGAGTGATATGGTGATGGCCCTGAGTGGTGGTGGTGTGTGGCGTGCTGCAGGGTGAGGCGTGAGGCAGTGTGAGGCGTGCGGCAGTGTGAGGCGTGCGGCAGTGTGAGGCGTGCAGCAGTGTGAGGTGTGCAGCAGTGTGTGGCGTGCAGCAGTGAGAGGCGTGCAGCAGTGTGAGGCGTGCAGCAGTGTGAGGCGTGCAGCAGTGTGAGGCATGCAGCGGTGTGTTTGGCGTGCAGCAGTGTGTGGCGTGCAGCAGTGTGCAGCATGCAGCAGTGTGAGTAATGCAGCAGTGTGCGGCAGTGTGAGGTGTGCAGCAGTGTGAGGCGTGCGGCAGTGTGAGGCGTGCAGCAATGTGAGGCGTGCAGCAGTGTGTGGTGTGCGGCAGTGTGTGGCGTGCAGCAGTGTGCAGAAAGCAGTGTGAGTAATGCAGCAGTGTGCAGCAGTGTGAGTTGTGCAGCAATGTGAGGCGTGAGCAGTGTGAGGCGTGCAACAGTGTGAGGCGTGCGGCAGTGTGCAGCATGCAGCAGTATGAGTAATGCAGCAGTGTACAGCATGCAGCAGTGTGCAGCAGTGTGCGGCGTGCAGCAGTGTGAGACGTGCAGCAGTGTGAGACGTGCAGCAGTGTGAGGCATGCAGCAGTGTGTGGTGTGCAGCAGTGTGTGGCATGCAACAGTGAGGAATGCAACAGTGTGAGGCATGCAGCAGTGTGTCATGCAGCGGTGTGAGGCGTGCAGCAGTGTGAGGCGTGCAGCAGTGTGAGGCGTGCAGCAGTGTGAGGCGTGCAGCAGTGTGAGACGTGCAGTAGTGTGTGGCATGCAGCAGTGTGTGGGGTGCAGCAGTGTGTGGCGTGCAGCAGTGTGTGGCGTGCAGCAGTGTGTGGCGTGCAGCTGTGTGAGGCGTGCAGCAGTGTGAGGCATGCAGCAGTGTGAGGCATGCAGCAGTGTGAGGCATACAGCAGTGTGCAGCAGTGTGAGACGTGCAGCAGTGTGAGGCGTGCAGCAGTGTGAGGCGCGCAGCAGTGTGAGTGATGTGGTGGTGTCCCTGAGTGATGTGGTGGTGTCCCAGAGTGATGTGGTGGTGTCCCAGAGTGATGTGGTGGTGTCCCAGAGTGATGTGGTGGTGTCCCAGGGTGATGTGGTGGTGTCCCAGAGTAATATGGTGGTGTCCCAGAGTGATATGGTGGTGTCCCAGAGTGATATGGTGGTGTCCCAGAGTGATATGGTGGTGTCTCTGAGTAATGTGGTGGTGGTGTGTGGCATGCAGCAGTGTGAGGCGTGCAGCAGTGTGAGGCATGCAGCAGTGTGAGGCGTGCAGCAGTGTGAGGCATGCATCAGTGTGAGGCGTGCAGCAGTGTGTGGCGTGCAGCAGTGTGTGGCGTGCAGCAGTGTAAGGCATGCAGCAGTGTGAGGCATGCAGCAGTGTGAGGCGTGCAGCAGTGTGAGGCGTGCAGCAGTGTGGGGCGTGCAGCAGTGTGAGGTGTGCAGCAGTGTGAGGCGTGCAGCAGTGTGTTGCGTGCAGCAGTGTGCAGCATGCAGCAGTGTGAGTAATGCAGCAGTGTGCAGCAGTGTGAGGCGTGCAGCAGTGTGAGGCGTGCAGCAGTGTACGGCGTGCAGCAGTGTGTGGTGTGCGGCAGTGTGTGGCGTGCAGCAGTGTGCAGAAAGCAGTGTGAGTAATGCAGCAGTGTGCAGCAGTGTGAGGTGTGCAGCAATGTGAGGCGTGAGCAGTGTGAGGCGTGCAACAGTGTGAGGTGTGCGGCAGCATGCAGCAGTATGAGTAATGCAGCAGTGTACAGCATGCAGCAGTGTGCAGCAGTGTGTGGCGTGCGTGCAGCAGTGTGAGGCGAGCAGCAGTGTGTGGCGTGCAGCAGTGTGTGGCGTGCAGCAGTGTGAGGCGTGCAGCAGTGTGTGGCATGCAACAGTGTGAGGAATGCAACAGTGTGTCATGCAGCGGTGTGAGGCGTGCAGCAGTGTGAGGCGTGCAGCAGTGTGAGGCGTGCAGCAGTGTGAGGCGTGCAGCAGTGTGAGACGTGCAGCAGTGTGTGGCATGCAGCAGTGTGAGGCGTGCAGCAGTGTGTGGTGTGCAGCAGTGTGAGGTGTGCAGCAGTGTGAGGCGAGCAGCAGTGTGAGGCATGCAGCAGTGTGTCGTGCAGCAGTGAGGCGTGCAGCAGTGTGAGGCGTGCAGCAGTGTGAGGCATGCAGCAGTGTGAGGCGTGTAGCACTGTGAGGCATGCAGCAGTGTGCAGCAGTGTGAGACGTGCAGCAGTGTGAGGCGTGCAGCAGTGTGAGGCGCGCAGCAGTGTGAGTGATGTGGTGGTGTCCCTGAGTGATGTGGTGGTGTCCCAGAGTGATGTGGTGGTGTCCCAGAGTGATATGGTGGTGTCCCAGAGTGTTGTGGTGGTGTCCCAGAGTAATATGGTGGTGTCCCAGAGTGATATGGTGGTGTCTCTGAGTGATGTGGTGGTGGTGTGTGGCGTGCAGCAGTGTGAGGCGTGCAGAAGTGTGAGGCGTGCAGCAGTGTGAGGCGTGCAGCAGTGTGAGGCATGCAGCAGTGTGAGGCATGCAGCAGTGTGAGGCGTGCAGCAATGTGTGGCATGCAGCAGTGTGCAGCGTGCAGCAGTGTGAGTAATGAAGCAGTGTGCAGCAGTGTGAGGCAAGCAGCAGTGTGAGGCGTTCAGCAGTGTGTGGTGTGCAGCAGTGTGCAGAAAGCAGTGTGAGTAATGCAGCAGTGTGCAGCAGTGTGAGGCGTGCAGCAGTGTGAGGTGTGCAGCAGTGCGAGGCGTCCGGCAGTGTGCAGCATGCCGCAGTATGAGTAATGCAGCAGTGTACAGTGTGCAGCAGTGTGCAGCGTGCAGCAGTGTGAGACATGCAGGAGTGTGTGGTGTGCAGCAGTGTGTGGCATGCAGCAGTGTGTGGTGTGCAGCAGTGTGTGGTGTGCAGCAGTGTGAGGCATGCAGCTGTGTGTCGTGCAGCAATGAGGCCTGCAGCAGTGTGAGGCGTGCAGCAGTGTGAGGCGTGCAGCTGTGTGAGGCGTGCAGCAGTGTGAGGCGTGCAGCAGTGTGTGGCGTGCAGCAGTGTGAGGCGTGCAGCAGTGTGAGGCGTGCAGCAGTGTGAGGCGTGCAGCAGTTTGTCGCGCAGTGTGAGGCGTGCAGCAGTGTGAGGCGTGCAGCAGTTTGAGGCATGCAGCAGTGTGCGGCGTTCAGCAGTGTGTGGCGTGCAGCAGTGTGAGGCGTGCAGCAGTGAGAGGCATGCAGCAGTGTGAGGCGTGCAGCAGTGTGAGGCGTGCAGCAGTGTGAGATGTGCAGCAGTGTGAGATGTACAGCAGTGTGTGGCATGCAGCAGTGTGTGGCGTGCAGCAGTATGAGGCATGCCGCAGTGTGAGGCGTGCAGCAGTGTGAGGCGTGCAACAGTGTGTGGTGTGCAGCAGTGTGAGGCGTGCAGCAGTGTGTCGTGCAGCAGTGTGCAGCATGCAGCTATGTGAGGCATGCAGCAGTGTGCAGCGTGCAGCAGTGTGCAGCGTGCAGCAGTGTGAGGAGTGCAGCAGTGTGCAGCGTGCAGCAGTGTGTGGCATGCAGCAGTGTGTGGCATGCAGCAGTGTGAGTAATGCAGCAATGTGCAGCGTGCAACAGTATGAGGCGTGCAGCAGTGTGAGGCATGAAGCAGTGTGAGGTGTGTGGTAGTGTGCAGCATGCAGCTATGTGAGGCGTGCAGCAGTGTGAGGCGTGCAGCAGTGTGAGGTGTGCAGCAGTGTGAGGTGTGCAGCAGTGTGTGGCGCGCAGCAGTGTGTGGCGTGCAGCAGTGTGTGGCGTGCAGCAGTGTGTGGCGTGCAGCAGTGTGTGGCGTGCAGCAGTGTGAGTCATGCGGTAGTGTGCAGCATGCAGCAGTGTGAGTAATGCAGCAGTGTCCAGCAGTGTGAGGCGTGCAGCAGTGTGAGGTGGGCAGCAGTGTGAGGCGGGCAGCAGTGTGAGGCGTGCAGTAGTATGAGTAATGCAGCAGTGTGCAGCAGTGTGTGGCGTGCAGCAGTGTGAGGTGTGCAGCAGTGTGAGGCGTGCAGCAGTGTGAGGCGTGCAGCAGTGTGTGGAGTGCAGCAGTGTGAGGCGTGCAGCAGTGTGTGGTGTGCAGCAGTGTGAGGCGTGCAGGAGTGTGAGGCGTGCAGCAGTGTGAGAAGTGCAGCAGTGTGTGAGGGTGTGAAGGTGAGTGAGGGTGTTGGAGGGTGTGTGAGAGTGAGTGACGGTGAGTGAGTCAGCACAGTCTGCCATATAGAATAACATGGGGGCGTGTTTTATTTTTTTTTATAACAAAATGTAAACGTGCATTTGAAAAAACACAGAGTATTAACATTAATTTGCCAACTAATATTTACGGGTTACCACTGTCCTGGCACTGGAAGCCTTCACTTGAAGTAAATGCGACCCAGGCTCCAATTGCACTTCACCCGTGATTCAGCTTGAAGCATGTTAAGATCGTTCCCTTCACGTGAGATTAGTTGTTGAATAAGCAGAGTGAACTGCATAGATACCCGATCAATAGTTACGGGATAGTAAAGTTTGGTACTGAAATCCTTCCGTTATTGTTGAAATTTGCCATAGACGAAATAAGCCATAAAAACGAAAGTAAAGCATAAGCGTTTTAAACCCGCATGGTTCCCATGAGATTTGTTGTTTAGTAACAAAACGAACAGCATTTATAGCCGATAAATATTAACGGGGTACCAAAGTGAAAAAAAAATGCCTCCCGTGTAAGTGAAAAGTGGCGCTGGGTAGAAATTGCCTACTAACAGGATTATGATAAAAGCGTTCAAACAGTGCAAGAGTAAATAAAAGGGTATTTAAAACTCACGCGTAATGAGAACAGCAGCAGTTAAATATGTACCATTAAGTATTAAGAATGCAGCTGGAGCCACGTTACTCGTAATTTTTGGTGTTGCCCAAGATGGACATAATAAAAATAGTTTTATAATTTTGTTAATAAGTACGTAGTTTGTACAATAACTCATGTAGGTAAATCAGTGGCCTTTGCTTTGTTAAAAGTAAGGGAGCCTAAAAGTCTGTACTAGCGTTAGAGTTCTCCATACCCCCGACAGTTACGGAAACCAAGACGATACATCTCCGAGTTGTAAACATCCAAATATTTTCTTCAGCAGCATGTGTGAAATGCAGATAAGTAACTTGAGAGAAACAAACAGCAGGATGGCTAATTTGCGAAACCTCCATGTTTCTGGCATAGTATCTGCACCATGCAAATCGGTAACTTTACAAAACAAGCTCTTGGCATTACTGTGGCAGGGGGGCGGTGGAGCGGGAGCGCATTCCTTTGAAATCTGATGGGGGTTGCGGGGGAGCGGCTTGGGAGCGGATTCCCTTGAAGTCTGATGCGAGGCAACGCACGTGCCTCACACGACTGCATCACATGAACTGGACGTGAATCGCAGTTGGTAGAGGTTTCGGACAGCCTTCTATATACTCGCCTATCTATCCCTGCGGGATGGAAATAGTCGAGACCTAAAAACAGATAATGGAGATATTTATGTGCTTGGAGCCGCATTTAAAAGAAGCAGACTGTTCTTTGTACATGCCTATTATATGTCAGGAAGGTTCTGTCCTGGAATACTTTTTTGTGATGTATTACTTCTAAGTGCTGAGTGGAGTGGCATTAAAGGGATAATGCATAATGGCAGCCTCCGGTCTTGTAATGAAATCAGGTCACATTAAAGGGGAGGTACAGGAAAGCTGGATCAGGATATAGAAAAGGAGGAGACAAGCTAAAGGATATAAAGTTGGAGTAAAGGTAATGTAAATTGAGTAGTTTTCCAGCCAAAGCTGAAATTTCACAGAGGAGAAAGGATTGCATTTTAAGGGGCTATTCTTGGTATGTCTGACTGGCAGAAAAGACGCCCAACAGGAGGAAAACGTTTGTGAGATAAAACAAACTCTTAAAGATGAAAGCTAAAAACATAAAAATAGATGCATCCAAATCGAAACATTGGAAATTATATTGAAAATGACTAGCTGTTAATAACTTAAAAATATTTAACGAAACATTGAAGAAAAAGGGAACCTCGAATGATGGAAAGCACTCGATGGGTCGGTGCTAAGATTGTGTGCACAACTAGGTTTCTTTTGAGTGTTCATTGCATTCAAATAAGAATTTGTTTCTGCTGCTTCCCTAAAAACGTTAGGTAAGGTCTTTCATGTAACATCATAGAGGCATTCGGTGCTCGGAGAGTGCTCAAAGATCACTGAAACACCGGCCAGAAAGACACAAAAGGCCCACTTAAAATACATTCCCATCTACAGATATATCCATATAGATCCCCAAGGGTCTGGCACAGAAGGATATGTCCCACTGGAGACAGGAACCACAAGTGGGCTGATACAGTGCAATAAGGAGAGGGGTGTTTTCACTAATGAGAGAAGGACCTGTCCCACTGGAGACAGGGGGAACACAAGTGGGCTGATACTGTGCAAAAAGGAGAGGGGTGTTTTCACTAATTTAGTGGGCAACAGAGGTGCTGGTCTCCAGGGGGCTGGTGGGCAGCACTTAGGGGCATATCTAGAAAGAATACACACATTAAAGTTGCTGTGTTGCGTGAAAATGAGAGAACAGAAAAGCACCATATTTACAAAGAAATGGTTCAGTTCTGCCATCTATGCACTGACGCACTTTCTGCAGGTTAGCGCCAACCCAGGTACCCTTGTGCCATAGTGCAAGAGTGCCTGCATTATGGTCAGGATAGTTTTGTGAAGGAAGTGTGCTGCAGAGAGTAAAGTAGAGAAGAAATGTACAAATAACTCAAAAAGGTGCAAAATGTTTGTGCAAACCCATGTCCACATATGTGTAAATATGGGATTGCATTAAAAAGCACAGGATTGCCTATACACCACCCAAGGAACACCTACCTGGCACAAAGTAAGGCATGGCAACGCATAGCTTTTTTTTTTTACAAAGCCACACAAACTGACAGTAGCATAGCTTCATAAATACCCCCAAAAATCTGCGTCTGGGCTGCAACAAAAAAAGTGATGCGACCCCTACGCAAAATCTTTGTAAATCTGGGCTTTTTGAGGGCTGGAATGAGGTTGAGTATGAGGGATGAGGCGGTAGGAGGTCCAGTAGATGACATTTCTTTGGCCCCACAATAAAGCAACAGAAGCATGCCACTACAGCTAGAACTTTAAAGATCATCCGCGAGCTGAGAGACAACAGAACCTAAGCTAGGCCATGCAAAGTCTAAGGTAGACCGCTTCAACCACACACCCATGATTGAGAAATGGATAGATTTCCTCAAAACAAAGAGACTGATTACTCACCAACTAGACCCCCACAAGCCACGTTTCTAATCCATACCAATGTTGGGGTCCAAATGACCTTAATTTGAGATTTCTAATCCATTCACGCTCCCGTTATTCAGATCAAGTTCAATATCTCTCCGGTTCATGTTATCTCCTCCCTACACACAGGTGGGAGCTGTGCTGGTCTGCCGTTCATGTCCTGGCATGTCAGGATTACTTTCTGTTTTTTTTAAAACAAACTGCAAAAGTGGGAGTTAGTTTCTGGGTTTTTTTCAGAAACAAACCTCGAGAGTGTGTTTCTGAAAAACAAAAATACAATGTCTCTAGCATACTGCGAGTTTTCTCCAAATGTGCTAGGACGTTGTATTTCTTGGAGCCCATACCTTGTATGGCTGTCACAGTCAGGTGAAAAAAAACTGTTGGAAAGCTTGTCCTAAATTGGTGGTCCTAAAATGCTGCTACTCCAGTGGTTCTCATCCTTTCCAGGCTGTGAAGTGCTGTAGTGCCTGGTATACGTTTGGTGCGGAGAGGGGGCCCTTGTTCACTGAACTTTTTATTGCGCAGCCCTACAGGAACGGTGCCTGTCCTCTAGATGGCGTTCGGATTCCCCTTGGACCATGGTTTTTCACTCCCCCTGCGCCAATCTGTCACTCTCTTAGTGCACCTGATAATTATTAGATTCCCCATTTGATTCTTGTGATCGGTTACCTTCCTTTGCCTCAAATTGTAAAGCGCTCTGATATCTTTCGGGATCAAGTTTGCGCTATATAAAACTTTATAAATAAAATAAATAAATAAATTACCCGGACAGTGGAGTCTGAGCATTTTGTCCGTCGCCCGGTGGAGCTGCTCGACTCAACAATCGAGGAGATCGGCCTTGGTTCATCCCCTTGCCCGCCACCTACCCAGCCGGACTTCGGGCTCAGTTACTCCCCGTCTCCCTGTCTCTCGCTTATCCCCTGCTTCGAATTTCTGTAATTCTCCTCTCTTCTTTAAACAGTGTCTTTTTTACTGTGGAGACTGAACACCCATGACCGCTGCCCGGTGGAGCTGTCCCATGCAGGAAAGGCGGAGTCTGGCTCTGGCTCACCCCCTTGGCCGTCACCTACCCAGCCGGACTTCGGACATTGCTTTTCACTGTTTTTCATCGCTCCTCTATCTCTTCTCTTCAACTACCCGACTGCTATGTTCACACTGAGTACCTTCCCACTTCAGACACCCCTAGCCATACCCACCTGCCTCTACCCTGCCTATCTGTCCCCTCTATCCTCCACCTTTCCTATAACATGAGTCTTGGTTAAGTTATGCTCTAATATCTTCTATTACTGTGTTAAGATCACGTCTTTCTTTCCCTAGCACTTATTGTTAATTGGAACCCCAATTGATGTAACAATGTAAAAATGACTTGATACTATGTCCTCATGTAAAGCGCTCTGATACCTTCGGGTCTAGCCAGTGCTATATAAAACTGTTAAAATAAATAAAATAACTAAATACATTTTCACTCACTTTCCTACGTCAGTGCTCAGTGTCACAGAATAGACACACAGCTCAGGGTTGGACTGGAACAGAAACAAGCACTTGCAAAGCAATAGGTCTCACATTTATGCTAGTTTAAGCTATTGGCATTGTAAATGACAATGCCAATAGTGTAAACTCGTGTAAATGCGAGATCTATTGCATTGCAAATGTTTGTTTAATTTTAAAACTGAGAGCGGAGCCGCTTCAAGGACCCCGCGCTCAGTTTCTTTTTTTTTCTTTAACTTTAACACTGCGCGCAGTGTCCTTGAAGCGGGCGCCGCACTGAGTGTTAACGTTAAAAAATAAAGAAAGAAACTGAGCGCTGTGTCCTGGAAGGGGCGCCGCGCTCTGTTTCAAAGTATAAAAAACAAAAAACAGAGCGCGGAGTCCCAGAAGTGAACACCGCGCTCAACATTGAAGATAAATACAATTAAAATTGAAAATGATTGCGGTGTCCCTAAAGTGGGCTTAGCAATCATTATGCAAATTCCCAAAAAAGCAGCCGCCACTGTCCCTATCAGTGGCAATAATAACAAGCATTTGCAATGCAATAGGTCTCGCATTTACACCAGTTTGAGCTATTGACATCGTAAATGACAATGCCTTTTATTTTTTTTAACGTTTTTAAAATATAAATAAAAGGCCTTGTCATTTATAATGGCAGAAGCTGAAACTCTCGTACACCGAACCCGTACGTATTCTATATATCTGCAGTGATAGTGATCTCAGATCAATATCTGCAGTCATGTTGATCTCACACCTATATTTGCAGTGATAGTAATCTCACACCTATATCTGCAGTGATGGTGATCTCACACCTATATCTGCAGTGATGGTGATCTCACACCTATATCTGCAGCGATAGTGATCTCACACCTATATCTGCAGTGATAGTGATCTCACACCTATATCTGAAGTAATGGTGATCTCACACCGAAATCTGCAGGGATGGTGATCTCACACCAATATCTGCAGTGATGGTGATCTCCTGCCTATACCTGCAGTGATAGTGATCTCACACCTATATCTGCAGTGATAGTGATCTCACACCAATATCTGCAGTAATGGTGATCTCACACCTAGATCTGCAGTAATAGGGCTCTCACTCCTATATCTACAGTGATAGTGATCTCACACCTATATCTGCAGTGAAGGTGAACTCACACCTATATCTGCAGTGAAGGTGAACTCACACCTATATCTGCAGTAATGGTGCTCTTACACCTATATCTGCACTGATAGTGATCTCACACCTATATCTGAAGTAATGGTGATCTCACACCTATATATCTGCAGTGATAGTGATTTCACACCTATATCTACAGTGATGGTGATCTCACATCTATATCTGCAGTGATAGTGATCTCACACCTATATCTGAAATAATGGTGATCTCACACCTATATCTGCAGTGATAGTGATCTCACACACATATCTACAGTGATAGAGATCTCACACCAATATCTACAGTGATAGAGATCTCACACCTATATCTGCAGTGATAGTGATCTCACACCTATATCTGCAGTAATGGTGGTCTCACACCTATATCTGCAGTGATTGTGATCTCACACCTATATATGCAGTAATAGTGATCTCACACCTATATCTTCAGTAATAGTGATCTCACACCAATAGCTGCAGTGATAGAGATCGCACACCTACATCTGCAGTGATGGTGATCTCACCTATATCTGCAGTGATAGTGATCTCACACCTATATCTGCAATGATGGTGATCCTACACCTATATCTGCAGTGATAGTGATCTCACACCTATATCTGCAGTGATGGTGATCTCACACCAATATCTGCAGTGATGGTGATCTCACACCAAAATCTGCAGTGATAGTCATCTCACACCTATATCTGCAGTGATAGTCATCTCACACCTATATCTGCAGTGATGGTGATCTCACACATATATCTGCACTGATGGTGATCTCACACCTATATCTGCAGTGACGGTGCTCTCACGCCTATATCTGCAGTGATGGTGATCTCACACCTTTTTACTGTTAGCACATTACTACAGCAAGGCCAAGCGAAAGGAGTCCCTTGTGGGTGAAGGGGCATTTTGAGACTCAATAAACAACTAAGGAAGGCTGGACTCTGGTGTTGAGCAGTGACTGGTTGAAGAGTTGAAGGGAGCCTCGGCGTCTGGCAGTGGGGGGAGATGGTGCACACGTGTGCTCTGGAGGCAGAGGGGGGAGATGGTGTATGTTTATCAGCACAGAAATCTTATTAAACTAAACATTAGATTTAGGGTGAGGAAAAATACAGTAGCGTGAACGCTTTATTTTGGTGTAGACTGAGCGCAGTGCTGTTTTGTAATGTCGTCAATGGCAGACATAATCACATTTAGAAAAAAAAAACAGACTTCGGAAACATGATCCGTCACTACACGCCTCCTTTATATAAGAAATACCCTCATGACAGCCGTTAAGCAAACAATCCAATTTGGATGGGCTGTCCCAAAAGGAGACAGGGCGGTAACAAAGAAGCCTCATTTTCAATTGGAGGCCACCGTTTAGCATAAACGATGACGCCAGCCTATTAAAAATAATGGGCGGTGCTTCAAGTCCCCTTCTGAAATCTCCTCTACCACAATATGTCTCACAGAGCGAGCAGCGCTTGCACGCTGCAACGCTAGGAGAGACCTAAAAATAGTGCTTACCCCCTAGATAAAGCAGGCCATGTAACGAGCCAAGTAAAAGGTCCAGTCGTTATGGGCCATAAATAAAGGAGACAAGGCGGTACCAAGGCAGGACTAACAAGCCCATTTACGAATCAGAAGCCCCCATTTAAGAAGGACAATGACACAAAGCCAATGACAAATATGGGCCGACTGCTACTGCATACCCTAATACAGCATGCCTCGCAGAGCGAGCAGCGCATGCGCACTGACGCTAGGTTCGACCTAACAAGGCCTGGGAAACAAAAATAAAAGTCATCCGTGTAACCCAATCAGAAAGCTGCAAATGTTGCACATACTTGCAAATCAGGGCAATTTTGAACTAGTAAGACACGCTACATAGGTGTCTTGAAGAACATTGAAAACCATGAATTTGTGCTTGCTGCAGGCAATGTTTGTGATATTATCTTTGAAATCAACAATAGAAAGTGGCCCACCAGCCCATAAAGCAGGCCCACAAACCACCAGAAAACAGCCCACACACTGACCTGTGTGACCACCCCTTCTGGCACTGTCAGATTGCCTTTAGACCAGTGTGATCCTGACACATCTTATCTGTCATACACTGTCAATGTCACTGGACAGACAAACCAAGGCTTACTTTTATTTATGAAATTGCCGAATTTCTAAAGCTCTCCGCACCCTTGAAAAAGCAGTAAAGTGCTGATTTGCATCAGTTGCCTGGGCGGCCTTCCAGGGTTTGTTTGGTTGGAATGATGGATGGGAGACTTAAGTAACAGACAGATCCAAGGCACACCTGTCCTACCCACTCAACAGAGAGACGCTTTATCTTTCACACACTGAGTGTTCCTTGAAAGGCAAAAGACAAGCCTTCCAAGGATTTGCCAGTTCCTTGGCCTACACACAACATTTACCAGTCACACAAAGAGTGAAAAATGTACATTACCATGCATTAATAACCCGCAATTACAAACTGAATCCCATGTAAATGGGAAGTTGTTTTCCAGTCAAAATTCCACGTGGAATTTTCTATTCTGTAGGTCGTAACGCACATATTTTTCATCTGCTTAAAGCAAGTGGTAAATGTATGTGGGGGGCCTGTCTGAAATGGTGATAGAGAGGTGTGGGAAATAAAGAAGGATGGGCTAGATAAAGTCTGGTAGGAGGATCCCATATACAAAAACTGATGGAGGAAGCTTGGCTGCTGCAGCAAAATCTAATGCGATTTTACCAGGCCGAGTTACCGCCTGACAGAGTTAACGCCGGAGTAAATCTGGTCCAACACCCTGGAGAAACAGGTGCAGGGACACCGGACAACTATTTTTTTTTTTAAATGTTTATTTGTATATTAGTTTTCCACCACAATCACCTTACATAATGATCAAATATATCAATACATGCACTTCCAATAGTACTCAGGCAGTGGTAAATCAGAATCCATGTGATAACACAATCGGCATATTAGGTCAGGATGAGTAATGTCCAAACGTTGATTAATAACTAAGTAGGCCCAATATTCTCATGTTATAACCAGAATACACAACTGCATTGTAAATATGCATGTGCTGCAGAGCCATATAACAACAAGTCAAACTATCCCACCCTCCCACATCCCACCCTCAACCCACCCACTCTCACTGGCGTGTCAGTCTCTACAGCATAACATATCGCAATAACACATTGGAACAGCACTAGTTAAACAGGGCTCCATTTATATGTCAGTGCACAAAAACATGACTATAGTAGGGGGGAACACACTCACACACTCCAAGTTCTGTCTATTGACTCACTCATTCACGAGGCTTCATTTTCTACATGTTCGCTTGACTCCGAACCAGAGTCTGCATCTGCAGTCTTAAGGTCTGTGACTAGGCCTTCCCATGCCAGCGCTGCTTCCAGCGCCCTATCATTGTGGGATCTCTGGGCCTGCTGCAGGCGAACTATGCTCTCACTCCCCGCCCATGTAAGCAATGCAGCCTTCCATCTGGCGAAACTGGGCCCCCCGGCAGCCTTCCAGTGGGTCGTGATCTCCCTTTTGGCCAGCAACAATCCTAGATCCAGAAATGTACTAGTTATTTTTGTCTTGCTAGTGTGGGGGAACCAATGCAGTAGGCAGGTACCTTTGTCTGGAGTAATCTGCCGCTCCGTAATATCACATAGTAGTGCCACTACATCCTCCCAGTATGTACTTAATTGTGGACAATCCCATAGCATATGCAACAGGCCCGCATCCAAGAACGTACAGCAGGGGCACTGTGCTGTATCTACATGAAAATATTGATTTATCTTCGCCGGGGTGAGATATGCCCTGTGCAGTATGAAGAAATGAACTAGTTGGAATCTGGCATTTCTAGTGCTCTTCCATGCCCTCTAAACTATCTGTGACCAGGCTGAGTCCGGTATGTCTTTATCATTTAATTTCAACAGCTTTATTCGACATTTTGCAGTCCTTATCAATATCCGTCATCCATTGATCATGGACCTTGCACAGCGGCGATAAGCCCTCCCCAAGCATGCGTTGATATAAGCAGGTGACGGCTTTATAGGTGCTTGCTGCCATTACCACATATTGGCATGCCGAGCTCACCGGTGGTTCCGACAGGCCTCCTCCCCAGTGCTTTAGATTGGCAGCCACCAGGGCCGTGTCAATTAAGTAGTGACCCCCTGGGTGCCCGAATCTCTCCTGCAGTTCACTATAGGGTAATAAAGCGCCATCCTCTTATAGGTCTCCTACGACCTGTAGTCCAAGCGACTCCCACTCCGCCAGTGCCGACCAGTCTCTACCAAGCGGAAGGGTGGTACACATACCCAAGGGTATCTCCGGGGCGTAAGGGCACTGTATCCCAACTTTACAATGGTATCGTCTCCAGCAAAGCTGCATAGTGCGTTCCTCAATGGATAGTGAGTCCATGTATAGTTTTTGCTGGAGTACAACAAACGACAGCACGTGTCGAGGTATATCCGGTTCGATGTCTCGCTCAGGACCTCTGAATTACAGCGCCACCGCCTGGGTGAGCCCCTGAAACTGTGCCGCCAAGTAATACAACTCGAAATCGGGTACTGCAAGTCCCCCTTCCGCTCTCAGGCATACTAGTGTATCTAGCGCTACCCTCAGTCTCCCATTCCCCCAGATAAAGCCACCAACCATAGATCGGAGTTGCTGAAAATAAGCAGCAGGTATCCACACTGGTAAGGTTTGGAAATAATAAAGCAACCGGGGCATTGCCACCATTTTCAAAAGGGCCACGGGACCCGCCACTGACAGTGGCAAGGTTCCCCAAAACTGCATGCTACTTTTAACACCTCGCATCGCCCTGCCAATGTTACCATCCAGTAAGTCTTCCTAGGCATGATAGATATGCGTCCCCAGGTAGGGAAGACAGCGGGGTTCCCACTTGATGTCCTGCGTGGGAGGGGGCGAGTCGCATGCCGGATCAACCGGAAAAACGCAAGTCTTTGCCCAGTTTACTCTGAGTCCAGAAATGTCCCCGAACCTGTGAAGCAACGCACGTGCTCCCTCCAGGGCAGCCCCTGCATCTCTTAAAAACATTAGGAGATCATCTGCTTATAACGAGATAAAGTGCATGCAACCACGGAGTCGCAGGCCCTGGTATGCTCCCCCCAATCTGGCACGAATAGCCAATGGCTCTATGGCCAGTGCAAATAACAGCGGGGATAGCGGGCATCTCTGCCGAGTACCACGCCTCACTGGATACGAGGAAGAGATGACCGCTCCAACCTTCACCCTGGCGCTCGCCGAAAAATATAATATTTCCGTCCAGTGCACATAACCCTCCCGATTCCAAAGGCCCTCATAATAAAAAACAAGTAAGGCCACTCCAAACTATTGAATGCTTTTGCAATATCCAAGGAGAGGATTACTGCCTGTTTGTCTTCGCCATGGTCCTCACCTAGAATTCGTAGCAAGCGGTGTACATTACCTGCAGTATTGCGTGTAGTAATGGAGTCGAGTGGCCAGAATACGGCTCAAGATTTTGTAATCCGTGGTGAGCATGGACAGGGGGCGATACGCAGAGGGGTCAGCAGGGGCCTTCCCTGGTTTAAATAGAGGTATGATGACCGCCTCTCTAGCGGAGGTCGGCAAAACCCCCAGCTCCCTGGCCTCACGAAAGACCAACAGTAGTCTAGGGGCAAGATATCTATATAGGTCGAGTAAAACTCGATGGGCAAGCCGTCGATTCCCGGAGTCTTGTTATGCGCCATCTGTTTGATAGCGCACCTAATTTCGGACAGCGTGATATCTTGGCCAAGGGAGTCAGCCTGTTCTGCATCTACGATGGGCAGTTCTAAATCTCCCAGAAATTCTCGCATGTAGGTTTCACTGGCCTGCAGTCGACTATCATACAATTCCGCATAATAGTTACGAAATTGGGCATTTATCTGATGCTGAGCATATTCCATGTGCCCTGTCGGGGAGGCCAGCGCCAGAATAGGAGTGCTTCTAGGAGGGGGTTAGCTAGCCATGCCAGCAAAGTACCCACCTTATCCCTCTCAGCATGTGCTCGGGCCAGGTAAGCCCTATGGTCAAAGCACCTCAAGCGTTCATCACTGCAGCCACGGCCTCTTTAGAACTCAAAACAAGTTCACGCGCCTCTGAGTTAGTTGAATGGGTTCGCTCGGCTTCCCTAAGCTTTCTCTCTGCTAAGTCTTGTAACAACACCTTCCGAACTCCCACCCATTTAGTAATACACAAGCTCCGGATCACCACTTTAAAGGCATCCCACTCAATTGCAGTCGACATGGCTGTGCCCTCATTATCACTAAAGTATCGTTCTATTCCCGTCTCTAACTCAGCACGGAAGGCCGGGTCATCCAACATCTCCGGACGTAGTTGCCAGGACGGTACGGCTGGGCGCTCCAGGGTCCAGCAAAAGCTCACCAACAGCGGGTTATGATCTGAGATGGTGCGCGATACATATTCACTATGAGCTACTATAGTAGCGAGTCCAGTGCTACATAGGAGCGCATCAAATCTCACATGTAAATCATGCAAGGCCGAGAAGTATGACTAATCCCTTTCTCCATGGTGTTGTGCGCGCCACACATCTATGAGTCCCCAGCTATCCTGCCACTGACATCTGACGTTTGATAACTTATGTATTGGGGCATCAGGCAAAGGGGGATGAGATCTATCCATGGTCACGTCTGCTATGGAGTTAAAGTCCCTTCCTAACAGTACCGGATTTGTGAAGTAGCCAGCCAGGGTTTCAGACATTCGAGCAAAGAAAGTCACCTGTTCCACATTATGGGCGTAGATACTGCAAAGGGTCACATCCCGCCCGTGAAGGTGTCCTTCAACCACCACATACCGGCCCTCAGGGTCTACTAATTGGTCAGTCAACTGGAAGGGGACTCCCGCCCGGACCCAGATCAATACCCCTCTCGCAAAGGCCGAATAAGTAGTATAATAAAGCTGCCCTCTACTTACGCTGCAATGCTAATCCTTCAGTCTTAGTTAGATGCGTTTCCTGTAGGAACACTATCTGCGCGTCTCTACATACCAGATAGAAATGAACCTTGTATCGCTGTTGCATAGAGTGCAGTGGCGGCTAGTGACATTTGAAAGTAGTGAGGCGTAAAATGATAATCATATTGCACCGTAGCGAGCGAGTGTAGCGAGCGGGCCCGAACCCCCTAAGGAGGGTTTGGGGGGATTTCCCCCAGAGAAAATTTTGAAAAGAGAGTGGAAAAATGGTGCATTTTCAAGCAAATTTCAGAAAGCAGGAAGGTTAATAAAGCAGTTGTGAAAGTGCAGTTATTACATTAATAAAGTGGTGTCATATAACATAGGTAGCTGCTTATTCAGCATAACCACAGAGCTTCATAACAGACTTTGAAACACAATGCATTGCTGAGTACCTCACAGATGTATTTTAATAACAAACAAATAAACAGGACGCAAACTAGCAGCATTCAAACAGAGTGTTCACTTTTTGTAAATAAAATCAGCACGTCTGTCTTTAATGGAAGCAAACTTCTCAATGACTTGAACATTGAAGTCTGGTATTCTTTTAACTAAGTCACTCTCTATAGAAAGCATCGCTAAGGCATTCAGCCTTTCCTGAATCATGGTATTTCTCAGGAATGTTTTAATTCTATTCAAAGCGGAAAAGCAACGTTCCGCCTCTCCTGCTGTCATCGGAGTGGTTATGAGTATTTTTAGTAAAGTCACTGTTTCTGTTAGTGTCTTTTCCATGTTAAGGTTCAGAATTAAAGCAAGCAAAGAAATTGCACTAGTGGCCTGCCGGTATACATGCATTCCATACAGTACAGTTAATTCTGTTCTCAGATCCTCTTTGTTGAGCATAGGGTAAGCATGCACAGTGGTATTCAGTGCTTGCTCAGCGAAGGAATTATCATATTTTGCAAACAGATCACTTCGTAGTAATGTGGCACTCACCAAATGCTTTGTAAAAGAAAAGCGTTCCTTTGCCTGCATAATTATAGTGTCACATATCTCTTTGGAAATTCAGACCAGACTGCTGATGTTTTTTCTGCGGTTAGAGAAACTAGAATCATTTGGCAGTCTGCTGTCTAAATTGTCAACCCCTTCTCTGACTTTGTTCATGCTGGTGACAAAGTCGTTGGTAGCTGTTTCCACATAGACAGTATCTATTTCACGTTTTTGTAACTTTTCATACAGTGCGTCAACATGAGGCATTATTCCATAAAACAAAAACAGCAAAAACTGAAACTCCCTGTCTTGCAGTGTTCTAGCAAAGCCACGGGCCTCATTCCGGCTTTTGTAGTCAAACTCTCCATTGGCTTCTATGGTGTCGAAACATTTCTCAAGGTCAACCCTATATTGGTATATTAGGCTGATTGTACGAATGTGAAAATTCCAACAAGTTGGGTCTCCCTTTGAAATCCTTCTGCTAACAATGGTATGAAGTACCTCCGTTCTATTGGGGGAGCGTGAGAAGAATGCTGCCATTCCTCCTACATCCATGAAGAATATCTGTGCCTCAGAGATCTTTCCTACTGATTGTTGCATGATCAGATTTAGTCGGTGGGCATAACAGTGCACGTAATGGGCATTAGGGTACACATCTCTCATTTTTTTTTTGTACTCCACCGGAGGTTCCACTCATTACTGCAGCACCATCGTAGCTTTGTGCAATCAGTTTTTGTTTTTGAGGCTGCTCTGGAAAAATCAAGTTTAGTTCATGTAGAATAGCTGAAGAAATGCTTTCTGCACTAGAGTCCCTTAAATGGGTGAAACCATAGAACCTTTCCACAACGTTGTTGTCACTGTTAAGATACCGAAAGACTAATACTGACTGTGTTTTAGTGGCCACATCAGTGGTGTCATCAGCCTGAATAGCCACAAAGTCTGTGTTTTTCAACTCTTGTACGATATTGCTTTTTACAATCTCTAGCATGCACTCAAGCAGTTCATTTTGTATTATTTTAGAGGTCCCCTTGAAGACTGTAGCACTTGATAGATGTGCATCCATTTCATGGTCTATGCTTGCTATTAAGTCCACAAGGCCTTTTAATATCCCAGGATTTGCAGAACCTTCCGATTCATCATGCCCTCGTAAAGCCAGTTCAAAAGCACCACAGAAACTAATGCAATCAATGATTTTTGATAGTACGTGTCTATTCCTATCAACTGCTTCATTGTGTTTCTTTATTGTTTTGCGGTAGGCCTCGCTTATGTGGGCTTAAATCGGTGTATCTCCCAACATTCCCAGCCTTGTCAGGTTTTCCATGTGTATTTTTGTGTGTGCATGCTTCTTTACTTTATCTTACAAATGCTTCAAGTCTTTTACTCCTTTTTTGGTCCAAGGAGTTTCACCACCAAACAGCAGGCAGGGGAAGCAGTACAGAGTATTTTTTGAAGGACATCCTGTAAGCCAATCAACTTTTGTGTACCGGGTGTTTGAGAAACAACGTGTGTAAAACTTCCCTCTGTCTAGGGAACTTTGTTGTAGGTTTAGGTCTGGCCGGTGAGGTCCTAATTGTTTTACAATTAGTTTCTCTTCACGTTTCAGTCCAATGAACGGCTTTGCAAGTAGGTGCTCTACTGTATTCATGGTGTTACCAATTTTAAGGTTACCTGTCAATAATCAAAGTACAACGTATGAGATTTGGTGCTTGTATTTAGACGCCACCCACCATGTACACAACTTACATAGCCCTTGACTACTAGAATGCAAATATAGCAGCAGTTTCCTTACCTTAAACACTGGAGTTGTTGGATGTGTTGTAGCAGAAAAGGAGGTTGGTGCCTCTTCTTCTTTGCCTTATTTGCCCACAAATTTGTTCGGCAGCCTGAGGCTTTACCAAATGCTGAAAAGCAAATACAACAAAATGTAGTTGTTTCAACCAAACACACAGACTTTTAATTAAGAACCCCAGGCCTCGGATCATACATAAACTAGATTCATCCTGTGACTTCAGATTTAAGATGTGCAGACATTTCTACCCACCACCATTGCACATTGTCTTATTTGTTAAGGTATGAGTCGAATGAATGTAAGATCTTAGTGAGTCTTGGAATTGGAATGTAAGAAATCTGCTTCGGAATCGATCCAGACAACAGATGCCCAAAAATATGCTATTGAGGGTGTAATTTATCCTTTATTCTAATGCCCATTTATTTTAATTAAAGCAATCTTTTTCTTTTTAAATGCAGTCCGTTTTCCTTAAAGGAAAATGGAATGCGTCCAAAAATGAAAATGAAGGAGGAGGATATAGGTACTTCCTTGCCAAATTTCCAATTGCCGTACATTATCATAACATGCAAACTTCCCTGAGCAGTTGCATGTGTGAAAATTGTTTGTGAGGTATGCCCTTGCATACAAACACTAAATGCAAGAAACCAGCTCAATGCATTTTGTATACAATTGCTAAAGTCGTGGAGTGAACATTGCTAGTGAAGCCATTGTCGACTAATTGCCCTCACTGATGTGTTCCAAGGCCTACAGGTTTCTAAGTGCTCGCGCCTGCAGTCTACACAGGATCTGGATGGCCCTGGATTGAGTGAAAGAAACAACTCTGCCCTTTGAAAAACCCAGGAGTTAAGGACTCATTGAACCTGCCATGCAGTGATGTGCAGTTTAGAGCAGTATTATTGTACGTAGCCTAGGCATCAGGAAAGGATATGTGATTCCGGAGGCTGTGTGTGTGCTCTCTGCGGAACAGGGAAATAATAATACCTCCAAAAATGCACACAGAGTTGAAAAACGATATATAAATAATCTGTTTCCTGTTTGTAATGAAAATAGAAATTCGTGATGGGTGGTTATCCCTTGCGAAAAAGATTGCATGTAGTCTACAGCGGGGCCTCCTATCAACAAATACTCCAAAATACACCAGTAACAAAATAGGCCTCATTCACAAAAAGATTGTAACTCTAGCCCTGTAGGCTTCTGCCTATATTTCATGTACATTTACAACTTTTTACTCGTGGGAAACTGTTTCTCCGGTAGCTCTCCTAGGCTCAGGCCTCAAATCGTTTTGTGAACACAATTTAATACCTTTTTTCTTTGTTTTCCATGGTGGAAATAATTTTCTCGATGGAGAAATACCTTCCTCTACAATCTAGTTATTACAGGTGTCTCCTATCTAGTCTCAAAAAGAAAAGACATTTACAGAAGTTAATCATTGACCTTTCCCAGATTTAGAAATAGTCTCTGGAAAAAGCGTCTGAATGCCACAAATAAGCGCATTGGTGGTTGCGCTCACATTTTCATGGCATTCCCACTAGGGGAACACCCATCTCTCTGGAGGAGAACTACTCACACAAAAATATTTCTGTGAGTAAATCTTTCTGGGGTATAGAACACACTTTTTTTAATATCAAGTGGCATCCCGGCTGTACAACGTGCTTAATTTGTGCGTGTGGTTTAGTATCTGCACCTGTACACTAACCGTAAACTGTCACATCGTTTTGCACTCACATCCAGACTAGTTTCAAGTTCTGGGAGGAGGCCTGTACTCCACTGCAAGCAGATTCAACATGGAGAGTTCTTCTAGGCCTAGTTCATCGATTCATTTATTAAATACACAACGCTTTATTCCTCACTGTTCCTTTTCCAAAGGATTGCTTTGTCCAAAGAATTGCTTTGTCAGTGACCATTTTTACATTCTTATTTGCATAATTGGGCTTTAACTAGAACTTATTCGCTGCACATTCTAGATGTTTCTACACCTGAAGAAGGCCGCTTTGCCATTTGTGAAATCCGAGCATGTAAACATGATGTGAGGGATGCATGTCCGTGCTTCCCGCACACCGCCTTGAGGCCGGCTTCTCTGCCAGCAAGGCACAGGTTCCAGTGCAGCACGTGCCAGGTGCTGCCCTCTCACAGACAGGCCGTCCGAGTACCAGTGGGCGAAATGGCCTGCACAGCTAGGGGCTATTTGGACCGTCCGCCAGAGCAGGATTCAGGTGCTGGTAGAATTGGACTAAAGACTCCTACAGACCAATCTTCATCTTGTTGGATTTTTTTTTTATTTCGTCTACATATAATTTTACAATTTAGTTTTTTTGTCCACTTTATTTTTGTTCTCATTTCCACATTGATTCATACGAGAAAAAAACAACATACACTCGTGCTAGGATCTGTATTTCTCTATATATAATTTTATAATTTGGATTTTTGTCCACATTTATTTTTGTTCTGTTTTCCACATTGATTCAATGAAGAAAAAAACATACACTCGAGCTTGGATTTTTCTAGTTAGGCAAGTAGCCATGATCAAAACAAACACGCTTTTTCCACAGTTTGGGGATTTTCATTACATTCTATGCACCATAAATCCGAGGACTTCCAAGTAATGCGAACATTAGCTATCACTCACTCACTGCCTGTCTGGATGTCTAGTGATCTCGAACGATCTCCACGAGTCGACTGCACGTGCTCTGACTGGTGCTGTAGAGAGGAGGAGAGGAGGAAGGGTGACTTGCCGGGGGCTGGCCCGATTTGCCCAGCAACTGCAGAATGTCCAATCACTGAATGGCTTAACACTAAGCCATTACAGTGATTGGGCATTGCCATTGCCCCACGTTGGACGCTCCCACCCCGCGGTGCGAGACTAGACTGGCAACAACGCCGCAGATTAAACACTGTCTAGTGTCTACACTACATGCTGCAGCAGTGCAGTAGCCAATCCTGACGCTGCTCTCTTCAGAGGAGAGCTGCTCTCTACAGAGAGCAGCATCAGGATTGGACTGAGCATGAAAAAAACGCCGCTCATTTTGGAACCACTGTGGTCTGTGGCATTAGGCAAACACCGGAAGTGTGCCGCGGAACTAGGCAGGGTTGCGCGCTGTCCCCACTGCTGTTTGCCCTAGCGGTGGAACCGCTCGCAGCAATGGCTAGGAGGGGTAGCTACTACGGGGGTCTGGAACACAATGGAATTCGTCATTTTATCTCGCTGTACGCGGACGATCTCCTCCTCTTTCTGGAGGATGCTGACAAAGCTGTGGAGGGGGCGGAAAGACTCCTGGCACGCTTCGGCGAGCTATCAGGCCTGAGGGTCAACTGGTCCAAAACCTGCCTGTTTCCTCTGCGACAGGGCGAGATGCAACCCTCCACCCGCCCGCTGCTCAGATGGGAGCCTACTTGCTTAGCATACCTGGGGGTGTATGTATACCATGATGCTGCACACATGCTGGAGGGCAATGTGGGCCGATGTCTCCGCGCCCTGAAGGGCAACATGTCCTTCTGGGCTACCCTCCCACTGTCGGTAGCGGGCCGCATATCCCTGCTAAAGATGATAGCCTTACCCAGGTTGCTGTATTATTTCCGGACACTTCCTGTATGGGTGCCGGGGGCGATATTTCGCCAACTGAAGTCGATGGTTGTATCCTTCTTGTGGGGTACGGGCAGACGCAGAATAGCGCTGACCACGCTGACCCGCCCTAAAGATGAGGGCGGCCTTGCGGTCCCTGATTTTGAACTCTACTACCTAGCTGCCCAACTACAGACCTTTACACAGGAAATTGCGAGGGAGTACCGCGGTCCGGAGCAGGACAGGGGCAGCGGCACCCCTCGACATGTGCTTGCTTATATCGCCCTACAACAACGGCTGGCACTCAGTGATCTATCTCTGGAGGAGAGAACATTCCGGCTGTGCTGGAATCGGTCACAAAGACGTTCGGGAGTGAGACATCCATATGCCCCCGAGATCCCACTGGGCATGGTAACGGCGCTCCCGCATGGTGGTGATGGTCGCGCCTGCGGCACTGGGAGGAGGCAGGACTACAAATGCTGGGGGATTTCTATGATGATGGGGTGCTGACTCCGTACCAAACGCTACAGGAGCGCTACGACCTGCCGCGGGGGGACTATCTACTACATGCAGCGGTGGTGCGAGCCCTACAGGCACACTGGGGCGAGGGGCTAGTAGAACCGTCAACGACGCTGGCCTGCCAGTACACAATGATGTCTGCAGGAACCTACAAGGCGGTCACGTGCCTTTACACTAGACTGCTAACCGAAACCTTACAACCCCTGGCCGAGCTGAAAGCCAAGTGGGAACTGGATCTGCAAACGGCAATTCCGGACGCCACGTGGGCGCAGCTGGTGAGGCGCGCTAGAAAGAGCACGAGGAACGCCCGATTCCAGCTGATTCATTTTTATATTCTCCACAGGGCCTACCTGACCCCAGACAAAATACGGAAATACTTTGGGGCGGAGGAGGCAGCTTGCCCATGCTGTAATAGGATAGGAGCGGATCTGACCCACATGCTCAGAGACTGCCCTCACATACAAGTTTACTGGGAGGAGATTGGTGTCAGCCTGAATGCAGTGACAGGTAGGGACCTTCGTTATGACATAGCCGCCAGTATATTGCACTGGTTCCCACACACGCCCAAAAACAAAATGTCAAGCAAATTCATTGACATGGGCCTCCTTCTGGCCAAGAGAGAACTCACCAAGGGTTGGAAGTCGAGAACGAGCCCCACGCACCAGAGGTGGCTAACTGAGATTCTGAAATGGGCGGCGAGCGAGAGCACACTTAAGTACCAATTGGCACGGCGAAAGGAGGAGGAGAGAGCTCAGGAGGCGGCAATGGAGTGGGAAATTTTGGTGCAGGGTCTGCGCGACAACTCGGCAGGAGAGGAGGAAGACGAAGGGGGGGAGACACCGGAAGGCGCGGCCGGCGCTCCCGTGGCGGGGGCGCCCTCACCAAGCACACACACCCAATAAACGAATACGATATCCTGCTCGCCACTACACAGACACACATATGCTGACAGGGCGCAAGTGGGGACATTTGGGAGGGAGGGGTCCAGGGAAGGGCGGGGGGGAGATCTAGATCGGAGCATGCACGGGAGGCGATCTATTCATGGGACACCGGGGGGGAGGGGGCAAGAAAAACTTAAAAGCAGATAGTGGTTCTCCTCGTACGACGCACACAGCGACTGAAGGATGTGAAGATTTTCTTGTTTATGAGTATTGCCGCCCGGCCTCCGGGATGTGGGCTGAATGGCTGTGTATGCAGAAGGGATGCACGTACATAGGGGTGAGATTTCCATGCTGATGCCGAGTTTCCTGTTTAAGATGCTATGCATTTGGTTCTGCAATAAAAACGGTTTAACAAAAAAAAAAAAAAATTAGGCAAACACCGTACTCAGCGGTGCTTGCTTTTTGCGGTGTGGCGCCGCGGCCAGGGCGACTGACGCTGGAATCTGGGGACCACGGTTCGATCCCCGGCTCCGGCGGCAGGTTAGCCCAGCACCATGTGACTCTGGGCAATAGCTCGCTTAATCTTCCCGACGGCCCCCAGCGCCTAGAGACCCTTACGGGTGATTGTGCGCTTTACAAATGTGGACTTTAGGGTTCCTAGCTGCAGAAAGGCAGCCGGGCAAACACCACATGCGCAGTGCGCACTGTGCCGGCCCTGCAGCGACAGACTCAGTCAATGGGCCAGCCAGCTGAGTGTCACGTCACGTGATTTCAAGACATGACGCGTGATTTGAATTGAAGATATAACGCCGCAGAGCGATGGAGCGCAGTTTTAATAATTTTATCGGGCAATTTATTCAAGCGGCGGGTTAATAAAAGTGCCCGATAATTATTAGTGAGGCAACGCCCCACCGCCCAAATGGTAAAACCGCCACTGAGTGTAACCCCCATACATTCCAAGTCATACATTTTACATCAGGTAACGGACCCATAATCTAATTGTAAGAGCATAGTAAGGCGCCGATCCCTCCAAGACACGCCAGTGAGTACCATTCCCCAATTAAGCTTTCCAACATCCCCAACAGCCCCAATCCCACCCCTAGCATTACCCCCCCCAACAGAACGGGCACTAACATAGTGAATCCTATCCAAACTGACCCCAACAAACGCCCTCAAGATAGTATCCAAGGCGTGCTAACTGGGAACCATCCAGTGGGAGTGGGGTAGAGACAAACAGAGCAACAACAGCCAGCCTATGCATCCAACACCAACCCCCAATAAGGTCCGGACCCCCAGCTATGAGGGCAATAGCACCCCCCAACCGATAAAGTAGAAGCATTTCAATGATCAGGTGTTCTCCCTGGCCACCAAGAGTCCCGGAATCCCAGTCGTTAGCAGCTCGGCGTACAGCGAGCCTCGAGCTGCCCAGCGGCCGCGCCCTCAGGAGAAGTCACAGAGTCTACCTTACTTGTCATGGAGCGTCCATCATGTCATCTGCCGTACCCGGTGTCACCGTAGGGAGAATCTGGCTGCCAGACTCAGACAGCTCGGCTTCCGTATCATCAGCTTCTTTCTCCGAGCCCGAGGACCCCACCGGTGTGGACGGCTCAAACCCAGCAATATCCACAAGCTTGTAGTGCCGCCAACCGTTCTACCTCCATCTGAGACACAGAAGGGCCACCAGGGACCGATCGTTGTTTCTTAGCTCGGCGAGGCCGACAAATCTGCTGCTCCGTTGTCGGACATCGCAAAGGTAGGCCAGCCGCTCCCTTGCCAGCTCAGTAGTCCTCCAGCCATGCCCAGGCCTCCTCAGCGTTTTACCATCCAGTACGATCCGCAATCGGGCAGGAAACATCAAAGAATTCTGTATGCCTTCGTCTCTGAGCGCACGTTTGACCGCCAAAAAGGATGTCCTGGCCCTTTGTACTTCAAGTGTATAATCTGGTAATAGTGTGACATTGCTATTGTCCACAGTGTAGGGGCCCGAGGTCCTGGCCTTATGAAGGAGCAAATCCCTGTCTCTATAGTGAAGGAGACATGCCACTACCGGCCGAGGTGGGCGTCCAGGATCCGGTGGGCGTGCCGGTACTCTGTGGGCCCTTTCCAGCGTATAAAACTGCGACAGACCTTCTGGTGCGACCATGTCCCGGAACCAGCACTCTAAGTAGGCCTCCATATCAGACCCCTCGATGCATTCAGGCAGGCCCACTACTCGAACGTTGTTCCTTCTATTGCGACCTCCCGCATCGTCAGCTCGCTTCTCCAGGGTCTGCAGTCGGGATAGAACTTCACCCATTTGGGCATACAGTTTACGCTGCCCAGGCCCTATTTCATCCAGCTTGACCTCCGTCTGCCGCACCCTGTCGGACAATTTGGCATGATCGGCTTTCAAGAGTCCTAAACCGGTCGCCACCTGCGCTATATGCTGTTGCAGAGCCGCTCTAGTGTCCGTTATGGCTTGCAGGATTTGCTCCACCTGGTGTTGCGGGAGTAATCCAGGAGGAGCAGCCGCCGGGTCTCACGTTCCCCGCTCTGTCTCCGGTTCCCCGGGGTTTCCCCATGGTCCAGCTCCGCAGGCACAGCACAGCTCAGGAGGGAGGGGCCCCAGGCACATCCGAGGTGGCTCTCCGCTTCACGTCTCACAGTGGGGGCAATAAATGAATGGGCGCAGCAATGATGTGCAAGCACTACAAAATAGCGGGGGCAAAGACCTGAGTCGGCAGTCCGCCAGCCGCTCCTTGCGAGACCCCGCAGTGTTCTCCGCTTTGCCCCCCGGGGGGGGGGTTAAGGACGTGGTGAGCAGTGACACAAAACCGCCACTGCTGCCCTCTTGCACAGGCACACACAGACTCAGCTGCAACACGATACACCACCCCTGCTCAGCCCTGTACAGTTTTGGCTGCCCTGCTCCGCTCGGTGCAGCAGACTCTGGGAGGCAGCCTCTCAGACCAGCTCAGTCCAGGGCGGGACCTCACCACTCCGCTCGGCCTCTCAGAGGTGACCGTGCCCGTCCTCACCAGCCTCCGTCGTCTTCAGTGCTCCCCTCGGTCCCGAATCGAGCCCCGCATGGGGGCGCCGCACCTTCTCACTGCCGTTCTCGGGTCTCAGGCGAAGCTCAGGCGTCACTCGCTCCCCTTCTTCGTGGCCTCGGCCAGGTCTCCGGGGTTTTGCTTAGGCCCCTGTCACTGCGGGCATACACCTCCTCGCTGCCCAGAGGGGGGTCTGCTTCAGCTTTCCCTGGTCGCTCTCTCCTGGGCTCTCTGACCTCCACTTCCTCCACTCAGGTCAGACCGTTATGCTGGGCACGGATCTACGCCGTCGTCTTAGCTGTGCGCAGTCCAGAGCGCTTCCCGTCGGGCTCGGCTGCCCACCCTCATCCAGGTAGCAGTTGATTGCAGGTCCGTTCCGGGGATCTTCTTGCTCCCAGGGTGGTTTTCAACAGGCATCTAGGTCCCGCCGTCCTCTGGTATCCCGCACAGCCCCCCTCACAGCTCACCGCAGGCCAAAAGTCCAGGGCTCCTGTGGCAGCCGGCAGATTCACTCCGGGGCAGCTGCCGGTCCCGCGCCGCCCCTCTGCCGAAGGGCCGCTGCAGGGCGCCCGGCCGGTACCACCCTTGCAAGTCTTCCCGGCAGGGCCCAGCCCGGCGCACCACCACAGCTCCCTCCATGCAGTCTGGCTCACCGGGGGTCCACACGCTGTACTCGGGGCCAGCAGTCCTTCCGTCTCCCCCTCCAGTCCACCAAGTGGGCCTTCCTCGCAATCGACGACACTCTGCCGGAATACTACGTCGCCATTGCCGCCATTTTGATCAGCGGCCAGGTCCGGACTCGGGATCTACTCCGGGACTCCGGGGCACCCAGGAGGCACCTTCCTACACAGCGCGTGCAGGGGCAGCCCTCGTTATCCCATCGCTCAAACAGGAGGAGGTTTGGGGGGCCTGGGTAGCCCCCAAAACAGGATAAACAGCGGGGTTGGTGTGGAGCTACAGGCTCACACCTCTTCCTCCATCGGCTCCGAAGCCACGCTCCCCAACACCGGACAACTCATGATCAGGAGGGGTGGAATTCTATATGGTAATTCTGCTTTATGTGACTCAGAATAAGGCCTACCTACCACAACCCACCAGTTCCAAAGGATGGAGACACTACACCACAAACACAAGGAGATGATGGACGGCGCGCTGAAACTTTTCAGACGCTCACCCCCAGTCATAGATTTGGGTTGAATTCATCATAGTTCTTTAACACACTGCCCTACCCCAGTTCAGACCCAGCCATATTCAAATCAGTCTTGACCATGTGCCTCATGGGACAGTCCAGCCCGAACTGCCAAACTAGGTCTTCCCTGGACCGGGAACAAGCATCCTGGGACCGGTTTCGGGGTAACACCCCTCATCAGCCAGGCTAGCTTGAATCTAGTGGCTAAGTGAGAAAGTGACCCACGTCTGGACATACCCTGCCAACTTAGGGCAAACAATGCAAACACAAGGAGATGATGGACAGAGAGCTGAAACTTTTCAGACACTCACCCCAAGTCACAGATTTGGGTTGAATCCATCATCGTTCTTTGGCACACTTCGCCACCCCAGTTCAGACCCAGGCATATGCAAATCAGTCTTGACCCTGTACCTCATAGGAACAGTCGAGCCCGAACTGCCAAGCCAGGTCGTCCCTGGACCGGAAACAAGCATCCTGGGACTGGTTTCGGAGTAATACCCCTCATCAGCCAGGCTAGCTTGAATCCAGTGGCTAAGTAAGCAAGTGCAAACACAACAGTGATGGACAGAATGTGGATCAATGTCACACATTCACCCCAGTCAAAAGATCTGGGCCCAAATCCATCGTTTTTCCACTCCACACCACCCTGGGTTAGACAATGGCGATATGCAAATCAGCGCTGACCCTGTGCCCCATGGGAACAGTCCAGTCCGAACTACAAAAGCCATGTCCTTCCCAGAACGGAAACAAGCATCCGAGGACCGGCCCGGTTTCGAGGTAACACCTCTCATCAGCCCGGCTAGCTTGACTCCAGTGGTGTGGAGTGCCTGGGACTCACGTCTGAGCATCCCCAGTACACTTAGAGCGGTAATTGCAAACACAACAGTGATGGACAGAATGTGGATCAATGTCACACATTCACCCCAGTCAAAAGATCTGGGCCCAAATCCATCAGGGTGGTGTGGAGTGGAAAAACGATGGATTTGGGCCCAGATCTTTGGACTGGGGTGAATGTGTGACATTGATCCACATTCTGTCCTTCACTGTTGTGTTTGCAATTACCGCTCTAGGTGTACTGGGGATGCTCAGACGTGAGTCCCAGGCACTCCACACCACTGGAGTCAAGCTAGCCGGGCTGATGAGAGGTGTTACCTCGAAACCGGGCCGGTCCTCGGATGCTTGTTTCGTTCTGGGAAGGACATGGCTTTTGTAGTTCGGACTGGACTGTTCCCATGGGGCACAGGGTCAGCGCTGATTTGCATATCGCTATTGTCTAACCCAGGGTGGTGTGGAGTGGAAAAACAATGGATTTGGGCCCAGATCTTTGGACTGGGGTGAATGTGTGACATTGATCCACATTCTGTCCATCACTGTTGTGTTTGCAATTACCGCTCTAAGTGTACTGGGGATGCTCAGACGTGAGTCCCAGGCACTCCACACCACTGGAGTCAAGCTAGCCGGGCTGATGAGAGGTGTTACCTCGAAACCGGGCCGGTCCTCGGATGCTTGTTTCGTTCTGGGAAGGACATGGCTTTTGTAGTTCGGACTGGACTGTTCCCATGGGGCACAGGGTCAGCGCTGATTTGCATATCGCCATTGTCTAACCCAGGGTGGTGTGGAGTGGAAAAACGATGGATTTGGGCCCAGATCTTTGGACTGGGGTGAATGTGTGACATTGATCCACATTCTGTCCATCACTGTTGTGTTCGCAATTACCGTTCTAAGTGTACTGGGGATGCTCAGACGTGAGTCCCAGGCCCTCCACACCACTGGAGTCAAGCTAGCCGGGCTGATGAGGTGTTACCTCGAAACCGGGCCGGTCCTCGGATGCTTGTTTCGTTCTGGGAAGGACATGGCTTTTGTAGTTCGGACTGGACTGTTCCCATGGGGCACAGGGTCAGCGCTGATTTGCATATCGCCATTGTCTAACCCAGGGTGGTGTGGAGTGGAAAAACGATGGATTTTGGCCCAGATCTTTGGACTGGGGTGAATGTGTGACATTGATCCACATTCTGTCCATCACTGTTGTGTTTGTAAGTAAGCAAGTGACCCACGTACGGGCAGTGCTTAATTTGTAAACAAAGAAGTGCAGGTGCTGAAAATTTAACCAAGGAGGCCACAGCTCACATCTTCCTCGGGTGAGGCCCACGTTCAACACTCTCACTGCCTCAGTCTCTATCTTCTAACCTCGATCTGTTATCTGTACCCCAAGTCTTTGCTCTAAGAGTCTTTCCTCTCACCTCTCTAATTGTTTATTATCATCTTTGTCACACCTGGCGTGTTACCTTATTCCATGTATTTCTGATTTGCCCCCTATTCATTCTAGCCCTGCCCTTTTTCCTCTTCATTGTTATCCATGCTCTGCTCTCTCTCTCCTCGATTTTGGCTTTTTACTATCACTCTTTTTTAGCAGTGATTAGCTGTGTGTCCGTTTTATCATTTTCCTGCTTTTTTTTCCTCTGTCCTGTCCTCTACATCCTTAGATTCTATCTTCTCTCTTCTTAATGCTCTCTTCTCCACATCATGGCTGCTTTCTCTTTGTATATGATTTGCTCTCCTTTTCTTCTACTTAGCTCCGTCTTATCTCTCTCCTCTCCTGTTGTTTCTTTCTCCTCTTTACTCTTGCTCTCTCTCTCATCTATAACACTGCTGCTGCCTGTCATGCCTGTGGTCAGCCTGTACATGTCCCTGCTATTTTGAACTATGCGTTTTCCTGTTGTCATTCCTAAAGAAGTGGAAGATGGTGTGTTTTACTTTCTTACCTACACCGAGTGCAAAAACAAAACGTACACCAAATGAAAATGCTTTTTTTGCATATATTAATCAGTGCGGTATGACTGGGTTTATTGCAGAACAGACAACTGCTCGAGCCCAGCAGGTGATGTCACTGCTAGTGCTGCCTGTAATTAGTAAGTCCAGGGATGTGGTGCCTACTGGACTCAAACACGCTCAGCAATTACCATGCTGCGGCGCAGCGCACAGATTCTACAGGTGACACCATGGCGCACAAAAGTTGTGTTGGTCCACAGCCTCATCGAGCACGTTGAGGATAGCAGCAATGCAGGGCTGCAGGATATGCTACTCTGGCTACGCAGCAAGTGGAAAGTCCACACTTACTTTAGTTTATTCCTCCTCAAGAGCCCTCACTCCCAAGTTTCAAATGCGCTCTCGCAGCTTCCTAGGCTTAACTCCGTCATGAGCCAGCCCCCAGTTACAATTATCCAATGGGACGCTTAGGCTCAGGCAGTGGCAGGATGAAGCAGACTTCGGGGAATGGAATGCAAGCCATAGTTTGTCGATGACTTCTTGGTTTTGTGATCGGCATGATGACAGCATCACTAACGTGGTGATACACAATCATACCTGCCTGGACAGGCGTATGCTGGCCTGCCTATAAACATTTACCAGCCAGTCACCATGCAATGTATGTTATTCTTTTTATTTTGAATTTGAACAATTAACATTGAGACCTGCAGGCTCAGTAATTGTAGTCCCGGCCCTGTGAAAGAAGTGCCGGTGCTGAGCACCTGCAAGCACCTGCTCAAATTAAGCACTGCGTACGGGCAAACCCTGCCAACTTAGGGCGAACAATGCAAACACAAGGAGATGATGGACGGAGAGCTGAAACTTTTCAGACAATCACCCCCAGTCACAGATCTGGGTTGAATCCATGACCCTTCTTTAGCTCACTTCACCGCCTCAGTTCAGACCCAGCTATATGCAAATCAGATTTGACCCAGTACCTCATTTCATCATGAGGTAAAAAGGAACTCAAGTTGTCCGAGTGGTGCCTGTGATGCGCGAAACCAGAGACTGAAAAATACAACTGCTGCAAGGGTGCGCACAGAGGGGCATATTTACAAGCTCCATTCGCTACGGGAATGTCAGTTTTTATGACGTTCCTGTGGCAATAAGGGCTTTTCCTTATTTACAAGGCATAGTTAAGCCACTTAACGTGGCTTAACGCTGCCTTGTAAATAAGGCCCCATTTCACCCTATGCTTAGCGTGAAAGGGGAGGGCAATGGGTGTTGCAGTGGGAATTCCACCGCAACACCCATTGATTCTGATGCTGCCCCCTATTTACAAGGGCGGCTTAAATAGGAGGCAACACCAGAATTAAGACCAGGGAAAACCTGGTCTTACCCTGTCCCAACGAGGAGAAATGTTTCATTTCTCCTTGTTTTTGTTGTTTTCATGTGTGCTGCGTTGTGCAGCTCACATGAAAACAGCAAAAGGCCAATCATTGTTTATGTACAGGAAGGTTCCCCTTCCTGCACATAAACTATTTTTTTAGGTCTCGCCTGTCGATGCGCATGCGCATCGAGCTTGCGAGACTATTGCGGCTTAAACAACCTTTAACTAACAAGCAAGGAATCGTGGCGATTCCTTGCAGTGCCCGTGACTTTTAAGCTCAATGCGCATGTGCATTGAGCTTAAAAGCACGTGCACATCAGTTCCCTCAGCCGCAATCGCCGTCTGTTCCCTCAGCCGCATTCCTCCGACACCTTTTGAAGTGAAGCTTAGCTTCACTTCAAAGGCCCCGGCTTCTTCACACCCACATGCCGCTCTCCCCGCTCCGCCCCCTCCCGCGTCTTCACACGTCTCACGGCCGGCAGGCCGTCTCGTATTTCTCCTCCCTCCCTCGCCTCCCTCCCTCAGCACGGGTACAGTCGGGACCACTCTGTGCGCTTGCTTTTGGATTTCACAGCACTTTCCCAGTTGCCTTATTAGCCACCCGGGGTGTCACCAAAGTGCCTTGATTAATGCTGTGGCAGTGGAGAGGGGTGCCCCTGCTGTCACAAAGTGAATCACATTTTTCAACTTCTCGCCCCAATAGTTCCGCTCCCCAGCCTCTCTCCTGCCCGTCACTTTCCACCCTCGTTGCACTAAAAGCGAAAGTAAGTAAAAGCGCCTCGTTTAACAAAGCCCTTTACTTCCTGACCAAGAGAATGCCCGAAAATACAGGTATTTCAATGCAGGCTAGTCATGTCTTGCTCCCAGCACACAGTGTGCTCCTAAACATACATCTCTTCTTTGCTGCTCCTAAGTGTCTATCAGCGTCTATACCCTATGTCTTTGCACCCCTCCCTCCCCTGCACACCATCCCACACGGTCCCCAACTACCCCCAAAACATTTTAACCTCAGTCTGCCACACTTCCTCTCTCTCTGAGCCTGTCTCTTCTGCTATCCCAGAACTCGCGAACAGGCTCCTCTCCCCATGAGTCTTTCCCACTGCCCTCCCTACTTGAGGCCCTCAGTTCATCTCTTCCTCTCCTCCTGCAAAACTTTCAGGTGAGTTGTATCTCCCCCTGCCATTTGCTCTGGCCCCTCCCACCTGTCCATCAACCTTCCGGTGCCCTGGTGCTGCAGTCATAGCTAACTCTTGCATCGGCTCTTGCTGGCTATCGGCTTATTGCTAAATTAGCCACCTCTTTCTTCATTCAACCCTCAATTCCGTCATGATGTGGACCTGTTTCACCCTCACACAATCTGCCCTCTCTTGCCCTCGGTGCCTTTCAGTTACTCTCAATGTCCCAGTCATTTAACTCCTTAACACATACGTAAAAATAATTGCCATTTATAACGCCAATAGCGCCAACAAATACAGACCTACGACATAAGTAAAACACATTGACCTTTACATGCACAGCCACTGAAAATGAATTTGCATTATTTCTGCAAGTGTTTTTTTTATGCCGTTAGGAAATATTTATTTATATTTACGTTTCCAGGCCGTAGTTGGGTATAAGTTCCAGGAACCGAGCAGATACTAACTTTTAGTATTAACTTTCGATAAAGTACATCTGCTGCTTTGAAGTTTTTTTTTTTTGTTTTTTTTTTTTACCTGAGTCCAGTATTTTTTTTAAGCTTTCTGGTCGTGTCTCATATCCTGAAGAATACCACATTTTTCCAGTTGGTAATTTTTATTTAATGCGGTGTGATGGGAAGAATCATTTGTCTCTTTAATGAGTAAAGAGTGCCAGACCCATTTAAAGAAGTTATTGCCGAGTAGATATATTAATCAATTGGCTGTGAGCCTACAAAAACATGACATCCACCGCATCCACCACCACCGCATCCACCACCACCACCACACCCACCACCACTACATCCACCACCACATCCACTACAACCACCACCGCATCCACTACAACCACCACCGCATCCACCGCATCCACCACCACATCCACCGCATCCACCACCACATCCACCACATCCACCATCACATCCACCACCACCACCACATCCACCCTCACCTCCACATCCACCATGACATCCACCACCACATCCACCACCACATCCACCACCGCCACATCCACCACCACCACATCCACCACCACTTCCACCGCATCCACCACCACCGCATCCACCACCACCACATCCACCACCACTTCCACCACCACCGCATCCACCACCACTACATCCACCACCACATCCACCACAACCACCACCCCATCCACCACCACCACCGCATCCACCACCACCACCGCATCCACCATCACCACATCCACCGCATCCACCACCACCGCATCCACCACCACATCCACCATCACCTCCACATCCACCATGACATCCACCGCCACATCCACCACCACCACATCCACCACCACCACATCCAACACCACCGCATCCACCACCACACCCACCACCACTACATCCACCACCACATCCACCCCATCCACCACCCCATCCACCACCACATCCACCACCACATCCACCATCACCTCCACCACCATCACGTCCACCACCGCCACATCCACCACCACATCCACCACCACTTCCACCACCACCACCGCATCCACCACCACCACCGCATCCACCACCACCACCCCCACCACCACTACATCCACCACCACATCCACCACAACCACCATCCCATCCACCACCACAGCATCCACCACCACCACCGCATCCACCACCACATCCACCACCACCGCATCCACCATCACATACACCACTACCACCACATCCACCATCACCACCACCACCACATCCACCGCATCCACCACCACCGCATCCACCACCACCGCATCCACCACCACACCCACCACCACTACATCCACCATCACATCCACCACATCCACCATCACCTCCACATCCACCATGACATCCACCACCACCACATCCACCACCACCGCATCCACCACATCCACCACCACCACCACCCCCACCACCACTACATCCACCACCACATCCACTACAACCACCACCCCATCCATCACCGCATCCACCACATCCACCGCATCCACCACATCCACCGCATCCACCACATCCACCGCATCCACCACATCCACCGCATCCACCACATCCACCGCATCCACCACCACATCCACCGCATCCACCACCACATCAACCATCACCACCACATCCACCATCACATCCACCACCACCACCACATCCACCACCACATCCACCATCACCTCCACATCCACCATGACATCCACCGCCACATCCACCACCACATCCACCACCGCCACATCCACCACCACTTCCATCCACCACATCCACCACCACTTCCACCACTACATCCACCACCACATCCACCACAACCACCACCCCATCCACCACCGCATCCACCACCACCACCGCATCCACCACCACCGCATCCACCACCACCGCATCCACCACCACATCCACCACCACATCCACCATCACCACCACATCCACATCCATCACCTCCACATCCACCATGACATCCACCACCACATCCACCACCACCACATCCAACACCACCGCATCCACCACCACCACATCCAACACCACCGCATCCACCACCACCACCGCATCCACCACCACCACCGCATCCACCACCACCACCACACCCACCACCACATCCACCACACCCACCACCACATCCACCACCACAACCACCACCCCATCCACCACCACCACCACATCCACCATCACCTCCACATCCACCATCACCTCCACATCCACCGCCACATCCACCACCACATCCACCACCATCACATCTACCACCGCCACATCCACCACCACCACCGCATCCACCACCACCACCGTATCCACCACCACCACCACCACCACATCCATCACCCCATCCACCACCACCACCGCATCCACCACCACATCCACCACATCCACCACCACCGCATCCACCACCACATCCACCATCACCACCACATCCACCATCACATCCACCACCACCACCACCACCACATCCACCATCACCTCCACCACCACTACCACCACCACATCCACCATCACCTCCACCACCACTACCACCACCACATCCACCATCACCTCCACATCCACCATGACATCCACCACCACCGCACCCACCACCACTACATCTACCACCACATCCACTACAACCACCACCCCATCCACCACCACCACATCCGCCGTATCCACCACCGCATCCACCACCACATCCGCCATCACCACCACATCCACCATCACATCCACCACCACCACCACATCCACCACCACATCCACCATCACCTCCACATCCACCATGACATCCACCACATCCACCACCACCACCACCACCACATCCACCACCGCCACATCCACCACCGCCACATCCACCACCACCACATCCACCACCACTTCCACCACCACCGCATCCACCACCACCACATCCACCACCACCGCATCCACCACCACTACATCCACCGCATCCACCACCACATCCACCACCACATCCACCGCATCCACCACTTCCACCGCATCCACCACTTCCACCGCATCCACCACCACCGCATCCACCACCACATCCACCACCGCATCCACCACCGCATCCACCACCTCATCCACCACCGCATCCACCACCACCACATCCACCATACCCAACACCATCACTTCCACCACCACATCCACAACCACCGCATCCACCACCACCACATCCACCACCACCACATCCACCACATCACCACCACATCCACCACATCACCACCACATCCACCACATCACCACCACATCCACCACCACCCCCACATCCACCAACACATCCACCCCCACATCCACCACCATCGCCACCACATCCACCATCACCACCACCACCACATCCACCACCACCATATCCCCCAGATCCACTCACCCTCAACACCTCACCCTCAACCCCTCACCCTCACTCACCCTCACCCTCACTCACCCTCAACCCCTCACCCTCAACCCCTCACCCTCACTCACCCTCACAACACATATTGTGTTACAATAGGTGTCACATTTGCGAAAGATAAAACTATCTAGAGATGTAGCATAACGACCAGAGCTGCCATATAAGTCACGTAAATACAAAACATGTTGCATTCCAAATGCTATAGGTGTCACTCATCCATTTGCAAAACGAAAAATGTCAAACTCTTCTATTGCGAGACCTATTGCATTTTCAATGCTTGTTTTAAATGCTGTTTTGCAACTTCTATGTGTGCTGCATTGAGCAGCACACATAGAAGTTACAAAACATCATCCAGCACTCAAATGACTTTCATATTTCCCTATACTAATTCAACACTAATCCTTTAAGGGTTCCGGAGTAGCGTGCTACTTGCCGAAAAAGCGCCTTGATGCCTCGTCAGGGGTAGTAAGCGCTATATAAATGCAATTACAATAAAATTTAAAGGTTGTTTATGTGCCGGAAGGGGGACTTTCCTTCACATAAACAATCTTCCCCTGCACGCAGACACCCTTGCACCATAGTGCCTGCATTGGTGCTAGGCAGTTGGGTGTAGCGCCAGCGCAGGGGGAAATGCAGGGCTGCACCATATACTTGTAAATATGGTGAGCTCTGCGTTTCTGAAGTGGCAGAGTGAGGCGTTAAGCCAGGAAGGCTAACGCCTCACTCCACCACTTCCCTTGTAAATATGCCCAGATCGTCTTATCAAACACCATCTGACAGCCCAGCGGTGGAGCAGCCAATGTTTTAGGGACACATAGGCGTGCAGACTGCAGCACCGGGCAGGTGCATGAGTAAACACAGGCATCGGGTGTGTCCTGTGCACACAGCGTTCTTCTAGAAACATGAATAGGCGCAGGTGTGCAACCCACTTCGCGCATACACAGGGATGGGCGGGGCGGCGGGGGGTGGCCCGGGCAGGGCAGTGCTGCTGTTCGCACGGTGCTGCTGATTCAGAGATAGGTCTGGGCCCAGAGGTGGGTCCGCGGCCTGACAGGATCAGGATGTCCGGGACTGAAGGCTGACGCTGGCTTGTGGACAGCAGAGAGTATAAATGCGCAGCTTGCCTATGCTCGGTCTCCAGTAGCCGACAAACTGGGACAGGTTGCCCTCTGCCCTGAGCATCGCCCGAACACCGCAGGTAAGACAGGTGCCGAGTACGACGGATCACTGAGTTGAGAGTTCGCTGCATAGGAGTGTGCATGGCCTAAGATTCACAGGACCGGACAGGGCAAGCCTCGCGATCATATTTTTATAGGAAAAAAGCATATTTCACAATGCACGTCGAGTCTGGAATTGCCCAACCAATTTGGGCTTAAACAAAGATTTTTATCAATATCTTGCGGTGATTTCTGCAGTGGCATGATGCAAAACGATGCCCCCTGTAGATTGGAGAGGAGCCCCCCAAACACTCGTAACTCGGGATATTCAAAGGCCTTGGGCTGGGGGGGGGGAGCTTTGAATAGTGGTGGGGGGAGCCAGGACCTCTTGGTGTCATCTCACTCTCTCTGCGCGTCCATCCTGACAGAAAGTACACCGAAACCTCAGTATGAACGAAATAATAAATGTAGTCAGGGCTACACAACAGTAGAGGTCGCTGCTCGCTTTGAACTTGGTCATCGACATCACTGGCACTGACTGGCCGAGGTACCAGTCATTGAGGTAGCTGCTCAGCAGAATGGGGAGTGGGGACTATCAGGGAGCACCTGCGTAGAGAGTCGGACAGCCACGAGCCGCCCTCAGCCTCTCTTAACTTTACACTGTCCTCAGCTAGAGCGGGAGGAGCTGGCGCTGCTGATCCTTGTGTAGCGGCAGGCGGGCGCATGCGCCGACGGTCAGAAGCTCGGCCCGGGGTGATAAAGGGTACACTGTTTCAAATAGCTTTCACCCTATGTAAAAACTACATTTAACCAGAGTAATTTTAAGCAGTGTGTGTCATTATTTTTGCCCGTATATTGACATTTTAATGTTGGTCTCACTGTAGTTTCTGCAGACTCCAATGTGAGATATGTTCATGGTCACTAAATTTGACAGTCGCATTTTTTTGGGGCCTGGCGTCAGCCAAGTAATTTTTATTTTACTGAAACTATACGTATAATATTTTCATTTCTACTCTCGGTGTCTCAAAACCAATAAAAATGTGTTTATCTAAAAAATGACACTTATAATAAAATTCCTTACAGTGGCTTTCAGTTATCCTTCTTCAGCCACTGGGCTCTTATTTTGTCAAGCAGATATTTATTCAGTACAGCATATAGCATGGGGCAATGAGTCAACCCACTTTAGTCATTAGCGAACTTCACTGCCAGTAATCGCATGTTATCCCTTCACAAGAACTCATCGACACACAATATAGTCTGTATCAGGAGCTACTATGGCAATGTGTGCTTTTTGAGACTAGGACTGATGCCCTTCGCTCTCTTTTTAGAGCTGCCCTCTTGGCAAGGCACTCTCCTCAGTGGTTCGATTAGTTACCCTCCTTCTGTGCATCTCCTTCTCTCACTATCCTAGTCTCTCCACACAAACACACACAGCTTTCCATCTCTTAAAATGTCTTTGCCCTTGCAAACCCCTCACTTTCCCTTCTCCACACCCTCTTGTGCTCTCCTTTCTCACACTCCTTAAGATCCCTTGCTTTCTCTCATTCATACCCATTTATCTCCTGTTCCTCATAAACTCTTTCAGTTGTTGATCTCTCACAGCAATGCACATCCAAAAACCAAGGATGGGTGTGTTTTATGCTGTAACTAGTGCAAAAACGGAATGAGCATTTTTCAGATGTACACTGGTGAAAAATAGGTGTATTCCTCAATTAGGCAATATTGACTTACAAGCCCTACTAAGGATGTCGGAGGAGAAAGCTCTAGGCAGGATAGAAGACCTAAATAAATGCACTGAGGAGTTCAAGAAAAATATGAAGATTTAGAGATGAAAAGGTTTTGGCACATTTACAAACAGCTGGACTTTGTATTGTTTTTTTAATTTTCTACCTATTTAGGAGCAATGGTAACCTACCAGGTCAGTGATTACACCCTCACCACGCACACAGGAGACATCCTCTTCAGGATGGTTTTGAACGCGAGTGCTCCAGGCTAAACCTTCCATGGTTCTGGGGCCGATATGAGTCGGCACATGTTTTAACTTCTTGATGTGCCATGGTCATGGATCTGTGGTTGTTCTGAGATCAGACATGGCTATGGAATTACCATGAATCTGGGCATATGATGAATCTGCCCACCAAGGTTGCCCAGACGTGTGTCCCGGGCTCACTGTGCCACTGGATTCAAGCTAGCCTGGCTGATGAGGGGTGAAACCCCGAAACCAGTCCCAGGGTGCTTGTCTCTGGTCCAGGGAGGACCTGGCTTGGCAGGTCGAGCTAGACTGTTCCCATGAGGAACATGATAAAGACTGATTTACATATGGCTGGGACTAAACTGGGGTGGCATGGTGAGCAAAATAATGATGACTTAATCCAGATCTCTTGACTGGGGTGAATGTTTTGATTTGTTCTGCATTCTGTCCAACATCTGTGTGTCCTTTGCTCCCTATTATTTTCTGACACCCTTTCTTCCTCTCCAGCTGATTCATGCAGCAATTACTGGTGCCCTTGGTTCCTCTCCTTTGGAGTCATGCAGCCTTCACCTACACCTATACATTACTCATTCTGCATAGACCTATGCATTCTTCACCTATACTCTTTGTTCCTCTTCATTGGACCCACCCCCACCAACACATTTTTTCCCATCTCAAACCATAGAGTCTTCACTTCACTTTTGCTCCTATGAATTGAAGTCATGTAGCTTGTGTTCCTCCCCACATAAACCCTGCAACATTAAAAGAACCCTCAACTTTGTGGCCTCTCAGTGGGCAACATATAAGGTACAAGCTTGCCAACATTAAAATACTAGGACAGACGTATGGTGTGACATTGGGGAAAGCTCTTGAAAAGAAGAGACCAAGCTTCCTGCCAGTCCCACCAGCCATCCAGGCGCTTGAGACCCTCTGCTCGTCCATCTAAGGGGCAGAGTTGTCCGTGTACAGGGCACCTCCCTCAGAAACTCCCCACCTCAAGACAATAACTATGAGAGTGTGTGGTCCCTCATCCCTGAACTCCTTAAGCCTCGCCTGGGGTACTACCCCATGCGCCAGCCTTTAAAAGATTTCTGAGGACATGACGCTTCACACTCACAGAAGCCTTCTCTTCACACCAAGCAAGCGCATGGCTCAACCTCTCCCCTCTCATGAAAGGACCTGGCCCCATGCAAACAACCCTATAGGGACCGTGAGCGGACAAGAAAACGATTTCTAGCATTCGTACTCTCTATTCTGCATATCTGATAGTTCCTGGAGGAAATGGCTAATAGATGTCAATTTTGGAATATACAAAATAAGTAATTAAATAAATAGCCTTTAGGGGCAACCGGTCTTCCGCTCTGTAACAGTCATGACTCTTTCATTATGCATTCAATCACAGATAAGCCATACAGCCCTACTGGCATTCTGTACCCTTCTGTGGTTATTACCTGCTCAGCTCTTACTCACACGCAATTTTCTTGTATATCAAAGATGGGCCGCCTCTCCGACACTCAATTTTCCTTTCCAACTAAGTTGCTTAGCCTTGAGCTTCCCACTTTTCTCACCATGATAGTTCAAAGTTGTAGTTTATTGAAACCCCATTTTCCTCTCTAGTGAAGCTGTTTTCCTCTCCCTGGGTACCATACCTTCCAGACTCTCACCCTATGCTCTGTACCGCATGAGAGACGTCTATTCCTGACACCCTACGTTTCTCCCCAGGGAAACCATGCAGCTCTCACTGACCCTCTGCTGCCTCCTCACGGGGGTTGCGCTGGGAGACGCCGCGACAAGGAAGCCCAAGATGCCGCCAGTAGCCGATGTGAAAACTGAGGACAAAACCTCGCAGCCTCCGGAGAAAAAAGACCAGGAGGAACCAAAGCGTGTGACCACCCCTCAGACACTAGCACGAGGTGAGTGACGCGCAACCAGCGCATGCTCAGTGCGGATACCAAGTAGACTTGAGATGAGTGATTGGAGATGAGTGATTGCTCACTAGAGAAGAGGTTTCCTACAGGAAGAAGTGCATATAGTAGAGCTGTATATACTGCAAAAGCCACAGAGGATATGGGGACCAGGACTGGGGGGGTGGTGCACTGCACTTAATGTCAACCAAAGAGAGGTGGTCTGGGGCACATTTCCCCAGCTTGCTTTAGGCCCAATGGCACCTTTGCTATGCTACTCGCATCCTAGGCCTGCATGGAGCATCTACGTTGGTTGAATATTTCTAGGGAGCCCCCCCCCTAAAAAAACAATTTAACCAGCAGGCCGAGCCAAAGGAGAATGCGTCCAGCTTTGTGACCCAAGGCAGGACTGGGGTGAGAAGAGGGCAGGATTGCATGTCCTGCTCAAGGCACCCGGGCGCGTGTGAGTGGAGGAGTGCCATGCAAAGGCCTCAGGCACCTGAAATAATAGGATGCTACTACGCAGCGAGCACTGACTCGAACATTCACATTTAGCTTTTTCTGAGGAATGGAGCGAGAGTCCCACTTTAGAAAGGTGTTTTACTCAAGTGAATCTCATTGGTTACCGCCCCTCTCTCCTATTCCACAGTGCACTATCCAGAAAACTCGCACAGCTCCACTCCTCAGTGGTTTCGTATTGGCAGCAATAAAAAGTAGGGTGCACTGAAAACCTTAAGTTATCCGAAATTGTTAACACTTTCTGTTCAAAATAACCTCTGGGGCACTTATGCTTAAGGATATATATACAAACCGTTCCAAAACATCTTGTCCAAGTAAGCTGATTGAGTATAAAAGTGCTACTTCTCAGGTAAAGTGCTGGGGAGTGATATTCCTGTATTACTCCAGTGTTGCAAGGGCCAGGATGGAAGAAATGCTCCTTAAAACATGTCAATTATTTACAACAAGGGGTGGTGAGGGACAGAGTCTCTGAATTAAGCAGAATACTCTCACCCAGTCAAGAGATCAGGGCTAGATCCAACACCGTTTTTTAGCTCATTGCACCATCCCAGTTTTAGAACCTGGCTGTATGCAAATTAGTCTGTTCCTGTCCCAGTGCATGATGGGAACAGGGCAAACCAAACTACAAAAGCCAATTCTTACACTGGGAAGGAAACAAGCTTCCGGGGGCCGGTTTCTGGCATTACAGCCGTCTTCGGCCCGGCTTGCTTGAATCCTGATGGTGCAATGAGCAAGGGACTCATGTCTGAGTATACCCTTCCACGCTTAGGGTGGACAAAATTATTTACAACAAGGGGTGGTGAGGGACAGAGTCTCTGAATTAAGCAGAATACCTTAAAACATGTCAAGGCAGAAAATTGAAGGAAGGTGTGTAAGGGTCGACAACGACATTGAGCACTAGTAGTAGTCCATTGAAGGGTCTCTCGCTTTGATCATTACTCACTCCACCCGAAGCCCACAGGGGGAGACACTAGAGTACAATCTGCTCATATTTTGCCAACTGCCAGTAGATGTGGCTGTTTGCTTCCTTGTGGAGGCATTGTCTCTTTAGGCGGTTTCCTTTTACATGGTTTTTAGGTTGTGCATGGAGGATTATTTTTCAGAACCATGATCCTCAGTCTTGGGTTTCAAAACTAAATTAGGAGGGGCAGACTTAAACCGCAGATCAGAAACCTTCAGGAATGTTTTTTTTTTAGCTTTCTGGCCGTCGAGCCTTCGATCAACTACTATCAATTTTGGAGTCTGTCATTGAAATTAATGATTTGCTGCCAAATTACCCATGCATCTGAAATCTCCAAACTGTGCAGGATTGATAAAAAATGTTTCAAGAAAATCAGGACTAATCTAAGTTTAAACTTTCCCCAGAAATGTGCTAAAACATACATGCAGAACTTTATTAAGGCCTTGCACCATTACTGCCATTACTAAGTGATACAAAACGATGCAATGGTCTTTACTGTCCAGCAGAAAAAGTACTGTGTATGTACTAGAAACGTGCCATTATCTCACTACATAAAGCATTTTGCGTTGCTGTGCATCACAGGGGTGTCACTGGGCGATCAGCACAAACCCCAATACATTTTGACGAAAAGCCAGATCTCCAAAGCGTCAGGTTTGCGAACAACTGATGCCTCCTTGAAGCAGGCATTAAAAAGAGGAAATATTTCTCAAAAAACCCACATTGCATGTGTCCTCAGTACACATTCAACTTGTGGGATTCTTGTGTTTGTCTAGACTGATGACAGCATCAACTATGAGACATAGCCGTGCCGCATTTCTCCTCTGCACAATGCAGCACCGCACACATTGTAACTGTGCTTTGTTGCATGAAAAATATGTATATCCGACCCAACGTGTTTTGAAATATCAATTCAAATCAAATTCAGAGCATATCTTGGTTGTTTCAGCCAACTTTTGAAAATAATCAAGTGAAGCAACTGAAACAGAAATAACTGCAGAGGTTTGGAGGAGATTAATACTTATGGTATAAGCAAGTAGTTGCAGTTGGTGAACTTTGAAAGTGGTGGGTCACAAGAAAAAATCATAAAGTACCATCTGAGACAGCCCAGCAAGCCAGCATGACGGTCCCAGAGGGGATCTACTCCAGGGAGATCTTACAATTTGTTTAAAAAAGGGAGAAAAATGATGACCAAAAAGTAAAGTTATATCACAACATATGTCAGATGTTATTTTAACGTACTGCAGCGGAGTGTGAAACCCTTCCTAAAATGCATTCCTGTGACTTCAGTCTCACTGAAATGGTTGAAAACGACCCTATGCCCAACAATCTCTGATACTGATTCAAGTGATAAAGTGGACGAGAAAAAATAATGTTTTTCTATTACATTTCCCACCAGCACAGATGCATTTTTTGGGGGGCTGGAGCTACTTACCTTTGGGGGAGTGTTCAGTGACGTATACTGTCATATTACCATCAGACCAAAGGTTGTGTTATGGAATTTCACTGATGTCATCATTATGAAAATCAGTAGTTTAAAACTTGATTTCAGAATGCAGTGTTGGAAAGAAGGCTGTGGAGATATGCAACATATACAACACCATACTAAGCCATGTTAGAAATCTGGTGCTTTCTTGCACTGGGCAGGGCTCCTGGCTGCTTCCTAGCCATACTGGCTATGCCCAGAGCAGCAGAGCTTTCACCTCAACCATACATTTTATAAGCATGTAGCGCATTTATAAGGCATGTAACACTTGTAAGTAGTATTACAAATGTCAGGCGTCTTATAGATGTTTCAGAAAACTTAAAAATTCTGCACACTTTCGAGTTGCCCTTTCGTATCTCCACACAAAGGACCTAATTTCCAACACTGCTAAATGTGAATGATTGGCACATTTTTACTTCAACAATGGCACTGACACCCTGGCACAGGGACAATGCCAAGTCTCACAGGAGACCTGTCCAAGCCTCTGCATGCCTTCATGCAAGGAGGGCTCCTGATGTGCCTCACATGTGGCTTTCCATTGGGCGACCTAAAGTAAAGTAAAGTAAAGTCCACATTTGTAAAGCGCGCACAATCACCCGTAAGGGTCTCTAGGCGCTGGGGGCCGTCGGGAAGATTAAGCGAGCTATTGCCCAGAGTCACATGGTGCTGGGCTAACCTGCCGCCGGAGCCGGGGATCGAACCGTGGTCCCCAGATTCCAGCGTCAGGCGCCACACCTCGTAGCACTTTCCTGGACACCTCTAACAGAGCCAATCAGTGTTGACTGGCCAGCTGATTGGTCTAGCACTGCAGTGGGCACAATTATAAGCCTCACCCAAACTATTAGGAACTGTTCAGGTAATCTATGCCGTCTCCTATTTATATTTGATCTCGGTGCTTGTAATTTTGTTTTTTTCTTATAAATGTTGAACTACAAATACCAGAATGCAATAGCAAACCGACATGGGAACAAGCTACTTAAACCAGACATGTTACAACGGAGGGCGAATCCATCTCTAAATTATAATACACACTCCGATAGTTACAAGCAATGATGCCTTCACCTATACATCATTATGGGAGCAGTGTATGTTGCAGTAGCGAGGATGGGCATAGAAGGTATGTCTGGGAAAGGAGCATAAGATAGGATGGTATTGTTAGCGGCAGAGGCCATCACTGACCCGCAGCTCCTGTTATTTATGCCCTAGTGCTCACTTAAAAAATACAAGTTGAAGTGATCTTTAGCATAAAAACAGGTGTTGCCCATCTTTCACCTCATGACGTCGATGCTCAGTTACTTACATTACAGTGTCTTACACATGTGCAAGTAAGCCCTGCCTCGACTGCGGACACCTCCGGACACATATGCCTACGTTTCAGCTGTGAATGTGGGAGTGACTGCAAAATGTATACTATTCACTTCAAAATGGGAAAAGTTTAAGGAAGGAGTAAGGAGAGGTATAGGGAAGATTAAGCAGCGTTTTGGAGGAAGTACGAATGCACTTAATCACAAAATAGTATGCTCATTGCTATTCACAAACCACTATCTATACTTACTGCAACGCAAACGCACCCAACACAGTCGGTATGGTACTCCAACTCACCCCTGCAGGAAGTCCAGCACCACGCAGGGCCATCCCTGGTACTGCAACATGCTTCGATATAAAATAATGGATGTAGAGACTTAAAATTGAATACCATAGGAAATAATGCTAAAATAAATAACTGTATTTAGACTTTTTAAACAATATTAAAATTAATGTTAAAAATATATTTAAATAATAATTAAATACTTTATTTAAAAATATTTTAATAACTTTTTCAATGTAAAAATAGATGTAATCATTTAAAAAATAAATTCTATATATCATCTTTGGTGACTTGTAAAATATAATAAAAAAATATAAACATTTAACTTTAGCTAGGTATTTTTTGTTTAAATCAATCTTTTGAATTTTTTTAATGTAATATATTAAACTCAATTGAAAATGTAATGAAAAATTAAGTTAAAAGTGCTGTAATTTTTTTGTTCTGCTGTTAATTTACATTAAGTATTATCATCAAATATTTGTCTTTTTTTTTTAATAAACTTGTTTACTTTTCCCTATACTTTACCGTAGGTAGATCTCCTCACTGATGGCGAAGACCTCCGTTTATGTGTAAAGTTACAAGTAGTAACTTCACACGTTAACTATGCTCCACTCCCTGAATTCGGGGGGGGCAAGACATGCAAGTCTACACTTTGTAGTACATTTACACTTTTAAGTAGTGAACAGCCATAAGTAGTACATTTACTATAAAGTGTAAGAGTAAATGTGACCATGTAGTTTTACTCACTTTAACTTTGTAACAAAAATGTCACTACAACTATCATATACAAAGATCAAAACTAAACACCTGCACGACGCTCAAAGGTGGTTCACGGAGGACCTCAAAGCCCTGAAGCTGGGCCTCAGGCTGGCTGAGCGCCGGTGCCGTTGCGATTACGCCCCCGATATGAAAACACGATTCACAACCTTGCTCAAGAAATACAAATTAGCGGTCCTGCAAGCTAAGACCACTTATTTCTCAAAAAAAATTGCTGACTCCTCCACCAGAACCAAGGATATTTTCTCCATCATGGAGGAACTGTCAAACCCTGATAGGGTTACTATTAAACCCCTTCCCTCCTGTGCACTTTGTGACTCTTTAAATCTTTTTTTTTGTGGAGAAAATCGCTAATGTCAAGAACAGCATTCTTTCTTTGACCCCGTCCCACCCCCCTAGGCCTGACCCTTCCTTGCTCTCCTCCGACTCTATGCAGCTGACTCAGATTCCTTTAATCTCGGAGACGGAGCTTTCTGCCCTCTTAAAAAAGGTTACCTCCGGATCCCCCACGGATTGCTGCCCTCCCCTGATCCTCCGTGAGGCCTTTACAGCCTGCCCTTCCCCCCTTTGGCACTACTGAACAACTCTCTCTCCTCTGGCCTTGTGTCCTGGTCATTTAAGAGAGCAGAGGTTGTGCCCATTCTGAAGAAACCTACGGCAGATCCCACGTTTATGAGCAATTACCGTCCTATATCCCTCCTCCCCTACCTCAGTAAAGTTATTGAGTCTCATGTCACCAACATCTTGAGCACCTTTATTGAAGACTCTCATTTCCTTGACCCCCAACAAGCTGGATTTCGCCCCAACCACTCTACGGAATCTGTCATACTTTCAGTTATGGAGGAGTTGTGGAGAGGGGCTGATTCTAACACCTGCCAGGCCTTGGTGCTCCTGGACCTGTCGGCCGCCTTCGACACGGTCGACCATAACATCCTGGTCGACCGTGTCGAGGAGGCTGGCATCCGGGGCACCGCCCTTAACTGGGTCCACTCCTTTTTGAGCAATCGCCGCCAGGCGGTTCGGCTCTCTCAGTTTTCTGCTGATGAGGTCGAACTAACCTGCGGCGTCCCGCAGGGCTCCTCTTTATCTCCCCTTCTTTTTAATTTATACCTCACCCCCCTCATCCGGTCTTTACGCGGCAGCGGTGTCACCGCGTTTAACTACGCGGATGACATTCAGTTGGTCTTCAATATTAGTTCCTCGGACCAGTCCATTGACAACTTCCAAACCACTCTCTGTCACATCTGCGACTGGTTGGGGGTGAACCATCTGAAACTCAACCCCGACAAGACAGAGTTACTGCTTCTCGGGGGGTGCCAACCCTTGGAAATCCACTTTCTGGCCCACGAGGCTGGGCACTCCCCCCAATCCTGTTAACTCTGTGAAAAGCCTCGGGATCATCATTAGTAACGACCTTACTATGAAGGCCCAGATTAACGCGGTAGTCTCCTCTAGTTTTTTTCAGTTAAGGAAGATCCGAAAGATTGCACGCTTCCTGACCACCGAGGCTCTCACCCTGGTTTTGTTGACCCTAGTCATCTCTAGGATAGACTATGCCAACTCGCTTTATGTTGGCATACCGGCCTACCAATTGAGGAGACTACAACTTGTACAAAACCAGGCGGCACGGCTGATCTACCATCAGCCTAGACACCAACATGTCCGTCCTCTGTTGAAATCGCTCCATTGGCTCCCTGTGGCTGAACGCTGTAATTTCAAACTGGGATGCACCATCTTTAAATCCCTTGCAGGTACAGGCCCATCTTTCATTTCCTCTTTACTTCATCCCTATGTCCCCTCCCGTGATCTTCGCTCTTCTCACCTGGCCCTACTCCGGACCCCGACCTTCAAACGTAAAAAACTAGGTGGATTAAGGTTCTCATTCCTTGCCCCGCCATATTGGAACGCCCTCCCGCTAGGCCTGAGACAAGCCTCTTCTTACACCCATTTTAGGTCCCTCCTCAAAACCCATCTGTTCCGCAATGCCTACAACTAATGCTTTAGCTCCTCGGACTGTCTGTTTCCTTTTGCTTTAGCGCCAAGAAACCGTTGGGTGTTAGCTGCGCTTTATAAATTTCTTTTACATTACATTTTACATTACATTACATCATATAGTTTCTTCTGATGTGTAGTTATAATTTTATATTGGAAATATGATGACATGATTCTCTTTGATTATTCTAGATGGCAAGTACCATGTCAATATTTTCTAGCAATTCCTAAATGTCAGGTAGGACTTCAAATGGAACTTGGGAGGCTCGCTTCACATCCGCTATAATAGTTGTCTACATTGAAAGCCGCTTCTTAACTCCTTCGCCAAAACATGGTTACTCCGTTCGTAGTCCAGGCAGTATAGGTGCCTCTGTAAAGGCAGATTTCTACTAGATCTAAAGGGCAGAGAAGGTCTAATCTCGCTTTAGGTGGTTAGGTCTCTTCTAGACCTAGATTGTGTGGGTGTCTTCTTGGCATGACACAGAAGTGTAGGTAACTTCTAGATCTGACAGTGTCAGTCTGTTCCTCATGCCAAGATGGTATATGTTTTTTTTAGCAAGCATAAATTATAATATTAATCTTTTTTCTTTCTGCAGGATGGGGAGACGACATTGAGTGGGTCCAGACTTATGAAGAAGCTTTGGCAGAAGCAAGAATAAAGTAAGAAGCACATCTCTGTGTATTCCTACAACTTAGGTGGTCTTACATCCACTAGCTTGAAATAGTGTATTCAAGATTTCAAGGGGCATCCTGATATGGGTTTTTGTGGTTTTTGTGGTTGGGGTTGTATACAGTCTGCAGCTACACAACAAACATCCCTCTATATCATCCCAGAAGGTATCAAGATAACCCTGAAATGGGTGGCATTACTCCATCATTTACAGGAAGACATTATTCTACACCGTAATCCATGAGACAGCAGCCTGTTTCCCGACAAATAAGACACTGCACCTTCTCTTAACATATGCAAGATATCACATATTATGTTCTCACGTGTGAGACACTGGGAACAGTCTCCCTAATATGCAATGGGCCCTTTTCATAAAGGTACATTTAGTTGTATCCATACGTTTACAACCAAATGTACCTTTTTTGTGCCTGCTAGGAACTAAAGCATTCCTTGAGGGCATACATTAATTTACGAGTACAGAGTTCTCAGTCAGGACCGCTGATAAAACTGATCTCATAAACCCCACCCAAATGGGCGGGTAGTGGGTGTTCATGTGTGTGGTTTGTCTTGGAAGTTTGGGAACGCCGACAAGGGGCATTTCCAAACTGCGATCCAACCCCTTCCTACTCTTGAAATAGAGATTTACTTCGGTAATGGGCTGGAGTTACTCTCCTTTAAGAGTGGGTAGGGGAACTTGCACATTTTGTGGTGGTGTAGACGACATACTTTCTTCACAGGGAAAACAATATTAAAAGTTTGCGTTTGCACGTAGAGTTCAATTTTCTCTGTGTGGAGTTGTGTTCTATGGAAAACTCCATAGAGTGGGTACAAAAGCTCTTTAGAATAGTCACATGATATTCCCAAAAGTATGCTTGGAAACCAACATCTGACACAGCTTTCCAGGAGTACTTCTGGGAATGTTTGTGAATTCCAAAAAGTAGTACATTTGCACCCGCATATAGATCTCCAGTTGCAGCCTTCATGCTTTTTTTGTGAAACAGACACAATAAGTCACCTTTACATTGACTAGTACTAGTCTGTCTTCTGTTAAAAACGGATGACAGCCTAGGCCTACCTTCTTCCGTGAATAGTAAGTGCTTCTTAGACTTTAAAAAAAAAACTCTATGTGCTGTGCAGTTATACAACACACATTCCAAAATGTGCCGAGGCACACTTTTCCTTCACACGTGGTTGGCACAGGCATCAATTCTCTTCAAGTTCTTTTCTGATGGGTAGTTGTGAAAGATAAGAGTAGGAGTATGCCATGCAAAGTAGAGGTGGGTAATAATACACAATATCATGATCAGTATTAAAGAGACCTTAAAAATAACTTTGTCCGACTCTCACACCCATATATATAAAATATCCTCATGTAATGGAAAGATTTCCAGGCAACAGAAAATAGGGCACGCAGAAATAAAGAGACAGGGTTTAGACAAACAGGTTTCTCCATACCATCTCGGGAAATTTAGCACCATTTGTAGAAGAGGTATCAAAACGCTAAACCTGACAAAGTGTCCAGAGCCATCAAAGTAGCTGCAATAGGGGATGTACTAAATAAAATATGCCAGCAAGTGTGTCCAATGTTTTCTAGCCTTCAGGAGGAGTAGGGAAAGGATGCTCATATCGACCAGCCCATTTTGAGGCTGCGTTATCGTGGTGGCCCCCAGTAAGGAGTGGGAACTTTGAATGAAAGATGATCTGCTAGGGTCAAAGTCTGTATTTTTTCCAAGTTATTTATTAAATTATTTTTTGACGAGGAAGGCGCACAAGAATACTACGCAATGTAACATTGCCATCAGATATTTGTGGGACCGTTAAATTAAGCATAGGGCGAGTACAGATCAAAGCATAGGCTCTTTGTTCCGAGAGGGTTGTCCCCTCAGAATTACAAGTTTGGTGTTTCAACTGGAGACCTGAGATGCTGAGTACTTGCACCCGCACTTGAGGTAATGATGCCTGGGCTATCAGTAACTCTGGCGGGTGGAATTACCGGGCTGATTCTTGGCGTATTCGGACTGGAGCCCATTGTCGTGGTAAAAAGGTATTACGTACTTCAGCAAAAAGAGTTTAGATTTCACTGCATCTCCTACCAAGGTGATAACCAGTTATAAAGTGGTTTTCCAAGAGAGTAGACTGAGCTTGCATTAAACTGGAGTCTCTAAGTAAATGGGAACAAGACTTAACAAAATCCCAATGAATCTGACTGACTGGCTTAGAGTCTTTCCCACTGAAGGGTATGAGTGAAAGAACTGGTTATAATGGCACCCGGCACCCTCCCATGAGTAAGAAAAGAACTCTTGGGTGTTTTTTTAATTCCTGTCCATCCAAAAGGTATCCTGTATGTATTCATCTTAATACCAGTTTCAAATAAGCTTCGAATGAACACCCCAACATCATCAAGAAAAGGGGTTAATCCCACTTTCCAAAGCACAGTATCAGAACCTCAGCCATTGACTTCCATTTCTAATTCTGTGTAACCCTTTCTGGAAGCTGAGTCCAACACAATCACCAAGATGTATCTAGTTGGATAAACAAGGAGAAATGTTTTTTCCTTGAATTAGGCTCTCAGGTCTAACACTGAAGGTAAGGGTATAGCCTTTTGCACCAGTTCACAAACAGGTTTAGAGATGGAAGAGTGGAAACCAGGGCTGGCAAGCCCAGCCAGAGCAAAATTGAGGACAATTAGTACAACTTCTGATTTTTTTTTTGACGTAGTTGGAGAGTGGCAGGAGAAGAAATTCACATGTATGCAATATATAGTTTCCATGTCAAGTGACCATGAAGGCATTATCTTTGGAGCGCCTATTTGTTTGCATTGAGTAAGTGAATCCTATACACCTAGGAGTTCTGGCTTTTAACAAACTTGATTTGAAAACAAAAATATCTGAAAAATTAATGGCATTTGGCTTAGCCGAACTCATGTGGAACTTGAGTGATTCAGCTGGTCTGCCTGGACAACGTTGATCCCAGTAGGATAAATTGTAACTTGGAAAAGAGGTAAAAAGTATAAAGAGTTAGTGCTTATAAGCATCACTGGATGGAGGGATTCAAACACCCCCTCTGAAAAATGATGGAAGTTAATGGCTCAAAAACCAGGGGGTCAGAGACTCAGCGGTAGTAGGATAATGTAGCATTGGTTGACAGATTTCACTGTCCATTGGAGTTGATGGCTAGTTTGTGGCATCGCTATGCAGAAAGCCTTAAGAGCGGGAAGCCTCTGGTGCCAATCTCACTACCATCTGATAACAGAAGTAGGATGCAGTACAGAAGATCATCCTTTGCAGAAGCAAAAAATTAACAATGTCATGCTAATTGGATCACCCCGATGAGGTGCTTCTGCTGAGACACCAAGAAGCCCGTCATAGAGAGAGAAAATGGCTTAAAATGGTTCTGTTTTCTTAAGAGTGGAAAAAAAAACACTGTCAAAAGCACAACCAGATTACATCCCTTCTGCAGCTGGATGCATCTACCTACCTCCCTATTTTATGCAACGGTACAGTTCAATACATTGTGTCCATATGCTTATTACCTTCTTTTATTGGCTGAAGGTGCCTTTTTCCCTTATGGTACGCCAGGATGTCTTGCAGAGATTTAAGACAGAGGAAGGATAGGTACTGGCTTGCTCCAAAATCACAATTGTATTTAGATGAGACCTAAAGAAGGAGCAGGTTGACATGGCTTCTTGGACTTGAAGGCTTGCAGACAGGCCTGTGCTGCCAGAGACAGTGCACAGGAGAAGGCACAGCTATTGTAGTTTACTTTTGAATACATTCCACTTGCACTACTGAAAAACCTCATCTGTAAACAGGTATGATCGATTTTTGCCATCAATCAGGTTATCCCATTATGTTGCCTGCATATTTGGTTCCAAGGAAACAATTCACAATCATGGCTGGCAGAAAGAAAAGTGGAAAAATTCCGAGGCATTTGAAAACACCTGATCATCAGAGCAGAGCTAGATGTAACACAGACCCTCTGTGGGTACAACTGGAAACTGAAGTGTATGGACACAGGTGGACATAGGACCATGTACCATCACGGGGCACCACTTGAAACCACCAAATGCACTGTGGCATTTGGGACCAGACTGACTAAGGCTCTTCCATGAGAGACTTCATAACATTGTGTGCCACAAAATAGACATCCCCTGCAACATCTGCACAGACTCCTTGTCTTTTTCCAGTTTCGTAGTACGCTCTCGCACCACAAATACAGAACTCCAGCCTTTTTGCCGTATTTCTTTCTCCCCCAGTTGCTTTTCAATTTTTGTGCTGTCTTGATCATGTTTGCTATTTTCCTTTTTCCTTTTAGGAAGAAGCCGCTGATGGTGATTCACCACCTGGACGAATGTCAATACAGCCAAGGTGAGGCATGTGGCTGGCTTTTGGCCTATTAGAAATTGTGGGCCACTGTTCTGCACCACAGCATCATCCCCAAAGGTGGGGACTGCCTCTCCTGCTTATGTGCAGGATGTATCTCTACTGCTCCTGTCTAGGGTCACTCTTACTGTTGAGAAGAAACAGCACCATCAGGGAAAGTGAAAGCTCCCCCCACACAAAGGATCTAGAGGACAAACGGCAACACCGCAAGCATCTCCTCATACCCAAGACAGCTTCCTGACTGGCAGCCCTGTGAGCTCCATTTCACACACATAGAAGGGGTACAACTGATACAAGTTACATCCCAAGCTGCTAGCTCCACAGAATAGATACAGCACAGGGATGGGCAGTGCAAGCTTCCCTCACACACAGGATAGGCATTTGTTTTACAGCAGTGCACGCTTTCCTTGTACACGAGGGACATCTTAACCCCTTGCCAGTATCTGATCCTATCAACGTTATAATTAAAAAGCAGTTGTAATGTACTTCCAAGCTTTTCGCAGCTAGAATATTATTTTGCAAACCGACCTATGTAGTAATAGGTCAGTTCGCAAAATAAGGATTCAGAGTGGGTTGCAATCCGACCTACCTAATTCATGTTCATTAGGTTGGCTGCAAATTGCAACTCATCCATCTGCCAAAACCACAGAAATTGTGGTGTGCAAAAAGTCAACAGACCCCCATCCCTGATTGCTTAAAAAAAAAAAAAAAAAAATAAAATATATATATATATATATATATATATATATATATTAAACATCAACCTGCTTAAAAAGCCACCTTTCTTTTAAAAATCAGCCTGCCTTCCGTAAAAGACGGAGCTACTTAAAAAAAGCTTTTCTTGTTTTAAATGTTTTGATCGCTGGCGGCTGCTCATCATCATGTGACCCTGGGCAAAAGCTCACTTAATCTCCCCGACGACCCCCAGCACCTTGAAACCTTAAGGGGTGATGTGTTTGTGCTTTAAAAATAGGAATTATTACGTCAGGGAGCAGCACCCTTAGTAAGAGTGCCTAATATTTTTAAAGAGCTGCCGCGGGCCATCCTTAAACTCTCTAGACATTCAGAAAGGTTTATATGGCTACCATCTACCTCTTGAATGCAGTTCTGATGTGTAGATGACAGGTTTTTGTTCAGGTACTTGGACAACTTAATGCCTGATGAAATCAGCTAACCCTGTCCCAATACCCAAAGCCATCCATCCGCAGAGGTGCCAGGCTCTGTACCGCTGGGCTGCTTCCCAGAGTCCAGAATCAATCAAGTGCAAGCTTAGTACTGGTCCCTTAGGTTGTATAAATGACTCTTTTATTGTTCTGTTGCAGCTCTGAAGAAGGCATTTGCTGCTGATCCTCATGTGCAAAAGATGGCCAAGGAAGACTTTGTGATGCTCAACGTGGTGGTGAGTGTTCCCTCTGAGAAGCATAACCTATTGAAATGTTAGTGTCTTAAAAGTGTATAAAGAGCAATCATTAGGCTACAGAAGTGTCACTTCAGTCACCCAACTACAAAGGGACATACGTGTCTTGGGAACGTACTTAATTACAGATTTATTAGTAAGATAAATTGCTTAGGTTTCACAATAGGCAAGGAAACTAAAGTTCTTGATACATATAGCATTCATCTGATAAAGGCAATCCACACAGCCCCAGAAGATCAAATCTCACTACTAAAGCAGTACAACGACCATGGTAAAGATAGCAGCCGCAAAAGTAAGCCTCCTCCTCTTTCCCTTCCCCACCTGGGAAGCAGCACTAGATCACCTGTATCAGAGCATCTGAAGCCAGCTGGAGGTCAGGTGCACTGCTTTCTACAGACTTGATAGGCAATATCTCTGGACCAGTGGGTCCTTCAAATTGTAGAAAGGGGATATACACTACCCCTTCCCACAGACCATTCCCATATTCGTCGTCTAAGATCCTTTTAGTCAGAAGACCATCTCCACATCTTGCAGCAAGGACAACACTGGAGTTGATGCCAAAGCAAGGAATTGGGCAGGGGTGCTGCTCTTGGTGCTTCTTGGGTATCAAGGAGGATGGCGGCCTTTGTCTGATCCTGGATGTCAGGGTGTTGTACCTCTCTCTCTGTAAGAAAATGTTCAAGATGCTGTCCCTGGTTTGGGTAGTTTTAACACTGGAAGTAGGAGCCTGCTTGGTGTCCTTTGACTTACAGAACGTGTATTTCCACAATCTTATCATAACATCTCACAGAGGCTCCTGCAATTTGTGGTAGGGCCCATTTGATAGCAGTTAGTAGTCCCCCCATCTGACTTGACATCAGCACCTCGAGTCTCCATAAAGGTCATGGCAGTGTTGATGGCTCATCTCAGGAGGAGAATCCTGTAGTCCCATACCTGGATGACTGGCTGTTTAAATCAGATGGTGTTGTATCCTTTGCTCTTTGCAGTTGGTAACATCCCAGTTTTTCAATCTGAGATTTTCGATCAACGTTCCTAAATCCAACATAGAGCTCTTTAAGCAAATCCTGTTTGTTGGGGCATTTCTGAATACAACACTGATCTGGGTCTTCCGTCTTCCATAGAGGATCCACAACAGTTGGGATTTCATTCTGATGTTTCAGAAGGGGACTCCAGTCCCGATTGGCCTATGCATGCTAGGTCTGCTGGCTTAGTGCATCCTCCTGGTCATGCAAGCATGCTGGCACATGAGGAATCTCCAGTGGTGCCTCTGCAGGCAATAGTTTCAGTACAGGGGAGATCTGTTAACCGCATGCGTGCGGGCGGAATTCCGCCCGTACGCTGAGTTTTTTTAAATCGCATGTTACGTGACGAGCTGGGCTCGTCATGAGTGTGCGAGGAGGCTACCTCATGACGAGCCCAGCACGTCATGAGCGTGGAAGGGGTTAAACACCACAGTGATCTCTCAGGGACATGCAGCGGATCTAGGAAAACCTATTGTGTGGGATGTTCTTTCACCCTACAGCTGTAGCCATAGCTCTGATTGATACTTCCTCTGTAGGGTGGAATGCACATCAGGAGGAACTGGATATCAGAGGACTCTGGTACCCAGAGGATCAGGTAATTCACATCAACCTGCTTGAACTGAGGGAGATTTGCTTGTGTTCAATGCCTTCCTCTCCTTCCATTCGTGGTCAGCCAGTCTCGATCTTCATTGGTAACAATTCTGATCCTCCATTATCCATCACAAGGAGCCTTCAGGGGCGCGTTTCAGTTGAGGAGGCATTTTCTACGCCACTACTTATTTCCTCCCATGCACTAGATTCCTTGTGTTTTGAAGAAGATTCGACAAGACCAGACCTAAATAATCCTCACAGTCCCAGATTGGCTGAGAGGAGTAGTATGCAGATCTCCTGTACCTCTCTCTAAGTCCCAGCTCTTTCTTCATCTCAGAGTAGACCTCTTCTCCCAGTTTGAGGGGCAAGTCCTGCTTCCCAATCTCTAGAGCCCCATCGTCAGGTTTGGAGGCTGAGCTGGGACACCTAAGTTCATTTCAGCGGCCTGGGGAAGTGCAGAAGGTCATTTTGTCTTCTCGAAGTGATTTCACAAAATGGTGTACTCTGAAAGGTGGAACAGATTTGTCACTTGGTGTGCCAATAACAATGTGGTTCCCTTAAGGGCTCACCTGTTGGGCATCCTCAAGTTCCTGGTTTCTTTAGCTCATGAAGGGTATACTTTAGGGGCGATTAAAAGGTTATTTGGCATTCTTGTTTTATTTTCTCTACCTTCCAGGCCAGCCTTCCCTTTTAAGCCACCCATTTTCTTCAAGTGTCTGAAGGGACTAGAAAGTTTCCTCCTACTCTAGTTGTTATTCCGCAATACTGCCTTAATTTGGCAGCAGAAACGAGGGTTTGAAACGTAAGGACAGCAGAGTGACATTGGAAGTCAGCAGGAGCAAAGCAGCTCTCCATGAACAGGTGAGACCGGAGAGCCCGCATGCTGACAGAAAACTATTCCTGGAGTAACTGTACACTATCTGTTAATGAACTACATACGCCAGTCGTCATGACCGTCCCGCCTGCATTGACATTCTCATGACTCACCTTGTATCGAGTGAATGTTGGGTCAGACAGCTTACGCACGAAGCAGCAGTGACTTGGTAAAAACGTTTTTTTTATTTTGGAGTAGCAAATGAGGGACACTTAGGAATTGGCCTTGGCCGCTTCTATCTGAACAGGTTATGTTGGGCAAAAGGCGCTCTGCAAAGTTGGGGGGGACAGGAAGATTTAGGTCCACCATGTAGGGAGGCATCGAGGGGTCATTTGTTGGGGATTTGCTTGGTTTTGCTTTTTATGAACTTGTTTCAATGTTTTATGTGTTGCACACTGTCATTGACATGGTCTTGATTTCCATGCCTGAGTCCTGCTTGTGGCACCCGGCCCCTCCCACCGCGGTCTGAGCTTACCCACTACCCATCCTCCATACACTCACTCACAATGATGACTTTGATGGCTCCTAATATTAAAATATTATCCTGAAATGTAAACGAACTAGTGGACAAACTCAAAAGAGAGGTAGTATTACAGGAGATGCATCTCAAGGGTAATACCTATTGAGGATTGGACAGGTGGGGATATAAAATGATAGTCCATGCTGGATGCACCACAGGATCCAGAGGGGTGGGCATCCTGATGCGAAAATCTCTGCCATTCCCAGTGCAGAACACTTGGTAAGATCGATATGAGAGATATGCTTCACTTTCTGGAAGATGGGAGTGTAACATGCTGAATATCATGTCAGAATATGTTCTCCACAGGCTACATGATGCGGCGTTCTCAGAGCTAAGTGCTCTCCTTTTACTACTCCCAGATGGCGTACTAATATTGGCTGGAGATTTTAATGCAGCTCACTGTGCGACTAAGGACTGTTGGCCTCCTTGGCAGACTGGATCTTCCAGTCGTCCTCTAGCTGACTTTTTGGTGGCCCTTGAACTCGTTGATATATGGCGTGTCCGCAACCCAGTAAAGCTACAATACACATTCAACTCGGGAGCCCAGGACAGCCTATCAGGAATTGATTACACCCTCACCCTGTCCCACCTACGCCCTCACTTTTGGAAGGTTTGTCATCTCGCCTGGGGAATATCTTACCACTCCCCAGTCTGCAGGGTTTATGGTGAGGCAACCACCAATGAGTTGTAATTAACCCCTGGTATCAAAAGGTTCCCCATATCCATGCGGAACTCTCTATAACTATGGAAAACTACTTCAAGGAAAATGAGAGTTCGGTAGACTTGACACTATGGGAAGCATGTAAGGCTGTTATAAACGGCCAGGGGTTCTCATTGATTGTGGGACATAAAAAGAAAAAAGGGCCCGTTCCCAGTAGCCTTCCTATTGAGCTTTACAAGCTTACAGCACCTACAATTGCTCCCCATCTCCTCAAAATGTTTATAGAAAGCCGAAAAGCGGGCTCCTTACCCAGAAAACAGAGACTGTCCAACATAGTTGTTACACATAAAGACAGCAAATTGCTGGAAGACTGTGCTTCAGCCAGGCCTATTTTGCTTTTAAATGCAGGGGTTACAATTTTAGCTAAGCTATTGGCCCCGCGATTGGTCCCGGTGGTCAGGATGCTGATCCATCCGAATCATCCGGCTTCATGCTGGGGCACAGAACCGCTCTTAATCTGCGGTGCCTACATGGTGTCTTGGGGCACAAGAATTTGTGAGTACGCTCTTGTGCTCTTGCTTGATGCAGGAATGGCCTTCGATGCCGTTGAGTGGCCATTTATCTTCGAGGTCTGATATGATTCAGCTTCTGCCCGCGTTTTCTGTCATGGTGGGGCTCCACTATACTGACCCTTTGGCTCAGGTAACGGTGAATGGAGGCACCTCATCAGTGTTTCCGGCTCTAATGTAGCACACGTCAGGTATGTCCATTCTCCCCCTTAATATTTGCCCCCTAGTCCTGGAGCAACTCGCGGCTTGGATATGCGGTGACCTCCTGATTAGAGAGCTTTGATGGCAGAGGACTGGAAGGATAAAATCTCCCTTTAAGCAGATGAAATCTTACTTTATGTCTCGGATCTAATTCACACCCTTGATAGAATTATGCATGTATTCATCCTGTTTCGTCAGTACTCTGGGTGTACCATCAATTGGAACAATTCCCTGCTCTATCTCCTTCACGGAAATGGACTGCATTTTCCCAGCATATGTGCCGCGAGTGTCGTTGTGGAGGGGTTCCGTTATTTAGGAATCTATATCACCGCAGATCTGGGCATCTTTCACGCTCACCACCTAGAGCCCTCTCTAGCATGTCTGCGGGGAGATGTTCAGCATTGGAGGGCTCTGCCTCTGTCGCTTCTGGGGAAAGCTTTTTTATTTAAAATGATAGAGCTACCCCATTTTCTTTATGCCCTTGAGAACACGCCCTACCCAGTCCCAACATCCTATTTCCAGACTATCGATCAAGAAACTAGAATACTACTCTGGGATGAGGGATCCATGAGAATAGCTGCCAAAAAATTGACAAGGAGCTGGTATGATGGTGGTATTGTGCTACCATTCATACAGAAATATTACTGGGTGGCACAACTCATAACCATGAACCACTGGGTTTACCTTCATGACCTGGAACCAACTTACTGCATGGATCTGCAAGCCATGCAGCCGGGGAAGTTACCGCAGGGCCATTTATTGAGTAGCACGTCTCACATCCTTCCCAAGTCCCACGGCAGTCACCCTCACTCTTTGCCACAAAACATTAACTTCACTGGGTTGGCGAGGTGGGATCACACTGGTCACTCCCCTGTGGAACAATGCACGACCAGGCACATTGGGGACACAGCCAGAATTTAACACATGGGACCTCATTGGCATTGCAAGGTTGGGAGATCTATGGACACTGGATGGAGCTATTCCATTCGCTGACTTGCAGGCTGAATATCAAATGGCACCCTCTGAGACCTACAGATACCTGCAAATCTAACATTCACTGCAAAGGGCATTGGGGAAAGGGGAGGAGCTCCCCGAATCATCTCCTTTCGAGGATAGACTATTTGACTGACAATAAGCCTAAAAATGTGGTTTCCCTTACTTACCGCAAGCTAATCAACAACTCACCCGAAACCCTGATGCAACTGCGGGAACACTGGGAGCGAGACCATGAGGACCTGGAGGGTGACAAGTGGCCTAAGGTTTTGGCATCCCCTTGGGAGGTGGCCTTATGATCTAGATTCAGTCTAGTGCAACTGAAAATACTGGATATGTGCTACTATGCATGCACTACCCTTGTGAAGATAGACAGGGCAACCACAACAATGTGCCTAAGGAACTGTGGCCAGATAGGCACGTTTTACCACATGATATGGAGCTGACCGGACATACAGGGGTACTGGCAATCAGTGGTGGCTTGTCTGAATGATATTTGTGGGAGTAAAATGGAGGTCTCCCCAAAGTGGTGTTTGTTGGGTAGAAACTGACCTCACCTGCATGAACCAGATCTGGATGACTGAGGCGAATGGTGGCAAAACGCAATATTGCTCATGTTTGGAGAGCTAAACAGCTGCCGTAACTGAATGATTGGAGGTGGATATGGATTGGTGTATGCTTGCGGGAAGGGTGGTCTATGAGAGCTGGGGCTGTCCAGGGTAAATTGACCAAAATTTGGGGAAATGGAACGATCATAGGGATGGATTATGCCCTTCCTCTGGAATTGCGGAAGCTGATCTTTAGGGCCAGGGCCCCCCAGACACCACTAATGTTCAGTAAACTGTTTATGTGGTGGGGTGGTGGTGGGGGCAGGGGTCGCTAGAAATCACGAGGAGAACGATTTTAATTGGTTGTGTCTTGAAGCTGAACTATATCATGTTTATTTGCAATAAAACGATTTATTTAAAAAAACACACACACACTACTGTACTGCGGTATTATAGTCAATGCCTGAATCTTCAATAAAGTTTATAAGCTGGATCATTGTTTGATGGTGAAGTTTTATTCAGCTGAATGACAGAGGCTCCTGGAGATCCAGCAAGAGGTCTGGCAAGAAACTCTAAGCACAGATAATTATAGTATTTTCCAGCAATGGAAATGTTCTCAAGCAGAATGTGCATTCATTATATGAGTAAACACTCCTTCTTGGTACACTGATAACTATTGTTAAACAGTGCACTCTTCCAACCTCAGATGCAACCTGAGAAGCACTTGCCAGAACGACAACAGCATAATCCACTCCCTAGTCTCCTTATGCCATCCAGAGTTGACCTCGGCATACTACCTTTAGTTATTAGTCACTGAAGCTCGAGCATGTATTAGGGTGGAGCAATGTGTTCATGTGTATGGGAAAAATGGAGATGATTTAGTTGTTTTCGTTTATGGCCTACGTATCACATTACGGTATGCCAACTTACCTGTAATTTCGGGGCAGAAGTATCACATTGGTATTTCTGGCCCCCTTAGAAGAAGTTCCTTAATGGGCAGCCTTCTTAATATAGAAGTTGGTTGAGATTTTAGGTAGGAATCATCTCTTATTCCATGTCCAGATCCTCACTCAATTCATAACAGATTTTAGGAACGTTTCATCACACTTTACTGGCATGGGTTAGAGATTTGCGGTCTTCACTATGAAAGTTTCCAGTTGCGAGTTATCATAGACTCAAGGCCAGTGCTTAGTTTGGAATAGAATGAGAACTGGTGCCCAAAGCCCTTCTCAGAAACAAGTGGCCAAGGCTTTTTTCGTTATAACACATTTTGATTAGGTTTTAAATCACCAAATAAAGTACAGATACAGACGCATTTCACTTACACAGTATAATCAGCTTTGGAAAAAAATCACATCAACCAGTCAATCCATAGTAAGCCCCTCCCCACCTCCTCCAGATCTTGTCATGCTTCAGTTGATAGCCTTGGGCAATGTTAATAGATTTTTCATGTTGAGCGCACCAGTCCACTCCGCCCTCCATTCTGCTAGGGTTGAGGAGTTCCATCGCCGAGCAACGCACCAGTCCACTCAGTCCTCCATTCCGCTAGGGTTGAGGAGTTTCATCACCGAGCAACGCACCAGTCCACTCCCGTCCTCCATTCAGCTAGCGTTGAGGAGTTCTATGACCGAGCAACGCACCAGTCCACGCCCGCCCTCCATTCCGCTAGGGATGAGGAGTTTCATCACCGAGCAACACACCAGTCCACTCCCGCCCTCCATTCAGCTAGGGTTGAGGAGTTCCATCGCCGAGCAACGCACCAGTCCACTCCCATCCTCCATTTGGCTAGTGTTGAGGCGTTCCATCCATGTCCAGATCCTGAATTAATTCATAACAGATTTTAGGTACGTTTCATCACAGGTTACTGGCATGGGTTAGAGATTTGCGGTCTTCACAGAGCAACGCACCAGTCCATTTCCGCCCTCCATTCAGCTAGTGTTGAGGAGTTCCATCACCAAGCAACACACCAGTTCACTCCCGCCCTCCATACCACTAGTGTTGAGGAGTTCCATCTTCGAGCAATGCACCAGTCCACTCCCGCCCTCCATACCACTAGTGTTGAGGAGTTCCATCGACGAGCAACGCACCAGTCCACTCCCGCCCTCCATTCCGCTAGGGTTGAGGAGTTCCATCACCGAGCAACGCACCAGTCCACTCCCGCCCTCCATTCAGCTAGGGTTGAGGAGTTCCATCGCCGAGCAACGCACCAGTCCACTCCCTTCCTCCATTCAGCTAGTGTTGAGGCGTTCCATCCATGTCCCCATCCTGAATTAATTCATAACAGATTTTAGGTACGTTTCATCACAGGTTACTGGCATGGGTTAGAGATTTGCGGCCTTCACTATGAAATTTTCCAGTTGCGAGTTATCATAGACTCAAGGCCAGTGCTTAGTTTGGAACAGGATGAGAGCTGGTGCCCAAAGCCCTTCTCAGAAACAAGTGGCCAAGGCTTTTTTCGTTATAACACATTTTGATTAGGTTTTAAATCACCAAATAAAGTACAGATACAGACGCATTTCACTTACACAGTATAATCAGCTTTGGAAAAAAATCACATCAACCAGTCAATCCATAGTAAGCCCCTCCCCACCTCCTCCAGATCTTGTCATGCTTCAGTTGATAGCCTTGGGCAATGTTAATAGATTTTTCATGTTGAGCGCACCAGTCCACTCCGCCCTCCATTCCGCTAGGGTTGAGGAGTTCCATCGCCGAGCAACGCACCAGTCCACTCAGTCCTCCATTCCGCTAGGGTTGAGGAGTTTCATCACCGAGCAACGCACCAGTCCACTCCCGTCCTCCATTCAGCTAGGGTTGAGGAGTTCTATGACCGAGCAACGCACCAGTCCACACCCGCCCTCCATTCCGCTAGGGATGAGGAGTTTCATCACCGAGCACCAGTCCACTCCCGCCGTCCACTCCCGCCGTCCATTCCGCTAGGGTTGAGGAGTTCCATCACAGAGCAACGCAACAGTCCATTTCCGCCCTCCATTCAGCTAGTGTTGAGGAGTTCCATCACCAAGCAACACACCAGTTCACTCCCGCCCTCCATACCACTAGTGTTGAGGAGTTCCATCTTCGAGCAATGCACCAGTCCACTCCCGCCCTCCATACCACTAGTGTTGAGGAGTTCCATCGACGAGCAACGCACCAGTCCACTCCCGCCCTCCATTCCGCTAGGGTTGAGGAGTTCCATCACCGAGCAACGCACCAGTCCACTACTGTCCTCCATTCAGCTAGGGTTGAGGAGTTCTATGACCGAGCAACGCACCAGTCCACTCCCGCCCTCCATTCCACTAGGGTTGAGGAGTTCCATCACCGAGCAACGTACCAGTCCACTCCCGCCCTCCATTCAGCTAGGGTTGAGGAGTTCCATCACCGAGCAACGCACCAGTCCACTCCCATCCTCCATTCAGCTAGTGTTGAGGCGTTCCATCGCCGAGCAATGTACCAGTCCACTCCCACCCTCCATTTCGCTAGGGTTGAGGCGTTCCATCACCGAGCAATGCATCAGTCCACTCCTGCCCTCCATTCAACTAGGGTTGAGGAGTTCCATCGCCGAGCAGTGTCCCTCCTAGCCACCACTGTGGTGACACCCACAAATGTTAGGTCAGCCCACCTCATCAACCATACCCATCCGGGCCACCCTGGGGTCAGATCAAGGACTCACTCCAAAATCCGAAAGCTCATTGCACACTTGCAGCCAGTACACAGATATGATGTGGCAGCCCTAGACTACATGGTAGAAATCGGTCGGGCGCAGAACTAAAGAAAGCCGAATGGGGAATCCTGCCAACCGGCCAAGGCTTTTAAACATTGGTGCGTAAACTACCAAGACTGCGTAGTCTTGAATCGACACCATGGTTCTTCCACCCACTATTTGACAGTCCTCTGGCCCGTTAAGTCATGCAGGTTCCTTTCTCCCGTAACAATTTTTGTTATTCTTTCTCTACTTGCTTATTTTCTCTTTGTGTGTTTTTCCCTCTCTTGCTCACAGTTAATGTCTGATGAGGCGGTGCCCCACACCAGAAACCACAAGCTCAAATTAGCACTACGCAAAGCGCAGAGTATCTCAGTTTGACAGATTGGAAATAAAGATAGCAACTGAATGCCGATTATCACAGGTTTAAAGTATAGGTTGTTTAGACAGATACAGAGTACAAGTATGGATTGGCAGACATTCAATAACAACTGTCTCACGGTTGTGGTGTGGATTGTCACAAATTCCAGCTATAGTTAAATACAAATTTCAGATGTGTATTGTCGCATATCCCAGGCATATTTAGTTTCCAAAAAAGTGTTATTAAAAATTCTTAACACAGTCTCTCAAACTTTCAGGCTACACAGTCACGGATTCCAGGGCTTCATCTGTGCAGACAGTGGGCATGGAAATTTATTTTGGGGATCAGCAATGGTCTTTTTTTCCAGCAGGCCTTGATCCAGAGCAAGAGAAAGAAGGGCAGAAAAGGAAGAGAGGAAAAAAGAGGAAAGTAGGATAAAGGTGACATAGGGCGGAGGATGGGATTAAAAAACATAACATGCAAGCGTGGGATAGACAGGAATTGTATGGTGCTGGAATAAAGACTCTTGAGATGAAATGTAGACTGTATAGATTTGCTTTTCTGCAATCTCGACATTTGGCATCCCTGTCAGCAGAACCCCATGGAAAACTTTGGATCCTTGCACTTATTTATTGTTATTAATGAGTCACTGATAACAGGGCCCCACTGTCACAGATTCGGTCTGGGGGCTGATGTGTTAGGAAACGAGGCTGAAGCAAAGATTAGTAGACTGAGAATCAACTCGCACAGGAGAGGGGATTTCTCGCATTACCGAAGGAAAACATTGAACCTGTAATACCACACTTGGGATCCAAGGGAGTAATTCCCACCAGAGAACGTATCGCTCCCTATCTGAATATTCAAACACACAAAAGATGCACTCTGCTAAAACCGGTGTTGTGTACCAAGTACAAAGGGAAGGAAGCTTTTTTAAGGACGAGAACCCTCACTCACCCAAGGGTGACGTGCTTCATCATTGGGCTCCCTCCGCACATCGGGCAGCAGGGTCCTAGATGTGGGCTATGACTCTCCACCGAGTGTAGCGGGTCGAGAGGAGCTGAGATATTGTTTTCAGACAAAGGGATGCCACAAAGTGGTTTAGGTGAGTGAGGGGGCAGAGTGCAGTGAAAAAAGTGCAAGATAGGTTACAACTATCTCAAGGGCTCAATGTATTTATTCAGTAGTGTCCTTAGATAGGATTCAAAATAAGAGGACAGGAGGTTCAAAACAAATATACCCCCGTAAACTTTGAACCTGCTCAGAGAGAAACTTGATGTCCTCCCATAAGTGCAGTGCAGGTTTCAATATCTGGACACCTCCAGGGGTGTTTCAGCTTATAGAAACAGGACATCTGCCCAGTGTGTATTTAGTAACCCTTGCGATGCAGATTTATCCAGACACAAAGGTTGGCAGGATAACAGGTGGAGCAAAAACCACAAATTCTAGCAAGAAATCAGAATAGCAAATGTATGAAACAGAATGAAGGGGAAAAACAGACAAAATGGAATTGAAGACCAGGTAAAGAACAGCTATGGAATGCACAGGCAAACTACATTGTTGCAGCAATCCAAGCCAAAGGATCAACTGCTAGTAAACATGAGGGCGCAGTTCAGTAACCCGCTGACAACCTGCATACAGAATATTTCATCCGGGAATTTTGAATCCTTCTCAAACAGCACAGCTCCCTTTACTTCAATATACAAAGAGCAGAAGACATCTCAAGCATACAGTAAAGTATTGTGGTATATTATATGGAGACAGATTCTAAATCTTGATCGGGCTATGGGAAGGGATCCTCATAACAATGTGAAATGCAAAATCACAACTTTCATCTTTTTGTGCCATCTGGCACAATTAGAGGTCTTGACACCAGATGCGAGGCAAACTCTCCATCAAGCCGAAGGCGCCCATTCTGTTCTGCGATCTCGTAGCAAATCCTACATCTTGTGGTTTGAGGGAGAGGATCCTCCATCTTGTAGCAGCAGATCCTCAATAGCTTGGTGTGGGATCAGATGCTCTGTCGTGGTGTGGAATGCTGAAGCACATCCTCCATCTTTGTCAGGAATACACAAATAACAATATCTTTTGTAGTATCTTCTGGATGCATACAAGCAAGCCAATGACATAACCAACTTTCCCCCCTAACCCTGATGTCAGAATTCTTGTATCCTTCCTTCTGGTTAATAACTTCCGGAGGGCTACTCGTGATATTCAATCCATCCCTGCGGTTAGAAGTCCAGAAAATGGGAGATCATCATAATAATTTTACATTGGTACAGATGCTAGAACTCATATGGTGGTTGCTAGTCTGCCCGTATTCTGTGTTGTCTTGCAATGTTACTATGTTTAGTGTTGGAATGTACAGAGCGGAGTGTTTCAAAACGACTGTTAATAATCTGTAAAGAGACACTTCTACTTTTTAACCTCCAGAAAATTTAAGGGCATATTCTGATCATCTAACTGTAGCCACATAACCCTGAATTTTGCAAATATAGAATAAACAACTCAACTGTGGGTGCCAGTGCCAGGGAAGTCCAATCACAGGGAGCCAGAGGTACTGTGGAATGCATATTGATTCAAGGTTTTCAGTACAGGGAGGATACTTCCACATTATTTACTGCAAAGTTACACCTTAAAATGCTCTAAGCAATTCTCGTTCTAATCACCGCTCTTCTCTGGTCCCACAGCATCCCATCACGGACACCAACTTGGCACCGGATGGTCAGTACGTCCCAAGGATCATGTTCATTGGTGAGTTTCTTCTCAGCACCTAAGAAAGAGTGATCTCTGAGCAACACAGTTGATTTGTTAGCAAGCTGCGATGCCCCCATGCACATATTATGTGATGGTGTCCGTTTGCAGAGGCCACAATTACTGAACTTATTCCACCTTGCACGCATAATCTCTCTACACATGTTCTCCTCAATGCCATTTCTCACAAAACTACCAGAAGTACTGACATAGATATTCACTTCTGGTAGCAGTTCAAGAATAGGGTTGCTGAGGACAGACTAAACACGTACTCTATACTCTGCATCAGATACGTCTGGTCATTAGCGAGTGTTTATTACAACAGGAGTACCCATTGCAGATATCAACCAGCTGCAAATTACTTATGAAAAGTGGCCATATTTGCTCACTAAAAAAATCTCCATAAAGAAGACAGCATACTGGCACCTGGAAAGCTTTGGTGGCTACAAGCACAGCGCTAACCCATCCTTTCCAGGCTACTCCACCCACTGGCAAAACTACCTCTTAGTCATTCACTCGTGTAGCTTTAATTCAACCCAATCTCAATAACACAATGGCTGCAGCTGCTTGCAGTCATTTGTTCAAGGAATATACCACCATGAGGGGCAGAGGGGCAGAAGGACAGCTTGGTAAACACGGTAGGGAATCCTCTACCTCACCATTCTGGTTTCTTTTTCTTCACAATTGTGTCTTTCTCTTGAAGATCCATCGCTGACTGTTCGCACCGACATTGCAGGCAGATATGGAAACAAACAATATACCTATGAGGCTGATGACATCCCAGAACGTAAGTCGAATCTGGTGAATAATTCCTTGATTGATCTGGGTGGTCGTTCCAAAAGCAATGTGCTATAAAAGCTACAGCTATGAATGTCTGGATCACAGTGCACGAGGGCCCCATTAGTAATATTCCTATTTGTTATAAGATGCTATAAACCAGTTTTATTACTTGCGATGAAACGCTTTTGCTTCCAATCTATAGCATTCCCTCTGAATTACACTCCATTCACAGAACCACAAGGTTGGATAGCAAAATGCGAGGCTTGTGGGAAACAAGCATGAGCGGTGAGGCTTGTGCCCAATGACTAAAAATAGGGATGTTCTGTCAAACGTTTTCAATGAACTTGCATACAACAGAGCTCAACGCTGGGTTGTGTCAAGGAGACAATTCATAGAGAGGTCAGAGAAAATTACTTTTTTTGCAATAGGTGGTTTGACCGCAGAGGTGTTGTTGGCTAGTGCATGTCTTAATATGGGTTTGGGGACTAATCAGTGTCTACCGCTTACTGAGCTTCAGTGTTTTCTAGGCTTGTGGAGAAAGCATTTTGGAGCTTTCCCATGAATGCACAGTGATTATGACCAGCCCAGCTGCTTGCAGAGAAACATCTTCAGTAGAGATAGAGTATCAAGACTTACTTCTGATTACAAGCCTCGCTCCAACCTTTTGGGCTACTTAGAAGTACGGAAAAGTAAAGGGTGGTGCAGTTAAAACAGGAGTCAGTGGTAGATCCTTCTCCTGCTGGTGAAGTTACTATAGCAGGAATTAAGTGGTGAATGCATCAAAGTAGGTGAGGGGTCGCATAGATGAACTGACCCGATCCCAGTAGGTATCCTGCTGCCACTATCATTTCAGGGTGACTGGTAGGCTTTTAACTTTGGTGCTGGTGCCTAATTGACTACAACTACATTTGATCGATAGGGAGTTTGGCTTTACTTTTAGCAATTAGGAAAAGTTGGTTGTTCTGGAGCAAACTTATGTTAGGAAACTGATGGAGATTATTAATTCAATGGCAGACGGACACATTTTTTAGAGCCTGCGTCTGGCTGTGAACGTTGGTAATAGGTCAGTCGAGGAGTGTGTTACAGTCCCAGGAATCATCTAAGCGTCCATGGCCACCACTGGTCTTGCGGAAAGCAGATGGTGAAGAATATAGGTGATCCTAGAGAACCTTGCAGGTGTGTGAATGAGACCTCACAGTGGCTGGACAGGAAGGGGCTTGACTTCCTTTACTGTGGTCAGTGGGAGAAAGGTGGAGCACAAGGTGACCTCTGCTACTTTGGTAAGAGAACGCATGAGTTTGCCATCACCGACGTTTAAGGCTGTGCTGGGATTTGGTGGCTTAGTAACTGAACTGCTAGCAAGCTGAGGGAGGGTTGGTGTTCGCTTTCAAAGCGTCTTTAGCATGGGCGCCGGGCACATACAGGAGACACCTGGCCTGCAGTTTGGATCCTCTCATTTGTGCTTACTAAAATAATCCACAAATGTTTACTTTTCCCATTCAAAAACACAATGTAGTAATGAAATGTTAAATTGTGTGGCCAACAGCATTATGGCTTCTGTTTTCATTATGTCAATTTTCTGTGCAGTGATCACCAGCATGAAAAAGGCGAAGGTCCTTCTCCACACCGAACTCTAATGTGCCAGCGCCCCTGGTTAAGCCACCATCTGCCAGCAAGAGCCACATTGTACAAGCGCTGGGAAGAGATGCATGAGAAGCAGCCTATGAAGCCGGTCTACACAAAACCACCTACATATCCCTTGCAAATGTAACCACTGATGAGGCACAACCGTGGCAAACTTTCTCTTATGCTGGTTCTTTGTCATAGGGACCTCCTCTCCCACCAGCTCCACCTCATGGCCCCCCCAGTAAAAAGATAGAGAACACCCATCACCCCATACATAACTGTGCTGCGCTGTTCAAACCCAGCACTATACACCCAGATCTTGTTCGAGCGTGCACCCCCTTTGGCACCAAAAAGTTTCTGGACGCATTCATATGCATCTGGACTTTTTTTGTGGGAGGAAACGTGGTCTTGTACAACTCTTTGCCAGCCAGTGTGTTATATAGACCCCATCCTTGACAGAGGGTGACACACACACTGCTCTGGCAGCCGCCGTACGCAGACCTCCCTTTGCAATAGATTGTAAATAAACCACACTGGGCAAGTGGTCTCAGATACACCCCCTTCGGCAGGAGTTGTACTCACAACACTGAGCAAAGATTGTACATATGTAACCCAGGGCAGGGGGGAGCAAACAGTCAATACCCTGGCCAGGAGGATGCTACAATTGTTACTGAGAGCACTTGTACAGGCAGCAAGCACCCACGGCTGGGGTATCACCCACAACGTCCAGGTAATTGTCACATACATACAGGCAGTCTCTTAAATAAGTGTGTAACCTCTTTTCACCTCTGTATCGAATATCCTGTTTAAGAACAGAGTTGCCCAATTTCCGCTCTTTTCTGTTGTGGTCTTTAGTCGAAGGACTTCTTCAGGGTTCCAAGGTGATCTGCATTCCAACTAGTCTTTCACAAGCAATGGTGCCCGCGGACTCCAAACCCCATACAAGGAATCTGCCACCATATGTGTTAGATGATTTTTTTTCTGCGTTTATATATTTCTGAAAAATAAAGCTGAAAAACAACTCTGATGAGTCGGTCTCTTCCTTCTGCAGTCAGTGAGGTACTTTCATCACCCTGAGAAATACCGGTACTAAAGTTTCCTTTCAGAGAAGGTTTTTCTTGAACGCCTCGAGCCTTTAATCAAACAAAAACTGTATTTCTGCATAACAACTCAAAGATCCTACAAAGTACGAGTGCTCAGTTTACAAAAACATAACACAGTGACCAAGGGAAAACTAATATTGAGAGAAAATATGAAAAACATTAGAAAGTGCACTTATATTAGCTCCAAATCTTAGATACTCAAAGTCACATGTTCATAGTTTCAATTAGTTAAAAATGCAGGTATCAGCCCTACTCTGAGAAACATTCGTAAAAACGTTAGTGTGTCATTGTGCCTCCTCTAACCAAAACAGAGAACCAATAAAAATCGATTAAAGGACTTAATTAATTATGAAGGAAAAGCCAAAACGATTCATGCCACATTTCTCAACAGAGGCCGTCAGTCAAACAAAGAAAAATGTACAGTATTTGGTCTAATATTATTTGTTTTCCTCTAAAACCGGTAAAAGCAAATACTTTTGGCTTACTCGTGAGTTGGGGCAAAAAGTGCACCTTTCTAAAACCACATTCAATTCTAGGTGGGAAACGAGATCTGTTAGTAGCAATTATAAGAAACGTCAATCAAAAAAGACTGGTATCTCTTATTCTCAAGAAACATCCGCTTTTGGGCACAGATGGTACACCTTGTCAATACTGCATCATTTGCCCACATGGTCGGATTTAAAAAAACATATATTTGTCAAAAAGAACATTACAGCATCCTTTAAAACAAATCCTGAATAGACCTACGTCATTTTAGCCTCTGCAATGACAAAGCATGGAAAGGTGAACCCTGAGTTTCAGCCTGTCTGGTTCGTGCAAAACTTTCCACAACTTTCCAATGGAGAATCTCTAAAATGGAACAGATAGAGCGCAGGCCAGTGTTTGTGCAGAGTGCTTGGATAGGCTCAAAGGAATGCAGCTGTAGGAAAATGAGCAGAGAATTACACCTATATTCTTCACACGCGTGAATAACAAGAAATCAACCCCCATAACATCTAAGAAAAATAAGTGTTTTCCCCCTAAAAACAACTAGATATAAACGAAAAAAAAACAATTCAATGGGATTAAAGTCAGTTTTTCCTGGAATAAGGATGCAAAAATCAGGCTGAGTGGCACGGATGAAACCATCTTATGTTCACGACTAGTTAGCATCTTTTAATGCTACTTTAAAGCCTTCAATAAATTGTCAGCTTTTAGACCAATCACACACACTACTTTTAAAAACCTCATTCACCCACACCCAAGCAGTAGATACGTCTATGCTGAAAAACTAGGGCCTTGATAATTTCTCTCTTGGGTGCTGTATCAGATCTATAACTGTCCAAAGTCCAGTCAATCCTAAAGGGTTGACGACCAAATCAATGAATCCGAATAAGGAAGAAAACAGCAAAGGAGAGCAACCCTGACACACACAGCAACAAGGATCCCCTCTAACTTTCGTGGTGTGATTAGTTTTTAAGTCCTGGGGAAGAGGACTCCCCTGGACTGAAACTAATCCCTCCCATCAAAGTTCAGTTGAGAAACATGTGCTCCACCACCAGAATTAGAAAATTGCATTGGATTCCTACAAAAACAGGGGCGAGTATAGCTCCAGGACAGGGAGAGGGGTGTATTGTAGCAGGGAGACACATCACTAAGTTTATGGGTAAGGGAATTTGATGATACTGGTAAAGAAAGAAAAACTGGTACTGAGAAAGGAGAATTGAACATTGGGACCAGGCAGATTCAGACACATGCTGAGGCCAGGAGAGGTAACACACAGAGAGAATACACAAGACACTGTGGCAGGGGAATTTACAACTATCAGGAAGACACATGTTAGGGCAGGGTGACCAACATATCGGGGCGCGGAAAACAGATAGTCTTATGCTGGGTCATGTAGAGACATACATAGGGATGGAGAAACATGCACACAGAAAGGGGGAAGACCCCAGGCTTATGGATACACTGACACATCGACAAGGAAATTATCTAACCGGGATCAAGGTCAATCATGATAGGAAGACCAACATTGGTACACTGCCGCACAGTCAGTGATGACGTTAACACCGGGGGTGGTAGCAACCACCGCTGGATCAGAGAGACACAAATTTGGAACGCGACATGGACAGGAAAAGCACACTTGTTAATAGGGAAAACAGGTACCATGTGGCAGTGAGACTCCTACTCTGGGGTAGGCAGATACACTAACAGAAAAGGAGCAAACACTCGCACTATAGTAAGAACACCGGGACAATGGGTTAGGAAGTACACAAACCGATACAAGACAACTGGGCAGAAATATGCAACGGAGCAAGGAAGAGACCGAATGGAGAAAGGGAGCACAAAGAAACGGACAGAAAAAGCATGTACTAAGGGGCACAAGGGAGACCAGCATGAACACTAGGGCAGGGGGACATAGAAAGAATCATGGAATAGGGAAATACAAATGGGCGTACAGCAACAGGCCGGTACGAATACGGACTAGAACGAAAGACCGAAGGGTTGACACCGGATGGGCTTCAAAGTATGATGACAAGTGGCAACAACACACTGTTACTGGAAATCCTGTGGTGGGACAGGAAAACAAGCATACAGGGAGGGGCAGCCACATGCATTGGGAATACAAATATTATGACAGTATATTAGGAAGACACCCACATCAAGACAGGAAAAACACCAACACCAGCAAAGGTAGCCACAGTCGGACCGTGCACACACCCAACTAGGAGTCCAGCTATGCACGGACTCGAGAGCAGGCATAATGTTAACCTTCACAGAAACACACCATAAGACCTAAATATTATCCAAAAAAAGGTAAGCCTTCTCTTCTTTCACCGCCTAATCTCTTTAAAAACATTCCCTCATTGAAGGAAGTTATTCAGCTTCAATACATTAAATATAATCTAAACTCCTTTTCTTCCTCTGTCCCCCATCAATGCCAAATAGCCCCTGATCTCCAAACTCCTGTAATTGTCTGCATCCTAACACCAGAAACCAGTGTTGAGTGCACAATGTGACTGTACAGTTGAACATTTTGTAAAACATCCCATTATCCTGTATATTTTTATAAAAATCTACTTCCATCCTATTGATGACTACAAACATATCCGGTCTCCTCCCACTGCCAAATACACCTCCCTTCCCCCTTTTCCCATATTCTTATACTTTCACCATCCGGTATTGCCTTTTCTGGCTCAAGTCGGCTTGCATATGCTGTTGAGTTATCTAAAGCGCTTGGATGGCTAGGTTCGGATAGCATAATACTCCAAATAAAATAGAACTCCTATACAAAACCCAAAGGAGACCTCTCCCTAGTATTCGATGAAAAATGACCTGTACCACATACCATACCATGCCCTGCCATAATAAAACCCAGCAGGTCAAGTCTACTTACTAAGGACTTGGGACTACTGACCCACACACCCCAACTCTAGGCTCACAGTAACACAAGTTAGGGGGAAGATAGCATTCTCCTTTTATGGAATTACCCACAACCTGCAAACAAAAGGATGTATAGAGAAAAATGTGAATGGGGCATAAGAAAATGATGCACGCCTCATGACTGAACACAAAGCACCAACACTGACCTATTGAGAGTTCACAACACACAATCCCCACCAACTAATCCCCCCATCATTACAAAACCCACAATTTAGTAGAGAAGATCTGCACGCTGAAGACACTCACGCACACAGAAGATGCAGACACACATACCCAGCTGAACTCAGGATCCAGTGATCTTACACACAGGTTGGGGAGTGGCGAGGGAATGCAACGCCCGATCCCCACCAGCATTCTACAAATGAGACTTTGCCCATTGAGACTCCCAACATGCAACAAAATCAGCTTAAATAAGGTGTCAGTGAGTCTTCTTGAGGTTGCAATGGTAGAAATCGAAAAGATGGAGTCAGCGAATGTGGAAAGTTGTAGCCCATTCACACACCTTTAAATACAATATCAAGCATGCGCTCGTATGATGTTTATTTTGTATTTAGATGTTGCTGAAATTCTCACTAGATGAGGCCTTTGATGGAAAATTGAACTGGTTCTGCACCAAAATTACACCCCAAGGTATAACAGTGGGTAAGAGATGAGTTGAGGGCTGAGTCTTGATACAGATGCATGTGCAAACACTGAAATTGGGTCCGTTCTCTTCAGAAATGAAATGCAAACAACTCAGGATGAACATTGTTCACTTTTCAATTGCAGAAGAGGAATTCAAACCTGAACCAATTCTTCACTCTATTATAAACTTCAGTGCATTTACAGGCCTCAGTATCATTGCTTGTGTGTTGTAAGACTATCATTCTGCAATATGCCCTACTGGAGTAATTAAACATACATACCAGTCACTTTTTTCCATAAAATTGTACAGTGTCTTATACTTGCATCATGTACGCATGTCTGGCTCCTCTACCCTATGAAAGGAACTCGTATTACAGGTGTATACTAACTCTCTGTGGATGGGACAGTGGCCAGAAAAGGCAGCAACGAAAATGTATCTCAGGCCTATAAAGAATCCATCCATCTTCTGAAGTTAGTGCCTGGTCTCAAGAAGATGGTGTTATTTGAAAGTTTTTTTTCCTTTCTGTAACAAACACTGTAGAACTGAAACACTACAACAACAGAATGGTGGCGTGGCATATACATGGTTATCAACAGATTCAAAGTACACTCCAAAAATATGAATTCTTTCTCAACAATGTTTAAGTGGTTTATATATTACCTCTGTACAAATATGTATACATTTCTTTAACATTGTGACGAATAGAAACAGCATAGTTGGTAATTGCAACAGTCTATCTTTGGCACTGGTTGGAACACATATGCAAAAGCACAAGAAACCAACCTTACTAAGTAAAGAGAAAATGCTCCTTTGCAATTCCGTTGCAGTGCCCAAACGTGCGGGAATTGTAATACCAAATTACAGTACGCGTATTTTCAGTTCATTTGGAGCTCTGAAAGTGCGAAGTTTCGAGGCGTCTCTGCTTGTGCATTTACAGGTGTGTGCAGTGCATGGCAGCCTCATTCCAGGAAGGCAATGGTTGAGTCTATGCTCTTGCTTTTAGACAACTTAACGCCATCCCCTGGCATGCGTATGGAAAGACTAGTAAACTTAGTCGAGTCCCCAATAAGCAACAGCAAGTCGTATGTAAGAATTGACTTACTCAATTCAATTTAAACATCAAACTCTCCCCTTCTGACCCCTTTACAGCACTGATGAAGTCTTTTGTTGGAAGCCTCCTTCTATGATCTCCAGTAAAGCTGTGGGTGAGCTTATGTGCGCTTGAGCAGTGCAAAGCAAAGGAACTTCTTGGGATTATTTGTGACCCGCCAGGATTTCTTGGAATAACCTACCTACTTTTCGAAGGGTGGTGTTTCCTGAGGTGATGGGATTTGGAGAAAAGGCCTCTCGAAACCAGGTCTTCAATGCTTTACTGGAGAACAGGAGTCTGGGATGATGTCTTGAATGTCGGACCAGAGTTGGGGACACAGTATTTCCCTAATTTCAATTTTCACTCGGGTTACCCAACACATGGTTGCAGCTAGTGGTGAAATGGGGATCCGGCTTTAATAGACATTACCTGGTAAAGGTTTTGCGGACCGTATTTAGTATTTTTTTTTTAAATATTTTTTTATTTTTAGTTAAACATTGTAAACGTGACAGCATTGCATGAGTTCGTTACAGCAGATATATAGTTACTGTTAGCGGGTAAAATACAATTACAGCCATTTTCCGATCATAAATATCGAACATAATATTCTGAGTACAGTATAACCTTACTACACATATCTTGACCAGTTCCACTAGTCCGAATCTTCACCCTCCTCAGTGACACATGGTGGTTCGCAAATATTACCCCTGAATGCGTTCCAGGCCCCCCAGATTCTACCCCACTTTCTTGGGCAGCCGCAGTGGATGTAGACCGCCTTCTCTTCCACCATCGCCTCATCCACATCCCTACACCAATCTCGCAGCGCCGGCAATATTGCCGAACCCCAGAGCCTGGCGATATTACGTTTTGCTATCAACATGCCCAGTATTACCCAGTCTTGTTGGCGATGGTTCAGGTCATTGGGCTCCCATACATTTAACAGGCAGCGGCGAGGTTCCAGGAGCAGTGAGATGTCTATGGTCTGGGAAATCGTGCGCATCACTGCCGTCCAGTAGGTTGCCATGTATCTGCATTCCCATATGGTGTGGAAAAACGTTCCCTCCTCCCCACAGTTACTTAAGCAGAATTTATGCGTGGCTCTTCCTATCCTGAACAAAATCGTTCTGGTGTAGTATGTGCGGTGGAGTATTTTGAGTTGTATCAATTTCAATCTGGAGGGGATAGCAGTCTCCCTAGGTGAGGCGAGGGCCTCTTGCCACTCAGAGTCTTCGAATGGGCCTACCTCCTCCGACCAGTGCTGGTTCAGGGTAGTAGTCACGTCTGGGAGGCTATTTATGAGCTTTCTATATGTGAGGGAGGTTGCCTTGTCCTGCATGTGTTCGGTCAGGAGTCTGTCTTCAAGTGGCGACGAGTCTTGTAGGACGGTACCTGTCGGTATAACCGATTGTAGTGCATGCTTAATTTGTAGGTATCTAAACTTCTCCGTTTGTGACAACTCATATTGCATTTGTAGATGGGCAACTTCCACCACCCCACCCCTCTTCCAGAGATTGCCCACCACCGATATACCAATGTTATCCCAAGCCTGAAATCCCTTACTATTTCGGAGGAAGCCTAATTTGCTGGAGTCCCACAAAGGTGTCATTTGGGTGATAGTACCCAAGCATTTAAGACGTCTATTGGCCTTGTACCATAACTGCACCGAGTGTTGTGTCGGTCCTATCAGATCTGGAGGTGGACGAGGGCTGTAGAGAGTACTTAGTAGTCCCCTGCCTTCCAGGGAGTGTCTGTCAGCAAGATATGCCGGCTCAGTTTGTGGGGCACGTAACCAGAAGTTGATCTGCTTTAGATGAGCCGCCCAATAATATAGTTCTACATTTGGGAGTGCTATTCCCCCATCATACCAGTCCCTGGTTAACTTATCTTGTGCGATTCGGGGCGGCTTCCCTCCCCATAGTAGATGGGACACTGTTGCGGCGATATCTTTAAAGTATTGTGAAGGGACCGCGGAAGGTGTATTTTCAAGCACGTAAAGGAAGCGTGGGAGTGCTATCATTTTATACAACGCGGCCTTGCCCAGAAGTGTAAGAGGGAGAGTCTGCCACACTTTAACGTCACGTTTAAACCTCTCTAGAAGGGGGCGGAGGTTCTGGGTGTAAAATTTGTCAAGATCTAATGTGACAACTATACCCAGGTACTTGAATGTCGTTGCGGCAGTCACCAGGGGGCATCTCAGAGGCAAAACAGGCGGGGGACCTGCCAGGACAAATAGAATTGATTTACTCCAGTTAATCCTATATCCGGACACCCTGCGAAACTTCTCACATACATTTAATATTTCCACAATAGATTTTTTGGGGGAGGTGAGATATAGAAGGATATCGTCCGCGTATAGGGATATACGATCCTCCCACAGATCGGTCCAACTGATCCCTTTGATGGAAGGCTCCCATCTGATCCAAATCGCTAGAGGTTCCAAGATCAACGCGAAGAGCAACGGGGACAAAGGGCAGCCCTGCCTTGTGCCCCGGCCGGGCGGGAAGTCCCGTGATATGTGCCCGTTCGCGACAACATGCGCTAGGGGTTTAGTGTATAATAAACTAATCCAGGCACAGAATTCGGGACCAAATCCCATATGTTGGAGCACTGCAAATAAATAAGGCCCTTCGACTGTATCGAACGCCATAGTAGCCTCAAGTGAAAGGATGACAGCAGGTTCTTTGAGGTGAGGTGCATGCGCCAAGACCGCATGAAGCCGTCGGAGGTTAAGGGCTGTACTCCGATGTGGCATGAAGCCTGACTGGTCCGGATGTACTAGCGACGGAAGGTGAGGAGTAAGGCGCAGCGCTAGCAGTTTGGCCAGTATTTTAGGTTCCGCGTTGATGAGTGAAATTGCACGATAGGAGGTACAGCGTGTTTTAGATCTACCAGGCTTATGTATCGCGACAATTGTGGCCAGTCGCTGATTGCGCGGGAGCTCTCCCATTTCAAGGCTATGGGATAACATATTTAGGAAGAAGGGGGCTGTCGTTTGTACCGTTCTTTTATATAGTTCAACCGGGAACCCATTTGGCCCCAGTGCCTTGCTGGATGCCAGCGCATAAGTGGCCGCCTGGATCTCATCAGTGGTTATGTCCGTCTCCAACAGGAGAGCTGCCTCCGGGGAGAGCTTGGGTATCTCTAAATCCTTAATATAATCGTATGCCTCTGCAACTGTATAGGTTGCCCGGGGAGCATATATTTGTTCATAGTGGTCAGCTAAAAGATTCACTTTATTGTTAGGGTCAGAGACTAGGGAGCCCGCAGGGGATAGCAGTTGTGCAATGACTTTATTCGCTCTTTCCTTCTTATCTAGCCATGCTAGCATTTTCCCTGCCTTGTCTGCCAGTTCGAAAACCTTGTGCCTAGTGGCCTGTATTTTAAGTTGTGCCATTTCTCTTTGGCAGGCGCCAAACTTCCGTCTGCTTTAAACGGACCTTACAAGCAGTTCCCTGAGAAGGGTGAGCCTCCTGCTCCTCGATGGCTATGGCCAATTCAGCTTCAAGGCCGTCCAACTCTGCCCGCCTCTCCCGTTTGTGACCTAGGATGGAAGCCATCGCCTGACCTCGGAGCACCACCTTATATGCCTCCCAGAGCACACTGGGCGAGTCCACCGAGCCCTGGTTTTCTTGGAAAAATTGCTTAGTAGTACGTGTGAGGGCCGTTGTAACCGGTGTCATCTGGAGGAAGCCAGCGTGCACCGGGAACATGCGTCTTCTACAGGCCTGGTGAAGGGTATATTTAAAGAGTATCGGGGAGTGGTCCGATATGCCCCTGGGGCAGATAGAGACCTCCTCAATGCCCTGCAGGGCATCGGCCGATGTCAGGATATAATCTATGCGTGTAAGAGAGTTATGGACTGCCGAGTAAAAAGTAAACCTGGTGTCATTCGCGTGTTTGAATCTCCAGCTGTCCGTTAGTCCCAGGGCATCTATGAGACCAAGAAGACGGCGCCCACCCTGTGTCTCCGGTCTAACAGGGAATCTGTCCAAGTTGCCATCAATTACCGTATTTTCCGGCGTATAAGACGACTTTTTAACCCCTTAAAATGTTCTGGAAAGTCGGGGGTCGTCTTATACGCCGGGTGCCAAAATTGACAGTATGTTTTACATAGCGCGGACTTCACCCGAAGGTGTCAGACCGCTTCTCAATTGGAAATGGTGCCGCTTAGGGCACTCAAGCACAAGAACGAAGAACGTAGGCGATGGTGGCACTGTGCAACAACACAATATCAGCCACTCGCCAGGCACTGTGAAAGTACGTATCAATTCCCCCATCTCTCGAAAATAGACAACACAACATTTGAAGTACGGTAAACAATGCATAAAACATAGGGCACATGAACCTTTAAAACATGTGTCTTGGCTATCAGCGAATTAGGCGGTTAAAATCAGGAAAACCAACACGGTCCTAAAAACAACCTGCACAGTAAATTACAAAACACATGGAGGGAAAACTGTGAAGTACGTATCAAAAGTAAACCCACTGAAAGCGGTCTTGAAAATAAATTACAGTTACGGTACCGCAGGCTGCTAATGAGCAGAAGTACGGTACGCTAATTTGATCAGAACTGATGGCAGCCAACTACAGTCAACTACGGTAGCACAATAACGAACGTTACGTAGGCGATGGTGGCACTGTGCAACACGATATCACGATATCAGCCCCTCGCCAGCCAGAGGCAACAGTGCGGCCAATACTGCGATTGCTCTAAAGACAGGGCACTCAAACACTCAAACACTGTGCAAGTATCAAAAGCAAACAAATGGTGCCGTGAGTCCTACCTAGACTGCAGACTGCAGCTGCACACGCGCCTCCAACCGCTTGCACATCCCCAGGCAGACGAGGCAGTAGGACGAGGTAGCAGGACGTCCGAAAATATAACGGGCAGCGCTGGAGCACCTAAGATGGCGGCCCCCACCGTCTGACAAGCGCTCCTCCACATGTGCTGATCTCTCTCTCCTTCCATAATTCTCACGCTCATCGGAAGGAGAGGAGCGTCAGTACCACATGATCTCCTCAGTCCATGGACATAGAAAGGGGACTGCAGGATGTTTCCAATGGCAGTTTTGCAGCATGGTACTTTCCTAATGAATTACAAAACACACTGTACTACATTTCTTTTTAAGGTTTTTATATGACCTTCATTATTATGTTGAATTCTTACATAAGGTAGGTACGTTCTTTAGATACACACCCAAATGCACTATACAGTTTAATAAAGAAAGGAGATGCTTGGAGAGGGCCTGTAGTGTGAGCACAGAGTTTGTATGCAGTGTGCACAGGAAGTACCGGTACCAGTACCAGTAGAGCACTTGCCGTGATTGGCTGGTTGTTGCAAACAGGGAAGGCAGTCTGGTGAGCAGATATTTACATGTGGTGGTGAAGACAGTACAGCACCAGTCTCTGTACCTGTTCATACAGTACAGCACCAGTACATACAGTACAGTATGCAAATGGCTGACAGTCAAGAACCCATCATGGCTCCAACAGCAGCAAGAAGAAAGAAATATGAAGCCAGTTACAAACTTAAAGTTGTAAATTTTGCCATGGAACATAATAACTGTGCTGCTGCAAGACAATATGGAGTAACAGAAAAGATGGTTCGGGCCTGGAAAGCAAATGAAAAAGCATTAAGGAGTATGCCAAGGGGTAAGTGTGCATTAAGAAGAGGCACCCCACATTGGCCAGAACTCGAAAAACATGTAGCAGACATGGTGAATGAGCATCGCCAAAGCGGTTATGTAGTGACACGAAATAAAATACGTTTGTTTGCACTTCAGTGGGCCAAATCTAACCCAGAACTCAGCAACAGATTTAAGGCCACTGTATCCTGGTGTACTAGATTCTTGGGAAGACATAATCTGGTATTGAGGCAAAAGACGAAAATTGCACAAAAATTACCTGCAGATCTTGATGCCAAAATACATAGTTTCCATCGCTACGTTATTAAGCTGCGCAATGAACATGGCTATGCGCTAAGTAGTATCGGAAATATGGATGAAACTCCAATGAATTTTTATATGGTTGCAAACAAAACTGTCCATCCAAAAGGTGAAAAAACAATTTTAATAAAAACAACAGGACATGAGAAGTCCAGTTTTACAGTGGTACTAGCATGCACAGCTGATGGCGCCAAACTGAGACCAATGGTTATTTTTAAAAGAAAAACAATGCCAAAACTCAAGTTTCCTGTTGGTTGTTTTGTACATGTGAATCAAAAAGGCTGGATGGATGAAGAAGGGGTAAAGCTATGGCTTGATAATGTATGGAGCAGGCGACCAGGTGGACTTCTTCAAAAACGTAGTCTACTGGTGTGGGATATGTTCAGGGCTCATTTAACTCCCAGCACCAAGCAGAGGCTGGCAAGAATAAAAACAGATGCTGCAGTTATTCCTGGAGGTTTGACGTCGTTGGTACAGCCACTGGATGTGTGCCTAAGCAAGCCATTTAAAGATCGCATTCGAGAACAGTGGAATGAGTGGCTGGTTAGCGGCGAAAAAACATTCACAAAAGGAGGAAACATGCGTGCTTCACAGTTGGATGTTTTGTGCAAGTTTGTCATAAAAGCCTGGAATGATATTGATGCAGAAACAGTCATAAAGTCTTTCAAGAAGTGTGGCATATCAAATTCATTAGATGGTATGGAGGACGACTACTTGTGGCAAGATGAAGAGGAAGCCGAAGCCGAGACCACACCATCTGATACGGAATTACCATATCCATACGATGACTGCTTTACAGATGTACCACAAGATCTCATTGATTTACTTATGATGTCAGATGACGAAGAGGAGGATTTTGAAGGCTTTTAAAGGGAACGCCAGCAAATCCTGTAAAATCGCTTGGAGTTATGAAAAGTTTAATCCACTTGCACTGTTTTATGTTTACCGTACCATACTTGTTTGATGACAAACAGCCTTATGTTTACAAGTGACTGTTTTTCATATGGTTCTAAATAAAAAATAGCGTGACTAAAGCAATATTGTTTATACAACCAATTGGTTTGAGTTCAGTCTTTGAGTGTGTACAATAAACGCTTGACACTGTCCTCTGATAAAGCCTTACTGCTCACCCACACAGTGGAGGACTAGAATCACTAATAAGGCCAAAATAAATTTTCAAAATGGCTATGCAGGACTGCGTTGGAAGTGGGGGTAGTCTTATACGGCGAGTATAGCACGAAACCTAAATTTTATCAAGAAAAGTAGGGGGTCGTCTTATACGCGGGTCGTCTTATACACCGGAAAATACGGTATGTCGTTAAAGTCGCCCCCTATTAAGAGTGTCGTCACCGGTAGTGTCAATAGGAATGCAGTAAAATCGGAATGGGCCTGTGTGTGAAGCGCCGGCGGTATATAGACCGAGACCAGATTAAATAACCGTCCTTCCCACTGACAGGTCAACGCCGCAAAGCGGCCCTGGTCGTCAACTCGTGTTTGCTGCACCACCAGCGGGAAGTTTTTCCTAATAAGAATCCCCGTGCCCCTGGAGCCAGAGGAAAAGTCTGCATGAGCTACCATCTGGAATCACCATCTGTCCAGGGCTCGAACAGTTGTTCCAACCAGATGTGTCTCCTGTAATAAGACCACTGCAGGGTCATAGCGCTTCAAGTGTTGCAGTACTAGGCCTCTCTTTACTTTGTCTCCCAATCCCCAAACATTCCAGGAAAGTAAAGTGAGGGTAGTGCGCAGAGCCTGTAACCCCAGTGAGACAGTTTCAGCCGCCATCTACAGTGAGGTGTGTCAAACATCTGGAAGTGCATTCGGCCCGCAAAGCTAAAGTAATATCCCACATTGCTGTCATATCCAGTTTACATTCAACAAAACAAAAGAGAAAAATCAGACATGTAACATAGTCAACAGAATTGAACGCTTCAGTTACCTTCCCATCCCAGGTCCCACCAACCCACCCTGCCTCCCTGCTCAGCGAACCTACAACTGCCCGCCACCCCAACTTTGCAGAGCGCTTTAATTTCCCTTTTTAATTTGTGCTGCAATACTTGCGTGTTGGGGGGAGGAGTCCTACGAGGCAGCAGCCTTTATGAGTCCTATAGGCCCCCCTAGTCCAAGGTCTTGAGTTTACTACAACTTTAATATCGTTGGTGCCACATCATCAGCTATAAAGGATTGTTCACTATACTGCCAACCTTATTCTTCTTCGGGAGGTAAATCGTGGTGCGGCTCCTGACCGCCAGAGTCCATGTCTCCCGGGGATTCTTCCCCCACTCGACGGCGGCGCGGCCCCGGTCTGTTTTGTTCACTGGTCGCCATCTCTCCAGCCATTCGTGTGTTGCCTCCGGAGAGTCAAAGAACCAGGTTTTTCCTTCAGCCACTACCCTCAGCTTCGCAGGAAAAAGCATGGAATACGGCAACTCCTGCGCTCTGAGCAATTTTTTAACTTCAAAGAAGCTGCGACGTCTCCTCGCAACAGCTGCCGTGTAATCCGGGAAGAAGGAGATGGTCGAGTTTAAGATCCGGATAGGGGGGGAGATCCGTGCCGTTTGTAGAATTGCGTCTCGATCTCTAAAGTTAAAGAGACGCGCAAGAACTGGTCTCGGTGGCGCCCCGGGCTACGACTTTCCGCCAGGCACTCTATGAGCGCGCTCAACCGAGAAGAAATGTGAAAGTCCCTTGGGTTGCAACCTGGTTTTTATGAGTTCCTCTACATATAAGTCCATTGCCTGGCCGCCTTCTGATTCCGGAATACCTATGATTCTGACGTTATTCCGTCTTGCGAGTCCTTCTTGGTCGTCCAGCCGGTCGATTAACATTTTGTTGTCCTTTTCCAGTCGGGTCACTGATAGCTGGAGGCCAGACGTGTCCTGAACCAAGAATGTTGCCACTATTTCAACGTCCTTAACTCTGTCCGCCATTTTGTGGAGGTCCGCCCGTAGCAGGGACACATCCGTGGATATCGTCCCAACTGTTGTCTGGACATTTGCAAGCGCCCTCATGATGTCGTCCAGCGTGACCTTCTTCCCACCGTCGCCCTCCTGTGTTTTGCTGTGAGGCGGTGTTGTATTGGATCCTTTCTCAAAAGCGAACTTGTCCAACTTAGCCTGGACAGATTGATTTCTAGGCCCTCTGCTCGCCATCTTGCGATATAGTGTCCAGCGTACAACTAATACAGACGGGGTGGATCAAACCGAGAGAGCGGTATTACACGCCCAAACCGCACCACTTCCAGTGTCCCAGACCCCAAAGTCCGCAGCCGATGCTGATGCAACTTGGTAGGGTCCGCAGCGGCGTGAGTCTAAGGCCAGGGGGAGAGGAGGGAGGGAAGGCCGGACAAGCGGTGGATCCGGTAGCCCCACTGCGACTCAGTGGACGGTGAACCTTGGAGGTCGCCACACCCAGCGCAGACCTCAAGGCAAACCCACCGGTTAGGCAGAGGGACCCCCGACTGACCAGCAGGATACAGAAGAGTCACTCTCAGATCACGATGCCTCTAGCAGTCCAGCCAGAGGTCCGCTCGCAGTCAAAGGCCGGAAGGAAAGGCCCGCACCGCAATGTACCCCCAGACTCCGCCCGGTCGCTCGTTGACCCAGTGCGCCCCCAGGACCACACAGCTACGCCAGCCAGGGCAGAAAGTGCACACGTTCAAGGCACCAGCCGGCCGCCGCAAGTCACCAGGGGGAAGCGTGAGGTATGGTGAGGCAGATCCGCATGGGCACCTCACCGCGTTCCGGTCGCCGCCTCTGCCGTCCCTGAGACCATGGTCAAGTCCGGGGCATAATCCTATCACAGCCGGAGGGTCGCGTGGGGGGTCCGTAGTGCGCATTCAGCTCCTGACACCACAGGGAGCCCAAGAGGCCGCGAAGTCACCGTCTAGGCCTCGCGGACGTCGGCGCTCCCCACCCTGCAGCCAGATCGCAGGCGGTTGCCTCCGCCACTCCAGTCCCTGGTCTCCCAGGCCCTGCTAGGCCGTGCCTGATCAGGTGGCGAGAACTTCAGCCAGCGGCATCAGATTAGGTCACGGATGCGACCGATGCGTGTCGGGAGAGTTCCGATGTCGGGGGAACCTCTCGACGGACTCTGCTGTGACGGATAAATGAGCGGATTTAAATCTTAAGGCCGGTACTGCTCCGGGTCTCCGGGTCTAGGAGGCCATTTTCCACGGCCGGTAGCCACGCCCTGTATTTAGTATTTTTAGGTTGATTGTTTGCACTTGATTCCTATGGAGTCCTTCAATGCCTTGGAAATGTGCACTTGTTTCTTTTACGTTCGGGAAGCTTGGTTTGGTTACTGAATCTATGATGCAATAATCAAGCCAGAAAAAGCAGCGCCCTGGTTCATCTAACAGCAGGAGTTGGAGAACCATTGCAGCATAACAGGAGCATAGTTCGTAACCACTTCGCCACCCACCCCAGCTCTTGCACTCTGGCCTGAAAAGGTCCTGCACTCTGGCCTGAAAAGGTCCTGCACTCTGGCCTGAAAAGGTCCTGCACTCTGGCCTGAATAGGTCCTGCACTCTGGCCTGCCTATGAGCACATGTAATATTTAGAACTGCTCTGTCTGCAAAGGTGAAACTTAAAATACATAATTTATCATTTGGTGTGGTCACTGTATTGTTACTCTCAGCATCCGTGCATGGATCCACACACCACAATGAAATAGTTGCTCAAACTGATTAAGGAAGGATAGAGCATGCCACTTTCACTGCTTCCAAATGAAATGACTTGATGTACGAGTTACTTACCTTCGGTAACGATGTATCTGGTAGAGACGATTCTAGACGCAGATTCCTTAACGCACAAATTACTTACTTGTGTAACGATAGATATGTAAGAGACATTAGTTAGTGATAGATTCCTTACCTTAGAATATCCCCAGGCATCAGGCTGCATCCAGAAAGTTTTTCTGCTTAGCAGTACCTCTGCGTGCCAGCAGTTTGGCGTTCTGCGGCTCCTCGTCCGTCACTGGCGTCGTAGGTGCCGAGATGATGTCACGGAGAGTACTTAGGCGCCACCCATACGCGCTGACGTCAGTTCTGTACACAACTATTTCGCGCCGAAAGGCAGAGCCTTGCAAGAGACTGACAATTGGTGCATAAAACTAGGGCCCTAAAAGGGGATGACATTAACCCTAGTAATCAGTTCGCAGAATGGGGTGGGTGGGCGGGGCGGTAAGGAATCTATCACTAACTAATGTCTCTTACAGATATATCGTTACACAAGTAAGTAACTTGTTCCTTACCTTATAATAGATACCCCAGCAATTTCAACCCCGGTGGAGGGTCTGCGAACAAGATTACCCCAGAAAATCACGGAGCACAGAACGGCCAAAAAAGATGTCTCTCCGGACCAGACTGTCAAGGCAGTAGTGCCTGGTAAACGTGTGCAGCGCGGACCACGTAGCTGCCTGACAATTGTCCTGCAAGCGAGCACCGCATCCCAGGGCAGTAGTGGCTGCAGTTGCCCTGGTTGAATGGGCACGCAGCCCCACAGGAGGCTCCTTCTTGGCCAAGGAGTAACATGCTTTGATGCACAAAACGACCCACCGAGAGATGGTCCGCTTGTGCACAGGCCGACCTTTTTTGGCGCCCACGTAACCAACAAAAAGCTTATCATCCACCCGGAACTGCTGTGTAAGCTGCAGATAGAATGCAAGCGCATGTTTTGGGTCCAGACGGTGGAGCCTCTCCTCTTCCCTTGAAGGATGCGGAGGCGGAAAGAAGGTGGGCAAAGTGATGGCCTGTCCGATGTGGAAGGGAGTGACAACCTTTGGCAGAAAAGAAGGACGGGTCCTTAAAGCCACCTTGTCCGGATGAATAGAAAGGAAGGGAGGTTTTGAAGAAAGAGCCTGGAGCTCACTCACTCTTCTGGCAGAGGTGATAGCTACCAGGAAAGCCGTTTTCAAGGTGAGAAGACAGAAGCAACAGTTATGAAGGGGCTCGAAGGGAGCGCACATCAGGAAAGTCAAAACAAGGTTCAAGTCCCACTGAGGCATGATGAAAGGCACAAGTGGAAACGTGTGCGTAATGCCTTTAAGGAAACGGTTAACAACCGGGGAAATAAAAAGTGAAGGCTGATCTGGAAGCCGTAGAAAGGCAGAGATGGCCGAAAGATAACCTTTGATAGTGCACAGAGCAGAGCCCTGCTGGGCCAAAGAGAGAAGGAACAGAAGAACCTCAGAAAGAGGGACAGAAAGGGGATCCACAGCCTTTGCTGTGCACCATGCCACAAATCTGTCCCACCTGCAGGCATATACCGTTTTGGTGGAGGGACGCCTGGCTGCCAGAATGACATCACAGACTTCGGAAGGAAGATCAAAAGGTGTCAACTGTCGCCGCTCAATCTCCAAGCATGGAGGTGGAGGCTGGACAGGTTCGGGTGGAGGACCGTTCCTTGCTGCTGCCACAGAAGATCCTCCCGAAGAGGCAGGGCGACCGGGGGATCGATGCTCAAATTGAGTAGCTCAGCATACTATAATCTTCGAGCCCAGCCTGGAGCCACAAGAATGACTTGGGCCCAGTCGCGCCCTATCTTCTTCAGCACTCTGGGCAGAAGTGGTATAGGCGGAAAGGGGTACAATAGACAGCAGCTCCACTTGCGACGAAAAGCATCTCCAAGCGACCCTTGACCCTGTTTTGAGGCAGGTCGCTCCCCACACCGCGTAGCTCCACCTGACTGCGCCCGTGTTGAGCCCAGCTACTGGCGAGTTCGAGGCCCGCCTCATCCCTGGTGGCCAGTGGCAGGCCTAGGTTTACTTTGCCCACTTTTTTGCATTATTGTGCTCTGTGACTAGTTTTGTATTTATTGTGCTCTGTGATTGCCATTTGTTATTTTGTGCGTGTTATCTGCATTTTCCTGTGCTCTGTGCTTGTTTCCGCCGCCCGTTTGCCTTCTGTTTTTCCCGGCCGGTCCCGCTTCCCGCCGCTGCGTCCCTGCCCCCTCGCTCCCATTCGTCAAGTTCCCCCCTCCCAGCTGATCCTCCCTCCCACCTCCACTTCTTACAGCGGCTGCTGGCGTGCCGAAGGCGTGCCTAAAGCAAGCCTGTCTGCGCCCGTCCGCGTCTGGACCGACCCATGCGCCAGTACCCCTGGACCCCCGCGGACGCCACGACACCCGACTGCACTACGATGCCAGCACCCTCCACGCACTCAACCCCGGACGAGAACACACCTGCTACCGGGCAACCCCAAAGAACACCCAAGGACCCTTCACCTGCCGGAACTGCAGCTTCACCAGCATCTGGGCAGCCAAATCGCCAACCAAGGAACCCAACTACCTCCGATGCATCCTCCTCAACACCCGCTCAGCCCGCAAACACGCCGTCGAGCTCTGGGACCTCCTTGACTCTACCTCCCCTGACGTTGCCTTCCTGACAGAGTCCTGGCTGAACCCTGCCTCCACACCCGACATCGCCATCTCCATCACGGAAGGATACAAGATCACCCGCAGGGACTGCACCAACGGAATAGGAGGAGGAATCGTCATCATCCACAGGAACACCCTCAGAGTCTCGACCAACACCAACGCCACCCTCAGCACCGCCGAACACATGCACTTCCAGATACTCACCGATCCCAACACCACCCTCAGAGGAACCCTCGTCTACAGACCCCCCCCCCCGGACCCTGACCACAGTTCAACGACTCCATCACCGACTTCGTCAGTGCACACGCCCTTGCCTCCACAGACTACATTCTCGTAGGAGACCTGAACTTTTATCTCGAGAACAACAACGACACCAACTCCACCACCCTGTTCGCCAACCTGGGACTCAGACAGCTTGTGACAACACCCACCCATGCAGCCGGCCACACGCTCGACCCCATCTTCACCGCACGTTCCCACTTCTCCTTCAACCACACCACCGAACCCCACTGGACCGACCACCACTGCATCCACTTCACCTTCAGGAAGCCCACCACGGACCACCGCACTCAACTGCTGCCCCAACGCTGTTGGAGCAGTCACCGATAACCAGCTCACCACCGCCCTCGCCCAGAACGCACCCGCCGACCCAACGGACCCCAACATCACCGCCTGCAACCTCAGACAGTGGATTGACGACTGCGCCAACACCCTCGCCCCCCTCAAGACACCCTCCAACAGCCACACCAGCAAGAAAGCCTCCTGGTTCACAAAAGACCTCCAGACCTCCAAACGAACGTGCCGGACACTAGAGAAGACCTGGCTCCGCGAACGTTCAGCGGAGAGCCACACAGCCCTCAAGAATGCCAGCCGTAGACACCACCAACTCATCAGAGCCACCAAGAGGGCCTCATTCAAGGACCACCAAAGCACACAACAGCAAAGATCTCTTCAACATCGTGAAGGAACTCTCCAACCCCACCTCAAACACCAACAACATCCCGCCTTCGCAAGACCTATGCGACTCACTGGCCACCTTCTTCCATCGCAAGATCACCAACAGCTTCAACGCCACAACCGCCCCAACAATCCCCGCTCCCCTACCACCACCTGCACCAACCGTCTGCTCTTCTGGACCTGCGTCAACGACAAAGACACCAACGATACAATGAACACCATCCACTCCGGCTCACCGCTAGACCCATGCCCCCACTACATCTTCAACTGAGCCAGCACAACCATCGGGCCCCACCTCAGCAAAGCTATCAACATCTCCTTCGAGACACAACCTTCACGGAAAGCTGAAAGCACGCCGAGATCAACGCTCTACTCTAAGGACCTCAAGAACATCTGCCCTATCTCCCTGCTCCCGTTCCCGGCAAAAGTAACAGAGAAAATAGTTTACAAACAACTGAACCGCTACCTCGAAGAAAACAACATCCTCGACCCATCCCAGTCTGGCTTCCGCAGCAACCACAGCACCGAAACCGCCCTCATTGCCGCCACCGATGACATCAGGACCCTGCTTGACAACGGAGAAACAGCGGCCCTCATCCTCCTGGACTTGTCAGCCACCTTCGACACGGTCTGCCACCGCACGGTACGAGCACGCCTACACGACGCCGGGATCCAAGGGAAGGCCCTGGACTGGACCACATCCTTCCTCTCCGGCAGAACTCAGAGCGTCCGCCTCCGTCCCTTTCACTCCAATGCCACTGAGATCATCTGCGGCGTCCGCCAGGACTCATCCCTCAGCCTGACACTGTTTAACATCTACATGGCAGCCCTAGCCCACGTCGCCCGCCAACACGACCTCTGTAGGAAGGTGGAATCAGACTATATGGTTACCCCAACATTTTTCCTGGTGTTTTGCTGGTTTTCGACTTAGTTGGCCTGGGACCCTGCTATTCAGGGCCCCAGACTATCTGCTTTCTCTATAAAATGGACTCCATGTACTTTAGGTACATACCTGATTGGGTATTGGGTCACCTTTGTGAGCCCCTGTATAGTGTACCATAGGTACCCAGGGTATAGGTACATCCAAGGCCTATCAGGGGCTGAAGCATGTATTATGCCACCCCTGGCTGGCCATCCAAACTGACACCACAGGCTGATCACTCAGCTTGGGTAAGGTGGTGTAATCACCCCTTACTTAGATATAGTATACCTATTTCTACCTTTACATATATACACATATACACCTATAAGCCACTGCTATGGTAGGGCTCGACAATCCTGGAGGCAGAGTGCTTGGTTTTAAGTGAGAGGGTGCCCTAGCATGAGCTGATCCCCTCTGCAGCTTTCGGAAGCATCTCCTTATAGCTGTTCCATGATATAGCCATACCATATACTCTTAAGTGCATTATAATCCTCGCGGTTAATGCTAACTTTGGTTTGGCTTTATCAAAACATGTTGTGTAAGGTGTCAAACACTTTGGAATACTACCCCCCCCCCCCCCACCCCCAATTCTGGCGGTGGGGGTAGCATTCAACCCTTCTAGAGGGAAAAGACATGTATGTTACTGCTTTACCCGGTTAAAGTTAAACGGAGCCTCAGCATCACAAAATGGATGCTGCTGCCACAGACACGACTCTGACCACCTGGTGCTGGGGGAAACTCCGGCAAGGGCGGCCTGGACAATAGGTTTCCTGTCCATGGAGGTGCCAGCACCTACCCAGACACGGGTTATGTGTATTGGAGCAGGGAGGGCTGCATTCAGTGAATGCATCTAGACATTGCCTGGGGCACACAAGGTGCTCCATGCATAGCCCGGTTCAAACCAGTTGCTGGGGCACTCCAGCCCCAGCTCTGGCGCGAAACTGGACAAAGGGAAAGGGGTGTAACCACCCCCTTCCCAGGTCCACCCATAGGAGGGACCTAGCAGGTAATCCAGCCCCTAAAATCAGTATAAAGATAGGAGCTGTGTCCCCAGAATACCCTGGAACGAAACTCTGATACAGAACTCTTGGACCTTCGACGTTCTATTTCGACTAGAAGACATCTCCCTTGTGGTCAAGGAGTGACCACCCTGTGCAAACAGGCACCACCAATAACTTGCCGGTCTGCTTTGTCGACGCTCCCGCCGGAACCCGAAGACTCAGCAACACAGGAACTGGACTCTCAGACTTCTCTGACTCCGACCCATATCCACAGCAAAGCTGAGACCCGTGGCGGACACGAGAGACATGGGAGCGGACACCCTGGACATCTTGCATTTTGCTAACAGCTCGACTACCGAGGTACCCTCGCAGTTGTGCATTGGGGTACGAGAAGCCCCAGACCTGAGCGCCATTTGCACCGAAGCTCAGCCCTCCACACTCCACGAGTGCCGCGTGGGGCCCGCTCTTGCATTTCAGCTCAACGCGTCTTCCCGGTTGCTAGCCCGCTGGCTAGTGAGCCCCCTGAAGACAAACCTTTGAAACCAAACTGCTTTCCTGGTTGCTCCAGCTTCCCTGAAAAGGAGAAGCTCCTCAGACCTTGCTGGTCTGACCCGAAGCCCATCTTCACTTCCTGCGTGGACTGCGTTTGCCAAGGCTTGTTGGGTCCAATCCGGATACCGACACCACAGTCAACTAGATCCTTCGTGGGACAGCTGAAATCCAGCTCCTGGTTGTCGTAGACGCCTCCTGGACCTCGTGGCTGCAGAGACAAGCTTCACCTCTTCACCTGAGATCATCGCAACATCGCCTGGTTCCTTCCTGGTCACTGGCTAGTGACCCAGACTCTGTCCCCTCTGCTTTCAGGTTCTTCGATCCACCCTTGGATCTACCCGGACACTCTTCCTCTGGCCGCCTGCAGCACTTCTTTGCAGATCTCCATTGAAAGCATCGACGAAACTAGACACCAAAAGGCACCTATGCACCCGGCTTCCCTGGGTGAGGTAGCAAGAGTACTCCGGTGTTCCCGTGGGTCTTGACTCTCAAAGTGTCCTAGTCTAAAGGGGTTTTGTCGTAGTCCATCCCGAAGTGCCCTTAAACAGTAATTTTGTAACTTCTCAGTTCTCCATTATAAGTCAATAGTAACTCGCGACTGTGTTTAGACACTGTACGCATCTTCCATGGGTCTCCTACTTCCTAACCTTTGGTTGTTTAGTGTAGCCCCCGCGATTCCCTAGGCCCTAGGTCTACTCACTATTTCTGAAGTGGTTCTTATACCACTTACTTAGTATATGGTTTGTGAGGCCCCTAGGGCATAACTATATTTGTGCAACTTATCATATGCTAATTGAGTAACTTGTGATGTACTTCGATCTCTGACCTCATAAAGAGTGCAGAGGGGTTGTGTTAGAAATAAGTACATATATACTTGATATATACCTTGTGTGGTGTCCTTTCATTTGGTATTCAAGGGATTATAATTGGTAAAACAGCTTGCTTCACATGCTCTCTGAAGCCTTAGCCTATGACTGCTGGTCCATGCTACCACTAGGATAGCTTGTCTATAGGGTTGACTTTACAACCACCATCAATAAGGGTCGTTTAGACTGGTGCAAGGTGCCCACTAGAATAGTGGACATCATATGCCAGGCTAACTTCTCACAACCTCAACATCATCTCCTATGCCGACGACACCCAGCTGATCATCTCCCTCACCAAAAACCCGCACACAACCAAAACCAACCTTCACGAAGGAATGAAGGCCATCGCTGACTGGATGAGAAACAGCCGACTGAAGCTAAACTCGGACAAGACGGAGGTCCTCATCCTCGGATCCAACCCCTGGGCCTGGGCCGACCTCACTGGGAACAGCTCTGACACCCACAGACCACGCACGCAACCTGTGGGTCGTCCTCGACTCCACCCTCACCATGACTAAGCAGGTCAACGCGGTCTCCTCATCCTGCTTCAACACCCTCTGAATGCTTCGCAGGATCTTAAAGTGGATCCCCACCGAAACGAGAAGAACAGTCACCCAAGCCCTCGTCACAAGCAGACTGGACTACGGGAACGCCCTCTACGCAGGAACATCAGCCAAGCTTCTGAGACGGCTGCAACACATCCAGAACGCCTCTGCAGTCTGATCCTCGACATCCCCCAGCGCAGCCATATCACACCCCACCTGAGAGATCTACACTGGCTCCCTGTAAACAAGAGGATAACTTTCAAGCTCCTCATCCACGCACACAAAGCCCTCCCAGGCACCGGCCCAGCATACCTCAACAGACGACCCAGCTTCCACACCCCCACCCGCAAACTCCGCTCGGCCGGCCTCACACTCGCCACTGTCCTCCGCATCCGAAGAACGACCGCCGGAGACAGATCCTTTTCCCACATCGCCTACAAGACCTGGAACACCCTCCCCACCAACATATGGCAGACCCAAGGCCTACTGGCCTTCAGAAGACTACGCAAGACCTGGCTCTTCGATCAGTAGCAGCACCACCCCCCACCCCCTTGAGACCCTCACGGGTAAGTACTGTGCTTTACAAGTGTCTTGATCGATTGCCGCATTGGAAATTCCAACGCGCAGAACTGATGACCTTGCGCATTCTCTTCGGTGGCAAATAGATCTAACCAAGGCTCTTACCCACTGCTGAAAGAGACCTTGCGCCACGTCCAAGTTCAGACGCCATTCGTGATCCATCAAGCACCGGTGGCTGAGTTTGTCCGCCCTGGCGCTCAGAGAACCTGCCAGGTGTTGAACCACCAAGGTAATGCCTTGATGTTCCAGCCATGTCCAGAGGCGCAGAGCCTCCTGACAAAGGGCCCAGGACCCCACTCCGTCTGGACAGAGGGAAGGAATGCCTTCAGTGCAAGGATCGCCCGCAACTCCAGATGGTTGATATGGAGCCGGGACTCCGCCCGAGACCAGAGGCCTCTGATCTACGCCTCTCCCATGTGGCCTCCCAATCCTAGGAGGGACGCATCCGTCACCACTATGTGCTACGGTTGGGGAAGGGAGAGGGATCTGCCACTGACCCAATCGCAATTCGTGAGCTACCACTGCAACTGTCATGCAGCGCCCTCCGAGATCTGGACGTGATCTGACAGGTTGCCCTGATGCTCTGCCCACTGGAACTTCAGGTCCCACTGCAAAGCCCGCATATGCCACCTTGCATGTGTCCCCAGCAGGATGCAGCAGGCCATCAGGCCCAGAAGCCGAAGGGTCATCCTGACTGAAACCCAGGCTAGAGGCTGAAAGAACGGAATCATAGCCTGAATATCCCAGACTCGCTGCTCGGGAGGATAAACCCGAAACAGAATTGAATCCAGAACCGCTCCGATGAAGGGGAGCTTCTGAGAGGGACTCAGGTGCGACTTCGGCACGTTGATGGAGAACCCCAGCAACTGAAGGAGGTCGGCCATGGTCTGGAGGTGGGTGACGACTGCCTGGGGCGAGCCCGCCTATAACAGCCAGTCATCGAGGTAGGGGAAGACTGACACCCCCGACCTGCGCAGATGAGCTGCGACCACTGCCATCACCTTCGTGAACACCCGAGGGGCACTGGTAAGGCCGAAGGGGAGCACGGCAACCTGAACACGCTCCTGGCCTACCGTGAACCGGTGGGCCAGCAGGACGGGGATGTGAAAATAAGCGTCCTGCAAGCCCAACGCTACCATCCAGTCTCCAGGGCCTGAGCCAGAGTCAGCATCTTGAACTTCTCCTTCCGGAGGAAGCGATTGACGTCCCGGAGGTCCAAGATGGGACGCAGGCCCACTTGTCCTTCTTGGGGACCGATAGTACTGGGAATAACAACCACTCCCTACTTCCTGACCGGGAAAACGCTCGATGGCCCACTTGGCCAGGAGGGCTGAGACTTCCTGACTGAGAAGAGCCAAATGATCCCCTGACAGTGGGTGGTACCGAGGTGGCATGGCTGGAGGGGAGGACAGAAAGGGGAGAGAGTAACCTCGGCAGATTATCTGCAGCACCCATTTGTCTGAGGTAATTGCTCGCCAGTGGTGGAGGTGGTGTCGGACCCTGCCACCCACCGGCGTGGGGTGCAGCTTGAAGCTCAGATTAGGAAGGCTTAGAGGTGGAAGTAGCGGGGTGGAGGGAGACTGACTTTGCTCGCTGGTTACTAGACCCGCCCCTGCGGAAGCCACGGCCGCGCCGCGGCTGGTTCTGCACAGGCTTAGTGGTGAAATGTGCTTGGGTGCTCTTACCCTGGCCACGAAAGGAACGAAACTCGAACCTTTAAAGCGTCCGCCTTGTCGTCAAAGAGGCGGGAGCCATCAAAGGGCATGTCCATGAGCAAGATCCGGACATCGGGTGAAAACCCGGTAGACCGCAACCAGGCATGCGCCACAGTCGTGGAAATCGCCCAGGCCAACGAATCAGCGGTGTCCAGACCAAACCTGACCACACCTTTTGGCAAACTGCGCCGCATCCTTGCCCTCGGCAACCGCTCGGGAAAGGACAGCCTGGACCTCTTCAGAACACTGAGGCAAGACCTCTGCTACCGAATCCCACACAGCATGTAACGGCCCAACAAGCAGGCGGTGTTAACCGACCGCAATCCCAAGCTGGCAGAGGAGAACAACCTCTTGCCATATTGGTCCAGCCGCTTAGATTCCTTATCCGGTGGTGCCATGGGAAAGGCACTCTGCGATGTCGAGGCCTGAATGACCAGGCTCTCACGCGTGGGGTGAGTGGTCAAGAAGGCAGGATTACCAGGAGCCCGGCGATGACGCCTAGCGACATTCTTATCCACCGGCGCCCCCGAGGCCGGCTGCAACCAAGTGCCCAAGAGGACCTCTGTAAGGGCCTCATTAAAAGGGAGCAGCGGTTCCGACGACGTAGACGCCGTCTGTAGCACCTCCGTAAGGAGGTTGGTCTTACGGGCCACCGTAGGGAGGTCAAGATGGAGAGCCTCCGCAGCCCGACGCAGCACCATAGTATAGCGCCCTCCTACATAGTAGGCAGAGGGGAGGCAAACCCCAGGTCAGAAGACACATCAAGTTCGCCGACCTCTTGAAGGTCATCCACCAAATCCTGCTCGGAGTCACACTGCCGAGCAAGCGTGTCTTTTGAACCGTCCCAGTCCTCACCCGGCTCCGAAGTAGAAGGAGCCGGCCGCGGCGGTAGGGCCGAATCCCAATGCGGATCCCAGACCGGAACAAAATGGTCTGGGAACTGGAGCAGGAGCGAGATAAACGGCACCCAGTGTGGCGCCTGTAGCGGAACCAGGGGCGGCGCTGGGGCCGGAGTCAAGGGCAGCGCCGGGGCCGGAGCCAGCGGTGCTGCACCTTGTGGTGCCGGAGCCGAGGGCGCTGGATCCAGTCTCTCCGAGGCCAGCGCCAGAGGCGGTACCGCCGGGCCAACAGGATTTGGACACGGGACCGCGGGCCCGCAGGCGTGCCGGTGGGAGTCCGAGGACTAAAAAGGCGGTCCATGGCAGCAAGAAACTCTTGTATCTGTTCGGGAGTCGCCGATGGACGCGGGTACGGCGGGTAGGCCGCGGGACTCCCAGGCTCCGGAGGAGCGACGGGGGGATGTCGGAGAGCAAACACGCTTCTTAGACTTCTTTTTATGGCGTCACTTACCGGAATCTGAAGGTGAAGACTTGGAGCCCGAGGAGCGACAGATCTGGTCACGCGAACGGCCTCTAGACCCGGAGCGGCGGTGAGAGGAGTGGCGGGCCTCCAGCAACTTCTGGCGCTGCTCCCGCAAGGCCTTCGGGGCCATGGCTCGACAGTCTCGGGAGACATGGTCGGTCTCCAGGCAGTAGAGGCAGACATCATGGGGGTCCGCCATTGACATATTACGGCAGCACGACCCACAAGACTTAAAGCCGGGCATCCCTACGTGCACCAGGAGACAAGAGAAGGAGATAAAAAGTCTCAAAAAGTAGTAAAAAAATGAGTGAGGGATGTCCTCAATCCGGATCTGCGCTTTCGGCGCGGAAAAAGAAAGAACTGACGTCAGCGCGCATGGGTAGCGCCTAAGTACTCTCTGTAACGTCATTGCGGCGCCTACGACACCAGTGACGGACGCAAAGACGCAGGACGCCACCTTCTGGCGCTCAGAGGTACTGCTAAGCAGAAAAACTTTCAGGATCCAGCCTGACGCCTGGGGATATTCTAAGGTAAGGAATCTATCACTAATGTGTCTCTTTCAGATGTAGAAATATCCCCAAGCGTGAGACTGATCAAGAATCTTTTGCTCAGCATCCCTGCACGTCGGGTGGATGGCATCACGCGACTCCGCCCAGGCGTCGTCCGCTTATGTGATGTCAGCGAGGTCACAGAAGTCCCACCCCGGCACGCCTACGTCAGTTTTCTTCGGAGAACTTTTCCGCACCACAACGCGGAGCCATCAGACAAAACCGTGGTATGGGAAAAGTGTGCAAAAGAGTAGAAAAAGTGGAAAAAGGAATGGTGACGAACAACACCATAAGGAGCAGTGACAACACTGCAGTACCCCAGGCAGGGAAAAGAAGAAAGAACAGAGAACAGCCCTGAGCAGCCATCCTGCCAGTAGGTAGACAGCCCCCCCCCCCCGAGACAAGGAACGTATGTAAAATGACATGACAACATGTAAGAGGACTACGACCCCAACCGAGAACAACGAAGGGGAACCAGTCCAAGACAAACATGAACAACAAACCCCCGAGGCAACCCCAGCACAGAGTGCGGCACCCCCCAAGAGAACAAGGGCACAGGCACAGCCAGATGACCCCACCCAGAGGGGCCAGAACCCTAGTAACAAAAGGAAGAGGGAGGGGAGGGAAGAGAGTGAAGGCAAGCCCCAATCTTGGAGCAACCAGAGCAGAGGGGCACAGGAGTACCCATAAACCCATCCTCCAATGTGCTATAAGAGGAGGAAAGGAACAAGACGAATCATCTAGTCAAAAGAGAGAAAGAATGCACTCACAGAAAACAAAGTCACCTACCGGGAGGCGAGTGCAGAAGACCAAGCCAAAGGTCCTCGCAGAACGGGGAGGAAAGGGCGGCTGCGAAGGAATCTGCGGCTAGAATCATGTCTACCAGATACATCGTTACCAAAGGTAACTCGTACATCTGATAGAGACTACTAGCTGCAGATTCCTTAACATAAAATAGATACCCTAGCCATACGCACGGGGAAGGAGGGTCTTCGAGAGGACCCCACAAGCCTGGACATAACAGAGGGTCCCACAGGTGACTAATCCAACGGACAGGGCGAGGAGCCCTGTCCCTCCCAGGCAATAGGAACCCTACCAGCAGAACACCACCGAGCCCAAGGGAGGTGCAGGAAGAAGAAAGAAGAGGAAGCCCGCTCACACTAAACAGAGGAAACAAGGACAAGGGCAACAGAACCTTCATCCAAGGCCAAGGCAAGGAAGAGGAAGAAGATCAACCTAGAGGCACCAAGGAGACGATGGAAAAAGGCCAGCCCCCCCTGCCGGGAACACACCCCGCGTAGAGGGCAGCTGAGCCCACCACAGCCAGAAGTCAAGAGACCAGACAGAACGGTGCTGACAGCAGTAAAGCAGTCGGAAGCAGAAAGAGTACCCCGGGGGACCCAGGAAAACCAGCAAGCTGCGCCTGAAAGAGGGAGGAACACAAAAACCATCTCAGCCCCCAGGACAGAGAACATGAAGAAGGGCCCGGACACACCTGGGAGAGGGGCCCGCACACACGACCCAAAAAGAAGTAGAACCGAGCCACGACGCCAGGCCGCAGATAGCAGGCAGACCAGGAGAAGGACACCCCGGGGCGCCACCAAGACATTCCAATCCAGCAATCAGGGGATTGCACCTGCAACGTACGTAAACGCCATGGAGAGCAGAGGCCCGAAGGCGACCACAACTCCCCAGCATAGAACAAGCTATATAACAGCTACCACTACCACACATGGGTTATGTTAAGTCCCAATACAAGGAATCCCTCTTAGGAAGAAACTTCCACAGCAGAGGACAACAGAAAGAGCCACGGGTAAAAACCCCGCAGAAGGCTTGTCAAGCAGCCAAGAGAAAAACAGAAGGCCTAATCTCAGGCAAACCTGGTGTAGATAACCCAAACCAAAAACAGACAGTGAAGAAGAGCTGGCCAGCAGCCAACAGAACCACAGTCTCAACAAGAGTACTCAAATGCGCAGGAGGCACACAACTGGGGCGACCCACCCCAACGAAAGAACAGCACCCAAGAACGAGATCAACTCACAGGTCACTGAGTGGGAGGAGGAGGAGGAGGAGGAGGAGGCAGAAGCCCCGCCAAGAACCTACGGATGGCCGAGTGTGCCAGGGCATGGAATGAAAGAGTGCCATCGAAGGGAAGATCTACCAGCCGTTCCCGCACATTTTCTGGGTACACACTGTCCCGAAGCCAAGCATGGCGTCAAAGGGCAACCGAAGAAGCCATAGCACGACCAAGCACCTCCGAGATGTCCAGAGCGGAGCGAAGAATAAACGCTGCCAGCTCCCGGCCATCCAACGCATGGTGCCCCAAATCAACTCCAGCATCCTCCTGAGAAGCGGCAGATCCAAGGAACTCCGCTGAGTCCCACAAGCAAGAGGTAGCCCTAGCCAACACACATAAAGTGTTACGGGCCCGCAGGGCGTCACTGGTCGAAGCAAACATATTGCGCCCCCAAGAGTCCAGCCAGCTGGCCTCCCGTGATGGTGGAGACAACAGCGGCAAGATGGGATCTAAAGTTCGATATACATGTATTATTGGCCTAATATATACAATATAAACCCGAAATCATATAATTAAAGTTCATTAAGATCACCTATTCACTTTTGATTTAGTCGCTCCTATTGGTATGACCGGAGCTGTTTGTTTCGTTTCTTTATGTGCAAGTGCTGTTTTTATGAAAACACGTGATTCCACTCTCTGCTCGAAACCACTACGGCCAAGCAGGCTGTGCTATAATTGTTAGCTTGTAGCTCAAGGAAACCGAAGGTCACACCTGCCCTTCTTGTGGGATGCGCACATTCTAGCAGAGCCCGTTCCTGTACTCCCCGGGCTACAGATAGACAGGGAGGCACCTTACTGACCCACCCCCGGAATAGTTTAGGCCTAGGCTACTAGCAAATCAATTGTGCCTTATATGGGTATTCCTCTTGGCCTACTGACAAGTTGTATCTTTCCTTGTAGGGTGTCATCGTGAACGTGTGAAACGTATATATGCTTTATATTCTGAACATGTAATCAGTCTCCTCTGCGCACCTCCGAGGGTTGTGCAGACTGAGACTCCCCTGTCAGGGCTTGTATTTGATGAATAAACGATTGAACCTTCTCCATTGCCGACTGACTTATTATAACAGATAATGGTATGAGGGCTATTGGTAAGTATAGCTCGATAGAATAATTTTGAATCCTTCAGTTGGCGACTCCGCCGGGACTCCGCGATAGGGTCGTCCCCTCCTGTAAACAGGGGTGACGGGACAAGGAGGAGTTCTGGCCGAGTGGGTGGACAGAAAGAGGATCCTGATTTGAGACACCCGTTTGTGGTATGAAAACAAGCCGTTCCACTCTCGAGCCCAGTATCCCTCCCAGCTACTGAAGACCCTACGCCGGAGTCCTACGGGCTTAACCCGAGAGAAGGACAGACTGTGTCGGTCTGTCTAGGTGTCGGCAGTGGAGAATTCGCAATCGACCTGAGTGCACCAGGTGAGTGATATTCTGTGATTAAATTGGATAAGGATCACTCGGTTGAAGTGTTTCTTTTTGATAACAGTTAACTGTCTTTGTTTGACGGTGGCCGGGGAAGCCGGACCACGAGGGAATCTGGGGATCTACCGTTGCGGCGAAGGGGCTGCGCGGGTGGATACCCCACAGACTTGTTTGGTGAATAATTGAGACTACATCTGATGCCTTAGCGGAGTACGGCCTTGCTCGCTCGGCCGAATTCTCTCCGGGAAAGCCCTGGGAGCAACTGGGTAAGCAGGGGTTCTGGAGACGTGTCCAGATACCCGGCTCAACCAGAACAGGACCATGTGATGGCCTGTGAGAGAATTCGTGGTTCGCCTATCAGATGCTCTCAGAAAAGTCGAATGACTGTTCCTGTTTGTTGGGTCTTTGTTGGTCTGGAATTCTTTTTAATCGATTCCCTGAACAGGAGTCGACGGGCTCGGTTCGTATCTGAAGACGTCATTTGCATAGATTTTTGAAAGAACATTTGCCTTGCACTGTTTTTACAGCACTTTATTATAACGATTGAATGAAAAACTGTATGAGTGGATAATGAGAAGGACGTGTCCAAGTGTGTAGGTGTTTGTTTAGATTTTGTGAACAAAAAATTGCATCATGCCTTGTTTCAGTAAAATATGTTTTGGGTGCTGCTGTCGGCGAGGTACGCGGCTCGAAGAAAAACAGCCTGCCCTCCCTAGGGTAGTCCCAGTTTTGAAATGTATGTTAAACACGGGTTGCAGCCAATCCTATTTAATACCCTTTGGAATAGGTATACGAAGGATAATTTGGAGTTACAATGGCCTCTTACAGGGACCTTTGATGAGAAAAAGATTAATTACATACAGAATAAATTGTTTATGAAGAAGAGCCGTCAGTCTATGTTTGACTCCTTGAACTTATGGTTGAAGGAGGCAAAAAGACGACGGATCAGAGAAGAAAAGTTGGGAAGGCTGAAGAGTGGACAGACGATTACCCAGAAGGCAGTAGCATACGATAAGGGAAAGGTGGAAGAAAATATTGAAAGAATGGATAGACAGTTCCGATTGGAAACAAGTAAAAGCTATGTGGCGAGACCAGAGACAGGGGATGAGTTAGAAGATTTGTTGGAAGCCCAACCACCTCCTCCGTATGCTCCACAAGGGTTGTACCCAGGCGTACCACTGGTACGGGCAGATCAGTTGGGAGCTGCATCGAGCGTAAAAACACCGATAGGGGTGGTTGCTAAGGCCCCCATTGGAGGGTCAGGACCCGATGCTCCGTTTTCCCCTCCTTCTCTTCGACAAGCTACCTCACCCTTAATATCCCTTCGGCCGGATGCGGCCGTCCCCTCTTCTTTGCACCCGGTGTTTCTCTCCCCTCCGACTCAGACCACTTTAGACCTCCGAAATACAGTTGGCCCAGGAGCCACCCCCAAGCGACCGTTGTCTGACTTGAGTGATCAACGAGCTTACACTCGTCGTTGTTGGGAATGGAGGAAAGGAGAGCTATTATAATTCAGGCATCCCAGTGGATGCGGAATGCTATTTATACTTTAGAAGATATTTGGAGCACCATGAAGGACTTTGAGCCAGTGGCCCAACAGCTGGCTTTAGAGAGCATGGCGATCCGATTGATTTCCTTATGGGAACAGCATTTTGAGGAAGGACTTCCGCCCCAGGTACTTCGTGATATAAGGGATCCCGCTCATAAATTCCATCTTCAAACTGAGGAAGTGTACCAGAATGTAACTACGCTCTTGCATTATAGGGAACGGCTGCACCGAAAGAGTGCTGAATGGGGAGCACAGCACCCCATGAGAGAGGTGCATCCTCTCTTTTTCCCAGAAGTACCCGAAATAAAAGACAATGGGGGTAATATCACCAGAGCACGAGTGGACGCTAGGCTTCAGGGACAATGGGTTTATACCCCTTGGAAACGAAGCGAGGTCCTTACGTTAAAAGCCCAGCTCCCTGATCCCCGTAAAAATCCTACACCTTATTATAAAGAATTGACCGAAGCAGCCAATTCTGCCATTATGACTATAGCTGATATTGAATTATTTTTTGGTCTCCTGATCCCCGTAGACATATGGAGACAAATACATGATACAGACCATATTCCAGAGTTGGGAGGAACATGGGATCAATAAGAAAATTGGGATAAGGAACGGAAACCCGGTGAGAAACCGAGGGACGAAATATTAGCCGTACCAGATAAAATTGTTACAGACATGAAGACTCTTCTCCCTCCAAGAAAAGTAGATTGGGATAAATTAACAGCGTGTAAACAGAAAAAGGACGAAAGTGTGTCCGATTTCTTAAGTCGGTTCGAGAAAGTTTTTATAGATTTTAGTGGCCAGGACCTCTCGACAGAGGGAGGAATTCGATTATTTGTAAACAGATTTGTCACAAATTTGCTCCCGGAGGTTATGTCCCGTCTCCAATCAGCTGAAAGTACGTGGACTACGGCTGCTCCATCCGTTATCCTTAGCATGGCCCAATATTATGAACATCGTGAAAATGAGAGTAAGGAGAAATCAGACAAAAAGCCTAAGGATCTAAAAACTAGTGTACTACTGCAGCAAGTCAGTAGAGGGCAAAGTTCAGGACGGGGAGTGCGAGGCTCATTTCAAAGTGGCCAGATGACAGGAAGAGGTAGAGGAGGCCCTCCGAATATTGGGATAAACCAATGTTCCTATTGTAAGGAAGGACATTGGAGGGTGGATTGCCCTCTGTTGTTGGCAAGGAACGGACCTAGTAGAGGACGAGGAAGGGGTCGAGGGAATATAAATCGAAATAGCATGAGAAGGGAGGAGTCACAACATGAGGGTTCTCGTAAGAATCATTTTGATGACCCTCAGAACAGACAATACTACAACTTATCAGGATGATAGGTATGATGAACGGGATTATGCATGAGACAGCCATGGACAGAGCGGGGGCCATATTACAGTACCAGTTGACCAAGAGGGACCTTATGTAAAAGGAGAACTGTTGGGTACATCGGGAAAGTTTTTAGTGGATACTGGGGCGATGAGTAGTTCAGTCGCCCATACACTGGTCCCAGGGGCAGCTCTGTCAGACCAAAATAATGTATCAGTAGGATTCTCTGGAATACCGGTGGTGAGCCCCGTTTCAAAACCTCTGCCTTTTACGATAGGTCCCATCTCCATGCATACACCCTTTCTTCTAACTTCTAATTGTGGTGAAAACCTTTTAGGGTTTGACATCTTGAAGAGATTACATGCACGTATTTATTGCTCCCCTGATGGTGTTTTTCTGACAATGCAGAAACCACCTGTGAATGTGACTCAATACTTTGCTAAAAATGAGACTTTGCCCCCTGAATTCTCTACCATTCCTCGGACACTATGGGCGACAGGGGACACCGATGTTGGTCTGTTAAGAATAGCCCCTGTGTCAATAACATTGAAACCAAATGCACAGATGCCACGCATTCCTCAGTATAAGATTTCACCAGAAGGTGAACAGGCCTTGTTGCATATCATTCGTGATCTCATTGACAAGGGGGTAGTGGAAGAAACAGCTGCTAATGTTTGTAATAGTCCAATTTTGCCGATTCTGAAGAAGACACCAATTGATAACGCCCCTGATTATAAGACTGCATATCGTTTTGTGATTGACCTTCGAGCCGTCAATAAAATAGTAGTCCCTCAATATCCAGTGGTACCAGATATTACAGCAATTTTCACCATGATTCCCCCTACGGCAAAATATTTCTCTGTAATAGACTTAAAAAATGCTTTCTTTAGCATTCCAATTCATCCTGATAGCAGACATATCTTCGGATTCTCATTAGGAGGCCGAAGCTTTAGATTTACGCGTGCACCCCAAGGCTATACAGAAAGTCCCAGCATATATAGCCAGGCTTTGAAGGCAGTCCTGGATGAATTAATTTTGCCTGCAGGTAATGCGATTATCCAGTATGTGGATGATATTTTGGTGGCCTCCGATACAGAAGAAGGCTGCAAAGAAGCGACAGTAAAATTGTTACATCATTTGGCTGATAAAGGAAATAAAGTCTCCCTCTACAAATTTCAGTATTGTCGACAGGAAGTGACCTACCTTGGCCACTTACTGTCGAAAGCGGGGAGACGACTAACACCAGAACGAATATCTGTAATTACTAACATGTCTGTACCTCGTACCCAACGTGATGTCCGTGCTTTTCTAGGCATAACCTCTTACTGTCGCCAATGGATTCCTAATTATTCACTCCTCTCTAAACCCTTGTTGTATTTGACTACCAAAGATGTGCATGAACCCCTACCCTGGACGGATGAATGTCAAGAAGCCTTTGACTCTTTGAAATCTGCTTTGTGTTCTGCACCTGTCTTGGGTACCCCGGATTACCGGAAGCCTTTTTCACTTCATGTGCACGAGGTGGACGGTTGTTCCCTTTCAGTATTAACACAGGGTTTTGGCGGAAAACAGAGACCCTGTGCCTTCTTTTCATCAGTACTAGACAGTCGCACATGCCCTTCCCAGTTTTCTGAGGGCCACTGCGGCGGTAGCGGTGGCCATCTGACAATCAGAAGGTATAGTTTTGAATACAGATCTCACAGTCATGGTACCGCATGCTGTGGATATTCTGTTAAATAGAACTAAGACCCAGCACCTTACGAGTGCTCGTTTAACAGGATACGAACTAACATTGTTTGCGCCCCACATTACAATTAAAAGATGTGCTACATTGAATCCAGCAACATTATTGCCTCTCCCTTCCAATGATAAAAAGGATGATATCCATGATTGTATATTTAGAACTGAAGAGGAAACAAAAGGGCGTGTAGATCTTACCGACACCCCTTTACCAGAACCCCAAGGAGAGTTGTATGTTGATGGTTCTTGTTTTAAATTGCCAGATGGTACTGCAACAGCTGCGTATGCTATTACGACCCTAAAAACGGTGGTGGAAATTGCTAGGATTTCACATCACTCAGCCCAGGCAGCTGAACTAATAGCTTTGTTACGAGCATGTGAAATTAGTAAAGGCCTGAGAGTAAATATTTACATAGACAGCCAGTACGCCTTCGGCGTTGCCCATAGTTTTGGGAGGCTGTGGAGGGAACGGGGTTTCTTTACCACGCATGGCCAGAAAATTCAACATGGTCCTTTAATTGACCGATTGTTATTTGCCTTGACAATACCAGATAAAGTTGCCATCATCAAATGCAGTGCTCACAAGAAAGTCATTGAATCTACGGGAAAGGGAAATGCTTTTGCTGACTCAGTAGCCAAGGAAACAGCACAAACTAAGATGACTCCCATGTTTCCTAGTGCTTCAGCTCGGTGGGTGGCTGAAACATCTGTGTTTGACAATACCATTGAAAGCGTAAAAGAGTTACAGAAAGAAGCTACCATAGACGAGGCACAAAGATGGGAACAGGAAGTGGGACAACTGGATAAAAATGAATGTTGGATAGATCAAACTGAGAAACAGCGTTGGTTACTTCCTAATGCATTGGTATATGCTGTAGTGACCATGGCTCATGGACCAGCACACATAGGAGCAAAAGGTATTTGTGCAGTATTAGACCCAGTCTGGAATAACCCAAATATTCCCAAAACTGCAGTACATGTGGTTAAATATTGCCCTGTGTGTTTGCGTTACATCCCAGGGGGCAGATAATCTGTCCTGAGTGGAAATTTTGCACCACCATCTTTGCCATTTGAAGTTATACAAATTGATTACATACAAATGGAGAGAGTGAACAATTTGAAATATGTATTGGTGGTGGTTTGCGCTTTCAGTAAATGGGTTGAAGCCTACCCCACCAAGGAAGCCACTGCAGTTGCAACTGCCAAAGCTTTGGTTAAAGAATATTTCCCCCGATACTGCTTGCCCCGGATTATCTGGTCTGATAACGGGACACATTTTAACTCCTTACTGGTTCAGAGTGTTTGTGATGGTTTACAAATTAAGCAAAGGTTTCATGCAGCCGGGCATCCCCAGTCAGCAGGTCTAGTCGAAAAATATAATGGCACATTGAAACTGAAGATGGCCAAGATTTGGGCTAGTACTGGATTAAGATGGCCCGATGCCCTCCTTTTAGCATTATTGTCTCTAAGAACAACACCACACACAAGAACGGGGTTATCACCTTATGAGGTAATCTTTGGCCGTCCTGCCAATGTATGGGGAGTCCCTAGGCCCAGGTCTTTTAGAGATATTGATTATCCTTTGATGACCGACTATTTGTATGCCTTGACTAAAGATCTGCGTTCTATTCATCAACAGGTATCCGAGACATTGCGGCCGCTACCAGAGGGTCCTGGACATCGGTTGGAACCGGGCCAGTGGGTTCTGGTGAAGAACTATCAACGGAAATCGAGTTTGGAACCGAAGTGGTCCGAACCCTACCAAATCATACTTGCCACGAGGTCGGCCGTGAAGGTGCATGGGCGCAAGCATTGGATCCACGTCAGCCACCTGAAGCGCCTCCCGTTCCCTTTGCCCTTTGATTTGCAAAACCGCGAAGGAATCCCAAGCCAAGAAGGAGAGTCGCTTCAGAGCCTTGTACCTTTTTCAGAAGCCCGAGAAGAGGGGCAGACAAGTGAAGCGTTGCCCCCAGGTGATAGGGCGGCGGCTCAATCAGCGGAGGCCGTTGTTTCTGGTGCATCACAGGGTTCGAATGCATCTGATGCCCTTGCAACCGAGTTGTTTTCTGACCAGGAGCAACCTGGTCGCTGTAAATACGACCTGCGGCCCCGAAAACAGCGCAGTACCCCAGATTCTCATGGTAGGAGTTAGGGAAAGACTTGAATTGAGGAACATCGGCTAGACACACTGGGGTACTGAGCGAGACACTGGACTGAACCGTTGAGAGCTTGGAACACTGTGCTAAGTAGCTCTGTTCAGAAAGAAAGACTGAGTTGAGGGCTGCGGTTGTCCTGCAGGAAGAAGAAAGTTGTTTGCCGTCTTTTTCTTTTGATGGATGACAAGAGTCTGCCTGTGAGGCTCTAAACGGACACAGGAAAGAAGATCCCCTCTGGTGGCGTGCGTGCTTTGTGGATACAAAGATAGTTTTGGACTTATAGAGAGGGACCGAGTTAGAATTGGACTTTTAGAGAGCATGTTTCCGTTTGCCCGATTTGCAATGGAGGATGAAAGACCATTGGCTCCTCGGCGATATGTGGATAATATGCATTTGTTTTCCGGATGGTCCACCAGAGTGAAGGTGGCATTCGTTGCTTTTATTGTTATCATTACAATAATTATGATGTGTGTATTTGTATACTTAGAGTTTCAGCACCCTGTACAGAAGCTGTTAGGAACTACTGTTGCCCCGGAAGAGCATATCTTCTATTCTTTGCCCCCTCATAAGGCAAGACATAGAGAAACCTATATGAAAAACGCTTTTATTGAAATGTTGCATTAGACTCACAGCACCACAAACAAAACAAATTGTTGGGTATGTGGGTTACTTCCCTCAGTCATGCACCAGCATGAACTATTCATTTCACTACCAATGTACTATTTAGCTAGCTGTGAAGCCTGGTTCCAATTACTGTCTTTGATGTATTCGCATTATGTAGCCGAACCAAAGATATATACTGAAAAAGATTATGAGGCCATTTTGAAGTATATAGAACAACATCAAGGATTTGACGCAGAAGGAAATGGCGGAGAGGGCTCTTTGGACCCCAATGCTTGCATGAATGTATATACAGATTATAAGAATATTACGTGGTTAGTGGAGGAAATGCAGGATTTTGAACTTTTTAATGACACTATGTATTTCCAGCATTTTAAAGAACGAAATGTTACGAATACAAAGCATTGCCGATCCCCATTATCAATACTACCTCGCCCTTTTGCATACAGGGACGAGGCCATGTTAAAGTAGGAAAGAGCAGATGTAATTATACCTACACTCTACAGGTATATAGTACCCCACCCATGATTACTCCACCAGATGTATATTTCGTATGTGGTGAGAATGCATACACGTGGCTCCCAAGGGGATGGGAGAGGAAGTTGCTATCTCTCGTTCCTCTACCCTCCTGTGTATATTGCTCCGCCCGATTATCACAGAACTCATCAGTTGGTTCAAAAGGGGGTAGTAGTTAGCCGAAATATTAGGAGCTTTGACACCGACAGTACTGATCAAACAGACACCTCCCTGCAGCAATTCGAGGATTTTGCCAAGGGTCTCACCCCCTTTTGGGGACCTATATTTAATAGCCGTAGTATGAGACGCTTGTCCAGGATAGTTGAGAACGTGGTCCAGACCACCACTGGGATCTTAACTAACATTACTGTGGAGCTTCAGGCGACGAGGCTTGTTTCGCTTCAGAACCGGATGGTTCTTGACGTCATCCTCGCAGATAGGGGAGGAGCCTGTCGTGTGATCGGCAGCTCTTGCTGTGTGTTTATTCCTGACTCGGCCCCTACCATTCATCTTGCTATACAAAAACTACATCGACTAGCCAGCGAAGCACATGTGGATAACAGCACCTGGTCCCTTAGTAGTTGGTTTGGGGGGTCTTTTAGCTACTTGGGGTTGGAAAATATTTATGGTGCTTGCTGGAGCTTTTGGTGTAATCTTTACTTGTTGCCTCTCTCTCCACTGTGGCCCGGCTTGCTGCTCATTCTGTGCAGCACGAATAACGTCTGCTTTGATCTTTTCTCGTCAAGCCAAAGCCGAAAAACAGATGATTCAAAAGGAGGTGTCAGATCTTATGCAGATCGATGAGGGAGTTTTCGTAGAATGAATCTAGTTATATTGGCTATAGTTAGCCAAAAGGGCCGTCTGATGGGATCTAAAGTTCGATATACATGTATTATTGGCCTAATATATACAATACAAACCCGAAATCATATAATCATATAATTAAAGTTTATTATGATCACCTATTCACTTTTGATTTAGTCGTTCCTATTGGTATGACCGGAGCTGTTTGTTTCGTTTCTTTATGTGCAAGTGCTGTTTTTATGAAAACACGTGATTCCACTCTCTGCTCGAAACCACAACGGCCAAGCAGGCTGTGCTATAATTGTTAGCTTGTAGCTCAAGGAAACCCAAGGTCACACCTGCCCTTCTTGTGGGATGCGCACATTCTAGCAGAGCCCGTTCCTGTACTCCCCGGGCTACAGATAGACAGGGAGGCACCTTACTGACCCACCCCCGGAATAGTTTAGGCCTAGGCTACTAGCAAATCAATTGTGCCTTATATGGGTATTCCTCTTGGCCTACTGACAAGTTGTATCTTTCCTTGTAGGGTGTCATCGTGAACGTGTGAAACGTATATATGCTTTGTATTCTGAACATGTAATCAGTCTCCTCTGCGCACCTCCGAGGGTTGTGCAGACTGAGGCTCCCCTGTCAGGGCTTGTATTTGATGAATAAACGATTGAACCTTCTTCATTGCCGACTGAATTATTATAACAGATAATGGTATATGGGCTATTGGTAAGTATAGCTCGATAGAATAATTTTGAATCCTTAAGGCAGCAGGGATGGAAAGGCAGTCTGCAAAAGGGGACTTGAGGCATAGGGGTGGAGGCAAAGACATACCGGGTCAAGATGTTGGGGCATTGGATCTCCCATGGCCGGGCGCTCCTAAGTCCCCGTCAAAGAAGAATGGAGTGAACCCTCAAAGGGAAGCAGTAGCTCCCTCCCTCCAGAGCCCTGGTGGAGAACTTCCAGGAGATGATCCACTGGGAAATGTGCAGCCGGATCACCCATGCTCAAAATACCCACAGCCATGGACACAGCGTGAGCGAAGGCCGCACCCGCCTCCATAGGGCCCCACAGTGGAGAAAGTAGCTCCTCCGTAGGCGACGGCTGCAAACTAAGGCGGCTGTCTCCTAAGCCAATTGGAGTGGGGAGGGGCCAGGTCTGGAAAGGAGAAAGAGGGACCGAGGAGTGGGAGACAAGTGGCTCCTCCGGCAAAAACAGCGGCAATGGCGGGGGAGCCGTCCTTTGATGACGTTGGGGAAAAAGCCACAACGCAGCGGCCCGTCTCCGGCGAGGACAACAGCAGCAGGCGCCCAACCTCCGGGGAAGAGGGGGCGTCCGAAGACGAGTCCGCAACCCGCCGCCAGTCCGGCGCCGTAGAGTCCGCCGTAGAGTCCGGAACCTGAGGCAGGACGTCATCCTCGTCCGGCTCCAAAGACGCCGCCGGACAGGCCTCCTCCTCACCACACAGTGCAAGAGACTGGAGCTGGGTCAGAGCCGAGGTGGCTAAGGGATGGCACTGGAACAGCACCGATTCGACCTCCGACGAGGCAGCCGCCTGTGTGGAGAGACGAGAGGAGCCCGGAGAGGGACGAGGGGTCCCCGCCAGCCTCGACCCATGATGGGACGAGGGGGGGGGGTCTGCCGACCCCTGTGGCGTTGCCAGGGCCAGCAGCCGCTGTAGCAGCATCACCTCGGCCTCAGACAAGATCGCCGCCTGTCCATAGGGCCGAGAGGGGCTCGGGGATGTGGCGCGTGCCCCGGCGACCTCCCGCAACACCACAGGGACTCCCGCAAAAGTTTGGCGCCGTGGTCTGAAGGAGGGACCCCCGAAGGGCCGCACCACAACGACACCACATCTTCCAAGCCTGGAGCCGAGCCAGTCGGCGCCAGGGCCAGAGCCCCGGCGATGCCGCGAAGGGCCCCGCACAATGTAAGGGACCCGCCGACGCCCCAGGAAGGGAAGGAGGAGGAGGAGAGGGATTAGGATGACAACGATGACTGCTGCTTCGAAGACCCTCCGCAGAAGCTGATCGAGGTGACAAAGCCGATCTGGACAGGTGAGCCGAGAGAAGTTTCATCTGGCGCTCTTGCCGCGACTTCGGCTTCAACTGTTGGCACGCCTCGAAATCAGTGGAGCCGTGATCTTCCCCAAGCACCACATGCAAATGAGGTGAGGATCCGTCGCCATCAGGCGTCCACAAGACGAGCACGTCTTAAAGCCCGAAGGCATCCGCACACTCTTCCCACAAACACACGCAATAGCGAAGGGAATGGCCTAAACAGGCTTGTTGCATATGGAAAAGGAAAAAACTGACCTAGGCGCGACGGGGTGGGACTTATGTAACCTCGCTGACGTCACGTACGCGTTAAGTCACGTGATGCCGTCCCCTCCGTGCGCAGGGATGCTGGGCAAAAAAAATTCCGGATCCAGTCTCACGCCTGGGGATAATTCTACGTTAAGGAATCTACGGCTAGTAGTCTAGATCAGATTTATGATTACTTTAAACCTGTAAAACAAAAGGACTATATGGGTTTTTAGCTAAGGATGTCTTGTATCCTACACAACAATATCCCGAACTTTATTGATGTCATGCCAGTGGCACTGCAACCGCTATACCATGCATGACATCCTACTCTAAGAGAGAAAACTATGTACACCATTCACCTTCCCCAAAAAGACACATACCACAGACAGTGACCAAAGGAAACTTTATTGGAAGCACAGCACAGCACCAAGGTCCGTGGCAACTTTGAGTCCACACGCCCATCAACCATTACGATTCATTTAAATTTTACAGTGCAGTGTTTTATACAAAGCAGATCTGAACAGTATTGATTTGACACTTGAAAAATATGCAAAAACCATTTTAGGTTGACTAAGGCACTCAAAGAAGTCAGTGGTGTTCGGAGAAACAAAGGGAGGTGAAATACCCTTCCAAGGGATTTAAAGAAACCATCCTGAAAGAAAGAGGTAGCAAAGGAATCCCTCACAAGAACCAAGTAGGGAGCTGAAGAGTCCTTTTGAGGATACAGGATGAGAACTGAGAATATCGTCCTATGAGGTGCAAAGGAAATGGTTATTCTTGTCCCACAAGGAACAAGCGCCTAAGGAGAATTTCTATACACAATTAAGGGAGGAAAAAAATATCTTTGCAGGAAACTGGATGCCAACAAATACACAGGAGGAAATGAAGAAAAACCGTTGAAATACAAGGGAATTGAGTTCCCATCAAAGGACACACCACATGAAATAAAGAACAGTTTCCAGGAGGCATTAACTGTACTGAAGAACACTTCTTCTGAGATATGGAGAGAACAACTGAAACTTTTAATTGGGACATTAGGTTTCTTAATCAGCAAAGAGGAATGTGCGGAGTCCTTTCTTGAAGATAATGAGGTTAACTGTAGAGTCTTTCCCAGAGGCACAAAGTGAAAAGCAGAGATTTGAAAAGCAGAAATTTGAAGAGCACCATGGTAATCTGTTGTGCCAGCACAGATTTATGGGTTTGCAAAAGAGTGCGGAATATACATGAAGGTATGCTTCACCCTAAAGTTAATGGGGGTAGTGGAACTTCTCCTATGCTTGAAAATGTTTTAGAGGCCTTCATGTATACATGTGAACAGAACATTCCTCATACATTTAGAGGTATAACAAGTGGCTACTTGGACATGACAACTGGTTACAGTTGTGAAAGAGAAAACTTCTCAAGCTTATGAGAGCATATGGGCTTCATCAAGAGTAATCCTAAATGTACTACTGTAAAGAGGGCAAAACACACCAGGAACAAGGTGGTGGCATTTCTAAATGTACAAAGTGTCTATCACCACATTTACTTATGCAAAGGGACTTTCATCTAAATTCAGGGAGCCCATTAGGCAAGGGATCTTGCAAGTTCACAGATGCAATTCCTCATGTTCACCGGAATAAAGGTATTGTTCTGAATGAATCAATAGGAAATTATTTGAATGTGTGCTTTGTATACGCTACAGGCTGTTTTATGTTCTGAATACATCTAAAAACCCACCTTCTAAATCCTGATAGCAGAAAGGAGAAAATCCAGGCAGGGGCATAGATGAATCATACACAAGTCTGCTGTGCATAGTGAATTGCTCAGAAGGGCCAAGAGATTAAAGGCTCCTTGCACTGAGCACTACAGAACCTCAAAAATAGCCAATGTGAAACGTCTATCTCACGTTTTCCTACCATGAATGATGATCCTTATGATGGCCAGGTACAGTGGAGGGATGCAAAAGGCAGTGCTACTTGATGACAGAAGATTGAAAGATTGAGACTGTATGCAGAAATTCAATTAGTTGCTCCAGATTTCATGTTTGGCCGATTATCCCTCTCTCAGTTACCGCAAACCCCACTGGATTGCATAAATGCATCATGATAATTAGTATTAAAAAACAACAAAATGTTACATTTTACAAAAATAAATGCAGAGGACATCTGTGAGGTCGAGTTCATAAGCTCACAGATAAAGTGCCTGTGTTGATATTAGCCTTGAAGCCCTTCGTAGGGGGTATTTAGTGCTGTTACCACATTCTCCAGGTGTCGAGGTAGGCAGGGTGTGGGGGTATTAGCTGAATTCAAAGCAAAACCCCTCTCATTTTGGATCCACAAGAGAAACTCCCTCTCTCGTCCAGCCTGCATGTGTTGGCTTGGCTGGCCCAAGGCTCAATGCTATCGAAACACTCCCACGTTAATTGAAAGGGCCACTTCTGGTTTCCGGGCTCTGGTTCCCTTCTTGCCATCAATCCCTCCTTTCTGAGCACGATTGCCTGTGCAGCTGAAAGAGAAACACATTAACAGTCACGTTTAATAGGTTTATTTTGAATCTGAAACATTAAGACTAAACTCGTCCAGCCAAGATGAAGGTTACCATAAAAGAAAGGGTTACTTACATGTATCATCAGTCCTCTAGCTTTAGTATCTTTCAAAGATACACATGCATACATTATTTCTCATTGTCAGGCTGTGGGCCATCAGTAATTATTTTTTGAATAGCAGGGTACTTATAGTCATATAAATGTAAGTAGTCAACAGGGGCGTAGCTTGGTCCGTAAGGTTTGGGTGTGGGTGAACTTTAGATATTCCAACAATCACGCAGGCATATTTTGTTAAAATACATTATATGAGAAGCAGGTCATGAGGGGGGCTTATGGGGCAGGTAAAAGGGAGAACAGTGTGGATTGTTAGCGGTACTTAAAACAAAATATTTTGTAAAATAACCAAAATTGTTTTAGAACTTCAAAACAGAGGAGAGTGTGTAAGTCTTTTAGTCTGTGTGCATGTACAAAATCCAAGGCAAAATTCAACAGACATCTCTCACCATACCCGACTGAAACCACCTGCACCCAACTATTTACTACAGAATACATTAATTAGGAGGGTGTAACATCACAACCCCCTCCCCCGAAGCTTCCTTTTCTGGATTCAATGCTGTGCAGTAGATTATGTATCAATTTCCCTCTCCTTGGGGTGGTTGTGGTAAGATGAGGAAGACCTTGTGAACATGTGTTGAAGTGCCTTTTGTCCCACCTTAGCTTCCTTTGTCATCTGTATATCCATGCAGTAATGCTTGATGAAGGTGTGTGGAGATGCCCATGTTGCCGCTGCACAAATAGTGTCTATTGGCACATTAGCCATGAAGGCCAGGGTTGCCCTTTATTCCTGGTTGAGTAGCCTTTACGCTGGGAGTTTTGAGTTTTTCCTGTTGAGGAATAGCATACCTGAATTGCTTCTACAATCCAACGTGCAATTGTCCCCTTTGTCACAAGTGTTCGTTTGTTGGACTTGGAGTGAGACGTATAATAGATTCCCAATACGAAATTGCCTTGTCTCATGTAGATAGTATAGTAAAGCCCTTCTTACAACCAGCGTATGAAGGCTTCTTTTTAGTCATGTTTGTGGGTTTTTGAAGAAAACAGCTAGCTGAATGCTTTGATTCATGTGGAATTTGCTTACTACCCTAGGTAGGAATTGAGAGTTGGTCCTTAGGATAAACTTGTCCTTGTGTATTTGCATGTATGGTTCCTAAATAGTTAATGCCTGTAGTTCACTTACTCTCCGTAGAGATGTTCTAGCTAGTCAGAAGGCAGTCTTTATCGTGATGTATCGAGTTCTGCTTTGTCCATAGGTTTGAACGGTTCTGTAAGTAGCGGTGTTTGTACTGTGTTTAAGCTCCACATCGGGGCTGGAGCCTTCCTTGGGGGTGTAATTCCTTTGGAACCTTCCAGGAATCTTTTGATGACTGGTGATGTGAAAATACTTTTACATGAATCTCACCTGGGGTAGTCTACAATCGCTGCCAGGTGCACCTTGAGGCTTGAGTAGTTGATCTTGCTATATAGCAAGTGTGTAAGAGATATGAACTCTGTATCCGGTGTGGATATTGCATTTAGGGTATTGTTCTCCGTACACCATATGATGTACCGTTTCCACTTAGCTGTGTAGCATGGTCTTGTGGTTTTATTTCTTGCCTCCTTTATTATCTCTCTCTGTTGTTTTTTGTGTTACGTTGAAATGTCTGAACTCTATGTGCTCCGGCACCAGGCTGCTAGGCCGAGTGTAGCTGGTTTTGGGTGAAATATTTGACCCCTCTACATTGTGAGAAGGTCATTCTCTGCCTTGAATCTGATCATATGTCCCTTGGACAGTTTGAGTAGGCTTGAGTAACAGGTTTGCCTTGCCCATTGAGGGGCTATGAGAATTAGGTTTGTTCCTGGTTGTCTGGCTTTTTTGCCAGGACCCTTTGCATATGCTTTTCCTCCAATTCCTCTGCTACAAATGTCTCTGACAAGTTTAGCGACACAGCATTTCCTTTTGATAGGTGGAGTTGTTCTTGTTCTTGTTCTCCGCTGTTGTGAATAGGCCTATTTCTGGTGTACCCCAGAGGCTGAAGACCCTCTGCAGGCTCCTGTGCTTTATCTCCCATTTGTGTGAGCTGCTGTTCTGCCTGATGAGCTGATCTGCTTATGTGTTGTCCTTTCCTGGCAGGTGAATTGCCTGCAGGTTGATTCTCCTTGAAATGGCCTATTTCCATAGTTCCTAAGCTAGCTTGCTTAGGGTAAATGATTTTGTTCCTCCCTGTTAGTTGAGGTAAAACATTATTGTGGTATTGTCCGTATGGAGCAATACTGTCTTCCCTCCTGTGTGGGCTCAGATTGCCTTTAGTGCCAGGAACACAGTATTCATCTCTAGGAAGTGGATATGTTTTATGGAGTCTGCATCGTTCCATCGACCCCATACCCTCAGGTTTCCTGAATGTGCTCCTCAACCCTTGCAGGACGTATCTGTTTTGATGGTCACTGAGGGAGTTGGTGATTTGAAAGGTCGGCCTAGTGTAATGTTCTTGGATGCCCACCACTGTATCTCCATCTGAACCCTTTCTTTTACAACAACTAGATCCTCCTAACTACCTGTGGTTTGTGACCAACTGTTGCACAGCCATTCCTGTAGCAGGCGCATGTGTAGACGTGCATGGGTATTGATGGTACTGCACGATGCTATCATGCCTTTGAGTTGTATGGCTGTCCTCACTGTAAGGAACTGTCCCTTCTGGTAGAGGCAAGTCTACGGTTTGATAGCTTGTATCCTTTTGGGTCAGGTATGGCTGTGCAATCTTGAAGTTTAATCTTGCTTCTAGGAAGATCTTTTCTAGTTCCAGTCTTTTATGGGGATTTCTTGTGGTTTACGGAAAATCCCAATCCTTCCAGTGATGTGATCACCTGATGAACGTGTGTGTAATATCTTTGTCTTAAACTTGTCTTCACCAGCTGTCGTCGGAATATGGATAGACGTGGATATCTCTCCTTCTTTAGGACGCTGCTAGGCACTTTGCGAAAACTCGTGGTGTTGATTTTATTCTGAAGGGCAAGACCTCGAATTGGTAGTGATTCTCCTCGTCGATGAACTCGAGGTATCTCCTGTGTGCTCGGTTCATGGGGATGTGCAGATAGGCATCCTTTAGGTCTATTATTTCCATATAGTCCCATTTTTGTAGTTGTGGGATTACTTCCTGTAGTGTTGACATCTTGAAATGCTATGTGTGAATGAATTTGTTTATGAATCTGATATCTAAGATAGGTCTTACCTTCAGCTCTAGCTTTGGTACCAAGAAATAAGGTGAGTAGTTTCCCTGGTTGGTTCCTTCTCCATTGCTTGTTTTTGGAGGAGTTCCTTTATTTTCTCCCTTGATTGTTAAAGTTTTGTTCTGTTTTTCCTAGGTGGATTTGGTGTTTTTTTTGTTAGTTCTATACAATAGCAGTGGTGTACCACATTTAAAACCCAACTTATTTATTAGATTTTTTTTATATAGCGCTGGCTAGACCCGGAGGTATCAGAGCGCTTTACAAGAGGATCAGCGAGTTACAGGTTACATAGTAGTGATACTTTCCCATTGAAGTGGGTAATGCACTATTCTGCCTCTCACTGGTGTTGTGTGCGGGTCTTCATTTGTGGGGAAGTTACTTGAAGTTTTAACCTCTCCACCCTCCCCTTGAGGGTTGACCCCTGGCTCTTTCTCTACCACGAAAGGACTGTTTTGGTTGCTGTTGCCAGGATTGGTATGCGGACTCCAGGTTCTATTGCTGTCCGTTGCACTGTGGTTGATGTTGTTGCCCTGTTTAGAAGCCCCCCTTTCTGTGGGTCTTCTGAAGTTAAATCCTCCTCTTTTGAACGTGCCCCTCTGTTGCAGAGCCCCCATAGCCCTGGCTGTTTCACTGTCCTCTTATATGTTGAGGGGATTCATCCACCTCACTGCTTAACAAGTCGCCTCCTGTGAAGGGTTTATTAATTATGGAAGTTTATACTTCCTGTTTGAAGCCTGAAATTCTGAGCTAAGCATGCTTAGTGTTGTGCCTGAGCAGATTTGTCTGCTGGCCGTATCGGCTACGTCTAGAGCAGACTTCAGGCAGGTGTTAGCTATGTTTCTTCCCTCCTGTATGATGGATTTTGCTCTATTTTCATCTCACTCTGGGAGCTTGTTTATTAGTTCCTTAATGTTGTCCCATTGTTGGTGGCCATACCTATTGAGGAAGGCATTAGAGTTCGCAATGCGCCATGGTGTTGCTGCCTCTTTTTCTATCTTTCTCCCCACCATGTCCATTCTCTTATTTTCCCTCTCTGGAGGTGTAGGAGTGGAAGAATGAGCGCTGCTCCTCCTCCTTGCTATGGTAACACTGATGGAGTGAGTCACTGTGTTCCCTTAAATACATTTAAGGTTCCGAGTGGAGTGTTTGTATTTTTCTCAACCCTTGAAGTTACTCCTTTTGCTGAGGCTGGCTCCTTGAAAGTTCCCTTGCCCTGGTCTAGAATGTTTGGCAGCATTGGAAGATATTGTGTACCTTTCGTGGATGGTGCTAATATTTCTAGGAGGAAACATGAGTCACCTTCGGGGTTCCTTTAGAGGAGGAGAAAGGAATCAGCTGCTCTCTTGATGAGGCTGTTGTAGAAGTCTGTGTCATCTGGTGGCAAAGCCTTCGAGGGATAGCTACAGACCTCTTCTTCAGGGCTTTCTGTGTCAAGGTCGTTCCACTCTTCCTTGTAAGTTCCTGTGGCTTCCTCCTCTTCTGGAACAGAGTTCCTTCTCAACATCCTCCTTGTGAGGTTCGGGAGTTGCCAGAGCTTTGATGTGATCCTCTTCTTCTTCGGCATCTGCGGTAGTGAAGGGTTTTGCATGAATTTTTAATTCCTTTAGTGCCTTGAACTCCTCCTTTCGTTAAAGGAGTGCCGCCATTTCTGTCTTCAGGCGTCCTTTCTTCTCCACGTCGCGGGCCCTTTCGGTGTCTGAAGCCAGGGAGGTCATCTGTTTGGGTGTAGTGGATTCTGCCTCCGAAGGTATGGTCTTGTCCTTTGTGGAATCTCGTCCGGAACCGGTCTTCATCAATTTCGCCATTTTTCCCTCGTCAGTATCTCTGGTGTGGGATCCGCGGGGTTCTTTCGCCCGCAATGACCCTCGGCCACAGTTTTCTTCGATGTCTGGGCTGCCTTTTGCGCCTTCTGTTTGAGGTCCTTCATACCCGACGGATGAGGTTTTTTTATTACCTTGTCCGTTTTCTACTATACGTCCTTCGCCATCGTTTTTGCATTACGGCTCCTCTTGATCCCGATGTCCGACCCTCAGTGTGTCCGTTCTGCAGCCACCTGCTGTTAGTCTTCCTCGCTTGAGAGGCCCAAGTCCCTCAGCAATACCAGTTGTTTCTGACCAACGAGCATTGCTGCGTGATGGTATTCACTCTGCTTTCCACGGGCCTTGAGAGTCTTCAACACAAATACCGCCCAGGCCTCGCAGTCCTTATCGTTGTGATCCCTTGGCAGGCATAGGTTACAGACGTCGAATGGATCGGGTTGTGCAAATTTGTGATGGCAATTAGGGCAAAACTTGAAGGGTTATTTTCCATGGCCCCTACCTTGTCTTATTTCGGTCCATCTGCATCGCCGTTGCTTCGTCTGGATACTCTGATGGGGAAAGGTGTCCCAAGGTCTCTCCTTCTCCAGGTTCTTCGCAATCGAACAATGGTTTTTCCGCTTAAATTTCTAGATTTTTCAGGGATTTTGAGAGTGTCGTCCCTTGATTCCTGACCCAATGGTGGAAAAAGAATCTGACGATGTCTACCACGCACAGGAACTTCCGGGGCCCCGTCTGATATCACACACGGGATGAACCTAGCACCAAATGATGGTCGACGACGCCCCACAGAAAAATAAAAATAGGAAACCGACAATTCCAGACTCAACTTCTAGAAGGCGGAATAATGCACAGCATGTTAATCCTTAAAAGGATTAAGGCTGTAAAACTGTAGCTACAAGCAAATTAGGTTTTCTTCGCCGTACTGGATATTTTTAAGATTTACTAGTATAAAGTGTAAGAAAGTGATAAAAAAAGATTACATAGGACCACCTGAATAAAAAGCTGTTCCTGAAATGGACGGAATATAGAAGCAGTAATGGTTTTGTGAAGGTATGTGTTAGATTCCCAAGTTGCAGTCTGGCAAATGTCTAGTTGAGGCACTACAGTGAAATGTGTAGTTGGTGCTGCCATGTCTCCGATGGATTGAGCCCTCACTTTGTATGTCAAAGGGCAAACCGCTTTCCACGGCAACACCTGATGCACAAGGTGATTGAAATCCATTGGGGAAAGCCTTGCTTAGCTATGGGGCAACCTTTGCTGGAGTGGGTCAAAGTAAACAAATAGCTGTACCAATCTGAATTAAATCTTTTGTTCTAGCCATTTAAGACTTTAAGCAGCCCGTAGGAGAATCTTTTCTTTGTAATGGAACGCCAAGAGCATCTTCAGGATAAAATGTGGATTGGAAGTAAAGGTAATCTTGTCCTTTCAAACTTGGTTAAAGGTGCCTAAAACTGAAGCTTTATGGATCATTCAAAGAGTCTAGTCATGACAGCTCCTGAGGCAGTGTTTTGCTCCCAAGTGGGAGGTTGAGCAGAGGGAAAACATCTTGACCAGTCCCTTCAGAAACGCTTTAACAACTATTGCAGAGGACAAAGACGGAGTGCCAGGAGACTGAAGGTGTCTGGAGGCAGATGCCAATACAGGTCTCACTGAAGAATATGTCAGACGCGACTTGAACAGATGTAACACAAAGCAGGCACTCATGTAATAGCATTTGAGGGGGGTCAAGGAGTTTTTTTTCAATACTCAATGATTGACACTTTAAGGCATAAGTTTTGGTAATGAAGATAATAGCATACAGGATTATGTGACAGTCTTGTGGAATGGCTTAAGAAACCAAACTGTAGTCTGAAGCAGTCAGGTAGACAAGTACAGACAGGCAGGTTTGTGGTTCAGCACCTGGCCTCTGTTCTTGATGAGAAGGTAGAAGTCCTGACTGAATTTGATCGGCCTGTCTGCCAACATATCCTAAAGGCCCAGGAACTAGAATTATTTTGGCAATCTGTGGCTACTGGCATGAGTTGAGTTGGCTTTTCCAAAGCTTGCACGGACTCTCAAGGTGATGTGAAGTGAAAAAAAGGCATAGGCAAAAATGTATGATATTGGGATCAAAATAAATTCTCCTCCCGTCCTGTGTCAGCCAAAGGTGGATGGGGAGGGAGTTCCATGTCTTGGCCGCCAGGTAGGAGAAGGATCTTCCTCCGGCGGTGGCTCTGCGGATGCGTGGTACGGTGGCGAGGGCGTGGCTGGTTGATCTAGCTGGCGGGTGGGCGTGTAGAAGGTCAGGTGGTCGTTGAGGTACTTGGGGCCCAGGTCGTGGAGAGACTTGTGTGCGTGGGTAAGGAGCATGAACGTGATCCTTTTGCTGACGGGGAGCCAGTGCAGGTCCCTCAGGCGGGCAGAGATGTGGCTGTGTCGGGGGATGTCCAGGATGAGTCGTGCGGAGGCGTTCTGGATGCGCTGGAGTCTTTTTTGAAGTTCGGCGTAAAGGGTGTTCCCATAGTCCAGTCGGCTGGTGACGAGTGCCTGGGTGACGGTCTTCCTGGTTTAGTGGGGATCCATCTGAAGATCTTGCGGAGCATGCGCAGGGTGTTAAAGCACGAAGATGAGACGGCGTTGACTTGTCTGGTCATCGACAGGGAGGAGTCCAAGATGAAGCCCAGGTTGCGTGCGTGGTCCGTTGGCTTGGGAGCGGTGCCCAGGGCCGGGGGCCACCATGAGTCGTCCCAGGCAGAGGGTGATGATCCCAGGATGAGGACTTCCGTCTTGTCTGAGTTCAGTTTAAGGCGGCTGTTCCTCATCCAGTCGGCGACGTCTTTCATCCCGTCGTGTAGGTTGGCTCTGGCGGTGGTGGGGTCGCCTAGCCTTTTGATGTACTTGTTAAGCATCCTCAATCCAGAATTGGACCGCATTCGCTGGACTTTTTGCAAAAAGCAAAAACCTCAGGTAGAAGCCAAAGTACTTCAGCACTCTTGGTACTCATTCCAGTGAATGCTCCAGTGAAGTTTATTTTGATTTGTAAGACCCCTAAGGGCAGACAAATACTTTTACTTAACCTTCAGAAGCACACTTTCTGATCAATAATCTATCTGCCTGAAGATTTATGGCCTTTAAAATCCTTCCAGGCACCAGAGTGGATCCAAAAAACTTTAACAAATGATACCCTTTCCTGGTGGCGCCATCAGACTCCATTCTGCCTAGGACATGGTCACACTTAGGTGCATATAGGTACCACCCCTCCGCTCTGACATCAGGTTTCTTCTTTTTCCCCATAACCTTAGATGTTGAAATATGAGTGACAAAACAGATGTGAGAACTGGCAGAGAGCACATCCGAGAAGTGTATGAATTCCCGAAAATGTACTGCACAACGGAGAGGTGGGCACGCAGTGAGGAATTGGCGGGTAGACAAAGTATCTAAAAGAAACAGCTTTATTGAGGTAAGCAACTAATTTTTTTAACAATACTTGTATCTACAGACACTTTATTATTGGAAACCGAGTCAAAGAAGTCTATCTAAAAGAAGTGGATCTGAAGACCCAACTTGCAGCAGGAAGCACTATACTACTGAATGGGCATTCCCTGCAGATATGAAAATCGATACAGTAGTGCCTGATGAAAGTATGGACTAAAGCCTATGTAGTGGCTTGGTAGATATCCACAAAAGGACCAACTCAGGCTAGAGAGTAGTCACAGCATTTGCTCTGGTTGAATGCGCCGTGAGGTGGGTCTTTTTTGGCCCGAGAATACTGTAGCTTAATGCGATGGAATAGAGTTCACTTCTATACTGGCTTTTTCATATTTGCACCAGTGAAACTATTGAATTGATGTTCATCAATACCACGTTCTTTAGTCCTAACTATACAGAAGCGAAGGGGGCAACGTGGACCCAATCTGTGTAATTTCTCCTAATAGTTTTGATGGATGTGGGGGGGAAAAGGTACTGGGAAGAATAATAGACAGCCCCACATGAGGATGATACTCCTTTCTGAAGGAAGCACATGTACCAGAGGAATGAGCGGAATTGGAGGAAAGGCGTAGAGTAATGTCTCTGAGCAGTTGATCAAAAGTACATTCTCTCTGGAGCCATATTAGGGATACCTGGATGCGAAAACACAGCATTTTGCACTTGTTGGGTCCGCGGACAGATCGATGTCTGGAATTCCCCATCATTGGAAACTGTCCTGTGTAACTTTCACGTTTGTGAGCTTCGATGAAATTGCGACTTAAGGCGTCTGCATGAACATTGAGGGTGCCTGGAAAATGGATCGCAGATATGGTCGACTTTCTCTCCCGCAGCCATTTCCATATGGCTTGGGCCTCTTGTAATAGAGGTTTTGACCAGGCTCTTCCCTGTTTGTTCAGGCAATAAATGGTTGTGATATTGTCTGTCAGGACAATCAGGGAGGGTGTCTGGATGGAAGAGAAAAATGGCTTGAGTGCTAGATGCACAGCTCTTAGTTCCAACATATTGATGTGATAACCCTTATCCGCTTCTGACAACACCCCTATACTTTAAGAGGGCTCATGTGGGCTCCCCATCCCAAGGAGGGCTGTGTCCGTTTAGAGGGCCTGGCTGGGAAGGTCCTGATGGAAAGGGACTCCTTTTAACAAATGAGGACAATTCATCCCACATTTTACGGATTCATTGGCCATCTAAGGCTGAGTCACTGTGTCCTCAAAGTGGTCCGAGATCTGCAAACACTAATCCTCTAATGCCTGCTGGAGAGGTCATATTTGCCGCCTGGCATTGGGAACCATGAAGATGCAGGATGCCATGGATCCCAGGAGAGAGTATACTAGTCTGGCCATGGAGTGAAGTGCGGAGAGGAGAGTGCGACACTTGTTTCTGATCGACGATAACCTCTACTCCGAAGGAAACCATCTTGAATCTGCGGTATCCAGAGTTGCACCCAGTTAGTGAGTCCTTTGGGTTGGGTTGAGGATACACTTTCCATAGCTGACTTGAATGCCCAGACAGCTTACAACTCGAATGCAGGATTGAAGGTGCTCCTGCAGTGGAGGAGATGATGAGCTCTTGAGCAACCAGTCATCCAGGTATGAGTATACGAAGATCTTCTATTTCAGCAGGAAGGCGGCTACCACCGCTGTGCATTTTGAGAACTTGCGGGACACTAACATGAGCCCGAAAGAGAGGACTTTGTACTGGAAGTGCTCTGATGCCACGTGGAACCGTAGGAATTTCTGATGTTTTCAGGAAAACGATACATGAAAACATGCGACCTGCAGGTCGATGGAGCACATCCAGTCCCCTTGGGGGAGCTGGTGGAAAATTTGGTTCAGTGCCAGCATACTGAACCTCTCCTTGTGGATGAACTTGTTTAAGAGTCTTAAGTCGAGTATGGGTCTGCACTCACGGGTTGGACCCTACTTTAACACCAAGAAGTAGCAGGAGTAAATTCCCTGCTGTGGTCGAGTCAAGGAAACCTTTTCGATGGCTTCTTTTTGCAGTAGAATATGTACTTCTGCCCGAAGTAGGTCTTGTTATTGGATAGACGTTCTCCGAGGTGGGACTGCCGAAGGCAGGGACTTGAATCTGATTGAATAACCACTGCACAATATGGAGCACCCACTTGTCTTTTGTGATTTTGGGCCACTCGTCTAAGTGTGCCGGAGTGGGGATCAGAGATGGGGGAAGCAAACGCTCATTGTTTTGTAGGTTGCTTAAGAGAGGAAGCTGATGATCTGGAAGCTCCCTGTCCACGTCTTGGCTGATGATGATGGTAGTGGGACCTGGACTGGTGATGTTGATGGAAGCCTAGAGAGGGATTTGGACCCTCTGCTGATACTGGCAGCAGTCATAGGGGCGGGATCTGCTCCTAAACTCCTTGCGCTTCTCCAGACCCACGGCTTTCAGGGTGGCGAGCACAGATTTCATCCTCGCCATTTCATTATCGGCATGGGTGCCGAGTAGGTTCCATTGAAAGGCAGATTCAGAAATCTGTTCTTAGCCTCTGGTTTCAGTCCAGAGAGCAGAGCCAGGAGGAGCACCTAGTGCAGATGCCCTGCACTTGGAGTTTCCGTGGGCTGCTAGGTACGAAGCATCAGCTGCCATGCTGATCACCTGATTACCCACTAATCCACCCTCCTGGAAATCCTGCCGATCTTCCTTAGGCAGTTGTTCTGTGAACCTAGACAGGGAGTCTAGACAGGGAGTGCCCTATCATATCTTTCTAAAAGGGTTGAGGCACTAGCGAATTTCATATAGGAAGCAAAGTTGTTGCACATCCTTTTCCCTAGGGAGTCCATATGCTTACTGTTCTTATCGGGTGGTTCGGTAGAGGGCACCACCCCTGGGTGAGTCTTCCTAGCCGCTGCCACTATGACTGAATCTGGCGGTAGATCAGCCCTCAGAAAGAGGGGATCCTGGTCAGGTGCTTTGTACTTCTTTTCAATACACAATGGTGCAGGCCCTATCGATGCTGGTGCAAGCAAAGTCTGAAGAGCTGGTTCAAGCAAACCAAGTACCAGAGAAAGCAGTGATCCGGAAGACTGCCTGTGATACAGTGTCTCAAAGATGACTGGATTGGAGCAGGCATCTCAATGTTTAGCTTAGCTGCACCTCTACATAAGACCTTATTGAATGTGACAATATCGTCTACTGGTGAAACCCTAACTGGAGGTGATCACAGTCAGTATAGGGGAGTAGTCTAACAGACTATCTGGATGTATCTGTAGATTGGGAAGGAGAACTGTTTCTGTGCCTCCAAGATCTGGACGGAAAGGAGTGATGAGATCTGGAAGGTGATCATCTGTGAGTTGTCCTAGACCGAGACCTTCTTGTTGAAGGAGAATGTGGCCTTTTTGGTGGTCTTCGCGGAGATCTCGTGGCAGTTGTCGCAGGAGGAGGAGCACCAGCGGAGATTCCAGAAGGTGAATAGGTTTGAGAAGTCCAAACCTGGACTTTGCCCTGGAACTCTTCATTATTTCACACTCTGTAGCCACCGCGGTTAAAGATTAACTGATGGCGTCAGTTGTTCTAGACTAGGGGATCCCGGCCGGAGTAATCTGCACAATTCTGAGTTCTGGATAGGATATGCTTCTTTACGTCGACTGTCTAGACCTCAACGCTGATCTCTGTGTTTGTCATGACGTCGGTGCGGGTTAACAAAAAGCCTGCTGCTTCTTTGCCAGTGGAAACACGTGCAAAGTCAGACATCTCGACGACATCCTTCAAGGCACTGAGTGCCTCCGTCTCGACATCGGCGAAAATGTCAACGTCAACCGTCTGTGCCTGGATGTCAGCGAAGCCCCCGATATTAAAATTCTATGCCTAACGTCGGTGGAGTTTTTGACATTGACCGCCCATGCTTGTTTGGCAGCGAGGCTCTCGATGTTGAACGTCTGCCTCTGACGCTGGGGGAGATCTCGAAGTCGACATTCGTCGAGGGGTTGTCAACGTCAGCCAGTGAAGCGGCAGAGACGTTCTTGATGCCGACCCAAGTCTAGACATCGAATTACTTGGGGCCATTTCCGGTGACGATCTTTGGACTTTAGTTCTTGACGCCAGAGTAAGCCGTTTCAGCATCGACTCTGTCTTCGCGATGAGGCAGAACGCCTTGACGGCAATTTCTCCTTTGACATTGCTGCAGAGGTCTTTCAGATGTCGATCGCGACTGTGAGCAAACAGGTATTCTCGACATTGATCTTCTCTCTGTTGATGAGGAGGCAGAGCAGTGACTTCTTTTTTTCCTTTCTGCATCTATACTCAGACAGCACTTCAGAGGAGGACTTGTTGAAAGGTTGAGAACCTTCAAGGCCACTTGTAGATCTCACCTTTGCTCTCTCCTGGATGGCATGCAGCTTTATTCTTTTCCTGTCACGCAGGGTTCTTCTGGAAAATTGATGACAGCAATGACACTTCTCTGGTTGGTGAGAAGATGGCAGACACACAATGCAGAAAACGTGTGGACCAGATTTTGCCATTTTTCTTTTCCACAGAAAGGAAATTTGTTGAACAAGGCTGGCATTTCGGACTAAAAATCATAACAAAATAGTCAGAAAAACAGGACGGTGGAACAAATTGTATAAAAACATCATATGAAGGTCAAAAAACCAACTTCTATATACCAATTATATAATTAAAAAAAAAAAAAGGTTTATTGTTTTTTGACAAATGAAACGTACAATAGAAAAAAGGAATCATTAATGCACGATAAGGGCTCAATAGTGGGCAGCAGGACGTAATGGTGGGCAGAAGATGTTGCAGCAGATTCTCCAATGAGGAACACATGGTTAAACCAACATCTCACATATACAGATACATGGGTAATTTCCCATACAATCCCATTTGTCAAGAGTGGGTTATTTATCACAGTTATTAATGTCCGGTCTCTGTCCAGCCCTGAGAGAGGCCCATACCTCCCTCTCCCATGTCTAGATCTAAGCCATAATACTCTACCCATGGCGTCCAATTTTTCGGAATTTACATGGGCACCCTCTCACCTTGTTGATCACCTTCTCTGCGACCATGTATCGATTAATAATGGACCTCTACTCTGAGCGTAGGTCGTTGAGCCCCCCAACACTTAGCTATATCTCACTTGGCTACTACTAACCCTAGGTTAGCCAGCATGAGTTTATGTCGTGGCAGATCAATCTCTGTGGGGATGCCTAGTAAGAGAAAATTTATATCTAGCCCAAGCTGAGCTCCAAGGATATCATTCAATTCCTTCACTATCCTGTGCCAGTAGGCTTAAATGTGTCTGCACTTCCAGAGGCTGTGTATATACATACCATGGTCCGTGTGGCATCTAAGGCAATCTGGGTTGTCAGCCCTCCCCATAAAGTGTAAGTGTGCCCTGTCAAAATAGGTTCTATGTAGGATCTTGTATTGTATAAGGCGCAGTCTGAATCTAATCGCTCCTTCATGCGGGTGCATGAGGGCAGCTTCCCAATCAATATCTTCTAGTGGGCCGGTGGTGAATTCCCATTTGGCTCAGAGAGGACCAAGGTTGTTGGGTATATTGTTGATTTGTGTCCTATATGTCAAGGATATGGAATGGGTCGGGATCTTCTCTTGTAGGAGCCTACCTTTTAACAGGGCATATTCCGTCAGTGTCTCAGTGTCCAACCCCTTAGTGTGGCAGGCGTGTTTACGTCTAAGGTAGGCATATGCTTGGGAATCATAAAGTTGGTATTTAGACTGAAGCAAGGGAAATGAGGCTAGAGAGCCCATCTCCAACAGGTCTCCTATCTTGGAGATACCTATGAGGTCCCATTTCTTAAAGTCCCTCAGTTTTCTATATACCAATACTTGACAGAAAGTAAAAAACTGACAAGCTCAATGCTCCAGAATCCTCACAGAAGGAGCTGGAAAAAAGAACTGCCCTTACGGCACCTGTGGGACATGATGGGAGCATGGAGGTCTTGGCGGTTTTAAAGGCACTGTGCCAGTTTTATTCTGATGTGGTTTCTCCCTGCAGCCAATGGGCCAACATGCCTTCTATTACTATGCTTTTTTTTAATGAAGGCTATGTTTAAACAGGAAAACCATGCATGTTCTAGGTTACAGAAATGCCAAACCTGTCTTTAAGCGTTCAGCCATAATCCCCGGTCCGCCACGGCTTGTGCCGATTGAGCGGAGGGACGACGGGCTTTACACCACTTCCGGTAGCTAACCCGGAAGTGCACTCAGTGCTCCAGCCTCTCCACCACTTTCTCCTGGGCTACATAAGGCGGTGCAGGGTGCGGACGCGCATTGGACGGCTCATGTGGTATTGGCCACAGGGTCAGTCTGTTTTTAAGCAGTTATTATATATTTGCCACTAGTCATCTTTATTTTGTGCCTATTTTTTTATCTTAAAATTGCACCGTCTGAGTAAACTGCTTCACCTCCACTCACCTGTCTTTAAGTGTTCAGCCATAATCCCGGTCCGCCACGGCTTGTGCAGATTGAGCGGAGGGACGACAGGCTTTACCCCACTTCCGGTAGCTAACTCGGAAGCGCAGTCAGTGCTCCAGCCTCTGCACCACTTTCTCCTGGGCTACATAAGGTGGTGCAGGGTGCGGACGCCCAGCGGACGTGCGCAGCGGGCGCGCCAAATGCAAGCCCGTCTGCGCCCATCCACGCCAGACCGTCGCCAGGAACTCCCTTTCACTCCGCATCCACAACATGCTCTGGTGAGTGGTTCAAAAATGGCAAGAATAAAATATTCTAGCTTAGAGCTTAAATACCTAAACAAACCTTTTTTCAGAACAATCAGTTTTCTAGGGCAATACAGTTGCCAGCAACATGAAAGAAAAACCATGGCATAAAGGACCAACATCCCCTAGGACACCCCAAGCTCCAAGTAATCTGGCTCACACACAAATTTTTAAAACATTAAAATCATTAAAAGGGATGTACTTTAATGCGTGTTCCAAAGCATAGTTTGGAGATTTGGAGCCTCATGGACATCGAGATACCAGACATCTGCTTCGTAATAGAATCCTGGCAAACATATTGTGCCCCCAAGAATCCAGCCAACGGGCCTCCCGTGATGGTGGAGACAACAGCGGCGGCAGGGATGGAAAGGCAGTCCGCAAAAGGGGACTCGAGGCAGAGGGGTGGAGAGAAAGACACACCATGTCACGAGGAGCAAGAAGGTTTTGGGGCACCGGATCCCCCATGGCAGGGCACCCCAAATTCCATGTCAGAGAAGAATAGAGCGATCCCTCAAAGGGAAGAAACAGCTCCCTCCCACCAGAGCCCTGAATGAGAACTTCCAGAAGGTGAACCGCTGGGAAATGTGCCGCCGGATCACCCATGCGCAAAATACCCACTGCCGTGGAAACAGTGCGAGCGAAGGCCTCACCCGCCTCCGTAGGGCCCTGCGGTGGGGAAAGCAGCTCCTCCGTAGGCGACTGCTACAAACGAAGGCGGCCGTCTCCCAGGCCAATCGGAGTGGGGAAGGGCCAGGTCCGGAAAGGAGAAAGAGGGACCGAGGAGTGGGGGACCTGTGGCTCCTCCAGCAAAAACCGCGGCAACGGCGAGGAGCCATCCTTTGATGATGTCGGGGAAAAAGCCACGACACGGCTGCCCGTCTCTGGCGAGGATGACACCAGCAGGCACCCAATCTCCGGGGAAGAGGGGGCGTCCGAGGACGAGTCCACAACCCGACGCCTGTCTGGTGGAGTAGACTTCGCAACCTGAGGCAGGGCGTCATCGTCATCCAGCGCCAAAGAAGACGCCAGACAGGTCTCCTCCACATCACACGGCGCAGGAGACATGGATTGGGCTGGAGCAGAGGCGGCTAAGGGCGCTGACTCGACCTCCGACAAGGCAGCCGCCTGCGTGGAGGGACGAGAGAGACCCGGGGAGTGACAAGGAGTCCCCCGCCAGCCTCGACCCATGGGGTAGGCGAGAGGAGCCTGCTGCCCCCAGAGGTGCCAAGGCAGACTCGACCTCCGACAAGGCAGCCGCTTGCGTGAAGGGATGAGATGGGGCCCGGGGAGGAACGCAGGGTCCCCTGCCAGCCTCGACCCATGATGGGATGAGGGGGGTCCGCCGACTCCTGTGGCGCTGCCAGCAGCCGCGGGCGCCGTAGCGGCGTCACCTCGGCCTCAGACAAGGTCACTGCCTGTCCATAGGGCATAGAGGGGCTCGTGGATTCGACCCGAGCCCTGGTGACATCCCGCGACAACACAGGGACTCCCGCAGGAGTTTGCGGCGAAGCAGAGGAGCTGGGGTCTGAAGAAGAGAACCCCTAAGGGCCGCACCCCAACAGCACCACATCCTCCAAGTCTTGAGCCGAGACAGTCGGCGCCGGGGCAGGAGCCGCCAGCGGGCCCCGCACAACGCACGGGATCTGTCGACGTCCCAGGAGGGGAAGGAGGAGGAGGAGAAGCCAGCGATGCCTGCAAAGCCGCTGCATATGTCTCCATCTGGGCTCTCGATGCCCCCTCACCGGGAAACGGTGGATAGGGGGACGATACACGAGGCCTCATGCCCCCAACAGGACGGAAACCAGCCCTCCGGGACAAACTGCAACACTTACCGACAGGGGAGCGACGCTCTTGCGGCTTAGGAGAAGGATGAGGACAACGACGACGGCTGTGTCGAAAACCTTCCGCAGAAGCTGATCGAGGTGACGAAGCTGACCTGGATATGCGAGCCGAGAGAATTTTCATCCGCCTCTCCCGCCGGGACTTCGGCTGCAGCTGTTGGCACGCCTCGCAATCAGTGGAGCCGAACACCACATGTTAATGAGGTGAGGGTCCGTCGCTGACATCAGACATCCACAAGACGAGCACGTCTTAAAGCCTGAAGGCATCTGCACACTGTTCCCACAAACATGCACAATATCGAAAGGGAAAAAGGCCTAAACAGGCCCGGAGCACGAACCGGATCCGCGTTGCACGCAGAAAAGGAAAAAACTGACTTAGGTGCGCCGGGGTGGGACTTATGTGACCTCCCTGACGTCACGTACGCGGACGACGCCTCGGCGGAGTCACGTGATGCCATCCCCCCAGCGCGCAGGGAGAGCAAAAAAAATATATAATTCCGGATCCAGTCTCACGCCTGGGGATAATTCTACGTTTAAGAATCTACGGCTAGTAGTCTCTATCAGATCGAAACTTAAGCAAAGTTTTTAAATGGCTCCCGATGGAAGCCAGGAAGCCACTAGTCCAAGGCTTGATCATTAACCGTATGGATTACGGTAATGCTCTGAAGTCCTCAATAAATGAAGATCTTCTTACTAGGTTCCAGCTCCTACAGAATATTGCTGCCAGATTGTGGTTGAATCTCCCTCCAAGAGCCCCGGCGGCTCCCAGATTGAGACTTCTTCACTGGCTTCCCATGAGGAAATGGACCCATTTCAAGATTCTTTGCCTAACCCACAAGAATTTACATGGCAAGGGTCCCGGATACTGGAAAAAGAAACTCATCTGGTACCACCCATGCAAGACTCTAAGATCCAGCAGCAAATTCCTTCTAACCCCTATTAAAATTCGTGCCACGTGAATTGGGGGGGTGGGTGGGGGGGGGGCAGGAGATTTTTTTCTTTTCTCGCAACCGCCCTCTGGAATAAATTACCCTTACACTTACGCGTCATCTCAGATCACCACTGTTTCCGCAGGGAACTAAAAACCTGGCTGTTCGATTTCTAACTGGCTTTTGTCTAAACCAAACTCCAGAGCCTCCGCAAAGTGCCATGAGACTTTCGGGTGATATGTTGCGCTAAATAAATATTCCTGATTTGATTGGATTCAATATGTATTTAATTTAAATGAAAAATCCAATGACATTTTAGCCTTATTGGTGGCACAGGCTGCATGTGTATTTGTGTTTATATACATATATATGTATGTTTGAAGGTACATCATACTTTTAAGTTTTTAAACATACATATATTCCCTGAAAAAAACACAGGTCTCAGTGACATTATAGTTAGGCTGACATTTCGCTCGTACAAAACCAGAGAAATTCAGCCCTTGTGGTTAGCTGAGCTAACTGTAACTTGTGCCGCCGCAATGCACTGATGATGACGTCACATATTACATCACTCATTTTTTTGTTTAAATCTGTTTATTAACATTTTTCACAGTTTACAGCTTACAAAGATAACTATGCCTATACACCGTGAGCAGTTATTCGCAAGTGTTACAATTATCCAGTACCGATCCAAAAGGAAAAGGAGACAGAGGAGTTGTGCAACAGAGGCTTAAAGGAGTCTCATGACAGCGCCCGCATAGAAGGCATAGCGGCACCTAAGAATCTTACCCCTGGGCGGCTTGTGGACATTTCAGACATAGTGCATCTTAGCCAAACTGTGGACATAGGGTACAACAAAAGGAGGACCACTTAAGCAAGGAAGGACGAGGGAGTCGCATAAGATCTTCTCCTGTGCTTAGTATAGCCGGGGAAGCCAGCTCTCTCAGCGCTCAAAGTCAAGGGGATTCTGAACAAAAGTGTGGGGGGAGGGGCATATTGCACTAGAAGTCGGGGCTACACGCCACCTCTACTAAGAAGGGAATGGGTTGTGTCAGTCTTGAGTATACTCTAGGGGTTCCCCAGTGTTAGTGGTCAATTCCTGTAATTTCTTTAAACAAAAAAATCTTTTTAACAACAAAGCTCAAGAGACCATACAGTACAAAACTGTGCCAAAAGTTCATACATGGAGAGACCACAGTAATCAGAAGCGATGTAGATATGAGGGAAAAGAAAGACAGTATCACATTACTCATACAACCAGCATCTATGTGCCCACTACCATTTCTTGGCACATCCCCTGCTTTTGTAGACCGTTTCTTCGGCATGTTGGCATTAGTCCAGATCACGTTTCCAATCCTCCAGCAGCAGAGGCCCCAACGCCCCCTAGCAATGTTACGCTTCGCAATCCCAGAAGCCAGGGCCAACCATATCCCCACGTATCTGGACCAGTCAGTTTTGCCCTTTATCATCAGCAGAAGCCACTTTGGCTCCAACAGAAACCATCTCCCCCGCCACCACAGACATAACATCAGTAACGTTCGTCTAAAAAACAAACTATCTCAGGGCATTCCCATAGGATTTGCAGGAAAGTACCTTCTTGCTGACATCCCCTAACACACTGTGTCGACGGGATCTTGCTCCATGTATATAGGTATGTGCGATGGTAGTAGGTGCAGTGTAGAATCTTCATCTGTACTAATCTAAACCTAGAGCGTATTGCAATCTTGCTAGGGCTCTGTAATGCTTCATGCCAGTCCTCATCGTCCATGCTGCCGAGGTCCCTGGCCCAGGCATCTCGGAGCGTAATCAGGGGGTCTGGTACATTGTTGACTAATTTACGATAGATCGTGGATATCAGTTTCTCAGTGACCGGGTCGAGTAGCAAACTATCTTTTAACAGGAGTAATCCGGGATAGATAAACCACTGTGTACGTGTGAGCGCAGAGCGTGCAAGAGTCTGATATGGTGATAACCCTTTGACTGATGAAGTTTGTACTCTCTCTGAAGATCTGCGAACGTGAAGGGGGAGTCCCCTTTCCATACATCCCGTAAATACTTGATTCCTAGCAATTTCCACCCCCTGAAGCCCGCCAGAGAGGCCACTTCGCGCAACAGGTCGCCCAACCACAGCAGGGTTTTACTGGTCAGCTTCCCCGCCCATCCTAGGAGTTTATTAGCCTCTCTCCAGCACTACTGCATCTTCACCCTGGTGTGATTAGGCCACTCTGGACGTGACCTTCGAGCATACAGAAGGGATTCACAATTGCTTCCAGGCATAACCAATCAACGCCTACGTACACCCAGTCGTTTTTCACCTGAAGCGGCAAGGCCCAGTAGTATAGCCTGATGTCTGGAACCGCCAGGCCACCATCATGCACTCCCTTGTGCAGATTGTGCAAGGCAATTCTTGGGGATCCTCCCTCCCAGGGCAATGTTCTGACTGCCTGTGCTATTCGTTTGAACACATTTGGGGGGACCGAGTATGGAGTATTCTGGCAAATGTAAAGGAGCCTCAGCAGTGTCATAATTTTAAATAAGGCCGCCCTCCCTATGAGGGAGAGTAGACCAATGGCCAACGTCCGCTCTGAGGCGGCTCAATCGGGGTTCAAGATTCCTATTGAGAAACACCTTCCTGTCTCGCGTGACGTATACCTCAAGATATTTAAAGTCCTCTGTTACCACCGGGGCTGCACACCCCGTGAGAGTTCTGGGAGTGCGCCCGACAGTGGAAAGATCACTGACTTCGACCAGTTGATGGTGTAACCAGAGTATCTGCCAAATAGTTCGAAGATGTGCAGTGCTGGCGCCATTGAGTGGTATGGTCACGCAACATACAAAACAATGTCATCAGCGTGGAGGGAGACAAGTTCTTCCCATCCCCCAGGCGCTGCTATGCCCCAGATCATAGGATCTCTCCGGATCCAGTGCGCCAGTGGCGCCAATGCCAAAGCGAACAGGAGGGGAGACAGGGGGCAGCCCTGTCTGGTTCCCCAGCACAGCTGGAAGGATCTTGATACTGCCCCATTGACACGCACTTGGGCCGTTGTCCTCTCATACAAGAGTCTAACCCAACTACAATAGTTCGGACCGAAGTCCATCCGCTGGAGGACCATGAACAGATAGGGCCACTCAATGCTATCGGATGCCATTGATGCATTCAGCGCCATCAAGGCCGTTTGGGAAGTCTCAGCCCCTCAGTTATGTGTAGAACCCCATAGAGTCTCCATAAGTTGTGGCGGGTACTTCTACTGGGCATAAACCCCGACTGGTCCACGTGCACCAGCTCTGTAATGATGGACACCAGTCTATCCGCCAACACCTTAGCTTCTACATTGATGAGGGAAATAGGATGGTAGGAGCTGCACTGTTCGGGTGGCTTTCTCGCTTTGTGAATTACCACAATCAACGCCGCCCTTTGATCTGGCGGAAGCAGCCCAGCCTCACTCGCCTCCGTCAGCATCTCGCGGAGTGGGGGTATTATAATTGATGACTGTCTTTTGTAAATCTCTGTGGGGAGGCCATTGGGCCCTGATGCTTTCCCAGATTTGAGGGCGCTCAGAGCAAATCCAAGTTCCTCCTCCGTGAGGTCTTCTTCGAGCCATTTGCACGCCTCTGATGGCAACATGGGCAAGGCAAAGTCCAGCAGAAAATCAGCACAGTCCTCTTCTGACCTGATGCACATTGGAGCATAAACCCGCTCGAAGTGTGAGGCAAAAGCCTCTGCTATGCTAATACACGTCGGCGAAGCGAACCAGAGACATCGAGCACCTCCAACACCCAAGACCGATCTCGGCGTTCCAACCAGGCCAGGAGCTTCAAAGCTTTGTCTCCCACATCGTAGATGCGGTGCTGCATAGCCAGCACGTAAGCCCGCGCCTCCCCATCTGCCAGTGCCATGAGGTCCCGCTGCTTCAGTGTAAGCCTATGCCTCAATTCGCGGATGAGGCCAGCACACCATCTCCCTCAAGCTGGCTAATTTCCTGCTCTAGATGTCGAATCTTCAGGGATTCCTCCTTTTTCTGCGCTCCAATCAGCGCCTGCCCCAACCCGATCAATATGTCTTGTAAGCATCCCAGTGTAACATGCAACTCCACCAACCCCTTGTTTTCTTTAAAGTATAGCTCTGAACCCTCCCGGAGCTTTTCCCAAGTGTGGGGTCACGGAGGTGCCAAGGGTCTATCCTCTGGAATTTAGCTCTGTTGGTGACCGGGTCTCTGAGGGTGACGCATACTGGAGAGTGATCTGAGATCCCCCGTGCCAGGTGCCTGCCGTTAGCAAATTCTCCTATCTTATCATTGTGGGTGAAAAAGGGCTCTATCCTGGAAAAGTACCCATGTTGCACCAAATAAAACGTGTATTGTCTAAGTGAGGGGTTGTGCGCCCGCCACATGTCCATCAGACCCATGGCCGTGGCGAAGTCTGCCAGGCCAAGCTCTTTCTGTCTGCCTGTCTGGAAACCAGTGCGGTCCACTTCCGGGCTCATGACTTTGTTTGTGTCCCCGCCAATGAGGAGAACGCCTAATGGAAGACTGGTCAAGAATGAACTCAACTTTGGAAAGATCACTGAGTGAAGACCCAGGGGTATATAACATGAACAGAACAATACCAGGCGCCCCTCCCATTTACCTGCTACCACAGCAAAACATCCTGCGTCATCTGACCACATACCAGGTATAACCAGGGGCAACGTGTTGCTTACCAATATCCCCACTCCCCGTGCCCCAGATATAAATCCGGAGTAGGCCACCATGTTATACCCAAAGCGATCTAAGGCCTTGCATCGACTTCCCCGTAAGTGTGATTCTTGGATTATAACTACATCTGGGGAGAGCCTCTTAAGGTGTTGCATAACTAACATGCGTCTGATCTTGTTACCAAGACTATTCACATTCCAGGTCCATATCTGCATGCTAGCGGGGTCGCCCATGATCGTGGGTAGGTCCTGTGGTTTTTAAGTATTCCCTCACCCTAGAAGTTCCCTCCGGGTCAATCTCCATCACCTGTTGGATCTCGAGCGTGTATCCCTTCCCTCCTGAACAAAATAAACAAGAAACCCAACTCCCCCCTCCCTGCAACCCTTCTAGGTGAGTCCCCAACCTCCCACCTCCCAAATCTGCAGAGTGCATGTCGCCCAAACAATTCAGAACTAAATATTCGTGAGGAGCCATGGACAAGCAGCCAGCACGAAGAAGTATGCAGCTGCTGACGAAAGTTACATGCCCATATTGCAAAAGTCAAGAGGCCCGCTACCAGCAACCACCAAAGCGGGTTAATTACCAATATGTAGACCAGAAAAGGAGGGATGTACGGGCCACGGGCCACAGGAATCAGTTGAGGGGTCACAAGCCCCCCTTCCAAGACCCAATTGCACCCTGAACGTACGGGCGTAGGTACAAACAATCTGTTCAGCAATGTGTGGAGCATCTCAAAGTCTCTTATCTTTCCGTTACCTTGGCGCCTGGGTACAGGTTGACCGCCCATCCTCCAGCTCGATCCCTTCATGGCTCTGCTCCGCTCCAGGGCCAATTCCTGTCATTTCAACACCATGGTGTCCCATTGAGGCACCAGGCACATATTACATCACTCATGACATGGTCAGTAACATCACTGATGACATCTCAAATGACATCACTGATGACATCATATAGTGTCTGTATGGATGATTTGGTGGGTGACTGTCAGTTGGTGTGTAAGTGGCTGCATGGGTTGATGAGTGTCTATATGAGTTATTGATTAGCTGTCTGAGTGCCGGTATGGGTGCCTGGGTGTCTGTGTAGGTGGGGGGAGGGAGATGTGACTCCCTGCATGGATGTGTGAGTGAATGATTCACTGGGTGTATGGGTTCATGAGTGCGTCTACGGGGGCTGTATGGGTGAGAGAGTGTGCATGACGATGTTGAGTTAATGGATGTCTCAGTGGTGTATGTGTGAGTAACTACATATGTGAAAGGTAGTATATGTGAGTGTTGGAGCATATAAGTGGCTGAGTGATTGGGACAGTGGATGTATGGATGAGTGTGTGCTTGTGTCGCTGATTGTATAAGAGAGTAAGTATGTGTTAGTATCTGTATGAATAAGTGAGGTGGTGTGTGTATAACTGCATAGGTGAGTAAATGGCAGTGCGATTGATTCTTTGGGTGACTGACTAGTTGTGTGAGTAAATCAATCGGCAAGGGGCGGCGTGTGAGTGGCTGTATTGATGAGTGGCTGTATTGATGAGTGACTGCATGTATGAGTGAATGGAGGTGTATGTAAACCTATGAATCAGTGAGGGGTATGTACTAACTGGTATTGGTGTGTCTATAGTTTCGGGAATGGTAGTCTGTATTTTAGAGTGGGTGTATGAAAGGTTATATTAGGGTGTGAATAGGGGCATCAGATATTAAGTGGATGATGTAATTTGAGATGTCATTCGTGATGTCACTGACCATGTCACGAGTGATTTCATATGTGACATCAGCAGTGCATTGCAGGGGCGAGAGTTATAGTTACCAAATTTCTCTGGTTTTGTAAGAGTAAAATGTCAGCCTAACTAAAAAGTCACTGAAACCTGTGGTTTTTGCAGTGTATATCTAAGGTTTTTTAATTGCTAATTACTAACTGTAACGTCCCTGAAACCTGTGTTTTTTTCCGTGAATTTCTAATGTTTTTTTTAAATGCTAATATCTAACTATGCCTAAATAAGTAGGACTTGCGCAGAAAGAGGAAGAAAGGTGCAGCAAGAGAACCGCAGAAAGAGCAACGGAAGTGCAGAAAGAAGCAAGAGAAGTGCAGAAAGAAGCAAGAGAACTGCAGAAAGAAGCAAGAGAACTGCAGAAATAATCAACAGAAGTGCAGAAAGAGGCCTACTTCGTCTGTACCTTTCCACACACTCATACAAAGTCGCCTAATCAATAGTCCTTCTCCCAAGATGTCTTAAACCTCACTTTTCTCTTGAAGGTTCACTATTCATCGACTGCTCAGAATGTTAGACCTACAAAATGTAAAACAGCAATCCTAACCATATCACTGTTGTAAGTCTCACCAAGTTTGTGAAGGTATGCATGAGTGTGTCTGCGTTTTTACCTAGTGACATGTTACATAAAAATAAACAACCAAATATGTGAATACCTGTGCTTTGAGGGCAGATAAGTGTAGAAAGGAAGAAAGGTGTAGAAAGAGCCAAGAGAAGTGTAGAAAGAAGCAAGAGAGGAAGAAAGGCCTGGAAAGAAGCCAGAGAAGTGTAGAAAGAGGCATGAAAGATACAGAAAGAAGCAAAAGAAGCATAGAAATAAGCAAGAGAGGTGCAGGAAGAGTCAAGAAAGGTACAGAAAGAGGCAAGAAAGGTGCAGAAAGAGGCAAGAGAGGTACAGAAAGAAGCAAGAGAAGTGCAGGAAGAAGCAAGGGAAATGCAGAAAGAGGCAAGAGAGGTCTATGCACCATTAGCACAAATGTAACACTCACATTTAGCAATAAGTAACATGTGACCAGTCCAGCTTTGCAAAGGGCCTTCCACCACGCTGTAACACAGGTCGCTACATTTTTGGTAATATTTGAGCCGTTTCAGCTAGAAGCATGTTTTTTTTCTCCAAATCTGCATTCGGAGGTGATGGATTATGTGGCAAATGCGCAAAATTTATAAATATGTGAAAATCGGCATGGCCGAACAGTCGCATAATTCTAGTGGCCCTTCTCATACCTCTGACTAGGTCCAGAAGTGCTTCTCTGTGGTTGCTTTATTTTTGGGCGTTCTTGAGTTTATAGTTTGGCTTCTTTGGAAACTAGGAAAACTAAACCATAGTTTATCACTCCACAACACAGACTATCATACCACATAATCACTCTCCATACCACATAATCCCATTCCACATAATTCATATATTCTAAATACATCATACTTTCTAGCCAGATAATTTCACTGAACATACCACATAATTGCACTACACACAACATACATCCACTCCACTCCAAAAAACATTACTAAAAATGTTTTACATTTACAACACCAATAGCTCTAACTCTCGCACATGGGAGTCCTTTTGCATTGCAAATACTTGTTTAACTAGTGGTCGCGTTTGCAGACTGGTGGAGAAAAGAGGTTGGGCCTCAAACCAGCGCTCGGGAATCCCGCTGCCTAGTACTTACAGGAGGTACCAGGAGGGCTTCTTGGCCCCCAAAGTCCCTCAGAAGTAAAGTGGACTTCATCCCCCAACCAGTAGTGTGCCACGAAGCATGATTACAGAGTGGTGGAGAAAGGGGGTATCGTCTCTGAAAACGTTTCAGCAATCTAGCTGTGTGGGGCTTACTGGAGGTAACAGGAGGGGTAGTTGGCCCCCAAGGACATCCTTGAGGGCCAACTACCCTACCTGTCACCTCCAGCAAGCCCCACACAGCTGGATTGCTGAGACGTGGTCAGTGGCCACGCCCCCTTTTTACACCACTGCAAACGTGCCTCCTGGCGCACTGCTGCTTGGGGGATGAAGTCCAGTTTAGTCCTTTAAGTCCTAAGGACACAATGGGACCTCACTGCCCCACCAGCAGCGCGCCAAGAGGTGCGTTTGCTGGGTGTTGTAAAAAGGGGCGCACCCTCGGACCACCTCTCAGCAATCCCACTATGTGGGTCTTTCTGGAGGTACTTGGTGGGCTAGTTGGCCCTTAAGGACCATCAGCAGTGAAGTGGAATTCATCCCCCAACCCAGAGCGTGGCAGGAGACGCGTTTGCAGTGTGGTGCAGAGAGGGGGCGGGGCCTTCGGCAAGGTGCTGGTTTCTTTCTTTAAAAAAAAAAAAATTAGGATTGGGGCTGTGTGGACCCCCTTACCTTGACACTTTTGGGCCCCAGCCACCGCATCCCCGGGACTGAGCCAATTAAAAAAAAAAAAAAAAAAAAAAGGGAGGGGAAGTGGGCCGATTACGACCCTGGGACCCCATCCCCCAGGGCATGGCCAATCTTTTTTTTTTTTTTTAAATGGGTCGTCGGGGCCTTTGCGGCACCCCTAGCCAGGCCATTTTAGGCCCCGGGACCTCATCCCCTCTATTTACATTATTGCCCCCGGGACCTGGCTCACTCGGGAGCGTAATAAAACTAAGCACGGGAGACTGTTCTTCGTTTAAAAAAACCCCAAAACATTATAGCAGGATTTGCGGACCCTATGGGACTCCTGCCGACAAAAAAAAATGTTTTTTGGGCCTTGGGGGTCCCTTTGGGACCCCTTGAGCAGGCCCAGGGGGGTCATGGTGTTTCTACCTTGCCCCCTTTTCTATCCTTTTTTTTAACCTTTTTTCTTGTTACTTGGTTCAACCGTGTAACAAGATGGCTGCCAACACTTCCTGGTTTGAAGTGTTGGCAGCCAATCAGATCACAGGGTTGAGATCGGCAGGATTTGTGGATCTTCCACGGCCACAGTTGTATATCTGAGAAATCTTTACATTTCTCAGGAACTACTGAACAAATTCACACCATTTACCAAAAACTGCGCTTTCTGAACCAAGAGCTACCCTTTTGCCAAATATGGTGTAATTCCGTTCAGCAGTTCGCGCTGTAGTCGTGCCTAAAGTTTCCTATGGAAATGAACATGGAGAAAAAATGTTTTGGCAGCCCCCTTTTTTCTTTTGCCTCCGCTTGATGAATCACATTTGGAACGCTTAGCACCACAGTTGAAGTGAGTGGGCCATTAGTTTTAAAACTTTCGCAAAGATTCGTCAAACGGCTCCAAAGATATTGGCAAAAGAAAAAATGCTTTTTCAATAGAAAGAAGGTCTATATATATATATATTTTGTTTAGGCTCAAGATCCCCACACATGGGCAGGACTATTCAGTGCTTATTGATAAGTATCTCCTGGAAGAGAAGCCTTCTTCCTACAGAATATCCATTAGCATCGCCAAACTGATGGACCTCTCAGACTTTGTTTCTTAGATCAAAAGTGAAACTGCATAACAAGAATTGGAAATAATCTGTTAAATTCAGGGGATACTAAATCAATCAGGTCATTAAACTTGGAAATATCAGCCAGTGGGGACTCCTGTAAAGTAGATTAATCTTCTGCTCCCTCCCACGGAACTCAGTTATCCCATCCAGGCATCTGACTATCATGAGAGCTGAGCTCGCTTTGGCATCACAATCATCCTAGTCACTCAGACTCCTTGGTATCATCATCAAGTTTGCAGCCGGACAACTACACTAAGATCTAGGAGCAGGTTGTCGAGGATGCATGGACAACCGGTGGAGGGGAAGCTAACCGCTGAATAGAAGTAACCCGTTAAAGTGAAGATGAGCCAGCAGAGCTGTAACCACAGAATTGGGATAGATGCTACAAGTTGCAGTATGAGCGGAGTCATAACCAAAGCTGGAGGTTGAGGCCACTAGTGTGTTCTGGTTGGGCCGTGGCAAGTATTGCAACATGCGCCTGAGAAAGTCAGGAAAGTCCACCAGAACATTAACCATAGGAGATGATGTGAAGGTATGGAACAAGGTCTATCCCCATATTGTAGCTTGGGGTGGTAATTGGAGATACCAGGCACCAGATGGGTGTCCAAATCTTGGGACCTTGGTTTTCAAGATCCTCCTCGGAGTAGATGTGAACAGGTCTTCCTCTCCAGCAGGTCTGGCTCCATCCTACTGTGCTCCTTTTTCTTGGATGGATGAGTTTTCCATGTTAATCTGTGGTTGAGGTTTGAGCGTGATGCAGATCAACGCTGTAGTTGAAGAGGGAGCAATACCACGATAGGACTGTGCTTGACTGACATTGTGGTAGATGTTGACAGGATCTACATGGATGGGCATATTAATGAATCAGTTGGGGTATTGATGGAGAGGTAATTGATAGGGGCAATACCAATGAAGAAACCATGACTAATAAGAGGGCTAGAATGCTGGCAATCATCAACATAGACTGAGGAGGCATCCATGACAATTTCTTCGTAAAGGAGGAGGCATTACTTCTGCTTGTATTTACTCATCAACACAGAGGCTGTCAACTATGCAGAGGACTAGTGTACCTTCTCAGGCAAGGATGAAGGAGCAGTCATCAATTGATCAGAAGACCAATATACATTGACCTTTTCTGAAGGGTACGCACCTACAAGTGGAGTCTGTTCCTTCAAGGAAGGAACAGATTATGGCAGAGAGCCTCGGAGGAAGATGCTCTGACAGGGTCCTGTGAGCTCGGACAGGCACTGAGCAGCAACCAACATGAATGGACACAGGCAAATCTAGACCATGTAGTTCTCTAAGTAATGTGAACATGGTAATGGGAAGACAATTTAATTAGCTGTTCTCAGCTGCCTTCACATTCTGTGGTCTTGTTCACTGTCAAGACTAGGTCTAATGAGGTGTACGGTTTTATTAAGTTCACGGGCCGTTACATGACCAGTATTTAAGAAATGCCAGATGGACGTAGTGTAAATATTCAATGACTGATTTCTCTTAATGCTAAATGGATGCATCTATGGCAGTTTCCACCCACTAGCACATAATTTAAAGTACTGACTGTACAAACCACACACCCTTACCTCCTCTGTTCTGTGACAGTCAGGGCTCTCAGCTTCTCCTTCCCGGCATCATCTTCAGCTGTGCTGAAGTCTGTTTTTTCATCTAGAAGCAGATTCTGCAACATAAATAGCAAGAAGATGATCAAAGCACTAAAATTGTAGTTAAGGTGTACATAGAATGTAAAAACAGGTTGAAAAAACCCCACAGAAAGAAAGTAGGGGCACATGAGAAAGTATCAGCCGGAGGTTATACGGTAAGTCAATCTGGAAGAACAGTTCTAAGATCTGGTGACTGTGTGTGTGTGTTTGTGATTGTGTGTGTGATCGTGTGGGTGTGTATATAGACATATATATTGATTTCACTTAAGGAAATACAGTTTAAGTAGAGCTGTGTCCCTTGTAATTAGCTCTGCAACTCAAGCAAAACTTCCACAACATTTCATTAAGTGATCCCTTGATTTGATAGATGCAATTACAAATGTTGTAAATCTTACAGACGAGATACCATACAAAAGTTCCATCAACACTATGAAGGATTATTGGTGTGAGTACGTGTTGTTATTTAATTACATTGAGCTTTTAGGTGTTGTAAATATTGTGAGGTCACAAACATTGCATTTGGTGAGTAATTTCTGGTTTGTACAGATGTTGTGTGTGTCTTTAATTGTGGGGCAAACTATAAATGGTGAGCTTCATTAGTTTTTAGGTTTCTATTTATAACTTCACTTTATATGTGTTTTGTAAGGATGTTGTTAAACATGTTATAACCAATACTAAACACAGTTTCCCTTTTATTTGTAACGTTTCAGTGTATTTCTATTTTCTATATACTAAATTCAAGTTCTTTGAAATGATTCCCTTCCACTGTGCACAGGAGGATATATGGCCAAGCCAACCCCCAACTCGACGCAGGCAGTCAAGTCCCTGCTGCATATAGCTTTTGAGAATCAAGGCATAGACCTGCTCCCATTTCTCTTTTGAAATTATTTTGACATTTTTTATTAATTCTTTTAAAGGTTTATGAGCCCTATTGTTGGTTTGCAGGCCCTTACAGACTTGAGTCCTCCTGCTAGGCTTAGGTAGGGTTTGCTAGATCCCAGCACCCCGTAATGAACCCTTCCTTGAGATAAGCAACCACTACAGCAAAATCTACTTTTTTCTTTCACATTTACTTCTGCCACACCCAAGCCAGATGTCCGGGGGATGCTCCACGGACCCTTTATGGATCCTTCACTTTTTGTTTTTCAGTAGAGGCGACGCTAAGTCCCACATACTGCAAAAAGCTCACAGTAGTAAAGCCAAAAAGGAGAACGGGGAAAAAAGGGCCCTTGTCGAATGAAATTTGTTATTTTTTTTTTTAGAGCATTTGAACTAGCAAATGGTCTGAGCAACCCACTTCGTGGCTCATCCATGGCCAACTGGCCTAGATAGCTATAACTTTTTAAGCCTCTGAAGCCCAACCAACACATTTTTGTAATGCTTTTCTTTTGAAAGATTTTTTCTATAGATTAAAGCAAAGAATCCTAAGGAAGCTTAAATGAGAAAAAAATCTTATACTATTGCTTAAAAAAGGCACAGCTAATGTGCAGTTATGGTTGCGAATTAAAACCATGCACAGCGTGGCCCTGCATCCAACCTGGGCAGCCAATCCACGCTGTGCATGGCCTTGCAATGACCATAGCAATCCCCATAGAAAAGGAAAATCAGCATTTTTATTAACTTTAACACCAGTGGATCCTTTTGAGGCCCACCAATTGAGCCAGGCAGTCAGGTGATGCTTCTTACATCCTGTTATGGCAGTCCCAGCATTTTTAGGTTTCGCCTAAGTGAAAGCCTGCGCACTGCGCAGGCTTTTCACGCAGGTGAAAACCTAATGAGAATGATAGTGGCTTGGGAATTCGCCCCTCTGTTCCATTGGCTAGCTCCATAAATGGAGGCTAGCCATTGGAACAGAGATCTGTCCGTCATGGCCGGACCAGATTCGTGGGCGTTCCCGCGATTTCTTCCCTCTCCGCAACGTCATGAAGACGTGGCCACTGTGGGCGTGTACTTTATTTTATTTTTTTTCAACCGATGTTTGTCTTCATTATTAACTTTGTCCCTGTCCCGCGTGCAACAAGATGGAGGCTCTGATCCGCGAGTTTTTGTTGCTTGAAGATCACACCGGGCGTTTGAATCTCCAGCTCAGACGTGGGCGCCAACGCAGACATCAGCCAAACACAGCAGCGGTATGATTGCAGGTCAGCACGTCGATCGCCGACCATCAGAGCATGCAGTTCACGGACATGCCCATGGAGGTGGCTCCCGCCGGCCGGGGGCATCCTTTTCCCGAATTTCGCTCCAGTGCGTGCGATTCCTGCCCAGGGCCTGCATGCAGTGTGAGCAGCAGAGCCGGGGCGCAGGCGCGGGAGGAGCAGCACTTCCAGGCTTTGTGTGTGTGTGTGTGTGTGTGTGAGTGCGGTGCGTGCGCCGGAGAGAGCGAGAGAGAGGGACCGGCCGCGGCTGCCACTCACATGGAGCCGAGCGGTGACCTTCCTGGTGCTAGCCCCAGAGCCGCGTGCACAGCAGGGTCACTCCGAGACACCCACGAACCCCGGGACACCTGCCCCAGAGCCGCTGCAGACATGGAGAGCGGCGCCGAGCCCCAGCCTGCCCCGGAACCCGCCCAGAGCAGGGGAGACGAGAGTCAGGAGGGAGCCTGCGGCCAAGGTAGGACTCTCGGGCACAGCACTCTGTGTGTGTGAGGGTCAGCGGAGACTCAGGTCTGAAGTGTGGACAGGCGTTCTATACAGGACAATCGCCCAGGATGCTGTCCGTGCTTGTTGCGCTCTGGGAGGACCGGGATGTCCGCTTCGATATTTCTCCACAGTAAGGGACAAACAGACTGCTCACACATTGCCCCGTCTGAAAGCTTATGTACATCTGGCCAAACCTTAATGTAGCACATTGCATGGTGCCAGGTTTACGCCGTCGCACAGTGCCTTTAAATTGCTCCAACTCGCCGTGTTTCCTATCTCCCTTAGCAAAGAATGAGTGTATGAATTATCGTTTAGTGCACAAATAGAGTGGCTCCAGTGCCACTGCACCCGCTGCACCACCGGCAGCTATGCGACCGGATCAGCAGCTTGAGAAACGCTGTCTCGAGATACCCGCTCTCTCCTGTCCCTCACCCTCCGCTCTCCCTTCACTTCTCTCAGACTGAGTCCCCCTAATACCCTTTCTAGTACCCCTCTCCCCACTCGCTCGTCCTGTGCCACTCTCTCTTTCCCTCATGCCCCCCCCCCCTTTCGATGGCTCTCATTCCGCCAATCACTCTCTCTCCTTCATGTTCCCCTCTTTCGAAGTCTGTTTCGGCACATCTTTCTCTCGTCCTCTTTCGATCGTCTCTCTTCCCTCATTTCCATCTAAATCCTCCCTGCACTCTTGCTCGCCCTGCTGGCCCCACCCACCTCATCCACACACATAGCCACCCAAAAGACATACAGATATACACGAGGCATCCGCACATACAGATACGCCCAAGAGACAGCCACACACAGAGATACACGGCCACACTCACCCGCCAGTCTATTTGACAGTGTAATTGAATTAGACACCACCTTCTCTTGTCGTAAAGGATCTGTTCTAACCATGTGGCAATCTCTCTGACATTCTCTACCCCTCCACCATTCATCCATTATATTTAGCTTCACCTTTTTTTTTCATTGTGCATGTCTTCCTAGTCTTTTCATTGAGCGCATAAGGCTCTAATCACAATGTATTCATACATTTTCGTAATGTAATCAATGTTACGCCTATGCACCTAACAGCAACTGAACTCTGCTGTACGCTCAATGCAAGCAAGAAAGCCAATTCGAGCTGCGGCTTTTGTAATATCCATTTCCCAGGCTTGCTATTTGGTGTGGTCTAACGGCGTTGTTGGGTTTCATTTTAAGCCATCATTTGAGTAGATGAGGTCAGTTTTAGAATAATTGTGGAGTACACAGCATGTAATGCCTCCTTGGAGAAAGCGGCACGTATATTTTCGGAAATGGGACCATGCAAGCTTATTCTTAGTCTTTCTGACATTAATTTAACAGGCAGATTTAGTTTCCTGGACTGGGGAGATGTTCCCCTGATTCACTATTTTATTTTTTAATTGGTTATGCGTTTGCTATTGCTTTCAAGCAGTAACCTAAGAAAGTTCACGCTTTAGATGTTGCCACCATAGTGTTTTCATGCAGGATATGAGTGCAAGGTGACAGTGTGATTCTTCTTTTAGCTTCTTTCAAAGAACAGTCGCTATGATCAATGGCCGTTGGCCTTCTTCCGCATCACTCATTGATGTCAATTAAATATTTTCCCTCCAGACTCCAGAAATAGAGGATTCTTCAACATTGTTCCGCGCTGAGGATCAGACTGTACATATGCTTTACTTTTGTCTGATTTTTGCCTTTAGTACTTAAAGCTCATTGATATAGTTTGATTGAAGGAAACATTTTCAGCTGTCAGTAGGAACCGCAAGTTATTTTTTCATCTGGTCAGTGTTTTAAATAAATACAGAAACGTTTGAACACCGGCTTTATTTTGCTTCCCAGGAGCAGCAGTCTGTTCTTTTTGTCCATTTGTTTCCCTTTCATTGATTTAGATTGCATTTTGTAGCGTCGTGAAAGTGTTTTGTGTGTGCTTTGTGCTCTTCCCTCGTAATTGTTTTCTGTTCTGTGTCTTGGATAAAAGGTAGTTGGCCTACAACCGGTATGTGACAATAGTGGTAAAATCCCCTGGCATAATAGTTTCTCAGTATTACATCTTTTCAATGTCTCAATGTGGCTTCTTTCATCTGATGTGAGCCCGCAAAAGCTGACCTCAGTAGCTCCACAGTTTTTTTTATTTCCATTACATCGCTCAGTTTCTTGCCATATAGATTCTTCTGATATTCGATTTTATTCATTTGATTGATTTGGGAAACAAGTTGGAAATGTACCAACGGAGAACGATTCTCATATTTTCAGCCTGTTTCCGATTTTTTTAGGCTAATCAAGGAGTATTTTCTAAAATATATCTTGGTTTCATATTCCCAGGTGTGACAACACGTGTACAACGGGCACACGCAGAATTTCTCCCTAGTGGAAGAATTCTCTGCCAGAGTATAAATCGTGTAACTTCTCCTGTGCTTTTTTCCTCCATGGGGAAAACATTAGAAATTCCCTTTCCTTAATCTCGATCGAGCAGGTTGCATGGCAAGGGGGCGAATGTAGCCGCAAAGTATTTAACGCTAATGTCTTTGTCGTGCCATGACCTGTAGATTTGACTCGATTATCATAGAGAGACGCGAGTCAGGAAATAAATGAGACGTTTGACTAGCTAATGGGGCACATAGGTTACCACTCAGATCTATAGGTGTATGCCCCTATATAGCTATATATACTCGGTGTAAGTCTCAGCCTCCCCTCTCTGTATGTCTGAATAATCCATACATATATTGAGATTTGAATACTTGCTGCAGAAGTTACATCCATGCCATGTCATTTCCAGTTGCACACAACGCGACAGACACAACATATCTGCAGATGGGCTGGCTGTCTTTGCGCCAACGGCATACTAAAGTTTCAAACTATTTGAAAGTTTATTCTCCCAGTACGTCCTGTCTGGTAGCTTAGATCTGCTACACAATTACAACGGCTTTGTTTGTTTTATTTATACAAAAGCAAACCGTTCTTGACTGGATAAAATGCGTACCACAACCGCCCGCGATAATAACGCTCGTCATTTACAACGCTGTTGTGTTATAGAACTCGTCTGCAAGTAATTGCTGTCTGCTGAGCTCGTCCAGTAGGGTACCATAGGTCTCACATTTGCGAGAGATTAAGCTATTGCCAATGTAAATGACAATGCCATTTATTTATCTGTTTTCAAAACCAACACATAAATAAAAAATTTGTCATTTACAATGCCAATAGCTCTAACTTTTCAAAAGGCGAAACCGTTGCATTGTAAATGCTTGTTCTTCAAGTTGCGGCCAGCCAGAGACTTCCAGGTAGAGCCAAAACAACAGATTACAAAAACCAACTCATTAAATGTATATATCTAAAGAACAAGTTACTTACCTTTGGTAACAAACATTAGTAGTGATAGATTCTTTACCTTAGAATGAAGCCCAGGTGTCAGACTGGATCCGGAAAGTTTTCGTCAGCAGTACCCCTGCACGTCGGTAGGTGACATTGTGCGGCTACGTGTCCATCTTTGGCATCGTGGTCGCCGAGATGACGTCGTGGTCGCCGAGATAACGGCGCGGGTGCTACGTCGATGCCGCCCACGCGCGCTGACGTCAGTTCTGTACACTATTTTCTGCGACAGTAACGTAGAGCCATGCAAGAAACAGACCAGGGATGACCTTAACTATAGAAATCAGTTCGCACAACGGGGAGGATGTGGGACGGTAAGGAATCTATCACTACTAATGTTTCTTACAGATATATTGTTACCGAATGTAAGTAACTTGTCCATCTGAAAGAAACACATAGTGATAGATTCCTTACCTTAGAATAGATACCCCAGCAATACCAACCCCGGTGGGGGATCTGCGAACCAAGATCACACCAGAAAGTCACGGAGAACAGAACAGCCAAAGAAGCCATCTCTCCGGACTTGGCTGTCCAGACAATAATGCTTAGTAAACGTGTGCAGCGAGACCCAGGTGGCTGCCTGACAGATGTCTTGCAGGGGGACACCACGACCCAATGCAGTAGAGGCTGCAGAAGCTCTGGTGGAAGGAGCACGCAGTCCTACTGAAGGTTCCTTTTTAGCCAACGAGTAAGAGGCCTTGATACACAAGACGACCCAGGGAGAGATAGTCCTCTTGTGTACCGCCCGGCCTTTCTTGGTGCCAACGTAGCCAACAAAGAGTTGCTCATCCACCCGGAACTGTGTGCGGTTGACATAAAATGAGAGCGCATGCTTTGGGTCCAGGCGGTGGAGCCTCTCTTCCTCCCTGGAAGGATGCAGAGGTGAAAAGAAAGTGGGCAAGGTAATAGTCTGCCCAATGTTAAAGGCCGTAACAACTTTTGGCAAAAAGGAAGGACGGGGCCTGAGCACAACCTTGTCCGGATGGACTGATAGGAAAGGAGGCTTACAAGAAAGAGCCTGGAGCTCACTCACTCACCTAGCTGAGGTGATGACCACCAGGAAGGCAGTCTTCAAGGTCAAGAGACGAAGAGGACAGTTGTGAAAGGGCTCAAAGGGAGCGCACCTTAAGTATATAAGAACCAGGTTCAAGTCCAACTGAGGCATCACAAAAGCAATAGGAGGAAAAAGGTGTGTAATGCCTTTGAGAAATCTATTGACAACAGGGGACTTGAAAAGAGAGGGCTGATCAGGGAGCCTGAGAAAGGCCAAAATAGCAGAAAGATAGCCCTGGATAGTGCCCAGAGAAGAGCCCTGCTGGGCCAAAGAAATAAGGAACAGTTGTACTTCAGAAAGAGGGGCAGAAAAAGTCCACAGACTTTGCTGTGCACCATGCCATAATTTTGTTTCACCTACAGGCGTATACCACTTTAGTAGAGGGACGCCTGGCTGCCAGAATGACATCACAAACTTCAAGAGGCAAGTCGAAAGGAATCAACTGCAGCCGCTCAATCTTCATGCAAAGAGGTGGAAGCTGGATAAAGAGGAGCTTCTGAGAGGGAATCAGGTGCGACTTAGGCACATTGATGGAAAACCTCAGCAAATGCACAAGGTCGGCCGTGGTCTGGAGGTCGGAGACAACTGTCTGGGGCGAACCCGCCTTCAACAACCAGTAGTCGAGATCGGGGAAGACTGAAACCCCTGATCTGCGCAGATGAGCTGTGACCACAGCCATCACTTCCGTGAACACCCGAGGGGCGCTGGTAAGGCCAAAATGGAGCACAGTGAACTGAAAATGCTTGTAGCCTACGGTGAACCGCAGATAACGCCGGTGGGCCTGCAGGACTGGGTTGTGGAAATAAGCATCCTGCGAGTCCAGTGCTACAATCCAGTCTTGTGGACCGAGAGCAGACAAGACCTGAGCCACAGTGAGCATCTTGAATTTCTCTTTGCAGAGGAAGCGGTTGACGTTCCGAAGGTCTAAAATAGGAAGCAGGCCCTTGTCCTTCATGGGTATCAGAAAGTAGTGGGAATAGCAACCACAACCTACATCTGCCATCGGAACGCGCTCAATGGCCTCCTTGGCCAAGAGGGCTGCAACTTCCTGCTGAAGAAGTACCAAATAATCCCCTGACATGCGGTGGTACCGAGGTGGCATGGCTGGAGGGACAATCTCGAAGGGGAGGATATAGCCCCTCTGGACTGTCTCTAACACCCACCTGTCTGATGTGATGGTGCGCCAGTGAGGGAGGTGATGGCGAAGTCTGCCGCCCACTAGCATTTGATGGACCTGAAAGTTCGGAATAGGAAGGTTTGGAGGCAGTGGTGGCTGGGGTGGAGGAGGACTGACCCGCCCGCTGGCCCCGTGGTCCACAACGGCGGGACCCGCGTCCGCGGTAGGATTGTTGCTGCACAGGCTTGTGGCTCTGTTGCGAATGCTGCGGGCGCCCCTTCCGGTGCCATGAAAGGAGCAAAAAGCAGATGCCGGACGAGGCCGGACTGTAGACAGTCCCAAGGACTTGACCGTAGCCTGTGAGTCCTTAAACTGCTCCAACGCGCTGTCTGTTTTGTCGCTGAAGAGGTGACGGCTATCAAAAGGCATGTCCTAAAGTATGTTTTGGACATCCCCCGAAAATCCAGTTGACGTCAACCAGGCGTGGCGTCGAACTGCCACCGTCATTAGAATCGATCTGCTCAGTGAGTCGGCGGTGTCTATGCCACAGCGAACCATGAACTTTGCTGAGTCTCTCCCCTCTGCAACAGCCTGGGAAAGATCTGTCCGGGCCTCCTCCTGACACTGAGGCAGCACTTGCCCCAGTGTATCCCACAGAGAGTGGGAATAACGGGCCAAGAAGCATGCAGTGCTCATGGACCGTATCCCAGAACCGTCGGAAGAGAAATCTTCTTTCCGAACTGATCCAGTTTCTTGAATTCCCTATCCGGTGGAGTGGAAGGGAAGGCAGTCGGGGAAGCAGAGGCTTGGACAACCAAGCTCTCGGGGTGGGGTGTTGGCAGAGAAAAATGTGGTCACCCGGAGCCGTGCGACGGGCCACATTCCTAACCACAGGAGCCCCTGTGGTGGGCCTGGACCAGGTGCCCAAAAGAATGTCGGAAAGAGCTTCATTCAAGGGGAGCAGCGGCTCCGCAGAAGTAGCTGCTGGCTGAAGCACTTCTGTCAGGAGGTTAGTCCTGACGGCCACAGTAGGGAGCACGAGGTGTAAAGCCTCGCCGCCGTACGCAACAGCACAGTATAACTAATGCCCTCCTCCGTAGCCACGGTAGGAGGAGACAGCATGCCAAGGTCTGGTAAGGTATCCAGACCACTGGCTTCCCCCAACTCCCCTGCCCAGTCCTGTTTATACTCGTAATCAGCTGTGAGAGGGTCCTTAGACCCCTCCCAGTCCTCTCCTTCCCACTCAGGCCTTTGCACAGGCCTAAAATAAGGAGCAGGGACATGGGGATAGAAATCCCCGAGCAATGTCGAGAACGGCATCGACCGACGCCGCGTCCCCTTCGGGGCTGAAACCGGGGTCGACGTCGTCCCGAGGAGCGGGCGATGTCGGAAGTGATGCTGACGTCAGTGGAGGTGTTATGAGGTCAACCGGCGTCGGGCTGGATCCATGGAGGTCCTGCGGCACTGGGGCCGGAGCCAACAGCGACGCTGGAGCCGCCAATGATGGAACGCGAGGACCACCTGTCGAGACTGCAGGGCCCGAAGGCGCACGAGCGGGACCCGTCGGCCCAAAGATGCGAGCCATGGGCGACAGAAACTCCTGTATCTGGGCCGGAGTCGCCGATGGACCCGGAAATGGCGGGTAGGCCAACAGCGACACCACAGGCTCCGCCGGAGCCGCTGGTGAGGCACCACCTGCATTCTCAGACGCGCCGTGCTACCAGCGAGGGGAAGTCGGAGAACGATGACGTTTCTTCTACTTCTTGTGCTTCGCCTTACCTGAACCCGAGTGCGAAGACTTGGATCGACGATGATTACTCTGCGCACGGTCTCTTGAACTGCCACGGGACCGGTACTTCGAACGGAACGGAGCTGACTGCCGGGCCTCCAGCATCTTTCGGGAACGGTCCGCAAAGACTTCTGCGACATGTCCTGGCAGCCGGGGCACAACTTGGGGTCGTGGTTGCGTCCTAGGCAGAAAAGACACACTCGGTGCGGATCCGTCACTGACATCATGCGATGACAGTCCTCGCAGAACTTAAAAATCGGGCATCCTAACTGCACCAGGAGTCGAAGACTTGATGAAAAAATAGAGACATAGAGACAAAAAGCCTCAAAAAGTCGGTCAAAAAATGACTGGGGGTACCTGCTCTTCCCAGATCTGAGCTTGTTGGCACGTAAAAAGAAAGAACTGACGTCAGCGCACGTGGGCGGCATCTAAGTAGCACCCGCGAGGTCATCTTGACGACCACAAAGCCAACGACGGACCGGAGCCGCACGACGCCACCTACCGACGCGCAGGGCTACTGCTGACGAAAACATTCCGGATCGAGTCTGATGCCTGGGGGTAATTCTGAGGTAAGGAATCTATCACTATGTTTCTTTCAGATTTCATCATTAGGCAAATCAAAACTAATGTTAACAGGAGTACAATGCATACAATGATGTTATAAATGTCATATTGCACATTTTGACTCCCTTCTAGCGTGGCTCTGGGCCCCAAGGATGCCTCCAGTTGGACTTCCGCCAGCTGATCTGTCTCCGACACCAGTTGTGCCTCTTGACCCTACTGCAGGGTCCACTCAGACTCCGGAGCTGAAGCTCAAACCATCTTAAAACCCAGCACAAAGATCCTTGCTGGTTCCTTGAGTGTCAAAGCTGGCACAGACACCTCCAATGCCAGAAAACGCACTGACTGTCCTTTCCGCCTCTGAATCAAATCCACCACAACCTCAACCGATGTCGCATCGCGAAATCCGGAGCAACCAATGCTCCTCATTCTTCTCCCATTTTCTCAGTGGGGGCCCTTGTGCTGCCACTGCCAGTGCCACTCTCGCCCGCCCTGCATGTTCAGCTTGCTAACTGTGCCCCTGCTCTCCGTGTGTGTGTCCTTGCTGCTTGCCCTACATGGTTCTATTGAGCTGCAGCTGTCCCTTCTGCTTGCCATGTGTGGTCTGCTCGATGCCGGTGTCCCCCTCACGCCTCCTTTCCTTATACATGGCCATTCCCCCTCCCTCCTGCCCTGCTTGGCCCATTGTGCTGCCACTCACTTTTGTCATGAGTGGTCCATTGGACCTCCCCCTTGCCCAGCTTACTGCCTTTGCCCTCTATACTCCACGTGCAAGCCCCTGCTACTCGAGCGTGCCTTAAGTGGTCCACTGTGGTGCTGTTGACCCTCCCTCTTGCCCTGTGTGATTAGTTGGTTGCCCCGATGCCCCGCCCCCTTGCTCTCCCGTGCCTATGAATCCTCCCTCCTGCCCTCTGTGACCCTCCCATTTGGTCCATTGTGTTGCCACTGGTCCTCCCGTCTGCCCAGTGTGGTCAGTCCGCACAAGCTGACCCCTCCCCTTCATTCTCCCTGTGCGTGTTTCCACCCTTTCTCTCCATGGTCCATTGTGCTGCCACTGCCCCTGGATTCCAAGGTCAGCCTGTTGTCCATGCCCTCCTCTCTCTGCCATCCACTCTGCGTATGCTCTGGACTCTTCCTTCTGCTCTCATTGCTCCACTGTGCTCTCACTACGCCACCCATTTCCCAGGCATGGTTCATTGCGCTGTCACTGCCCATCCAGCCTGCCCTGCACTGCCAGGTAGTTGTCCCTGCCACCCTCTCATGCACCTTACATTCTTCTTGCGCATGCCTCTTTCCGTCCTCTGTGATTTGTTGAACTGCCACTCGCTCTCACACTTGACCTGTGAGTGGTCAGCTAGCTGCCCCCTGCATCCTGCCCTTCATTCTCTGTGTGGGTGCGCCTGTCCCCTCCCTCCTTCAGTCTCTTATGCTGCCCTGCCTCTTCCACCGGCTATGTATGGTCAGCTTGCCGGCCCTCCCTCTTCCGGACTGCCCTCAGTTCTGTGTCTGTGCCTCTGCTTCCACCCTTCTGCCCTCTGTGCTCTTTTGTGCTGCCACTGGCCCTCCCTCTTGCCCAGGTTGTTGTCCTTGCCCCACTCTCCCATGCCCTCCATACTCCGTGGCTGTGCCCCCTACCTCCTCCTGCGTGCCCTGGTTGGTCACTTTTCTGCTACTGCCCCTCCCTCCTGCCATGTGTTACCAGTTTAATGCCACTGCCCCTGCCCCCCCTTTGTTCTCTGTGCGGATGCCTCTCTCTCCTGGCCTCTGTGCCCCTCCCACTTGCCCAGTTTTATCAGTTGTGTTGCCACTGGTCCTCCTGACTTCCCCTGTATGGTCGGCCTTCTGCAGCTGGCCCTTCCCATTCAAGTGTAGAAGGGGAAGGGGCGAGTGTTCCTGCCCCATCCCTTCATGTCCCATTGTGCGGCCAGTGCCCCTCTCACTTTCCTTCCATAGTCAGCCTGCTGTCCATGCCCTGCTACCCCCTGCCATTCAATCTCCGTGTTCATGCTCTGGACTCTTCCTCCTGTCCTCCCTACTCCATTTTGCTGTCACTACCTCACCCATTTGTCACGCATGGTCCATGGTGCTGTCACTGCCTGTTCAGCCTGCCCTGGATTGTCAGGTTGTTGCGCCTGTCACCCTCTCATCTGCCTTCCATTCTCCTTCTGCATACCCCTGACGCTTCCCTTCTTGCCCTATGTGATCAATTGCGCTGACACTCCCTCTCCCTGATGCCATGTGCGTGGTCAGCTTGCTGCCCCCTCCCTCCTGCCCTCCATTCCCTGTGTGTGCCCATGTCCCCTCGCTTCCACAGTCTGTTATGCTGCCCAGCGCCTCCTGCTTGCCCTGCATGGTTTGTTGTGCTGCAACTGCCCCTTCCACATACCATGCAGCGTCCGATTGCTAGCCCTGCCCCCTCCAGCCTGTCCTCAGTTCTCAGTGTTTGTGCTCCTGCTTCCACGCTCCTGCGCTCTGTGCATTTTGCTGCTGCCAATGGCCCTCCCGTCTGTCTGGCGTAATCAATGTACTGCCTAAGCTCTCTTTCTGCTCTACTTGTGCATGCCCTTGCATCCTCGCACATTCCCTGCCTGGTTCTTGTGCTGTCATTGCCCCTTCTCACTGCTGAGTGTGGTCCATTGTGCTCCCTCCTCCTGACTGCCGTGCTTGGTCCACTGGGCTTCCCCTGCCCTCCATGTGTGTGCCTCTGCTCCCTCCTTCCTGCATGGTCCATTGTCCTGCCACTGCCCCTCCTACTTGACCTGTGTGGTCAGCGTGCTGCCCCGTACCCGGCTCTAGGATCTCCATGTGCCTGCCTCTGCCCCCTCCCTCCTGCCCTGTGTGGTCCACTGTGTTGTGCTAACAAAAAGGAGACACCAAGAAAGGGCTTTAGAGGTCTAGCATACGTGCCCATATACTATACACAAGGAGAGGAGTATGCAGTTCCTAAGAAGGTTGAGATTGGCTGTGAAGTAAGTGCAGGAAGTTAGCTACCAAGAGGGAGGATGGAGAATCCTTCCTTTCGGAATTAGGGCCCTCCCACACCCAGCCTGCTGGGTGTCATGCTTCATCATTGGGCATGCTCCTTGTCGGGTCGGTGCTGCAATACCCGATGGGCACCCTCAGTTGGGGATCTTTGGCGGAGATCTTTTCTTCCTTGCCGTATGGAGTGTGTGTGTGAGGGGCCCTAAAAGTGTAGAAGTGGAGAGTTGTGGTTTGTAAACAGACCACGTGAGTTAAAACAGGAAACAGGAGGATCAGGGTAACCAATTTAATATTCCTGTCTCCTTCCCGGATTAAAAATGTAATGGCGACTGTCTAAAGTAATGCTATAGGCAGTTGCCCTCTGTGTCATAAAGACAACATGTTTCTTGCCCTAGTTGTCCCAGGAAGGATCAGGCGGCAATTCTACAGGATCTAATGTGAAAGTTAAAATCTACACTGAACGTATGATAATGGGGTATAGTAACCTAGATATTACCAAATGGATCGCACCAGTTGGGTATGTAGTCCTTGGGTGTGGTAGCCAATCCATGAATTATTTATAACTGGCCCCATCGGGTAGCAGCATCTTGTGGACACGTTCACTCAACAAGTGTCAACAATTTGCGCCCACTCAGCGGAGGACTTAACCTGCGGTGCCGGTAAGGTTCCGAAAGGAAGGATTCCCCATCCTCCATCTTGGTAGCTAATTTCCTGCACTTACTTCACAGCCAATCTCAACCTTCTTAGGAGCTGCAAACTCCTTTCCTTGTGTATGGTCCACTGTGTTGCCACTGCCCCTCCCTCCACCCCCTGTTCTGTGTGTGGGTCCGTGTCCTCTCCCTCCTGCTGTCCATGGTCCTTTGTGATGCCCTCCTCCCCTTGCTCTCCTTTCAGCATGTGTATGCCTCTAATACTCCCTTCTGCCCTCCGTGCTTTGTTGTGCTGCCACTGCCCCTCCCACTTGCCCTGGGTGGTCTGTTGTGCTGCCCCTGCTGCTCCTGCCTGCTCTGTGTGGTTAGTTTGCTTCCATTTACTCTCTGCCCTCCATTCTGTGTGTGCGGGCCTACCCTTCCCGCCTGCTGTGAATGGTCTATTGTGCTGCCACGGCAGCACCTGCTAGCCCTGCATGGTCTGCTGTGCTGCCACTGCCCCTCCCGTCGGACCTGTGTAGTCTACTTGCTGCCCCTGCCCTTGGTTTTACTAGTGGGTGCCTCTGCCCCTCTCCCACCTGCCCTTCCATTTACGCCAAATCACAAAAAGCCTGCAATCCAAGTTGAGTTCTAACTTTAGGCCAAATCTGATATAATTATATTCAGCTATTTCTTTCTGTATTGCTTCTCCAAATTTCCTATGGGAATTAACATGGCAAACCAATGTTAAATACCTCATGCTTCAGTTCTTCACCTCTGTGCCCCACCCTGGATCATAAATCTGACTTGAGCACTGCTCATTATCAAGCCTTGCTATCTACAGCCTGATGATGATAATGCAAATTAAACACAGCTGTCCCATAACTTTAAAAGGAAAATGTGACCCATGTGCTTATTTAAAAATGAACTCAAGGCTGCCAGCTACTGGTAGCTCACGATTGACCGGTTGAAGACACCTGGGCCACCCACACAATGGTCTGTCCCCCCCATACACAATATATATAAGTGGTGGGAGCAGAGGTCGCTTGCTCGGTACTTGGAAGTGGGCAGGATTCCAAGGGGCTTGCGGATAACTTTAGCCCCTAGTTTTGAGAACCCTGATCCGGAGATGCTAGCAGAATGAGCGGATTGCAATTTGGACTCCTCCGCAAAACTGCTTCGAACTTTGGTAAAATATGCCGAAAGTGACAAGCTCAAACTCCAAATCAAGGTGGATGAACTAAATTCAGAAATCGCAAAAATGGAGGAGACAGAAAGTATTATAAAAATAAGAAAGGATATGCTACTCAAATTACAAAAAGATGAAGAGGTCATTAAAAAACACAAGGCGTACAAGTTTAACCGAGACAAATTGGATTACCAAAATGGTAATGTTTTCACTTTTGCACGAAAATACGAGGGTGTAAGAGCTAAGGTTGGCGTGGCAAAACAAATGAATATAAGTGCTCTGAGTGACAACACTATTGCCTCTACATCGGCTTCAGATCTAAGCACCGCTACAGAAAGTGAAACAGATGCGGAAGGTGGTCGGGTACCATGTGTGGCAAAAGCGGGGACTTTAAAATTATCCCTGGCACAGGAGGTGGACTGCCTGTGCCAGGACAGGAGAGATACCTTGAGACCCCGAAATCGACAATTGCCATAAAAAGCAAGCGGGCAAACGCAAAACGCAGCGCAAGCAGGAGGTGCAGCAACTGGCGCAAACGTGAACAAGCCTCCCAAAAAAGCAACGAGAGGGAGGTGGAATCGGAAATAGACCCGGTAACAGTAGCCAACACGGTGATCAACTTGTCTGATGTAACCTTGAACCAAGCAGAGACACAAATCCTTGCACTTGGCCTATCTTTTAGCCCTGAGAGTAGTTTTAATTATTCCGAGACTCGAATGGATGTCTTTAGGTTTATTCGAAAATTAAAACTACAGAAGTTTCATAAACTCAAGGCAAAAAAAGCTACAGTGAATGTCCCCTACATTGCATCAAGTCCTCCCTTATTTTCAGCTGGGGATGTTAATTTATTTCAGGACCTTCAACACTTACAGGGTGAACAGAGTGCGAGCACGAGCGATTTAGGACTGGAGGGCGTGGATATAGGTGGGACAATCAGAACGCCTTTCAAACCTAAATCAGTGTTTCAACCTATAATGCCTTATGACAATCTTGATCTCTTCCATGAGCAAGTGACCTCTGATCTGAAAGAACTATACAAGTCAACCAACCATGAAAGTGCCCAGCTGAGTCATCATCAGCGCTGTTACATCGAGCTGATGAAAAAACTACAGGACAATGAAAACCTCATAATAAAACAATCAGATAAGGGGGGGGGGGGGGGGGGAACATAGTCTTGTGGCCGCGGTCACTATATATGGAGAAGGTTCACTTACAATTGAATAATGTTTCGTGCTATATACAAAGCAATTTACAAATTGTAAATGCTTCCTGGTTGAATTATTATGGTAGATTGGTTGCATGGAAAAGTGGTGGTTTAATTAGTAATGATGAATATCTTTTTTTAAGGAATGACCATCCGATAATTCCGTCCCTATACTTTCTACCAAAAGTACATAAGAACGATCAGAGGCCACCTGGACGGCCGATCATTTCTGCAATAGGTAGTATCATGGAAGACACTTCAAAGTATGTAGATTACTTTTTGCAGGAGTGGGTTACATCTCTACCGTCCTATTTAAGGGACACTTCAGATTTTTTGCGTAAAATTCAGGACATACCTTGGGTGAATGATTTGATTCTTATTACTATGGATGTTACCTCCTTATACACCTCTATTGGGCATCTTGATGGTGTTAAAGCAGTGGAACACTATTTAAACCGTAGACCTGCATGTTTTTCATTGCATAATAAGATGCTTATTGACATGGTTAAAATGTGTCTAGAACACAATTATTTTTGCTTTGATAATACGATCTATCAACAAATAAGGGGAGTTGCAATGGGGGCCTGCTTCTCCCCCAGTTATGCATGTTTGCACATGGGACTGTGGGAGGAGCAGGTCCTCAAACGGCAGCATGAGGACATCTTAAACAGGCATGTACCCCTGTGGCTAAGGTATATAGACCTTTTTATTATTTGGAGGGGGTCGGAAGATCTAGCCAAACAATTTATCGAGCAGTTGAATATTAACCATTTGAATCTGGAATTCACCGCTCATATGAGTAAGGAATCAGTTGTCTTTTTAGATACGGAGGTCTTTATATCAAATGGCACCCTATCTACAAGACTTTACCGCAAACCTACTGCTGGCAATTCGCTGCTGCATGCATTTAGTCACCATCCACAGCATTTGATCCAGAGCATCCCCTATCGGGAGATGCTCCGGGTAAAGCGCATTTGCAGCAGCGATAAGGAATGCAAACTAGCTCAGGAAAGCTGAAAAATAAGATTCCTTTTGAGAGGGTATAAAGCATCAATCATTGATAAGGCTATTAACAAGACTAGATCTCTCACTAGAGAACAGACATTAACCCCGAAGGAAGCAAACCCAGGTAATACTGATATAGAGTCATCCAAAGTTAGAGTCATCCTGACCTTTAATAAACAGCATGGGGCCATCAGGAAGATTCTCAAACGACATTGGAATTTGTTCCTAGGGGATCCAATAATTGGTGAGGACCTAATTAAGCATAATTGCATGCCCCAGTTGACTTTTAGAAAAGCAAGGTCTATGGGCAATTGTCTTGTTAGAAGTAGCCCCGAGATCAAGTTGCCATCTAACTGGTTATCAAAACAAAAGGCTTCTACAAATGCCTTATTTGTAAAGCGTGTAAACATGCGAAAAATGTAAAGATGTAGAATACTCAGTTTTTACCACGGTTAGTGAAAATGAAAAGAAGAATCACCTGCAAAACAGAATACGTAGTATATGTTTTAGAATGCCCATGTGCACTACGTTATGTAGCAAAGAGTTCTTCAACATGTACCGTCGATTGTCAATAAAGATCAAACGTACCCTGTGGCGAGGCACTTCGAGGCAGTTCATGGCAGTGATCCGACCCATCTAAGCTACTTTGCCCTAGACTGCATACCGTTGTCCCGCAGGGGGGGGCAATCGGGAAACTGCACTCCGTCTACTTGAGACCAAGTACATATTAGAGCTAAATACTAAATCCCCGTTTGGGTTAAATGCAACTGAGAATTTGTATACATGCTTATGAGCTTGTTTATATTATTTATCACATTTTTATTTTAGCTATAATGAAATCTTGACCGCTTGGCAGATCGAAACCTCTTTATCTATGAAATCTTGTAATAACTGTGTGCTATGAACTTATGCAATTTTAACGACATATATATTTTTTCTTTTTTATCACTTGGGTTTCACTTTAAATATTTAGCAAATTCTCCTTTTGCCACTGGCCAAGGTTTTTTTTTTTGCAGGTTCGGCCAGTGTTTTCGAAAAGCTAGACTTGGCATGCTGTGCTTGCCCACTTGGGCACTAATGAGAGTTCTTGAAAATTGATGGTTATTTCCATTTTTTGATAGACTTTAATGCAAATGATTGATTGGCATTCCTAAAACGTGGTTAATGTGAGTACTTGGCGAAATGTCGGTTGGGTGTTTCCATATTGAGGCATCCATCCATTGGTATTTCTCATGATAGTATGGGTATACATTTGAGAAATTACAAAATTAGACATTGCTTAATTTTACCGCTTGTATATTTGAAAAGTGGATATACATGTTTGTTTAATTGCATTTTTGTAAATATATTTATAATCATATATATATATTTTTTTTATTATCTGTGTACACGTTTATGCCAGATATTATGCATTTTAAGCAGTAACTTACTGTTTCTTTATAACTATCTATAAACATGATTTTAAATGTGATATTATTGAGCATTTAAGCCGATATTACACATGTATAATCTGTCTTCCATACTTATTATGGCACAGCACAGCTGAATGTAATTTAGTTTGCACTAGCACTTCAAAAAGTCTTTTCACCGCACGTAACGCGCCATGTGATCAAGGTCCAGGTGGGACCGAAACGCGTCATGGATGCAGGGTGACTGAATAAACGGCACGAAGAACTTCGGGTCCGCGTGTTCATCCTTTTTCTGACTGCATAAGAAAAGTTTTGGGTGAAGAACTACTATATATATACATATATATATATATATATATATATATATATATATATATATATATATATATATATATATATATATATATATATATATATATATATATATATATATATATATATCGCTCCAACCGGTTTAGGGTGCACTGAGACTTCCAAAGCACTTTCGCCAGTGCGCAGACGCAGAGTAACAGTCCACAGCCAGTCTTCAGGTGATTTTATTTTTTATTTTTCAAACCATAAGGTGCAGGGGTATACAAAAGAGAACGACGAACAGACGCGTTTCGGGCGTAGCCGCCCTTGCTCACTGTTAGCGGTGAGATGGACTAACTTGCATTTAAATAATACATGATTGCTTTTGAAAAAACGCGCCCAAATGCGGATAGTGAACATCATGAAAGGACTTTTCACTAATCAAGTGAACAATTGACATCTGATATGGCGGCCATCTTTGCTTAGTCAGACTTGCTAGTAGATATACTAATACTTCATATAACTATCCCTGAAAATAACGATTTCCTAAAAAATTTTTTTATATAGAGATAGTTAATTATGACAAAAAATCAACACTGTTCAAGTATTCATCTCAAAAATACAATGATTAAACATTTTCTGTACAAATACCCAGAAGTGATAGGCTTAGTCTATTTAATTTCTAAAACCCACACAATTGGAAATTTCTTGACCAAACAAAGATTTTAAGGACCAAACAAAATATTCAGTTAGTTTATATATTTGGTGAACAGTCAAGGTTTGTGGGAGTGTGCATTCCCACACGGCCGCACGCCGGGGACAAAAATTCAGCAGGCGCCACACTGTGTATCAGGACAGTGAGGACAGTGCGCCTAAGGTTTGCTGAAAGCCGACACAATTACACTGAAAGATGTGACCAGTGGGGCATTTGATGCTAAAATGCAATGGATGATGGACCCTGTAGTCCCAGAATGCAAGTAATTGAAAACCCAGACGAGACCTTCAATCAATCAATCAATCAATCAATCAAGTCATTTATAGAGCGCACTACTCACCCGTAGGGTCTCAAGGCGCTAGGAGGGGGGGGGGGGGGTGCCGTTACTGCTCGAACAGCCAGGTCTTGAGCTTCTTCCTGAAGGAGAGGTGGTCTTGGGTCAGGCGCAGGTCGGTCGGGAGTGAGTTCCAGGTCTTGGCGCCAGGTAGGAGAAGGACCTTCCTCCTGTTGTCGCTCTTCGGATGCGGGGGACGGCGGCGAGGGCGTGGCTGGTTGATCTGAGGTGGCGCTTGGGAGTGTAGAAGTTGATTCGGTTGTTGAGGTAGCTCGGGCCTTGGTCGTGTAGGGCTTTGTGCGCGTGGGTGAGGAGACGGAAGGTGATTCTTTTGTTGACGGGGAGCCAGTGCAGGTCTCTCAGATGTCCGGAGATGTGGCTGTTTCGTGGGATGTCGAGGATGAGTCTGGCTGAGGCGTTCTGGATCCGCTGGAGTCTCTTCTGGAGCTTGGCGGTGGTTCCGGCGTAGAGGGCGTTGCCGTAGTCCAGTCGGCTAGTGACGAGGGCCTGGGTGACAGTCTTCCTGGTCTCGGTGGGGATCCACCAGAAGATCTTCCGTAGCATGCGTAGGATGTTGAAGCATGACGAGGAGACGGCGTTGACTTGTCTGGTCATGGAGAGGGAGGAGTCCAGGATGAAGCCCAGGTTGCGTGCGTGGTCCGTCGGTTTGGGTGCGGTGCCCAGGGCGGGGGGCCACCAGGAGTCGTCCCAGGCGGAGGGCGAGGAGCCCAGGATGAGGACCTCCGTCTTGTCTGAGTTCAGTTTCAGGCGGCTGGTCGTCATCCATTCGGCTACATCTCTCATCCCTTCGTGCAGGTTGGCTCTGGCGGCGGCGGGGTCGTTGGTCAGGGAGAGGATCAGCTGGGTGTCGTCGGCGTAGGAGATTATGTTGAGGTTGTGTTGGCGTGCGATGGCCGCGAGGGGGCTCATGTAGACGTTGAAGAGGGTGGGGCTCAGCGAGGCTCCTTGAGGGACGCCGCAGATGACTTCGGTGGCCTCTGACTTGTACGGTGGTAGGCGGACTCTCTGTGTTCTTCCGTTGAGGAAGGAGGTGATCCATTCCAGTGCCTTCTCCTGGATTCCGATGTTGCCGAGGTGCTGTACTAGGGTGCGGTGGCAGACAGTGTCGAAAGCCGCGGAGAGGTCCAAGAGGATGAGGGCCGCTGTTTCTCCGTTGTCCATCAGGGTTCGGATGTCATCGGTGGCAGCGATGAGGGCGGTCTCGGTGCTGTGGTTGGCTCGGAAGCCAGACTGTGAGGGGTCGAGGGATCCATTCGTCTCGAGGAAGGCGGCCAGCTGTTTGTTGACGGTCTTCTCGATGACCTTCGAACACTTTTTTCATTGACACTGGAACTGTTTCCAAAAAGAATCCATGAAAGGTCGTGAAAAACAAAGGGGATTTAATTACATTATAAAAGAACACTGATGTAAGAACTAATTAGAACAAACTAATATGTGCAACCACGCTTGAGTCCTTCTTCAATGTTAGTCGAAAATGAAAAGCACTTAAACCTGACGTGCCTGAAACCCCCATGCTGCATATGATTAAGATCAGGTGGGGTCGAAACCGGTCATGCATTTACCTGCTGAAATAAAATTGGTTTCCTCGTAACGTGCGGCTGGAGGGCTTGATTTCTGCGCCGAAGGAGGTGAGGAAAAATCGGTTATGTGAAGGCGGTGACGTCGCCAAACAAGCCCCGACCTGACAGGCCGGGTCCCCCTTCGTCAAAATTGGAGTTTCGGTGATGGACACATCTCATTGGGGAACCCGCCGGCTGCACACGGATTAGGCTGGAGGTATAGAGCCAGGCGGCTCGACTGAGGAATGCGGGAGGCACCGCCACCGGTCCTTGGGAGATCCGCGGGCCAGTGGTATCCCGCTGTATTTGGTGAACAGTCAAGGTTTGTGGGAGTGTGCATTCCCACACGGCCGCACGCCGGGGACAAAAATTCAGCAGGCGCCACACTGTGTATCAGGACAGTGAGGACTTGGGAGGACAGTGCGCCTAAGGTTTGCTGAAAGCCGACACAATTACACTGAAAGATGTGACCAGTGGGGCATTTGATGCTAAAATGCAATGGATGATGGACCCTGTAGTCCCAGAATGCAAGTAATTGAAAACCCAGACGAGACCTTCGAATACTTTTTTCATTGACACTGGAACTGTTTCCAAAAAGAATCCATGAAAGGTCGTGAATAACAATGGGGATTTAATTACATTATAAAAGAACACTGATGTAAGAACTAATTGGAACAAACTAATATGTACAACCACGCTTGAGTCCTTCTTCAATGTTAGTCGAAAATGAAAAGCACTTAAACCTGACGTGCCTGAAACCCCCATGCTGCATATGATTAAGACCCGGTGGGGTCGAAACCGGTCATGCATTTACCTGCTGAAATAAAATTGGTTTCCTCGTAACGTGCGGCTGGAGGGCTTGATTTCTGCGCCGAAGGAGGTGAGGAAAAATCGGTTTTATATATATATATATATATATATATATATATATATATATATATAGTGTGTGTGTGTGGGGGGACACACACCATTGTGTGGGTGGCCCAGGTGTCTCCAACCCACTCCAATATATATATATATATATATATATATATATATATATATATATATATATATATATATATATATATATATATATATATATACACATTTACATACATTTTAAAACAAATCAGCAGCATTTATATGCATTGCAGCACACAGTTGTTGTAGTGGGTGTGTGTGCATGGACTGTTAATATATTACTGAATTCGAAGAATCCCCAAAGGGGGAACAAGCAACGGCAAGGTCAATAGATCTGGCGTGAGATAACCTTTTTTTGGCTTTGTTAATGCTTGTTTTGGCATTTTTTTTTTGCAAAACTTTATTGTTGGGGAAGCAACCGGACCACCAATCTAAAAAAAAAAAAGGCAAAAAAATAACTATTTGGTATCAAAAAGCACTCATGACATAGTAGTCTCTGTCACTTAGGTTAACTACTTTGTGAGTGGATGTGTTTATTGTAAAGGGAAGAATGTCGTCACTCAGTGAAGGTGGCTGAATCACTGTTGCTCTAGGTTGTAGAGTTCGGAAGAAAATATTAACTTACACAATAACAGAACAATGGATAAAGAGGGCTGCTCAAAGCCCCTATAAGTATGTGTGTGTATATATATATATATATATATATTTTTTTTTTTGTAAAATCAAAAGGTCTTGGCTTACGCCAGACCTCAAAAGGCAGGAATTCCATTGTATGGCAATGTCATAAATTCTTTTGTTCATACGAAATAAAGACTTGTTAAGGAAAGCTACAATTAATGAAAGGCTATACATGCACTTTTTAGTTAAAAAGCCACTGAAATTGCAAGTTACGGGTTGCTATGCATCCACTACTCACCCCTAATACAAGCCACTGATGACATTACAAATTACATCATAACATTAAAGACATTACATATCAACTGACCATTAATACAGTCAATGATATGGACTTCCTAGGTAGTGGTACTCTGTACCAACAAGCATGTGAAGCAGTTATGATATTAGAGATCCTTATTTCTTTATCAAATGGCAAATGGAGTAAGAATGCAAAGTCTGTCATTCAACTCACTGCTGAAGGGGGAAGTGATGTAGATGCAAGAGTCTGTTTTGGTCAATGGAAATGTGGCCTAGGTTTACATGGGAGCTAGGTGCAAGTCTTAGCTCATCTGCTGTGTATTGTTGAAGTCTGTGAACAGTGGGATATCAGCATGGAGGCTAGGAAATAGTTGTAGCTTAAAGTGTGACCCTCCAGGCCAACCCCAGCAGGGCCTGGCTGAAAGCTATCCACTGTGGGATATGGCTATGTCCACAAAAGTGCTGGGTGCAAATCTTGACCGTAAGCGAATAGTAACAACTTTGTTTGAGGAGGACTTTTTCCTTCACCATGTTTGAAGCCTGCATTCTTCAATAGTCAGCGTGCCCTTTAGCTGTAGGCAGACAGACCTTTAATTGAATTACCAATTATCAATGATATAATTGTGAGTATATATTTAAGTTTTATAGTGGGTTATACATATTTATTTTCATGGACTAAATATTGATTATAATAATGCTTTCCATGGCTGCTCCTCTTCACAGTCTCTCTCTCAAATTCAGTTTTTTTTTAATCAAATGCTATTTATCAATTATTGCAATCCTCCTCATCTGATGACAGACCAATACATGATCTCTTCTTAAAGCAATATACATTTTTACAAACCTATTCACAAACACACTCTGATGTAGGAATACTCAGGAAGTCGATTTGGGCCATTTCAGGATGTTATCCACCAGGTCTGAAGTTACTAACAACTTTCTTAGCTAGATTATAAACTGTCCCTCAAGGCACTACACTACATTGAGTCCCCTCAATCTACATCTTAAGCCATCTCAGAAGCTCCCCCAAAAGTTGATTGCCAGATTTTCATCTGTCTGGATCTACGTGCTACTAAATCTACACACAAGCTTTACTCTGTTCTATGGCTCTACTTTTCTGTTTGATCAACGATAGGATAAGAACATGACACCGCTTACCTCCTCCTATGCCCGATTACTTAAAATTCAAATACCCTTAAATCTAGCTTCAAAGTCATATAAGGTCTTGATCCCACAGCCCGACGCTGTTCAACGTCTACATGGCCCCCCGCGCACTAGTGGCCCGCCATCACGACCTCAACATCATCTCCTACGCAGATGACACCCAGCTCATCCGCTCCCTCACCAAGGACCCCCACACTGCCAAAACCAACCTCCACGAAGGAATGAAGGCCGTCGCCGACTGGATGAGGAGCAGCCGCCTGAAGCTGAACTCGGACAAGACGGAGGTCCTCATCCTCGGATCCACCCCCTCAGCCTGGGACGACTCCTGGTGGCCGACCACACTGGGAACAGCACCAACACCCACGGACCACGCACGCAATCTAGGATTAATCCTCGACTCCTCCCTCTCCATGTCTAAGCAGGTCAACGCTGTCTCCTCCTCCTGCTACTACACCCTCCGCAGGATCTACAAGTGGATCCCGACCCAAACAAGAACAATGGTGACACAGGCCCTCGTCAGCAGCAGACTGGACTATGGAAACGCACTCTACGCAGGAATCCCAGCCAAACACCTACGACTACTACAACGCATCCAAAACGCCTCCGCCCGAATGATAGTCAACATCCCCCGCCGCAGCCACATCACCCCCACACCTGAGAAACCTACACTGGCTCCCCGTCGACAAGAGAATCACCTTCAAGCTCCTCACCCATGCACACAAACCACTTCACAACACCGCTCCAGCCTACCTGAACAGCAGACTCAGCTTCCACACCCCCACCCGCCAGCTCTGCTCCGCCAGCCTCGCCCTCACCGCTGTCCCCCACATCCGGCGGCAGGTCCTTCTCCTAACTCGCCGCCAAGACCTGGAACACCCTCCCCACCCACATACGGCAGACCCAAGACCTACTCACCTTCAGAAGACTCCTCAAGACCTGGCTCTTCGAGCTGTAGCAGCACACCACCCCCTCTTTTCAGCGCCTTGGGACCCTCACGGGTAAGTAGCACGCTTTACAAGTACTCTGATTGATTGTTTGAAGTATGTACTTCACTAAACTGGATGCTTTATGTCAGCTGTTCTTTGGCAGGTGCTATGTGCAGCTAACGATGCAGCCACCTTGTTTTTTACATATCTGTGAATCAATTTCTCTACTTGGCTCTCATCTAATCCCACAAGGTACTAAGATTGTCCACCTCACTCCATGGTCCATGTTACATAAGTAGTTGGACTAAATAAATAAATAAAGCAAACACAGGGAGTGGACGGAGTGCTGAAACCTTTCAAACACTCAACCCCAGTCACAGAAATGAGTGGAATCCATCATCGTTCTTTAGCTCACTTAGCTACTCCAGTTCAGACCGAGCCATATGCAAATCAGTCTTGACCATGTTCCTTATGGGAACACTCCAGCCCGAACTGCCACGAAAGGTCTTCCTTGGACCAGAAACAAGCATCCTGAGCCTGGTTTCGCGGTAACATCCCTCATCAGCCAGGCTAGCTTGAATCCAGTGGCAAAGTGAGCAAGGGACCCACGTCTGGACATACACTGCCAACTTAGGGTGAACAAAACAAACACAAGGAGATGGACGGAGTGTTGAAACGTTTTAGACACTTACCCCCAGTCACAGATCTGGGTTGAATACATCATCGTTCTTTAGCTCACTTCGCCACTGCAGTTCAGACCCAGCCATATGCAAATCAGTCTTGACCCAGTTCCTTATGGGAACAGTCCAGCCCGAACTGCCACGCCAGGTTTTTCCTGGACCGGAACCAGGCATACTGGTGTCAGGAATCAGACTAATGTTATTTCTATGATTCAAGGTGGGCTGAGGAGGCAGAAAAGAAGAAGGATCCTAGTGAAGCCTCAGCTTATCAACCATTGGAGAGATCTGTAGTTTTAGATTGGGTTTTAGACATTTCAAGATGGCTGGGGATGAATGTTCAGTTAATTCAGAATTCTGTAAGTCATCTGTCCCGTGCTCCGTATGCCACCAGATTCAAGATATCCTGGCTGATGAGGAATGGAACCCTGAAATCGGTCCTAGGATGCTTGTTTTTGGTCCAGGGAGGACCTGGCCTGGCAATTCGGGCTGGACTGTTCCCATGGGGAACAGGGGCAAGACTGATTTGCATATGGCTGGGTCTAAACTGGACTGGCGTGCAAAAAACAATGGATGTAACCCAGATCTGTGACTGGGATGAATGGTCGAATAATTCAGCATTCAGTCTATCATCTATTCTTTTAACATAAACATATAAATAAGGCTGAGGGAAATATAGAGGAATCTGACATAGGCGAGTAACAATTTGCAGTTGAGCCATGAAAAATTATTACCTGCATTTGATGTAAGCCTTGAATCCAGACCCTCCCAATGAAGAATTAAAAACAAAAACTATGCTCTATAGACAGTACGCTCCCACGAAAAAACAATTTTTAGTTCAGTTCATGAATTACCTAGGCTTGAAGCAAGGCACAACAGCAGCATGCAAATAAACCTATTATAAATGGGGCTCAGGGTGATGTGTGAGAAGGAAAGCACATACTTTTTTCTGTCAAACAATAACGGGGCAAGCTCTGTTCAACGGATCTGCGCTAGCTGGCGCAGAAAGTAAAGAACTGACATCAGCGCGCCGGAGTGGCAGTTATATTGATGACACGGATGTCACAACAATGACTAACATGACGCAGACAACCTCACGCGAAGTCGACTATAGCCACCTATCCGCATGCAGGGGTACTGCTTAGAAAAATCTTCCGGATCCAGCCTGACTCCTGGAAGTTCAAAGGTAAGGAATCTGCGGTTAGATGTCTCTATCAGATCTTCTAAAGTAAGAAATACCTTCATAATACAGCACTGCGCACTGGCCTGCTTTCCATATGTGTTGTACCTTTCTTTCTTGAAAACACGGTCATGGGTTCTTGGGTTGTGGTCAAATGATCATTGCCAGAATTATAGTAACCTCTCAACAAAGGTTAGGAAACTGTTGTGTGTAGAAGAGGTTTTTTCGGTAGCACCACAATCCTTGGCAGCATCAAGGTCATTACCAACACAAGAATCCTGATAACAACCACCCCCAACCCCCTCACCCCACAAATATTCTATACCAGCATGTTGATATGCCATGGCATCACCACACATTCCCATGTGCTTAAAGCAAGCTACTGCAACAGCAGTGTTTATGCCACTTTGCAATGATTGTTTGGCAGCGCCCATTCCATTGTGGACAACAGCCTGGCAAGAAGCTTGCGTATGCTCCGGGAAACTAGGAACTGCAACAGTGGCCATTTCCTAGAGCAAGTAAGTGTATTGCACAAGCAAACTACTTCTGTTTGTGGAAGAAGAGTAGGATGAGCACAGAAGCCTGTCCATTGCAAAACATCCCTCTTTCTGGACTCTGTCATGTGGTGCAGAGGGCAATAGCGACTGCATAAACCTTGCAGAAGCTTGCACTACCAAAGACTGTAATGTAGGGTGCACTGAAAGGAATGGCAGGACTGAGGGAGACATTTTCTGGAAGCTGACCTCACCACAGCTCGAAGTCGATTGGGGCTTCCACCAAACTTAAATATTGAATGGAAGGAAGGTTTCACGAAAAGGCAACATTGAATCTAAACAGTAATTACATGCTAAGATCTCCATGACAAATCTACTGTGGTTGCTCTAAATACATTAGCAGAGTTTCCGTATCACTTCAGAAAAGCAGGCCTGCTGTTAGGAGAAAGGTAGGAGAGGTGGCCAAGTAACTAGCATATTTGATGATTTGTTGTGAAACTAAAAAGAGGGAGAAAACCATTTCTGTCACTGTAATCAAAGTAATGCCAAAACAGGAACAGTTTCCATCTGTAGAGCATTGGAATTCGACCCAAATAAGTCTTGCACTTTCAAATTTGAAGGGCACTCTGGGGATACTCATAGTTGTTAATAAACTACATTTTAGGGATAGAGTCTGATTCCTGGGTAGAGGGTTCATATCAGGAATCAATATCTATTTTGAACGAAGTGCTGGTGCTATGTGCTGATTGTTATTCCACACATTCTTGCATTGTGGCTGGCCTGCTGTCCAACATGAAATACCGGCTTTCCTGTTGGTAAATGGCTGCCCTAGCCTCACTGCATTCCTTTCTGGAGAGTAAAAAGCTAGCAGAGCTCACTGCTCTACATAGACAGAATACTTTATTGTAATATTCCCCAAACTGTGGGTTACAACCTAATGGTGGGTTGAAAGCAGATTTTTGATAAGTCGCATAGGTCCAAGCAATAAATAAAGATGGCTTTATATTCTGTATTTATCTTGCCACATGAAGGGGTGCAGCAACAATAACAAGGCCCTATCTGCTCAGTTGAAGTTTGGATACGTGCAATTTATGCAGCATGCACCCCAGCACTTTATGAATAGGGGCCCTTACTGGACAGCAATCAGATTAGCCCACTGGTAACAATATATCTGGTAGAGACATAGTCCAGCCGCAGATTCCTTAACTTAGAATTTCCCCCAGTCTGGATCCGGACAATCTTCAGCAGTACCTCTGCACGCTGGGGGGCGGCATCGCATGGCTCCGACCGGACATCATCCACGAATATGAAATCAGTGGAGCCATACAAGTCCTTTCCGGTGATGTCAGTTTTCTACGGTGAAACTTTTCCGCACCAGAATGCAGAGCCACCACTAAAATTGGATGTGGATACAGTGTGCCAAAAAAGATAAAAAAATCTTTGAAATAAAAATAGCAATAAATAACAGATAATGTGAAACATCAGAAATGGATTTTAGAAGAAAATACCCAAGAAATAAAATATAAACAAGGGTTAGGGGAGAGCTTGCACAGTAGAGAATAACTCGTAAAAGAGGATAATAACAATACCCTCTTATGAGTAACCCAGTAATGAAAAATTATGTTACGGTAAATCTCAACAAATCCTGCAACAACAAAAGTGACTGTCTGACAATGCACACTAAATATGCTCTATTGACAGTATCAGTGTCAAAGAGCAATACCACCAAGGAAAGGAAACTTTGTGGGAAAAAGAAAGACATTTTTTTAAAAACGTTTTATTATATTCAGTATTGACACAGTACAGATTTGCAGGATGACTTACAAATACATTGTAGATCTTCAATACACAATCATACACAATTGGTAGAAGCAGGACATTGGGTATCAAAGAGAAGGAGTATTGGGCTATTACTACTCAAAAAGAGTAGAAGGTCCAGTCATGACGTGCCCAAATGATACGTTTTAACAAAAAATGCTGTGCTGTTCCTAAAAGGAGGAGAAATGTTACAGTCTGTGATGCATATGATTAAGGCAGGGAGACCGAGAGGTGACCCTGGGAATCCATTTTGTTGGATTTAATGCCCTCACACACCCTTTCATGTGTCATGCTTCATCATCTGGGCCTGCTCCTCGTTGGGTCGGCGGTGCAATACCCAACGGGCGACACCTCATAGAGAGGCTCTTTGGCGGAGATCTTTTTCCAACTGCCGTATGGATGAAGTGCGGGTATGGGGCCAGAACTAAAGAGTAGATGTTGTGTGGTGCGTTAAAATAAAGCTAGTGGTACGGGAATGCTTTATTCAGGAGGGCCACTGCTTTAGTTAAAAACGATTTTCTAGAGGAGAGTGATGGAAAGTAATGTTTCCAGCTGTCATCTAGATTTTATTGTAGTCAGGTCAACATGTTTCTCGCTACTGCCAAGTTAACTAGCGATTCTTCAGGACCAAAGAGACTAATTAGCATGTATCTAATGGTGCAAAATACTGTCTACGCTAATACCCTAGAGTGTGGTGCATGTATGCTCATATGGCTATCACTCTAGTGGGTGAAGGGAGGGACAATACTATATTACCATTCTTCTAGTTGTGACTGTCAATACCTGCTGAAAAAAGAGGGAAAGCATATCACAAACAGATTGACATCAGATGCATCAATGACTGTAATCCTTGTGCGTTTCGCATGCCAGTGGGTATCGGGCGTGTCACAACACCGTTGCACAAGTGTATCATGCACTCTCAAATGTGTAAATTCAGTGGGAGTGGCATTTGAATAAAATAAAATAAAATAAAGCTACCATTTTGGTATGGATAACTCGCAGTTATTCAAAACTCACCTAAAGTTAAAAACAGTCAAACAACGACAGTGTCCAGCGGGTAAAGCTTCAGGTAGTACTTCCACCGCAAGGATATGTATAGGAAAAGAACTTAGTGCCTTGCGAACTATATAAACAGTGACTGGGTGTTACTCCCAAATTCATATCAAAGGTGTAACTTACAACGATAATATGTTTGCAACCATCAATGAAATATTGTATCTTGCACCCGCATCGTAAGGTGTTAGAGGAAGTTCAAGTACAGACCTCATATAAAGTTAGCGCTAATCTCTGCTGCCCGAAACTGTAAGGCTTGTGGTAGTCTGGAGCTATGAAATGTGCATCGCTAAGCATCAGTGGTTATCAAAGGACTGCAATATCTAAGCATGCCGGTCACCCAACTCTATGGTGCCGTGTATGAGTAGGTGCGTGATGGTATTGGGGGGCCATATCTGACGAGGTATGCTGGAATAGCGTGGGGTGATTGCCTCGCTATTGCGCCATCCAGAACAAAGACCGCACTCGACCGGGAAAAACCCGTTATTGTGCACTACTGTTGATGTTTATGGGGCGGAGAGCCGAGTACGTCCCTGAAAGGAGGGTGCATGGGTAGTGTTGGGAGGGAGCCGCTCGACCGCCACATATATAAGGTCAATTCAGACTCTCTCTGTGGGAGGAGTAACAACTGCCATGTGGAAGTGTAAAATCTGACATGGAGACCGTTTAGAGCCGTCAACAATTTACACGCTCATGTTACGCGCTGTTGGGACCCCATATTTCTGGTTATCAAACGCTGCTATTACGCAGTGCGGGCCTGAGTTAATACTGTATGTGCTATCGTTAGAGTATTCGGAGGGGCGGGAAAACTCTCTGGTTAAGTGCTGATGAACCTTTTACACTCAGGGACATGATTCTCTCTATGTCTGAGGACTCAGTCAGTGCAGTTGTCGCTCGGGCTCGAGTGGGTTCACTTACTTGGTAATCCCTGAGCTTCGCTGAATGCACCTACCCTTCGCCGCTGGAACCGGGTGGAGGAAGTGGGAAGGGTTAGTTCTGGTTTTGAGGAGTATGTTACAAGCACCTGATTGGTTCACTAAGATGGGGGCCATTTTTGGAGTTTCGCGTGAGGTAAACAACAAGTCTAAGATCGAGCCTAGGGTCGCCTGTCCTTTTCATAAGTGAATATTGAATCTAAATTAATTTAAAATATTTACATTGAAGAGCAATGGAGCATGTAATGAATGTATTTACACCCAAATTATTTTTGAAAAAATATATTTTTATTTCTTTATTTTGTAGAAGGAAGTTTTTCTGGTGGTCAGTGATAAATGCCAGGGTGCATATATCAAGGAGTAATGGATATAATAAGTGTACAAGCACCCGAAAGGTTGCTGGCGCTCAGGAATTACATATTATATAAATTGGCCAGTGGTAGACACCAAGGTCGATATTATGTCGGCCATCTTGGAGTGGTGGATTCATTAATTAGCTCCGTTATGATATAAGCTGGGTATAGGCTCCTCATGGAGGTTATTATAGAGGTAAAAGATAATAGAGGTGCAGTAAATTAATTAGAGACTGGCCCAGGGGATGTCTTCATTTAGGCCATTACTGTCAGAGGATAATCTATGTATCCAACGTTGTTCTTTGTAGAATAGTCCTTCTTTCGATATCTTCTGGCTTGATTCTAGGATCAGCCATTGGAGGGAGTCAGGGGTGTGATTCATTTCTAGGAAGTGTTTACACATTTTGGTGTTACTTTTCTTGCATCTGAAGTTACTGCGATGTTCTAATACTCTAGTTTTCATATTACGAAAAGAAAGAACGGTTCTTTGCAGTGGGAAATGAGAGGCCACACTAACTGCAACAGCACAAACTGTATTTACTTGATCATATGCCCTTGCAATCTTTATTACATTGGCATGACGACTCGTAATATGAAAACTAGAATATCAGAACATCGCAGTAACTTCAGATGCAAGAAAATCGAAAGAAGGACTATTCTACAAAGAACAACGTTGGATACATAGATTATCCTCTGACAGTAATGGCCTAAATGAAGACATCCCCTGGGCCAGTCTCTAATTAATTCACTGCACCTCTATTATCTTTTACCTCTACAATAACCTCCATAACTGAGCTAATTAATGAATCCAAAACTCCAAGATGGCCGACGTAATATCGACCTTTGTGTCTACCACTGGCCAATAAATATAATATGTAATTCCTGAGCGCCAGCAACCTTTCGGGTGCTCGTACACTTATTATATCCATTACTCCTTCATATATGCACCCTGGCGTTTATCACTGACCACCAGAAAAACTTCCTTCTACATAAAAAAGAAATAAAAATATATTTTTTCAAAAATAATTTGGGTGTAAATACATTCATTACGTGCTCCATTGCTCTTCAATGTAATTATTTTAAATTAATTTAGATTCAATATTCTCTTATGAAAAGGACAGGCGACCCTAGGCTCGATCTTAGACTTGTTGTTTACCTCACGCGAAACTCCAAAAATGGCCCCCATCTTAGTGAACCAATCAGGTGCTTGTAACATACTCCTCAAAACCGGAACTAACCCTTCCCACTTCCTCCACCCGGTTCCAGCAGCGAAGGGTAGGTGCATTCAGCGAAGCTCAGGGATTACCAAGTAAGTGAACCCACTCGAGCCTGAGCGACAACTGCACTGACTGACTCCTCAGACATAGAGAGAATCATGTCCCTGAGTGTAAAAGGTTCATCGGCACTTAACCAGAGAGTTTTCCCGCCCCTCCGAATACTCTAACGATAGCACATACAGTATTAACTCAGGCCCGCACTGTGTAATAGCAGCGTTTGATAACGAGAAATATGGGGTCCCAACAGCGCGTAACATGAGCATGTAAATTGTTGACGGCTCTCAACGGTCTCCATGTCAGGTTTTACACTTCCACATGGCAGTTGTTACTCCTCCCACGAAGAGAGTCTGAATTGACCTTATATATGTGGCGGTCGAGCGGCTCCCTCCCAACACTACCCATGCACCCTCCTTTCAGGGACGTACTCCGCTCTCCGCCCCATAAACATCAACGGTAGTGCACAATAACGGGTTTTTCCCGGTCGAGTGCGGTCTTTGTTCTGGATGGCACAATAGCAAGGCAATCACCCCACGCTATTCCAGCATACCTTGTCAGATATGGCCCCCCAATACCATCACGCACCTACTCATACACGGCACCATAGAGTTGGGTGACCGGCCTGCTTAGATATTGCAGTCCTTTGATAACCACTGATGCTTACCGATGCACATTTCACAGCTCCAGACTACCACAAGCCTTACAGTTTCGGGCAGCAGAGATTAGCTCTAACTTTATATGAGGTCTGTACTTGAACTTCCTCTAACAACTTACGATGCGGGTGCAAGATACAATATTTCATTGATGGTTGCAAAGATATTATCGTTGTAAGTTACACCTTAGATATGAATTTGGGAGTAACACCTAGTCACTGTTTATATAGTTCGCAAGGCACTAAGTTCTTTTCCTATACATAGCCTTGCGGTGGAAGATCTACCTGAAGCTTTACCCGCTGGACACTGTCGTTGTTTGACTGTTTTTAACTTTAGGTGAATTTTGAATAACTGCGAGTTATCCATACCAAAATGGTAGCTTTATTTTATTTTATTCAAATGCCACTCCCACTGAATTTACACATTTGAGAGTGCATGATACACTTGTGCAACGGTGTTGTGACACGCCCGATACCCACTGGCATGCGAACCGCACAAGGATTACAGTCATTGATGCATCTGATGTCAATCTGTTTGTGATATGCTTTCCCTCTTTCTTCAACAGGTATTGACAGTCACAACTAGAAGAAGGGTAATATAGTATTGTCCCTCCCTTCACCCACTAGAGTGATAGCCATATGAGCAGACATGCACCGCACTCTAGGGTATTAGCGTAGACAGTATTTTGCACCATTAGATACATGCTAATTAGTCTCTTTGGTCCTGAAGAATCGCTAGTTAACTTAGCGGTAGCGAGAAACATGTTGACCTGACTACAATAAAATCTAGATGACAGCTGGAAACATTACTTTCCATCACTCTCCTCTAGAAAATCGTTTTTAACTAAAGCAGTGGCCCTCCTGAATAAAGCATTCCCGGTACCACTAGCTTTATTTTAACGCACCACACAACGTCTACTCTTTAGTTCTGGCCCAATACCCGCACTTCATCCACACGGCAGTTGGAAAAAGATCTCCGCCAAAGAGCCCCTCTATGAGGTGTCGCCCGTTGGGTATTGCACCGGCGACCCAAGGAGGAGCAGGCCCAGATGATGAAGCATGACACCTGAAAGGGTGTGTGAGGGCATTAAATCCAACAAAATGGATTCCCAGGGTCACCTCTCGGTCTCCCTGCCTTAATCATATGCATCACAGACTGTAACATTTCTCCTCCTTTTAGGAACAGCACGGCATTTTTTGTTAAAAAGAAGCAGGACATTAGCTTGCATCGCACCACAGCTGTTGTTGAGACCCCTCATATTGATTATATGTCCCTCCTTATTGTTCCCCTTCCGAACCCTCATCATCCCGGTCTCGTGGTGGCTCACATATGTCTCCCCTAAATTTGTTCCATGCCCCCCAGATTTTACTCCACTTCCGGGGCACCCACGATTGATGAACACCGTTCTCTCGGCTATCATGGCAGCGTCCATGTCCCTGCACCACGAGGTGAGTGTCGGTAACTCCGCCGAACCCCATTTTTGTGCAATGTTGCGTTTTGCGACCATGATCCCTAGCGTGGCCCAGTCCTGTGCCTGGTGAGTAAGGTAATTGGGCTCCCAAACATTTAACGAACACCTCTTGGGCTCCGGTACTAGTGATACTCCCTCCGTTTGAGATATCGTCCTCATCACCTTTGTCCAGCATTCCATAATTTTAGGACAGTGCCATATGGTGTGGAAAAAGGTACCTTCATCCCGGCAGCAACACAGGCAGTAGGGGTGTGATGTTCTACCTATCCTATGTAAGGTGTGCCTACTGTAGTAGGATCGGTGTAAGATTTTTAGCTGCACTAGTCTGAGTTGTGAGGCTAATGCCCCCTGCCATTCAGGGTCATCGATATCACCCACGCCATGGGAACATTTTTCCCTAAGGGGTCCTGTGGGATCCGGCAGGTTGCTAATCAATTTTCGGTAGGTAAGTAATGTCGCCTTCTTATGCATGCAGTCTGTCAATCTGTCCTCCAGAGGTGATGCCTCCGGGACTTCAGTACCAGGTGGTAATACCGTCGTTAGTGCGTGTTTTATTAGTGTGTACTTCAAAATTTCCGAGGGTGCCAGTTCATATTGTTGCTGAAGACGCTCGAATGTGACAATTTCTCTTTTTAGGCAATCTAGCGGGGGTTGTAGATTTCTTTTGAAGAAATCCTCAGAGTTGTCTGTTATATATATATATATATACCTAAATAATTAAATGCCTCTTCGGAGATCTGAAGCGGGGAGTTGCGGTGGGGGGCCGTGTAATACATACAGGACAGATTTGGACCAGTTTATGGTGTACCCTGACGCCCGCCCAAAAAGTTCGCAAATATTTAGAAGAGTCGGGATGGAGCACCTAGGTGAGTCCATATATAACAGAACATCGTCCGCATATAGGGAGATGCAATCTTCCCATCCTTACGCCCATTTGATTCCCCGTATCATTGGCTCCCACCTAACCCACGCCACCAGCAGCGGCGACAGGGGACAGCCATGGCACGTGCCTCACGCCAGGGGTAAGTCGCCAGAAATGTGTCCATTAGTCGTAACGTGAGCCATTGGCTTAGTGTAAAGGAGACAGACCCATGCACAAAAGTTAGGCCCGAGGCCCAGGTGACGGAGTACAGCGAACAGGAAGGGCCATTAAACCATGTCAAATGCCATTTGCGCATCCAGCGATAGCATGATAGCCGGTTCTTGAAGATAAGCAGTACGGGCCACCACCCCATACAGGCACCTCAGGTTCAGGGCAGTATTCCTGCCTGGCATGAAACCAGACTGGTCTGGATGTATCAGGGTCGCAAGGTGTGTTGTCAGTCTAATCGCCAATAATTTAGCAAGGAATTTAGCCTCTGTGTTAAACAGCGATATTGGGCGATATGAGTCACACTCTTCAGCAGGCTTTCCCAGTTTCGGTATAGCTACTATGGTGGCCATTCGCTGATCTAGTGGGAGTTCGCCTGCCTTTACGCTGTCGGAGAACATACGCAGCAGGTGTGGGGCAATGGTTCTAGCTGTTTTTTTGTAGAGTTCAATAGGTATCCCATTTTGTCCTACCGCTTTGCCAGATTGCAGTGACCCGATCGGCACTTGTAATTCCTCCACCAAGAGATCTGCCTCGAGCGTAAGCGCCGCTTCTGGGGTGAGATTGGGCATATCAATGTCTTTTATATAAGTCAAAGCCTCCTCCAGTGTCATCTCAGAGGCTGACGTGTAAACCTTCTGAAAGTGTTGCGATAGTGTGTGTGCTATTGCCAGTGGGTCAGTTATCGTCACTCCCTCCTCCGTACAAATCCGCACTATCCATCTAGCACCCCGTTCCCTTTTGTCGAGCCATGCCAGGAGCTTTCCGGCCTTGTCACCGGTTTCATATATCCTGTGTTGCGTGGCCGTTAGCTGCTGTTTGGTCAGTTCTCTAAGATACTCTCTGTGCCATTGCGGTCTAAGACGCAGGTTCTGGGACGTAGCAGGTGATGGGTTGTCGGTGTGTTGGGTCTCCGCTTCATGCAACTCTAGCTCTAAACTCTGCAGCTCTTGCTGCTTCTCCCACTTGTGCCCTGTAATTGAAACAATGGCCTACCCTCTAAGGGCAGTTTTATATGCCTCCCATAGGGTGGTTGGAGAGCTAACCGACGTGGTGTTTTCTTGGAAATAGTGGTCCGGTGCCTTAATGACGTCAGTGGAACCATATAATTCCCTCCCGGCGCGCTGACGTAACTTTTGTACTGTGAAACTTTTCCACACCAGGATGCGGAGCCACTACTAAAACTGTTAGAGTGTGGGAACAGAGTGCCAAAGATTAAAAATCATTGTAGTAACCATGAAAAGAAAAATAAAGTGATGAGAAACATCATGATGCATGTCAAAGAAAAAGACTTCATACTGTAAAGGACTGAGGGGAGAGAACTTAGTACTCGCCCCTAACAGTAGTCTCGCACAAGCGAAGAATCAAACCCTCCTATGAGGCAAAACTGCAATGGAAATTAATGCTATGGGAAATGACAAGCAGGCTGCAACCCCATGAATGTTATGGTAATGGACAACAAAACTTCAACAACATGACTGTTCTGGCAATTGACAACATTTCTGCGACAACAGAGAATGTGTAACCATACACACTATATAGATACACGACCAATTGACTTGCAGCATATTCAAATATATCTCAAACTAATGAAGAAAAGTATCCGGGGGGAGGGAGGGAAGAAGGACATGACCAATCTCCACACTGGAAATGAGCCAGGTGGCAAGAGCATGGATGGACAAAAGAGCCCACCACCCAAAGCGAGAATGGGTGGAGAAGTAACGGGTAAAACAGAACAAGACATGGGGATCGGGGAAGCATGTGAAGCAAACGAACACGCTTGAAGACAGAAACCACTTGTAGAAAGACCAATGGGTAATACCCCAACCTGAAAAGGTCCTCGCAAAGCGGGGAGGATAGGTGGGAATTAAGGAATCTGCGGCTACACTGTGTCTCTACCAGATACATCGTTACTGAATGTAAATAACTCGTTCATCTGATAGAGTCATCTAGCTGCAGATTCCTTAACTTAGAATAGATTCTAAAGCTATACCCCCTTTGGAGGAGGGTCTGCCACTGAACTTCACTAAGTTCCATGGGGAACCAATACGTCAATAAAGATTGACCAAAACATGTGGAGACAGCAAGTGTAAGTGAGGCTGACACTAGACCCCTAAAGCTCTGAAAAGGAGCATGAACAGGGTGAGGCAATGGCATCACAGTCCGCCATAGGACAGCCTGAAACTTTCACCATCAAGGAATGGACCAAGGGAAATCACAGAGACCTGAACGGCCAGAGCGTAGGGCAAGAAAAGCCATAAGCTTCTGAAAGAAGTATTAGAAGCCGAACTGTGCGCAAGATGCGATGGATCCGCAAAAAGTAAAAGTCCCAGAGGAAGGACAAATTAGCATGATGGAGTCAGAGCGTACAAAATGAGCATGCACAACAGTGGATGCCAAGAGTGACTTGTGTAGAAACAGATATCACTCTTGTTGAGATATACAAAACATGACTACAAGGAAATACATGGATTTTGACAATATAGATACACATATGCAGACAGTGTGGACTTGGGAGCCACACCACACACATGCAAAAGCCCATGAAATGTAGCAGCAACAGCAAACATATGGCAGCAGAAAGACACCAAAAGTATCACCAGATAGTCATACTGACCAGTCATACACAAGGGTACACTAGTCAAAGGATACCGGCAGAAGTTGGACTCCGCACAGGGCGGTAGGGAGGAAGAGGGTGGGGAAGGGAGAGGGTGGGAGAGGGAGAGAGTGGGGGAGGGGGAGGGAGGGAATGAATGATTAATTGAATCTGGGGCAAGGGACCCAAGAAACTGCAACAGGGAAAAACCCTGTACATGTACTCTCTCGCAGGTAGTATACATACACAATATGTATAACTATAAATACAAACATACATACATACTTACAAGCATAGATATGCCCATATACAAATATACATTATATATATATATATATATTTATATTGCAACACATCCAACTATCCAGTCGAAATAATGGCAAGCACGCTGGAATCCGTTATCAAAAATATTTAATGCAAACCCCCCCTTCACCCCTGACAGACGCGTTTCGCTAATCCAGCTTCGACAGTGTCAGTTTGTGTTTGTAAAGTGACGCCATTTAAAGCCTATTGGCCGAAATTACAATCATTGACATTGATGATGTTCCATTGTGTCAACGTAGCGGCCATCTTTTAGTGTACATTTTTCCTCTATATACAGAGTAAAACTTAGGCAATGGCGTGATAAGATAAAGTGCATAGTGCTCATTAAAATGTAAATGTAAATGTATTTCGATTTATATAGCGCACGAATCACCCAGGGGTCTCAAGGCGCTTGCTTAGGGAACCCGTCCTGGTATTCCCCTGTGAGATACCCCGGTAGCGTATCCACAAGGTGAAAGCCAGGCATCCCGCCGCGAGGGGCCGTAGTGGAGATTAAGCAAGCTATTGCCCAGAGTCGCAGAGTGTGACCCCGTGAGTCGAGTAGGCACCGGAGCGAGAATTGTCGAGTCCGTGGAATTTTGAGCCCGAGACCCGCCGAGGCGGGGAATCGAACCCTGGTCCACGGCCGATCTCAGCTTCCGGGTCTGCCGCCTCTAACCACTGAGCCACGCTTCTCCAAAATTACAGACAACAAACAGTTCAATATTCAGGTACACAATATTTTTCATTACAATACTTTTAGAGAAATGTGGTATAAAGACATTGGGTCCTGGTAAAACCATGGATGATTTTAATTTTCTTAGACCTATCGGGGTGTATCCCCCTATATATATTTGTTGTATCAGACAATTAATGTCCTTATTTTATTCCCCTTTCTTGTTATATGGCCCTGTATGGGCTAAAGTATTGTGTTAGAATATTCTGTTTAAAATGATGTCGGATGAGAGACTCAATTTGAGCTGTAGGGAGTTATTTATGTTACATATAGGTAGTTTAGGGATAAATGTTAGCTATATACATGATCCCATGTATATATTCAGAGATGAACCCACAATTCATCATCGTTATTTAGGCCCCATGGAGTCATCGTTTTTAAATCAATGATGTATCTTGACTCCAAAATTCTGAGTGCCTTTTCTCTGTCTCCCCCCCCCGTTCTGAACGATTTACTTGATCGATACAGTAAAAGCTTAGTAGATCTCTATTACTCTGATGAAATTGAGCAAAATGCCGAGCAACCGGATACAACTTGTCTTTATTAACAATTGCTCGCATGTGTTCGAATATCCTAAGCTTTGTGGGGCTGATGGTGCTGCCTATGTATCTTTTTTTGCATGGGCACACCAGACAGTAAACGGTGCATTCTGAATTGCAGTTCAACAGTTTGTTAATTTTCCTACTGGGTCTTTCTTCACCTGTTCTACCAGGATATTCTAAGGTTTTTCTACTCCCTTTGCAGGCTTTGCAGCGCAAACAGGGGAAGAAACCTTTTAGGTTAGATCGGTTAGTGGGCTGTGGTTCTGGAGAGAAATGGCTGCTAACAAGATGGTCAGAAAGTGATTGGCAGCGCCGATATGTTATTAAAGGCTGTTTGGGTAGATGTTTTTTCAAGACGCTATCGGTTGTTAGGATATGCCAATTCTTTTTAAAAGAGTGAACCAGATCGCCTGATTTAGTGTTGAATTTGGTGATCATTCTCACCTCCTCCTCCACTTTAGGCACATTTTTAGGCACCAGGAGGTCTCTCCTGTTGATCACAGATGCTTTATCAGAAGCCTGTCGTAATACGTTTTTGGAATATCCCCTGTTCAGGAACCTGCCATTAGCATCTTTCTTGGCTTGTTGGAAATCGGTTTCTACTGAACAATTTCTTTTTAGGCGTAGTAATTCGCCATATGGGACATTTTTAATCAGACTCTTTGGGTGGTGACTCGCTGCATGCAGAACAGCGTTCCCAGCCGTTGGTTTACGGTAGAGTCTGGTTTGGAGGGTGATGTTATTTATGTAAACCTCCAAATCCAAATAACAGATGTTAGTCGCACTTATAGTGTTAGTGAATTTCAGGTTCATGGTATTATCATTCAGCCTGGAGACGTACTCCTCAGCCGAGGTGCGATCCCCAAGCCAAATGATAAAAAGATCATCTATGTATCTGGTCCACATTAAAATGATCTGTCCATGCCTCATTAGTCTCTGCCCATGCTACGTGCTTCTCCCACCAGCCTACGAACAAGTTCGCATAGCTGGGGGAGAAGCACGAGCCCATCGATGTACCCCTGATTTGTTTGTATAATTGGTTGGAAAAAAGGAAGATGTTGTGGTACAGACAAAAACGTATCATGCTTAGTAACATGTTGTTGTGTGTCCTGTATTTTTCCGGCTTTTTATCTAAAAACCATTTGATTGTCATTAGGCCAGTTTCATGGGCTATACAGGTGTATAAATTCACAACATCCAATGTAATTAAAAGCATGTTCTCATCCCAACTAATATCGTCCATGATGCGGAGAAAATCTTGGGTGTCTCTCACATATGACGGTAAGTCTTTCACAATGGGAGCAAGATAGGAGTCTATGAAACGAGATGTATTCTCCAAAAGACTCCCAATTGAAGATACAATTGGGCGCCCTGGTGGTCTTTTAGCGTGTTTGTGGATCTTGGGGAGGTGATAAAAAGTGGGTAGGATCGGTGACTCGATAAGTAAAAATACGAACTCATCAGCATTGAGCATGCCTTCCTTCTTCCATATGATTAACATTCCATGGAAGTCAGTGATACTTTTTACATACTCCGTTCTTTGTATGTTGATGTAGCACTCCTTGTCCTTTAATTGTCTATGTGCTTCTTGTTCGTAATGTTCTTTATTGAGAATCACAATAAAAAATAAATAAATAAATAAATATATATATATATATATATATATATATATATATATTCACTGAAAAAAAACATAGGTTTTACAGACGTTATAGTTAAGAATTAGCATTTAAAAACCTTGGAAATTCACAAAAAAAACATAGGTTTCAGGGACGTTATAGTTAGTTGGACATTTGACTCATATAAAACCAGAGAAATTCGCCTCTTATAGTTAGTTGAGCTAACTATAACTTGCGTGCCTGCAATGCACTGCTGATGACCCCACATATTACATCACTCAGGACATGGTCAGTGACATCACTCATGACATCACTGATGACATCATCCAGTGAATGTGTGTTTCTGTAAAGTTTAAATATTTTTCATATATATATCTATGTCAAGGTCTATTCAAGAATAAGTTGATGTAAAAGTGCCTGAATACATTATTTAGTAGATGCATGACTGACTCTATAAGTCACTGATTGAATGTATGTTACTGAATGCATGGATTAGTGACTAGACTGTGTGAATGTCTCTCTTAATCTCTCACTTGGTGTGTAAGCAGGTGCATGGGTTGGTGAGTAGCTACATCAGTGTGTATATGTGTGTTTCATTGATTGTTTGAGTATCTGTATGGGGGTCTGAGTGTCTATGTGGGCGGTGTCTGACTGTGCATACATGTCTGAATGGTTGATTCACTGGTTCTATAGATTCAAAAGTGCATCTCAGAAGGGCTGTATAGATAGCTGACTGTGTGTACAGGTGTGTGGATTAGTGAATTGATGTCTCAGTTGAATATATGTGAGTAACTATATATGTTTTTACACACTATATGTGAGTGTTGGGGTGTATAATTGACTATGTGAGAGACAGTGATTGCAAGAGTGTCTACATACACGAATGTGTACATGTATTAGTGATTGTATAAGAGAGTATGTGATAGTATCAATATAAATAAGGAAAGTGATGTGTTTATAAATAAGGCAGGTGTGTATATAGCTGCATAGGTGAGTACATGGGTGTATGATTGATTTTTGGCATGACTGAATAGATGTGTGAGTAACTATGGATCAGAAGCATGGTGTAAACGTATATATAGGTGTATAAGTGGATATTATACTGATGTAATGATGAGTGACACCATGTATGAGTGACTGTATCAGTGTATATCTGGCTCACAATATATAGATAGGAATCAGTGGATTGATATCTAGTGTCTGGTATCGATGCTTTTCAAAACGGTAGTCTATTTTAGAGTGCGTGTATCAAAGGTTATATTACAGTGTGAAGAGGTGTGTCAGACTATCACGTGGATGATGTCATCAGTGATGTCATTTGAGATGTCACCAGTGATGTCCTGAGTGATGTCACTGACCAGGTCATGAGTGATGTAATATGTGACGTCATCAGCAGTGCATTGCAGGCACCCGAGTTATAGTTAGCTCAACTAACTAACAGGCGAATTTCTCAGATTTTTCTGAGTCAAATGTCCAACTAACTATAACGTCCCTGAAACCTATGGTTTTTTCAGTGAATTTCTAAGGTTTTTTAAATGCTAATTCCTAACTATAACGCCTGTAAAACCTATGGTTTTTTTCAGTGAATTTCGAAGGTTTTTTAAATGTTAATTTCATATTTTAATATTTATAAAACCTATATTTTTTCTAAATATTTTGCAACTCTCTCATCCTTTTTTTAAACTTTACAAATGATGTAATCTTTTATATCTTACCCACAAAATATGTATATTTTTTGGGGGGGGGTGGGTGGGGAGAAAACTACAGTCCTGTACCGGTAGTCTACCAAGCTCGATCAACACGCAGATCCTATCCACCACATTTAAATGATGTGCATTTCGTATCAGACGGGTTTGTGACACCACGTCCCACTTAACATGTACGTATGAGGTCGCGCCACCTGCTACTGTGGCATTCGACCGGTACGCACTACCAAGCGGCGCGTTAGGTCATGTACGTATGGGATGGCACCCGCTGCGTGTTCCAAATGTGACGAATGCACTCTGCCACGCCCTGTGTTACGTCATAGACGTACGATGTCACGCCGCATACGTCATTCTTTCATTTGTTTTGGTCTCAAAACTATATCTAAAAAACTTGTATATAAGAGCAAGCGATAATTAAAAATATTTTAAACAGTTATATATTTCTAACTCTAATAAACTTATATTATAGTAAATATATTTTCTCAAAATCACATCAGGTGAGGTCTCATTGCGCACTGGCTGCGCGACTGCCATGTGACCATAACATTTTTTTTGTAACAGTTCAAAAACGCCGCCCATTTTAGTCAATATCTGTACTGCATTTCATGAGACACACCTCTTCTGCTTAGAGAGCTTTGTTCTAAACTTTTTGTAATATACACATATCTTACACTACACACAACATGCAAATATAATTTTCATCAATATTCATGCTCTGTAAAGTAGCCTTGTCTAGTCTAGTCTGGAAACTTGTATTGCGCGCATATCACGTCCAAGGGAGTCTCATGGCGCATGCAGACAGTCCTGAAAAAGGAGATGAGCCAAGAAATAGATCTAGTGGTGGTCCCCATTTTAAAAAAACCTGGGCTTGACCCTACCACATTCGCCAACTATCGACCCATCTCCCTTCTCCCTTACCTGGGAAAGGTTTTGGAGACTTATGTCACCCGCTGCCTTAGCGCTTTTATCGAGGAAACACATTTCCTTGATGATCGACAGGCTGGCTTTAGACCTGCTCATTCCACCGAGGCAGTGGTGGTGGCAGTTATGGACACGCTGAAACAGGGGGCTGATAAGAACTTAGCCCAGGCCCTTGTACTCTTAGACCTCTCAGCCGCATTTGACACGGTTGACCATGGAATCTTGGTCGACCGTGTCAGAAATGCTGGCATCTCTGGGCTGGCCCTGTCATGGGTGGTATCCTTTCTCCAATCCCGCTCTCAATCTGTTCGCCTTTCTTCCTTCTCTGCCCCCTACTTTCACTCTCCTGTGGTGTTCCCCAGGGTTCCGCTCTGTCCCCGCTTTTGTTCAATCTTTATATGCAGCCCCTTCTTGCTTCTCTCCGTCAGTTTTCAGTTACTGCTTTCAATTATGCAGATGATCTGCAGCTGATTTTTCCTCTCGACTCTTCTCCCTCCTCCTGTTCTAACTTTCAAAACACTATGCTCTTTATTTATGAGTGGATGAACCGTAGCCAATTAAAGCTTAATCCTAGCAAAACGGAGCTGGTTGTGACTGGTGGCCTTCTCACTACCTGGTCCTCCAACTTTTGACCCACCGCTCTTGGCTCCCCTCCTTGTCCAGTGAACACCGTGAAGAGCTTAGGGGTTACCATCTCCAGCGACCTCTAGATGCGGCCACATATCAACACCGTCACTTCGGCCTGTTTTCACCATCTCTGCCGAATCGGGAAGATTCGCAGGTTTCTATCTCAAGAGGCCCTTATTCTTGTTATCTTGGCCCTCATCACCTCACGTCTAGACTATGCCAACTGTCTATACGTGGGGGTCCCTGCCTGTCATCTCTCCCGACTTCAACTGGTTCAAAATCAGGCAGCTAGATTAGTCTTTCAGCAGCCTAAACACCAGCATGTCACCCCACTTCTGAAGACTTTACACTGGCTCCCAGTTGCGCAACGGTGTGTTTTCAAAATGGCCTACACCATCTTTAAATCCCTGTTCATCTGCGCCCCTGCTTTTATCTCTTCTTGTCTGCACGCCTATGTTCCTCCCCGTCACCTCAGATCTTCTGCCCACAATCTTTTGACCATTCCCAGGTTTAACCGCAAGAAACATGGGGGTGCCTGTTTCTCCTTTCTTGCTCCTTCTACCTGGAATTCCCTTCCTCTTTTTATTCGCCTGTCTACTGATTATCTTTGCTTCCGTAATCTTTTGAAAACTCACCTGTTCCGTCTTGCTCACGGTTAGCTGCCCTTGCCCTCTTGTTCTTCTCCCACCTGGTCTCGAGCGCCAAGAAACCAATTGGTGTATGTGCGCGGTACCAAAACTCTTTTAATAATAATAATAATAATAATAATAATAATAGCAGAAGAGCCAGGTTTTCGTTTTTTTTCGAAAGTTCGTATGTTCTACGATTGTACGAAGGCTCACAGGTAGTTTGTTCCAAAGGGATGGTGCCATAAAAGAAAAGGCACGACCACCATTTCTGGCAGTTTGAACTCTAAGAGGCGCGAGCAGTAACTTAGTGCTCGATCTCAGCTGTCTGCCCGGCATATACCATGTGAGTTTTTGAGTCCAGTATTTTGGTCCCCGTCCGTACATGAATTTGTGAACCAGGCATAGGGTTTTGAAAATAGTTCTTTTTTTTACAGGGAGCCAATGTAGGATTCTCAGATACAGCAATGAGGGGGGTTTTCTGGGTAGGCCTAAGATCAGACGAGCAGCCGTATTTTGTAAAACCTGTAGTTTCCTAATATGGCACTCGTTAATGGCAAGAAGAAGTGCATTGCCATAGTCTAGTCTATTTACAATCAGGCCCTGGACCCGGGCCTTCCACCTATGATAGCCATACAACTACAAATTACATTACCAAAATTTTCTCCAATACCACAGGTAACATGGTTGCATACGCTCTCCACAACACAACGTAATATAGTACGGCCCATAGACAGTATCATGCATAGATAATGAACACACGGACACAGATAGAGAGTGGAAGTGGATATGGGCACGTTCGCGCGACTCCTTTTCATTACCATGGTGACATATCCAGTGAGTCTGTGCTGGATGTGTGTGCGGTAAGTGTAAACCAGCCTTCAGGGAATGGTTGCCGCTCTGCTTTCTTCCAGCAAGGGGCGGCAGTAACACTGTTCTGGTTGTCTGTAAGAAGGCCCAAATTCCTTCTTGTCCGCGATCTTTTTTCTGATTAGATCCCGAAGCTTTAGAATCCAGGGAGGCCTTGCTATACTATACCTCTCTTCCATTAACCCTCAGCCTTCCAGCAGCCTGATTTGCGAGGACACTACCCACTCCCTACTACATGTGGGAACACGCAAAATTTCTGTTCTGATGGTAAAATGTCAACTACAACTGTAATCACTGGATCACACACAGAGATTCAATATTAAAAGAATCAATAATTTATGCTGCAGTAAGGTAGGGACTGTAGATGTGAAATAATAAAGAAATAATTCCATCGTAAAACAACAACAACTTGTGGTATACTGACACACAATCAACAGATCTGAAATAATACACAAAAAGATTATATCAAACACTCCATCAGTTCTAGTGCACTCACTTAACTACATCAAAAGCATTCAGCATGTGCACAGCCACCGTTAATGTGTGCTGTAGACAGGCCGTACTAGGAGCAATATCTGTTGCCATCAACACTGCATCATCTGCAATGGCAACTAAATCTGAATTATGAACACTGCTGTCTGCAGTGTAGGCCACAGTGAGCGGTCAGCAAGCACCCACAGGTACGTAAGGTGACTACACCTACCCAGTTTGTCATCAGCGAAGCAACAAAAAAGCATGTGCAAAGCCTGCAATGATACATATGCATGGTGCAGTCAGTACACACTAGATCAATGTCTTTTCCTACAGGACTACATCATCTACAATAGGGACTCAATCTCAATTGTGAACACTGCTGTCTGCAGTGTAGGCCAGAGTGAGTGGTCAGCAAGGGCCCACAGCCACATGGCATTCACTTGAGCTCTACAGTTTGCAATACGCAAACCAAAAAATACGCGTGCAGAGCCTGCAATGATGCAAATAAGTGGTGCAGACAGTACACTCTGGAGCAATATCTTTTACTACAGGACTACCTCATCTACAATAGCGACTCGATCTCAATTGTGAACACTGCTGTCTGCAGTGTAGGCCAGAGAGAGCGGTCAGCAAGAACCCAAGGCCACATGACATTGCCTTGAGCTCTACAGTTTGCAATATGGAGAACTTCTGGACTGGAATCTCCAAGACTTGTAAGAAACTCACATTATTCTTCAATGGATTTTTTTCCATCTATTTTGACTTTTTACTTTCAAATTTTCATAATACACTTCAATCCTACTAATTTGATATAATAACTTTCTAAGTATACTCAGACATTTGAATTCTATCTTCATTATTGCCCCTTACGCCCCCACTCTAACCAGGAATCGGTGATGTATGGCCTATGCAAATACGCTATTTACTTCCAAAATTAACCTAAATCCGACACCCATTTAGAAACCACGTCTATTCTTTGTGCACACACCTCTCTGCCTGCCTGTTATTCACAAAGCCCTTTCACACAATTTTACTCAAAGTCAGCCTCTGCTCAGAACCTCACAATAAAAATTTAAAAAGACGACTTTGTTTAGGAACTGGTTGGCACAGTGTGGTAATCGTAAACTACCTTTATTTTCATTATACAATTTATTTATTCATATCTAATAGCTATTCTGTAGGTCACATAGAACTGTAACATATAATGTGCAATTCACTGATGCAGGAACTTTGATTTGACTACAGCAGAAGCGGTTGGAGTTTGTCTCAGCTCGATGCCTTAGCTCTCTTCACAAGAATGTTTTTTTGAAACAGCTGAAGACAATAATGTATGGTTTGACTACAAAGGTACCGAATGTGCTTCTCCGAAGCGAAATGTTTGTATTCATCCTCAAAGTTCCAATGTGGGTAGAACTAGTGCCAATTCTGACACACACTACATTGAATCTACTGTACAACAGATTGCTAACTATTCTACTATTGATAATTTTCTGTTACAAAAAAGCACTGCAAGGTACCTAAAAAGTTTGATGACTACATTTTGCAATTTCTTTTTCTTTCTTTCTTTTCTTAAACGATACATGTGGTAATTGTATCCTACCTTTATTTTCCTTATAGAATGTAGAGTCATTCAAGTGTAATAGCTATTGTTTATTTCACATGCAACTGTAACATGTAATATACAATTCATTGATGCCGGAGCTTACGTTTGAATACAGCAGAAGTGGTTCAACTTTGCATCAGCTGGATACCCTAGCTCTTGCACCAGTGGGTCCAATTATGGCACTTAAATAAAGACACTTTCTATATAATGTTCAAACTCCATCCCTTTATTACACACAACCACTTTCTTATACATAACTCATTTTACCATTTTCCTTCTCTGGCATTACAACATTCTGCATTATATTCTTCACGATTATTCCTTTATTCCTGCTTCCTAAAACACTACACGACTCTTCAGACCAATAGGGATGAGTAGTTTGTTTCCCACTCCCTGTATAGAATAAATGCACACTAACACTACTTACACAGGTATGCTACAGCGGCCAGTATCCTACAGCACCCACAGCACATCACTTCACAGCAATAAACTCACAACTTACACTCACAGTTTCATCCCCGAGTCTTCATACCGGTACTTTGCTTCCCACTCTTGCTATACTCTAAACGCATACTAACACCACCTGCACAGATATGCTACAGAGCCCACTATGCTACAGCACCCAGAGCACATCACTGTACAGCACTCAGCTCACAGTTTAGACGCACAGTTTCATCCCAGAGTTTAGCGGTACCTCACCTCTGCACCATCTCACTCTAGACAAAACAGCACTTTCACACCTGTGTGGGTAAATACTTCACTTCTGCCAGTATACTACAGAGCACTCAACTCACAGCTTAGGCACACGCTTTCATCCCAGAGTGTACCGGCACCTCACCTCAGCACCAACTCACAGTGGGCAAAACAGCACTTTCACAGCAGTAGGGGTAAATACTTTGCTTCACACTCCCTCTATAGCACACCCTACAAACCTCACAGCGCTCCTACCCTACTCTTTCCCACTTTTTTCTCCCTTTTCAACGGAATCACAAAATGGCAGCCAACACTTCCTAGCTGCAACCGCTCGCAGGCAATCAGCAGCAAGCTCGTGCTCATAACGCCTCAGCCAATCAGATGGCAGAATTCCCAAATACCGATATCTGTAAATTTAGATATTTCTCAAAAACTGCTAAACGGATTTACACCAAATAAACAAAAGCATGCTTTCCAGACCAAGACCCTTCTCCCTCCCAAATTTGGGGTAATTCCGTTCACCCGTTCGACTTGTAGCCTTGTCTAAAGGTTCCAATGGAAATTAACAATGAAAAAACAAGTTTTGGAACCCCCCTTTTTTCTCGCCCCCCTTTGTCGAATCACCCCAAACTTTCAACATAGGAGCTGATCTCAACAAAGAATTTGTTTTGAAAATTTTGCGACCGCCAGTAGGTAATATATATTACCAGCTTCTTCAAGTATCAAGGTATTGATATGACTCCGGCCCGCCTCTGAGTGCATGCCTAGTTTGGGACCGCTGTGAGGAGCAGGTCGTCATTGACGAGGAGGCAGGTACATTGCTATCCTGTGTCACGACCCTGCAGGTACACGTGCAAGGACGCTAGGACGTCAAAGGGGACCCAAGGGAGAATGTTATTTTCAGCAAAGACTCTGCATTTGAACACTTCGCACCTTTCCAGGAATTTGTCTCTCCCATGCAACACTCACCTGGTTACATTGCATTCTGGGAGCTGTAGTTGTGGCAGAACTACAGCTGAGTTGGCATCAAAAGGCCAAGGGTCACCGGATTTCCACCAATGAGAGAGACACTGGACATTTAAAGGTGGGGGTGGAGTTATTCTTTGAATATGGCGGCATCTGAGAAAG